>NC_141685.1:488677092-489415040 GCF_964263255.1 Lissotriton vulgaris | reverse complement strand
GACAAAGTCCATGTTGGTTGAAAGGTGACTGACTGGGGGCTGCTATTCTCTGGGCGATCTCTACCCCAATGGTCAATTTGTCACCAGAGAGGAAGCTATCAAGTCCTTTGCTCTGGAAACCGGACAATATCTACAATATACAAAATTCTCAGTCACTGCACTTGAGATATGAACATGCTTCCTGGAAGCACCACCTCCATCACAGACACTTTCAGTGATGTTAGGCATGGTGGAGTGTCGGCGATTGTTATCAATTGTATACAGGGCATTGAGAGAGGATCTTCCAGAGCTGCCGCTTAGAATACAAGATAGGTGGGCTCTATCACTGCTGCAGAATGGGAAACAGTACATGGAGTGGTGGGGACGATGTCTTCTAACAGCTGTGTAAAATGAACACAATATACTTATATCCATCAGTTATGTCTTATGCCCAAAGATCTACATGCAATTTAAGCCTCTTGAGTAGCGTGCTGCGCCTGATGTGGGGGATCAAAGGCAGGTTTGCTGCACATGGCTTGGTCCTGCCTATCACTGGCACCTTACTGGCAGAAAGTCCTGGAAAAACTCAGGGGGCCATTAGGATGGCTGGCGGACTTTGCCCGCCCGCCATCCTCACAGTACTTGGGACCGCCCGCCATAAGGGGGGGTCCCATGGGGGGTATTAGCATGCGCCCGCCACAGTGGCGGGCGCATCCTGCGTTATTAACATTGTGGCGGGTGGTGCTCTCAGCACCGCCTGCCACAATGCTAAAAATGCATGTATGCATTTGCATACACAAAGCGGCAGGCACCGCGCAGTGCCTGCAGCTTTGTGTATGCAAATGCACAGGTACCCCCGATGTGCACCCCCCACTTCGCCTTCACTCCGGGGGCCCGCAGGGGGCCCCAGAAGTGAAAACCGCCTGCCTTTCCGTGGCAGCATCGCCGCCACGGAAAGGCATCTGTTGCAGCCCATACTAATATGGCAGGAGGTGTCTGATAGACACCGCCACCATATTAAACCTTTCCTGCCCCAGTCCCAAGGCGACCGGGGCGGAAGAGCGGAAGACGGTCTTTCCATCGGCCGTGGACCCCCCAGCCATGCTAATATGGCAGGGGTCATTCTGGTTAGGATGGCGGTGGCTACCGCCAGCCTGGCGGGGGCAATCCGCCCGCCATCCTAATGGACCCCTAAATGTGGGCACTGGCTGAAATGAACAATTAACTATCAACAGATCATGTTGGGTATAATCCCATCCCCGGAAGAGAAAAGGCTGAGTAGGAAGATTTTTAATGTTTGAGCTCTTGTACTGCTATCAGATGGCTAGCACCAGTACCTCCATGCTATAGAGACTGGCTTAGAGACATTTCGGAATGGGCGGGGGCCGAGGAAGTGCACACAAAGCAAACATGGAGGAATGAGAAACTGGAGGATCACCTACAGTCATGGGGGGCATTTTAGGACCCGTCCAATGCATGACTTCTGTGAGGGCTGTACTGTGGAGAGAAGCGAATGCTGCATGCGGTGTTAGCTTGTGATCAAATGACTGGCTTACAATGCTTGACGATACCCTGTTTTGAGGAGGCTAGTGGAAGAATGCCCATGGTCTGCCTAACATAAGAACTTAGTTTTGAATGGGAATGTTATGAAATTGCTGACCTATACAATGATTGACTCTGCTCACGGCAAAGTACCCTGGGTGCACAGTAATAGGAGCTGGGGAGTGTGGGGGATGTCAGGGAACTGTTTGAAGTCTAAAACGTATATGGCATTTAGCTTGTATGTAATTTAATCTGTATATTACTGTGAAATTCAATAAAGGCTATTTACAAAAAAATAGTAAGATAAAGCTCATCACTACGAGACAATGAGTTCTGCCCATCTAATCCATCCTGATTTTTTGCTGTTTAATCATCAGATTTTCGACCTTTTACTGTAGTGCTATCAAAACTTTTCTGTTTTCTGTACCTGGTTAGCCGTCTTTTTCCTTTTCCCCGTGTGTTGTGTTTTAGCACCTGTTCACGCGCCAGGACGCCCCTCTGCTAGGGCAGCTGTGCGCTGTATAAATCATACTAACATAACATAACATAACATAGTGGAGCCTCATAATCTGTGACTCAGCCACTGTAAACTCATAGTAAATTGACTGCATGTGTTTACTGCCAGTGTCTGCCTCTTAAGATAAGGCTGCTGTGATGCAGCAAGGGAAAGGGGCACTTGGCTGGTACACGTGACTGTGTGCACAGACGTGGGCACACGTGTAAGGACTGAATGTGGAAGACTCCCGTCATGCACATCACGGTATCTGCGCAAAGGTAGCCTGGAGCAAAGGGGACTCTGCAGGATTGGATATTGATCTGGGGTAGCCTCATAATGTTAGCGTACATTCATAGGGAAAGTCAATGTGGTTTACTGTTATCTTCTGCAATGACACTCCATTAAACACGTATGGGGAGGGCTGCCTTAGAGTGCAACTTTGCTTCCCTTTGGCCCACAGAGTCCAAAAACATATCGAATTGGGTCATAACATGGGTGGGAAAATCCTTTCGGTTAGTTCCAAAAATATAGCTGTACAGCTTATGGGTCACCCAGGAATGTCATATTTCTCTGGCTAGCTCTGGATCAGAGCCCAGGCCTTATGTCACCCTTGCATTAATTGCATTTCTCTCCAGCCGCACGAACAAAGCACAAAGGAAGCAACTAAGAGTGCTTCATTCAGCTTCCGAGGAGGACGGGGATAGGGTGGAATGCTCTGCATCAATCAACCAGTTGTAACAATGTACAAGGGTGGGCCTGCCCAAGCCCACTGAGCAAAGAAGGAAGCCCAGACCTCTGGAGCAAACATAGGAGGTGATTCCCTTTGAAGGTTTGGTGGAAAAGTCCGTGGCAGTAAGGTCAGTGAGGGGCAAAGCTGAGGCATCCAGCACAGTTGTGACTAGTGACTCCTGAGTGATGCCATTTTTAAATGTCCTAGCAGGCTGTGCAGGAAGGCTGGGACAGGGGTGGAGGAGTTATGTGGCACCCCAGGATAGGCTGGACATGCAGTGCAAGGGGGAGAGCTTTCTCTTGGTGGTGTTTTTCCGCTGAAACACTGGGACTGGAGGCAGCATCCATGGACAATTGGAAGAGCTCTAAATGCCATCTGGACTAACTACTCTAACTTCAAATAACTCCAGTGGGGATCTACACCGGACAAGGGAAATGTGCCCCCTTGCTCCTTCTGACCACCTGAGGGCTAGTTGGGGGTAAAACTGGGATTCTGTGCTAAGGAGGAGAGAGTCACAGAAGAAACCAAGAAGAAAGTTTGGATAAGGGAGCCAAACTAGCTTCCTGAAAAGATAATCAACTTTGAGGCCAGGAGGCCTGAAGAAAGTTATCTAGTTGGCTAGGGCTCATCACCCAGAGCAAAATGAGCCCCACATCATGCACAACGGGCCAACAGGGCCTGAGATACGAGCAAACAAAGAATTTGACATTTGACCTCACCAGCTGGGTCCTGAGCACGCGGAACTCCACTTTCCGAGCTTTTCCAACCCCTCAAGGGTCAATGCAAGGAGAAGTTCTAATTTTTATATGCTGACAGGGGGTGTGCTTTCCAAAGGCCTGTTGACCCCGTCCCCCAGGCCAGCTTACTTTTTACGGGGGCCAGGACCCCAACTCTTGGTGAAGATGGGGGAGCATTGTGGTGCTTCCCCTGAGCAAGAAAAAGAGTGCAAGGTGTACTCTGGGAGCCTCCCTTAGGATCGGAGAAGAAGCGGCCCAGGACCCCATCCCTTGGCCCCAGAATCAAGGAGGTGTCAAGGAAGATCTACCAGGATCCATCCAGTAGTGGGCAGCCAGCCTCACTCCCCATGCCCAAGTCCAGGGGGAGCGGGATGCTGCCTCAACAACCAGCAGCTTGCCCGCAGGAGCAGGCAGGGCAGAAGAAACCTGCGGGCTCCCACGGCAGCAGGGAAGAGTGCTGAGCACACAGTGAGCTCCCTGGGCTGCTGCCCATCATGGGTAGTCAGCGGCTTGGGTGAGACCGGGCACCACCAAATAAAAACAAAAGGCCAAACGGTGACAACAAAAAAAGGGCAACATCTCTCCCGGAAGTAGTGGAAAAGCCACTCTTCCAATATGCAAACTCCCAGTAGGGAGCGTCCTATAATGCCCTGCAGGGATTTACAATTTGGCACATTTTCTCCCCTCGTGGTGGCCCCAGGATGACAGGGTCACCATCAATGATCTAGAAAAGATTCCCCCCCAAAGAGGCCCAAAGACATTGTTTTAAAGTACTGACCCTAGGTTTACAAGGTCCATGAAGAGATGACTACGTAGGACTTTGTTAAAGGGTTCAAACGCTCCCTGGGCTGGAGCATGTGCTCGTCTGTTAGGAGAGCAACGCCTTCTATGGGCTAAGTTTATGGTCACAGTTAGTGTGGCCTAATGGTGTCTAATGGAATGTACATGTTGTGGAACACCCTATACGTGTGAAGTTTGTGATGACATGCTGTGTGATCATAACTTAAGGCCCTCCATGGGCTGTTTTCATAAGTGTGTTACCTATTGCTGACCTTATATCACACAGACGTGACAGTGATCAAAATGTACTTAAAAAGGTGCATGCATTTATAAATATCACTAAGTGCATTTACACAGTGTTAATATTAATTACTGCATTTACTCCCACAATGATTGTTTTTAACGTGGTTGGTTGAATTTGATCCCTGTAGGGGGTCAGAGATGATTACGCATTGTGATTAAAGAGTATTTCCATCAGACATATGTATATTTGTAAATTACTGCATAGTATTGAGTAGTGTGTGTAATAACTGTACTTTTCCTTTTTCAAAAGAAAAGACACAGATCGGACAATCATTTATTGAATGGTGATTACTAGCCCACACTACCTCCCTTGAGTAGGCCTTGAACTGCTCTGCTCCACTACCCTGAGAGAGTCAAGTTCTACAATGGGGTGATTGGTTCACAGTGGAATGCAAATGTGTGCCCATTACGTGTGCAGAACACACGACTAATGGCCCGTTTCCTTACAATCACCTCTAGTGGTAAATCTTTGGGAGCATTGCACATCCATGATCCTTTGAACCAAACAACTGGTTTGGCCTCCACAGTGATGCATGTGGGCCTTATTGTGATTGTAGGATGTCACTAGAACCACAAATATGCATGTTGGAGAATAAATGATTCCACCAGTTAGCATAGTTAAAACCTAGCCTTCCTATACAGTCGTTTAAAGTCATGGTCTTAGTAGTGTGACTATGCTTAGGTATAAGCTTGATTGCTGCTATTGTCTTTTCAACAGTCACCTGGTGCCTGTGTTCCCTCAGTTGGGAAGGGCTCAAAGTCAGCTGTGAGCATCATAGTGAATCTCAGACGAAGCGACCATGTCTCTATGGCATGAAAGTCCCTGCACTGGCTTCTGAGGTAGGATAAGTTATAAACTAGGCTATTGGATTTTTAGGTGCTATAATCTGTTGGGTCCATACTCTTTAAACAACAGAGCCTTGGGTCTCAGCTCAGCTTTGCACTGTCAGGAATGCGTTCTCCTCACTGTCACAGTGGCGGGTGGTGACATTTGAAAGTGGTGAGGCGTAAACTTTGTGCTGGAGCACACTGCGGCAAGGATAGCGAGCGAGCTCGAAACAACCTAAGTAGGGTTTGAGGGGATTCTCTCCCCGAGAATTTTTTTAAAAATAAGTGGGCAAATGGTGCATTTTCAAGCAAATTTGAGAACACACACACTTTACTCTTCACAGTCAAAAACGAGGTGAGTGTTGGCCTAAACAAATTAATAATTAGCCTAGGCCATTGCTCACATCCTTTTTGATTGTGAAGAGTAAAGTGCATGTGGTTATGTACATAGTTAAATACATACATTCCATCCTAGTCAGCCTAGCCTGATCCTTTACCTCTACCTGCCAGCACTCAAAACACCTTCCCTTTCTTTATCTGTGCCTCCATTAAGCTTACCTAACCCTTAAATTCTCATTTTTCAAATGGCATTATATGTATTTCATTAAAAAGATACTATCCTGTGTGGTAAAATACTGCCGGGTAAAGTACCAAAATGGGTCTTGGTGGTACTTTCCTGTGTGTTGCTTTCCTGCGTGGTAATGTCCTGTGGCATAAAGATTATATTGCCTCCCTCCTCGTCCCCATCCTGTGAACTCCTCCCTCTGCCACCACCTTTGTGCAGCGCTCCTTGTTTTTAGCTAGACTCGCAAACATCAAAGTCACCACTGATAGCTGTTGTGCATTTATTAGAAAAAAGCATAACTCTCTATAAAGGCATTAAGGCATACATCTTCCTCCATGTCATTGCTGGTCAACTCAGAACATGAATGGGGTACCATAAGAAACATCCTGGAATCCAGCTGACCCCTACGTACCCTGCTCTGGCGGCATGGTCCTGGACCTGACCATCTGTCGTCGAGTGGCGTTGATGTAAGATGCTTCCACCGGTGCATAAAACCCCTATTGCGCCTTGTCTTTCGCTTCTGAGCCCATTCAACTTATGTCTTCACTTATAAGGACCCATCACCATGGAAACGCTGCTCTGGACATGAAATATCTGTCTGGAGCTATCATTCCTCTGACATCAAATCAATACTTAAAGGCATGTTAAGTTTTTTTCTGCTGGTCTGCTGATAACTAGGCATAGTTTGCAACGCAAACCTTTTGCCTCACGAGATTCGAGTGAAAATACACAAATAGGTCATGTGTGAGATATGCATTGATCCTAGTTCCAAAAGGATAGGTAAAGAGGTTTGAAGGTTGCTGCAGTGTTGCGCACCTAACATAAAGGTCACAGGTTCCAGTGACAGTGAGAGCGCGCACTGTAACCTGAAGGATCCGTCCTGTTAGGTATTTGAGTAATCACTAAATTATCTTCTTGGTGGGGCAGAGAGCTTTACAAAGCAAGTCTATCGGCATCAGCAATCCTAACGTGCTAAATATGCCACGGTCCAGCATGTGTGGGGTCTGGTTGAATGCTTAAAAAAAAAAACTGTGTACAGAAACAAAAAGATTGAGATGACCATCACACTCAAACACTAGAATAAATGCAAAACCAGTATTAATTTATATATTCATCCCAATAGTTACTCATCATTCAAGAACAGAAACATTAATATAAAATTTCATTAGTACTCCCCAGAGTGTTATTGTTCTATCTATATGGTTGAGAGGCTGCCTGTACTTTGTATGAATAAGCCATTATGGCTGCCGCACGCCCTATAAAGATATGACATGTTGCAGTCAAGTGGATGGTTATATGCTACAAACCAGCCTGCTTTGAAATACAATTCCTTAACCACCCAACTCGTTCTAAAACATTGATTTTTTTGACATATCAAAGCCAAGCCTGCAATTTCAAGGTACTCCGCGAACCTCATTGTTAATCATTATTTTCTTCAGGAGGCTTCCCTGCAATGACCTTCCAGTGCTCTCCCAGAGAGGCAAAAGTTTTCCATGGACCTCAGATAAGTCCAGGTACGCTGGAAAAATATGACTGAATACACATTTAAATGTGTGAATGACATTTTTGTATTTACTATGAAGTGCAGTTTTGCTCTGCAGTACTCTATGTGCTATGCACTGTGTATGGTTGTAGGGTGAATGGTACTCTCGTTGGTATCTGGAAAATGCATGTTGCGGGGGTTCCCAGTGTCACCAATGATAGGATAAGACGTGTGTCTGTCGGAGATGCTTTGCTCTGACCTTTCATGAAATCTGCCCTGCCCCAGTAGCTCACGCTGAGAGCTGCATAGGTTTTTCAGCATGTCCCTGTACATACATTTTTCTAGTAATCCCAGTATTAAAACAATGCCACAAGCAGAGTCTGTCGGGACCTTGGAGGGCACGCTCACCCCCTAGGAATGCTCATTTGTGGTATAAAGATAGACACACGCCGCGTATTGCAGGTCTATGCTGAGCATGTGTTGTTTAGCTACAGGAAAAGGGCAGTTGTGGATTTGCGTCTTAAAGTTTCCGGTAGTTCTGTGTACATGTGTCAGCAAAGTGCATTGGTAACACAGCCAGCAGAATTTGCTTCATATTGAAGTGTGTGTTGTTCTCTTCCCTGGCATTGTTTCTATGTCTCCACACTGCTATTCAGTGTTGTGCTATCCAGCACCTGTGAGGATACTATGGAAATACCGACACATGTACACTATTTGGACGCACATGCGCTCCACAAAGCACTTAGCATACCTATGCCCCATTGCATAATTGCAGTTCCTTACCTTGCAAACTGCCTGCCTAGCTGCCCTGCCGACTCCTTCACATATGGAGTCTTGCTCACAAGCTGCCAGCGAGGCAGTAAATCATTCTTGTGTCCGACTGGGTGAACACTACCGAAAGAAACAAAAAATACAAGATTTAAGTCATCTCTTTCTGCTGTCCTCCAAGGCCTCCCAGATGCAGAGCTGTACGAGGCGCTGTGACTTGATCAGATGCAGAATGAATGACTTCTAATCTAAGCCAAATCAAACGAAACGTACATAACATTTTTTCCCTGAAATGCTGGCCGGAGTGAGGAATGGCGTGCTTTCTCCTTGGCACTTTCTTTAGCGCTGATTGGACTCCAGCATTTTGCGCTGGCGTTTTGTGTTCGTTTGTGCCGCGTGTTTACTGTGTGTTGAAAAGAATAACTTTTAATTTTTAATGAAAGATAACAGAGACATCTTGTCATTCGCCCACTGAACTGGGCTGCCCGTGTGCACACATAAGAATACATCTTATGTCTTCTGTGCAGGAGGCAGCCGCATTATCATGTAAGTGCTAGGGAGAGCGAGTGGTAGGGAGGAGGGGGGGGTTGTGTGTCAATGAGCACGCACACGCAATGTGCACTTGTTATTTACAAGCCCCACGGTCTTGAGGAAAGTGGCTAATAGCGTTAGACGAAACTAGACAACTAGTAAATTATCGCGCATTCCGACTCTCTTATTTTCTTCAATGGCGTCCAACTCCGCAATGAACAAGCTCGTGCAGGAAGCAAAGCTGTCTCACTCTCACACACATAACAAGTCATGTCTGCGCAGTCTCGATTTCTGGTCTGACTCTTTCTGTGGGCCACTCCTTTTCCAACTCGTCACAGGGTATGGTCCCACCCACATCCTGTAACGAGTTAGGTAGGGAGGGGTGACAATGCTCTCTCTACTCCCTGATTGACGTGAAAGCTTGTCGAAACCGGGCTTGTTAGGTCTGGCCTATGCAACGCGCATGCGCTGCATAGGAAAGGGACCTTAAGTCATCGGCACAGCTTTCCCTGCAAAAACGTGCACGCGTTGCATTACTTCCAATGGCAACGCATGCACGTCTGGTGATTACCTCGCGGGAGCGAGAAGCTGGCGCCATATAGCAACAAATATCGTGCCTTGTCCCTAGCTCCCGCAAGGGAATCGCGCCCCCTCCTCTCGCCCCTCCCCCTGCTGCTCCACGAGGTGCGCGACTTGTGCTTGTTTCATCCCTCTTACAGCCGACTAAGCGCATTCCTTTTCCGATGTCATATGGATCGTGTCAACTGGGGCAGCCCAACCGCCCAGAAATTCTGCTAAAGTAAAGCTCATTGGCACCCTGCGAACGTGAATAGAGTGACGTTTCTCCAAACACATTTACACTTCTTTTTACATAAAAAAACATTGCAAACTATGTATTGAATTCCGGCTGTGGTTAACATATATTCCACATTCCGAGCACCCTGCCTGTCCCTCTGCAGTATTTTGGAAGCAAAGATGCCAACAGTAGCTATATGTCCCTTTAATCTTCCACACAATTATAATATAAAGTCATAAACTCTCAACGGAGAGATGAAAAGTTGCTGTAGAAGTTTCTCAACGGATAAAATCCAAAAACCCATAAAGCATAAAGTTGTTAAACAACATCATATCAAAACAACTTTACAGTTGAATAACTGTCCCAACGGGTGGGATAATCCTCGCCTCCGTGTCCTTCATAGAATCTAAAATTTTTGTCGCGATAGCTAGAAAATTTTGTATTCTATCGCAGGACAGGAGGCTTCTGATTATGCTAGTTCTAAGCTCATCAATCACAGCATCAGAAACATGAGGAATAGGTTTGTAATAAAATATTTTAAACATTGAGTCTGACGACTAATCAGCTGCTTTAAGAATGTCCTCTAAGCGGGACCCTAGTAAATAGGCCTTAGAAGCCATAGTTCCTCTAGCGGAGTGAGCACCATAAACAGAAACATCAATGCCAGATTCAGACATAATCCACCAGACCCACCTAGCTAGAGTAGCAGCAGCAACTGGTTTGAATGGTTTTTGAACAGAAATCAACAACTGACCCAAAGGGTCCACCCTGTGAGAAATAGTACGTTCTTCATACACTTTTAAAACACATAGCTTGTTATTGTGAGGAAAAGCGGGGTACTCCACCAACCTAGACATGGTCTTAGTCCTTCTCGTGATAATGAAGGAGACTCCCTGTGGTGAGAACATCCTACTAGCTAGGTCTAAGGCTCTGACATCCGACACCCTTCGACATGAAATAAGACAGAGCAACATAGTAAGCTTGGCAGAAAGCTGCTTCAAGGAAATATCAACATTGTTGGGCCAGGATTCTAAAAGAGTGAGAACTTTAGTAACATCCCATAATGTGGAATACCTAGGCCGAGGGGGGTTAGCCACCCAGACGCCTTTAAGTAATTTACTGACCAGGGGATGCATTCCCACAGGTCATCCTCCAGCAACTGTAACATAATTTGGTTCTGCACCAGGAGAAATTCTTTGCTCCTATGCTCACCCTTACAGATTTCCCATCAACCTGCAGGGTTATAAAAGTTAATGGGAATCTACTTTAGCTTTACATCTTATTGATTGAGTTTGGCAATATCCATACTGCTCTATAAATATTTTGTCTGCTTAACATAGTTGGCCCTCATCATGCTAAAGATCGCCACAGAGTCCTGGAAGGCTGCTGACTTCATGCTGTCAATGAGCACACTGTGCAAGATATGGGGTGAGACCACTGGGGTCTTCAGCTCACCTATCAATGGATACCATCACTACCTCCTTCCCTTTAAGGTCTGGCTTACACAGAAAATTTGCTGGACAGTTTGGACACCTTAAGTCTTACCCGGTCATTTAAAAATCTTCACTTGTGGGTTTTATCCCCATAGTCCAAGCAGTCATCGTCTGTCTTGCTTGACATAGCATGGAAATGCTTTTCTGGCCTACCACTAGGTTTAGGACCATTCCTCTGGGTTTCTTTCAAACCTGGAATTCAGGGATCCCTCATATGGTTGAGAGCCCAGACATTTGCACCTGCAGCCATCAGCTTGAGGTCTGCAACCTGTTTGAACGCAATCAACTGCTATAGAAAAGGAGGGCTACCCTCCAAAAGTTGGTCAGCTAAGATTGTGCAGCTTACCAGTGGTCATTGCTTTCATAGTTATCCATACTTTCAAAATCTTGATAGACTTATATATCCAAGAATCATATAATTTTTTGCATCTTTTTCTCCTGTAAGTTGATTTGGTATTGGTAAGTGTTATGACCAAACTACCTCACCAATGTAACTTTAATATTCTCCTACTATTGCCTCTATATACTATATCCAACTCCAATACAACTTCTCAACTGCTGATATGTAAACAGCGAACCCCTTGTCAAGTCAAACACCCCCTTTATTACATATACGTTCCCCCAATGTAGCCCATAGTGCAACGTACATCGTAATAAAAAGGTTTTACATGTACTTTTAAGTATTACATGTTCTGGTAGTGAAAAACCCCTAAATTCCTGTTCTCTACTTTATGGACTATTATACATTATTACAATTCATAAGCGCTAAAGTTTGATTAGGAACAGGTAGAAATATCATGTTTGGACTTTATGAATTGTAATTTAAAAACCTCTTTAATGGTAAAGTCAGATTTTAAGTTATACTTTTGAAAATACCACTTTTATAAAGTTGGCATTTTCCTACCTCAACTATTTGGTGCCTGCAGCCTGTTCCTAGGTCACATGACTGGGTGTAATTGCCACTTTGATTTTGTTTAGACTGCCACATAGTAGAGTGATTAAATGTGTGTGGATGGGCCATCAACTAAAAGGAGGGGGCGGAGCTGGGCATAGCCATGCTTGCAAAAGAATAGGCTGTACTGTGCCTTCAAACAAAAGGTTTATCACCTGTGCATTGTTCATCTAGTCAGCTTGAAGCCAGGGCAGGGGAAGATGGTAATGTCAAGTACTTTAAAGGGAATTATCTAGAAATATTCCAGTTTCAAAGGAGGCACCAGGTATAAGAATAGCACAATAGACCCACTCTCCAGTTCACTTTCTGGACATGCTGAAGATAAAGAAGATCTCACAGAGGACAGCTTGCTGATGTGGCCTGCTATGTACTCAAAATGACTGATTTGTTGCATTGCTGATTTGCTGAATATGAAATGACTGTTTTGCTACCTGGAACCTGCCTTAAACCTTCAGGGCCAACCTTGCTGCTTGAGCCCTTTTCCACTGCTTGAACCAATGACTACCAGAGAGACTGCACGGACTAGTTGACTGGCCTCCTGATGAGAGCCTCAGGGACAGAACAGGCTCCAACCATCTTGAACCTGCACCTAGACACTATCCAGACTGAGGCACCAAGGTCTGGATTTTGGCTTTTAGGCACCTTTAGCACCACCACCAAGGGTGAAGGACTGGTGCGCCACCCCTTTGGGAAGTAGTGTCTCACCTGTCCTTGACCTTTGGTGGTGGTGCTAAAGGTGCCCAAAAGATAAAGTCCAAACCTTGGAACCTGAATAATGTTGGCTAAAAACTGCTCTGAGATCCAATAGGAGTCCGGGACCAACCTACTCATCTATTTTCCCAAGGTGCATCACCGGTCAAACTGAATTTTGTGGCAGCCCCCGCTACGTTTTTCTCTGAAGCAGCAAATACTGTTCAGCAGTCCTTCACCCAAGGGGTCTCTCGCCTTGTGGAACTCTCAATGGCTAAAGCCTCCAGCCTCATCATACTGGATATTTTTGACTCCCCCCAAAAAGTCCAAATGAAGAAATCTTCACTGCGACTTTGTCCTACGGCTCCCCGACATCATCACTCCCTCTTCAGACACTTCCTGCAGCCTTGCCCCGCTGAACTCCATTTTTCTAAATTGGGGTTGGATTTTTCATATGTTATGTTTTCACTTTATTACTGTTTGTGTGCTGTATTCATACATTATCCAGTGCCTCTAAGTTAAGTCTGACTGCTTTTGTGGCAAGCTAAACGAGGGTTAAGCACAGGTTAGTTTAGTTCACTGTGACAGGGATTGTGGTTGTTGCTTGAGCAGGGCTAACACCCTATTCAACCAACAACCCCATTTCTCACAGGAATGATTAAGAAAGAAATTGCAATAGTTGAAGAGACCTTAGAGTCAAATAGGAACTCTGGTGCTGGTACACGGGAGGCTGAGGTGGTAATAGACCAGGTGGAGAATGGGTCTGATGTTCATGCTAGTTCTTGTGTACCAAGAAAATCAGTGAACGCTTGTGTTTTGGAAGAAAGCTTGGAAATCACTGAGGCCCAGCCTTCCCATAAGCCCAGTTTGCTGCCCACTAAAAAAACTAAAGTGGGGAGCTCATGTACTTCACAAGGGGCAGGTACTAATGGCCTAAAAGTGGAGGGTCAAGGTGGGTCCAAGCAGTAGGACCTCAAGGTCTGCCAACCTTTTATTATTGAGAAAGTTACTGATTTTATGAAATCTTTTTTAGGGTAAGTTACAGATTTTATGGAGCAGGTTGAGAGTACATGTTGAGAATGAAATACAGTGTGGGTTTCAGAGGAAGTTGGAGTGTTTACATAGAAATGCAGCAAACAGTGGCATTGCTTACTATTACCTGCTGTCTCGGGCGGCAACAGAAAGGCCCCTGCTCCTCAATGCGTTTTCCGCCAGGCGGCAAACAGAGGACATGCTTGCCAGCACCCCCTCGCTCTTCACTGCGGCCACCATAGGGCAAACGCAGAGACTGCCACTGGTGCCCATAGGGCTAACTACGCCACTGGCAGCAAAGTCCATACAGAAAGAGCTATCAGGTTAATCAATGGTGCAAACTAAAGGCAAGATGTGATAACCCTCAGGACTCCAGTAGGTTGGAAAGATCTATGACCAGATCCACTGATGCCTTTCAGATGGGAGGGAGGAGGAGACATATGGAAGTCCCTAGCAAGCCCAGTATGGGTATGGAGGCTAAACAGAGACCAGCTATTCAGGGTGACTGACCAGTCAGACTGGATTTGCTCATAAAGCAACCACATATGTTGCTGTTCTGGCAAATGTGTCAAGGTTCTAACTTTCAAGGAGGAAAGTTGGGATCACCTAAAAGATAGCACCATGTATTCGGTAGGAAATAGAGTGGGCATTCGTAGCAGATTTTACTCTGATATTATAATGACTCACAGATTCCCTAGGTAGGCAGAATAGAGAAAGTCTAAAATGGGGAGAGTGCAATTTTGCCCCAGTGTTAGTTACATTTCTACATTCAGGACTAGGTGTAAGCAGTATGAAAACATTGGAATCAAAGTTAAACCCCCTCATGGCAGGGAAAAGGGATCCACAAAGAGTTGAGGCTGCGGATGGGTCAAGGACAGCTGATGTATTTCACCTGGGTACTCCAATGGATTCCCTTTGCTTGATGCTAATGCAACATTTGAGGGAGTAGCCATAAATTGTATGAGCCAGGAAGCACAGTACAGGGAGTCTTGTACAGAGTGGTGTGGGGATGAATACAGTATGCTAGGTAACATGATAAATGAGCCCAAGGACATTCTGAACATAGGTTTGTAGAGGTGCTTAGGTGGAACAGAAGGAGGGGTCCAGCACAAGATGGAGGAAAAACTGGTCAGTAGCACCGGTTTTCTGCTTAGTAAGGTGGATAACAAATATTGGTATTCTTTTGTAGAACATTTTGCAGTTCTTTGTCTACAGGAGACCTGGACTAACCTGACACCATTTTGAAATGATTTTGTTACCTATCACACAGCTGCACAACCGTGTCCCGTCGGTCACCCCAAGGGGGGGCGGGGGGGTCTGTACTTTGATTCATGGGAATCTGAACGAAAAGGTGTTTTTTTAAATATGTTGATTTGCCCTTCTACCAAGTTATTAGACTAAAGTTTGATAGGGTTCATAGAGTGGTTCTTTTTTATTGTTATTGTTATAATAATAATGTTATAATAATCTCTTCAATCAGGACAGAAGTTGGGTGCTAGCTGGGTTGCATAAAGAGCAAAAGGCGTTGTGTCTAAATTAGAATATGAGATTCACATTCTTCGTGGAAGGGACTTTAACTCCCACTTGTGTCCATTACAGGCCAAAGTAGTCCGTGACATTGTGGATTCTAATGATGAGGGGCAAACACATTTTACCCATGATACTTATGAGGAAGAACTCAATAGGTGTTTATGAAGATACAACTTGGCTTTTGGCAATGTAATAGTTGATCCCCTGAGGGAAATAGGTTCCACATTTATTGGATCTGTCATCTGGTCCCAATCTGTTATTGTACTTATCTATAAAAGGGGTAATTAAGGTGAGATTTGGTGCTACCATCATATTTCACTATTAGATTCCCTGCTGAAGATTACCAGGAGAATCTCAGTATTTAGGTTTGAAACATGGGCAGAGGAATATATTATGTTCTTATTCATACAATATGGTTTTAAAAGGGGGATTATCACAGTTTAGCAGCACCTAAATCTTACACTTTTAATCTATAAATATACAGTGGTAAAAAAGGGAAATCTGTGTATGGATTCATTGATCTATCTAGCTCTTTTGATACGCTATTCACTGCAAATTGTGTTCCATGATGACTGCCTATAAATTAATATGCTAAAAAACATCCATTCAGGTTTTATGTCAAGAGTTAGATACAGGAAACATGGAGAGTGCATGGAGCCTTTTGGTATTGGCAGGGGGCGTGAGGCACGGCTGTGTCTTGACTACCTTTCTTTTCACAATTTACATCAATGGATTAGAAGGAGTGCTTTTAATGAAGTGTAGAGCACTTCCGTAGATTTTTCACTTCTCTGTGTCTGCCCTCCTGTTTGCAGATGGTGGGGTGCTTCTGGCTCAAACCCTGATGGCCCACCAGAAAGCTCTTTGCAGCTTTAAAATCCAGGGGCATATTACCAACAACTATCGATAATTATCGCTGTGTTGGCTTAGCGGGAATATTTCTATTGCCGCCCTTCACCTGTTTCTATCGCTGAGATACCTTGCTATTAGCAAGGTTTATCTCAGGAGCGAAAAAAACAGACGAAATGTGTGAATATCGCTGTCAATACAGCGATATTCAGGCATTACCGTGACAATGCTCTTAGCCATGTTATCCACCTCTCATTGGATAACATGGCTAAGAACTGGTCAGGGCAGCTAGGCGTTAGCTTTTGGAGATATTTGCGCTTAGCGCGAATATTTCCAAAACTACGCCTGTGTTGATCATAGGCGATAGCGATTGCAGCAACTGTTTCCAGTCGCTGACATTTTGGCACGCCCACTTTGCATGTCATTAGTGATAATTATCGCTGACATGCAAAGTGGGCCCCTAAATGCCCGCTATCGCCTGCAAGCTGTCACTAACTGGTGTTAGCGACAGCTTGGTAATAGGGCGATAAAATTATTGCCGCATTAGCGGGAAAAAGTCCAGCTAAAGCGGCGATAATGGCCCTTGGCAATATGCCCCCCAGTTTTTATTTAAAGGTTAACCTGACAAAATCTTTTATCATGTACAGGGGACCTCTGCGATATATACATCACCCAATAGTTTGAATCGTCCTAATCTAAGCGTCATTCCCGTCCTTTGTGTATTGATAGGGTGAAATTTGATGCAAAAGGTGTGTGGCATATCCTGGTTCAGTCTAGACAACACCAATTTGAAAAATGACTGAGGGGTGTCGATACATTTGCTTAGAAACTGGTAAAAAAAAAGCCTATAAAGGAAACATTTCATAAATACACAGCAAAATGTGTTAGCATGGCCTTGTTTGGGGCTGGTGTGTGGATTATTCAAAGATCACCCCTCTCCAGATGACAGAAAATAGGGTTTTAAGGAAATTTATTTTAGTTCCCCATGTGACTTCTTCGTATTTGATATATCGGTAGGTGGGCCTAAGTTTCATTGAAGATTTGATTCAGATTTGTTCATTGCTATTCTGGTCTGGACCCAAGAGGAGGCATCTTTGAATAGGGCTCCTTTCCGAGAGTGTCTCTCTCTTGATTATGCTCATAATATTCTTTAAAAGCTTTATACATCAGTTTGGGCAGACCAGATTTATTCCACAACCCCATGACGCTCCAAGGGATTAGTAGAGAAAAGCTTAAACGCATGGGGCTAAGAAGGCTTGAGGCTGGCAGGATGAGAAGCAAGAACTGGAAATCTCGAGGGTAGATTTACAAGCCTCTTGCGACACATTTGCGCCGCCGTTTCGCCACTTCTGTGACGCAGCAGCAGCATAAACCATGCACCACGTTGTGACTTATTTACAACGTGACGCATCTAGGCAGATGCGTTACATTGTAAAGCACTGTGCCACATGAGACCTGCATTCACTGATTCAGTTTTACGACGCCACTGCGTCAAAGCCTTACACCTGCTTGAAACTGGCGTAAGGAGTGGGTCACCACGCTAAGTATGGGTGGGCCCTGAGCATTGCTGGAGTTGCGTCGTGCTTGCGACACGACTCCAGCAATGTGCGGCCCTTACGCCACAAGATGCGACAGGCATCTGCCTATCATTGCACCACAGTGTGCTGCATTGTAAATGCGATGCATCCGTGGTGGCGCTAGGGGAGAATTGTGTGTCGCACCTATTCTAGGTGCATCCCTGCTGATTTGCAGAGATGCTCCAGTCCTGGTAAATATGCCCCATAGGTATTTTGTCTATTGAGAACATGATCACTACTGAGGACTGCAACTTTATCTGGTGTGGCTAAACAATGATTTCAATACGTTTCTATAGACCCAATCAAACCTGATTCATATCGTGGCATTATTACATAAAATGAATGACTTGTCATGCACTCATATCCGTAGTCCCTGTGATGGAAAGTCACAATGCACTTTATTCTTCTTTGTAAGTTTTAATGGGGGCTAGAAAAAGGATTTTCAAACCATTTATGCTTAAACATTTTTTTTAATTGTAGGGCCGCCCTTACTTATTTATTTTTTTTGGGCCTTGAGTCTAATGAGATCTGCTCAGTTGTGGTGGTGTATAGTTAAGTGGTGCTATATGTACGAATGGGTTTGGAGAAGTATGTTATGGTGTGTTGTTTTGATGGTATGCTGTGGTCATTAGTTTTTTATGGCTACAAATTTGATCTAATGTGTATCTGATATGAGAATTATAAAGATTGTACTTCCATCAGGATATAGTTACCCCTCAGTGACTAAGTAATAGAGCACCATGAGTTATGGAGTTGACAGCTCATGTGGTTGCGAGTGTGTGTTGAGGGGGGAAGCATAATTTCTGTTATGTGCCATCTACCAATATGATAATTTCATGATGCAAATATATGGTTCTTGATTGGCGGGCCATTCTATCATATATCGTTTTTAACCTATTTTATATGGGGCTCTGTATCTGTATTATATAATGTTTTGCTCTTTTAACTTTTATGGTATTTCAGATGAATATCGAATAAAGTTTTATTGATTGATTGATATGATCTTTTTTGTGCTTTTTCTTGCAGGTAATAATGCTGAAAATGATAACTAACCATAAGTCTGCTGAGCATTGCAAGACATCCTACACCACGCAAAGCGAGGAACTCCAGAAAGAGTGCAACTTTTTCTTGACAGCTGTCCGCTTGGCTTCTCTCAATCAAATCTTGGATCCTTGGGTTTATCTTCTGCTGAGGAAGATCCTTCTCCAAAAGTTTTGTCAGGTTGCAAATGCTGTCTCCAGCTGCTCGAACGATGGACCCAAAGCTCAGGCTATGATTTTAGCCACTGAAATAAGACAGGCGGAAACATGAAATAGAAACTTCCTAAGATAAACATTTTCTGCAAACATGGTCATTATCCTTGACAACTCTCGTCCTAAGAATAACTGTGAATTTAGGCACAAATGGAATTCTCGCCAGAAGGCTATTTGAGGAAATCAAAGAGGAAAAGGCTGAGGACCCTGTGACTTGATAGGGAATAGATTTTGGTTGGAAGCTTACAAAAGTATTTTGAATTACCACCCAAGTACTTGAAATTCTATTTTAACCATCCAATCCTTGTTATTCTATTTATTATTACCTCTCCCTGTGTCTAAGTCTTCCCTTAGCCACTTTCCTCTCTTGTCTTTGCTTAGAGCTGCCCATAACAACATAAAATGTTTGAGAATACTGGACCGGTAAATTATCTCCTTTGGCATCGGAGGTGGCATCCGATAAGGCTACAAGCTTCAACCTCCTAACGCCCTGGCATGTATCCAGTCAGAGCAGGGTGTTTTCGGAACACAAGAACATTGTACCTACAGTTAGACTGTAGAATACTGTTTCTCTTGAAAGCAGGTACATGTAGTGACTTCAACACCAACTTCATAAAGTTTCTTCATATTGAAAATGACCAAGTAATGTTCCAAACACTTGCCATATATGATGCTTGACAAGAATTGGCTGCTGACGCGCAAAGATCTAAAACTGTTTTATTTTGAGATGGAACGCTGAAATGTGCATGATTGCTCTATGAGACCACGTTAGAGCCATAGCTGCATGCCAAATATAGGAGAGGATAGAGGGTCCTATATAAACATAAGGATGTATTTATGAGCCACCACCACATAAGAGCAAAACAAATCCTGATTATTCAGCACAATAAATGCAAGAACTTACTGCAGTGTTTCCAAACATCAGTGACTGTTTGGTGGTACTAACAGCATGATGCAGGAGAGCCGCCTGTATCTGATGACCCCTCCAGAAAGTACACCCTGATTGCATACACCGAAAAGATGGTAACTGACTCACAAAGTCCGTTTTCCCTGAATGTTATGTTTAATACATTTGCCATCCACACAAACAATCACTTTTGATGATCTCCCGCCTATTTCTACATCAGGCGATCAGAGGCACCATAAACCAGCAGAAATAAAACGTAAAACTATGTTTTTATGATATAAATGCCAGTTTTATGGCACCTGAAACAAACGGTCTGCATATCACCTGTTCTAAAACTGAAACGCATTCCATTTCTCATTTTTTAAGTTTTATAATATTTTCATTGCAAGAAAAGTATAGCAACATTGTAGCAAATTGCTAAAATCTGCGTAAAGGCTTTCTTGAGCCAGGATATTAAAATATTATTGTCAACGCTGAGATTGCCCAAATAATCTTGGTGTTTTATAAATGCTGCTGTTCACTTTTCTAACTGTGCTATTTATTTAAAAATGTTGCAGTTTTCAGGTCTCATCTCAAAGAACATACGTCCCAAGAGACCACAAATACTTGGAGAGAGGCCAAGTAAAAGGATGTATAGATGTGCGTGCCATTAAGTTATGTAACTATAAACAGCTGTAATTCAGCGCCAAGATATCCTTCTGAAGGAACGTGTGCTTTACAGATGCACAGGTTGTGTTATGATATATCGATATCTCTCTCACCTGTGCCTAATTTGTATCTGATAGACAGGCGGTGCCTCGGCACCCTAACACGTTTACAACATTTTAAGAAACTCTTGCATCTGTTACCATAGGGTTGGCCATGATGAGGTCAGGAGGGTACCATCAATGCCGGATTTTCAGGGTATCCTCATAAAAATAAACTAGCATTGTCAGTGGTTACCCTGAAAACCTGGGTTGGGCCATCCCTTCGTGGACCTACGTTGGACTCCTCTGCCATATCAACTTATTAAAAGTTGAAAGGTAATCCATGCATGCCAGAGCAGGCCTGATCTTAACAACGTGAAATACCTCCTCATTCCACCCCTTTCTATTGCACAAGGGATCAAAAAAGTAAAGCTCATTATCGTACATGACGCTGTCAAAATAAAGTTCTACTTTTCAGCAGGAACCCTGAGCATCCTTCCTGCTATTCCCTTCAGAAATCACTTGAGGCACATTTTGTAAAGAAGTGTCAATCGTTATTTTTTTTTGCCAATCTGTGATAGAATGTAGCACTTTGATCTTGTGTACGTTTTTAAAAATAAAAAAATGATAAAACCTGTAACATCATTTAAAAACTTTGCTAATGTCTGCATTGTGTGTGACTGATAACTGGCACACATTGTTTGAGTAACTGTTGACCTATTTGACATTGTACTGTGCCTTGAATACTGGAAACTTCCTCGTTATTTGGAATCTGTAAGATTTGTATTTTGCTTTTTACAAATCAACATATAGGGCCAATATTGACTTGCTTTAACTTTTAGAGGTTGAGCTTCAACAAGGTTTGACCAAAAGTAAGCATATAAAAAGCAAAGAGATACTGCTGGCCAAAGTAGTCTAACCAATGGCTATATCAGATTTTTTAAGATTCTTTCTTTTCTGCATTGAGTATTGTAGATTTGGACGTGGATATCTTATACATAACATAATTGACTATCTGTGCATGCTTATATATAGGTTAAAAAATCAGAATCTTTTTACAAATGTAGTTATATGTTTTAAGAAAGATTTCTCTTGAATGAAGTCCTCTAAAACATATTACTTTTTTTGGAAAATGCATGTAAAGCCTAATCTATTGAAAATGAATGCAAAAACTGTTTACAGCACTCCAGTAGGCCTTGCATGACGTGCAACCACTTGCCTAATTTTGAACGAAGGAACGCGCCTAAGAAATAGGCAAACTATTACATTGCTAAAATCGCTGTGACTCTGTATTCACCATTGAAAAACCCAACAACTTTATTTGTTTAGCATTGCGCCCAACTCAGTGCGCAGCTCGCCAAGTGAGTCTTACAGAAATTATGTTCTTGCTTTGTTGATTTCCTATAGGCAAGTCATGTGATTTTTGCTGTCTGTTTCTAGGGATCCCATCCACTACAATGTGCAGCAGATTAATTATGATCAGTTAAGTAACACAGAACCCTCACAATCTGTTGTCAGGGCTTCCGTTCTGGACTCAAAGAACAAGCTTTAGGATTGTGGTGCAATGAGAATGTTAAGCTTTGTGGGAGCCAGGAAACCGTTTTTGTGAAAGCTATGTCAGCTTTCACAATGCCTTAAGTATCAGGTACACAGAGTTAAACTAGTTTCTGTATGAATTACCTTAGCTTACCCTTGAAAGTTTGGCCCAAGCAACAAAGTATCCAAGAGAAGAAGTGACTGTGCTGTGTCTACAACAGCTTATCAAAGGATGTTACAATTAAGAAATACAAAAAATGGGCTTGTTAAAAGACAACATAGGCAATAAACACCTGAAAAAACACATACTTAGAAAAATGGATACCAAAGTTCAAAAGTGCATTTGTTAAAATTGCCAGAGAATCTAATGAGACAAACAAATCCAAAGTAATTCAATAGATGCAAAAGACCAAATTGTGACATATCAATAACGAAGGACACGCAAGATCACAGTCCAAATAATCACGTTGATCAGTCCTTTAAAGTACTAATTGACGCTGTGGTCCTGACTAGGTACTTCATTCGATTTCCTTATTGAACATGGATACCTTAGCCAAGGGCTTATCATGGCAATGACCGACCAGGCAGAGCAATGCAATGATCATCACAGTGGTTTCTACCCCAGCGTCACTTTGTTCTTCATAGCAAATACTCAATTCCTGCTCTCGTCAGCAGTATGAACCCTACATTTTGCCTGCAGGATAAATTCCAGCCTGCTATTCCAGGCATACAGCCAAGCAATCATTGTTGGCTTCCCAAGGAAAAGGAATTGTTCCAGAGTTTTGATGACACCTACTTCTTCTTTATGGATAGATACTGTAACGTTTGAAAAAGTTGCAAAAAGATGAAACACGTGTCGGCTGCCAGCACAACACATGAATGGCATGTCAACCAAGACTTGTTGGACTGTTAAGTCGCAACCTATGAACTGTTAACCAAGAATTGTGGGGCTGTGTGTAGTTTATTTTCAATAAAAACTCTTCCATCTTGAAATCTACTTTGAATGACTGATCAATGCAATTATCTGGACTGTGATCTTGAGTGTGCTTCAGTATCGATGTGCCCCAATTTGTTATTGGGAACCTTTGGCTCACAATCAACATACGTCTTATTTGTTGTAGGGCAAAAGGATACTATATGAGCACCATTTCATTTGTAAGAATCATTTAAATGGGTGTTTTGTCCCTTTAATCCGTAACTTTATTATTGAGAATGTTCGATTTTATAAATCACTGTTACCAGTAGACATCAGGATGTGCAAAACACCAGTTCAGAATCATTCAGGACATTGAACCATACAGTCTCATTTAGTAAAGTGGTGCTTAATCCTGAGGAACCCACCAGACACCCTACAGACAGAAGGCTACCTCAAACATGGCTCAAATTTGTCACGTCCTTAGTTTAAAGCAACTCAATCAATCAACTTTATTTTGAATCAATGAACCATAAAAGTGCTCAGAGCAAAAACATTATAAATTCATAAAAGCTTGAATGAATCACCGCTCGTAAAAGTATAAATATAAAGATCTATTCCGGTCATGATACATCGATCGTCAAAGTGCTACCACAATACTAAGACCAAAACCAAAGAAACAAACTAAGCTATGCCCCCCAGATTATCTACATAATTTTCAAATCTTGGCAGCTCGAAACAACCCACTGAGATATGTGGGATAAGAATGCGCTTTTGCAATGGTTAAGAATATAAAAAAAATTAAAACAATAAAACCTAAATAGGTATCATTATGGTGGTGCATTTCTCCCAGCAATTCATCATTATCAAAAGGATTTGATTGATTCATCAAGCAATTCATAGAAGCACATAATCAAATACACAGCAATTGTTAAAAGTTAGGTACACTCATAAAAGTATTATACAATCAAACCTATTTGCACAACATGTTCAGGAGATGTGAAAAACATAAAATTAAGAGATCAACATGACATGAGATAAAGACATTACCAGTTTATGATGACAATTCTTTCCTTAAAAAATATTTGTGTTACTTAATATAAAAATGTCAATGCATGTCACTTTATAACAGTCTTTACCCGTATCGCTTTCTTATTGTAAAGGCAGTGGAACCCCTTAGAAAGTTCACAACTTCAGTACCGATGTCAATAGAAACTAATAAATACAGGTATCTAAAACTTTCTCTATAGGGACAGGGACGTTGCTTTCTCAATAGTTGGAGCAAACATCTTGCTCGTGGTGTTTTGTTAAGTGTACAAAAAATGTAGGGTGGTTTGTTTGGACGAATAATCACATGGGAATGGCATAAGCTTATCCGACCAATCTCGTTCCATGGAAAAGCTACCAAAAAGTGCACTCTGCCTAACCAAAACCTTGTGAGATAAAATCTATACTGCGGATTCATGATCAAATTTCAATAAAAATTGTAAGTGGTTGGTCAGAGGACTAACCACAACTGAACTCAACATTCCGTGGTACATCTGGGGCTGCTGATAACAAATACTAGCCCTAGCAAACAAAAAACGATCTAATAATGTCTCTTGCTTTAAGGGTCATATTTGTTTTTTTTCGAAAAAACATACATTTCAGATGGTAAAAGCAACTCAAATGTGTCAAAGCTCCGGTGATGCAATGTCAACACTGCAGGTCAAGTTATCTGATGCTGCTGATCCAAGGTTTTGAGCTTAGGTGCAGGTGACTTGATGACTCAGGGAACTAGGCAATGTTATGTGACAAAATATGATTGGATGTAGGTTGCTCTTGCAACAGCAACTGCCTACTTTTTTACTAGGCATGGCTCGACTCAAATGATGTCTCAATGTGTAGGAGTTTAGGTATTTGGAGTTCAAATTACAGGAATAAGCTAAAAAAAATCCCAGTGCATTTTTTAGATGTATTCAGTGCTAGTTTCAGTGAATATATCCTCAGGTTTAATCTCTGAGCAGCAATTATTTTAGGTCTTAGATTTTTTTCAATCCGACACTCAAGCTACTCAGGGCAAGTTCCTTTAGCAGGCAAGCTTCCTCCAGCAGGCAGACTTTTTTGAGTTCTTCTGCACCTAAGCATCTTAGTGCAAGTTCTTTCAGCAGGCAGGTTCGTCTGCAGAGAAGAGTCCAATTGTCTTTGTGGGCCAGCATTAGAAGCAAAGATCTTAGAAATAGCAGAATACATCTCTCTGGAAGACAAACCAGAATTTTCCTCAGCACCTCAACTTCATCCTTGTCCTTCCCAGTTCAGCCCCCTGAATAACTAAGAAAAACCTTTCCCCAGCTACCTCATAGCCTAGGTCCTGGGGGTGCAGGGATCTAGAAAATCTAGCTGCGCCCAATTTCTGTAAGGAGAAAGGTGCCAGTACCAAGGCAGCTTCTCCATTTTCTCCCATGATTTTTGTGTTAGCCCATAGGTCTCTGGGCTGAAGAGCAGAGTGATTAACATCAGTGAGATGCTGTGGGCTCCATTTACACGTGTTTAACCTAAGGTTGGAGTCTACAGAGACATTTTTTCATACCCATAGCTATTCGAATTTAACTGGGTTTGTCAATGATTGTTTCAGAGCTATTTACCAGTATCACACACATTGGGTTCTGATTACATTTGCCAAAGGCAGTATCACTTTTTTCAATGACTCCATCACTTTTTTTCTAGCAAGTTAACATTTTGTAATACAGGGCCTTTACTACCACTTCCTATGGATGCTTACTCCAGTAATATTTGCGCCCTTTAGTAAAATAAAACATGGATTTTTTAAGCAGAGGATTTGAGACAGGGCCTATGTAGTTGCCTTCATTCAGAGTATTCAGGAGATGGCAGATAATGACAATGCAAAAAACATGAAGCAAACTCACCAACCATTTGGAATTTCTCACAGCGTTAATATGCAAGTGGCCACCCTTTAGCTTTTGTAATTTCAAAATATCAGAGTAATGCTATAGTACAGACTCTGCCTCACATTATATATATAACTTTATTAACCAGAGACCAGTATCTCTACAACTTCTTAAAAATAACTGATCATTTTGGTCTGTTAGCTTATATTTTACAGAATCAATCCTTGAACGTCTTCTCCTGATTCCTTTCGCTTTTTAATAGCATTAAAATCGTTATCAAGATTTATTGTATTCTTAACTATAAACAAATTATATTGTTAAATCATGAGAAAAATTTAATCCCATGAGAATCTTGTATAAAATGTATCATATTATTTATAGCCACAAGAATTGGCATGAAAAGAGATCAAACATCAGATAACACACAGGTATTTATCCACTCAGCAATACACAGAAATATTTATTGGCCTAATTGCATAGCTCAATGACATGCATTGTGTTCTCTGTGTCGCTCAGCCATTTAATAAAGGGCTCGGGCCTCTTATAGGTGTTTAGCATATTTTCATTTTATTCCTCCAAATATATATTCTCCATTAAACTGGTGAATATTAGCAATTAAAACCATTGCACAACTCAAGGCAGGAAATGCCTTATTTAGAAATTAGTGGAGCTCCCACCGTGCCACACACATTGTTTCCCCAGTCTCATTTAAAGACAGGAGTGTCTCTGTGTTTCCAATGGCAGAGTGTTAGATGAATCTACCACTGGAAACCCTTGATCAGGCAACTCGTCCCCCACAGGGCAACCGGGTCAGTTGCCAAGCTCTATTACAGTCACTGACTTTCTCTGGCTTGGTATGCCATGAAAGGCTTCACAGAGCGAGGCAAGTTCAACTCTGCTCCTGACATGCAGGGCAAACATTCCCTTTGTATCCCTATAATTGGTTATTTGTTTTACTGAAACAAACTCCAGATTTGGGGGGATTGTTTGTTAAAAAAGAAATGTGTAGAGGGCCACAAAAATATGGACCTCCTCTTCCTTCTTCTTTGCTTTCAATGCATCCTTGCACCAGTGGATGCTCTGAAAGCACAAGGATCCCTACATGATCTCTGAATATGAACAACTATGGGGACCTAGGCTGGGTCCTACGTCATTGCAATGTACCCTCTGGTGTAGTTTGAATTGTGCATTGAAATCGAGTTCTAATGAAAAACTTGATTCAGTGGAAAAACCCGAGGGTGATAGTGATAGAAAACGGGTTATTGATGGGGGAGGTGGAGCAAAACCCCTACTCGAGCAGCAACCACAATCTTTGTAATGGTGAACCCCAAAAATCGCTAAATTGACCTGTGCTTTGGTACCTTGGCACTAAAGCAGTCAGGCTTATTTTAGAAGCAATTGGTAAAGTATTAGGGCAGCAGACAAATAATAAAAACGTGAAAACACAACACAAATCAAATCCCAAATTAATTTAGAAAAATGTAGAAGAATCTAATATATAGAAATGACATCAAAATTAATTAAATCCAATCAGCAGAACCAGAGTTATGATTTTTTCAAGTTTTTAGAGAAATCTTGCCCCCAAAAGATCAGAAAGCCAGGTTTAGGTTAGGTCCAATATTTATACCTGACCCCAGCATTTGAAGTGGCAGGACACACTGGTTACCTCCACATATGGTTCTGAATAGTGCTTCCCTTCATCTGCCAATTTTCCAAGAAGTCTGGGGTGACAAAAGAGTAAATAGTCTCAGGTTCATTAGTATGTGCTGGAGGCAAACCCTTTGAAATGTGAGTGGGAAGGGAGCAGCTCTACTCTCAACTATTCTGCCAACATCTATTCCCCTTTTGTCTCACTGCCTGGGAGGAATACGCAAAGCCCAACAGCTAAGCTATACATAATCATGTGCCCAGGAAAGTGGCAGCAGGCACCAAATGGTTACGGTGGGAAAATGCCAACTTTCTAAAAGTAAAGAGAACAATTGATGGACAGAATGCAGAACAATGCCATACATTCACCCCAGTACAGAGATCTGGGCCTAAATCCATATTTTTTTGCTCGCCATTCCAGTTTGGACCCAGCCACATGCAAATCAGTCTTGACCCTGCGCACAATGGGAACAGTCCAGCCCGAACTGCCAGGCCAGGTCCACCCTGGACTGGAAACAAGCATCCTAGGACCGGTTTCAGGTTTTCAGCCCTCATCAGCCAGGATAGCTTGACTCCAGTGGCATGGAGAGCACTGGACCCATGTCTGGGCATATCCGTCCCACTCAGGGTGACAAATGCAAAAAGAACAATTGATGGACAGAATGCAAATCAATGTCATACATTCACCCCAGTACAGAGATCTAACCTAAATCCATAGTTTTTTTGCTCACCATGCCATTCCAGTTTGGACCCAGCCTTATGCAAATCAGTCTTGACCTTGCACCCAATGAGAACAGTCCAGCCCGAACTTCAAGGCCTGGTCCTCCCTGGACTGGAAACAAGTATCATAGGACTGGTTTCGGGCTTTCGGCTCTCATCAGCCAGGATAGCTTGACTCTAGTGGCACGGAGAGCACGTGACCCACATCTGGACATACCCTTCACACTCAGGGTACGTGCTCTCCATGACACTGGAGTCAAAATATCCTGGCTGATGAGGGCTGAAAGCCCTAAACCGATCCTAGGATGCTTGTTTCCAGTCCAGGGAGGACCTGGCCTAGCAGTTCGGTCTGCACTGTTCCCATTGGGTGCAGAGTCAAGACTGATTTGCATATGGCTGGGTCCAAACTGGAATGGCATGGTGAGCAAAAAAATCGATGGATTTAGGCTCAGATCTCTGTACTGGGTGAATGTATGACATTATTCTGAATTCCGTCCATCAATTGTTCTTTTTGCATTTGTCACCCCAAGTGGTACGGGTATGCCCAGACGTGGGTCCTGTGCTCTCCATGCCACTGGAGACGCGCTATCCTGACTGATGAGGGCTGGTGAGAGCTGAAAGTACATAACCGGTTCTAGGATGCTTGTTTCCAGTTCAGGGAGGACCTGGGCTGGCAGTTTGGGCTGGATTTTTCCCATTGGGCACAGGGTCAAGACTGATTTGCATATGGCTGGGTCCAAACTGGAATGGCACGGTGAGCAAAAAATAATAGATTCAGGCTCATATCTCTGTACGGTGGTGAATGTATGACATTGTTCTGCATTCTGTCTTTCAATTGTTCTTTTTGCAACTTTCTAAAAGTGGCATTTTAATAGGTGTGACTTAAAATTTGACTTTACCATTAAGGAGGTTTTAAAATTCCAATTAATTTTAATCCAAACATCATTTTTCTACCTGCTCCCAATCAAACATTGGCACCTATTAATTGTAATGAGGTAACCCAATGCTATCAAATGGGAGAGACAGAACTTTCATTGGTGAAGAATGAATCTACAATTACCAGGACATGTGAAACTTAAATATACATGTCCTACATTTCATATACAATGCACCCTGTCCCATGGGCTTTTAGGGCCTATACTTAGGGGTGACCCGTAGGTACTAAAACAGAAGTTTTATGCCTGGCAAAACTTTTTTTTTGGCAAGTCAAATTTTCAATTTAAAACTGCACCACAGGCTATATTGGCAAGCCTAACACAGGTTTTAAAGTGCTACTGTAGTGGGTCGCAATATGAGTGGCCAAGGTCCACTAATTTAACTTCATTTACAAACTCTTGGTACATGTAGTACCATATAGTAGGGACTCATAAGTACATTTGATATGTCAATCAGGTGTAAGAAAATGTTACCATATTGTAGGGCAAGAGCACAAGTACTTTACCACTGGTTGAAAGTTGTAAAGAGCATAGAGTCCTAATGCCAACAAAACCAACATTCAGAAAACAGGAGGGTTGAAGGCAAAAGGTTTGGGGGACGAATGCACCAAGGGTGGCAGGTCTAACGTGTGTCCCCTACAACTAAAAGTAGGCTTGTCCCTAACTTTGAAAGGTCCTAGAATTGTCTTTGCTGGAGGAGCTGTGAACCTGTTCTGAAGCACCTACAATCATGTCTCCTGCTGAGATATGGTAGGAGCCTGCGTGTAATGTTATGTTATATTAGTTTAATTTGTAGCACGCATGAATCACCCCAGGATGGGGTATCCAAGCTCCACACAGATGACAGACAGATGATCAGACCAATAGACCACAAACAGCGCTGTTTTAAGAGGTTACCTAAAGTTGAAGTGGCCGGTACATTGACGAGTACAGAGTGGGAGCGCATTCCAAAACAGAGAGGCTAAAAATGAAAATTATCTGCCACCTGATGTGATTTTCTAATTTGTGGGACTGTGCGCAATGCTTTGTCACTTGAGCTTAAAGATCTGCCTGGGTGGTAGTGAGAGAGCTTTTTGGATAGATAGCTCAGGCCTTTTCCATTCAAGGAATTGTGTGTCAGACAGAATACTTTGAAAAAAAATCTCTTACGAGTTGGCAACTAATGGAGACAGCAGAAAAGGGGAGAAGAAGCCTTCCTGAATGGAAGATTGTTAATGAGATGTGCTGCTGTATTTTGCAGTTTATTCAGAGCTGTCTCATTGGTGGAGGCATTGCAGTAATCCAGGTGGCTAATTACCAATGCTTGGACCACGATCTTCATCACAGAATGTAGGAGAAGGGGAAAACTCTCTGTAAGAGACATAGCATATGAAAAAAGGTGCCAGTGATGGTCGCAACCTGTTCTTCTTTTTTATTCTGAGAAAATTGGTCAAGGTGAATGAATACATACATTTTATACAACTAAGTTAGGAGTTGAGGCTGGGCTCAATTCAGAGGGCCACAAGTTGGGAGTCAGAGTTGTTGGGCCTTACCAAACAGCATAACTTCTGTTTTATTGCCTTTCAGCTGGAGACAACTATCTGTCATCCACGCCACTATAGCTGTAATACCTGTTGAGATGCAAGCTTTTGCATTATTCAGATCCTTATCGATAGTGATGATTAGCTGCATGTCATCAGCATATTACAGTGGTTTGAAACCAACATTTTTAACAATTTTGGCAAGTGGGGCCAGATAGATGTTAAAAGTGTAGGGCTGAGACACAAACCCTGTGGCTCCCCCTTGTCAAGTTTTAGGGTGCGTAATTTGTAGTTACCCAGATTGATGGTCTGAGTTTGATTGTTTAGGAAATCCTTGACCTATGATAGAGCTGTGCCATGTATACCTATCTCTTGCAGTCTCTGCAGCATCCTTAGGTGAGATACAGTCTCAAATGCTGCACATAGATCCAACAATACGTGCAATGAAGGAGTATTATTGTCAAGAGAGCACCTCATGTGGTCGGTAACTGTGATTAGAGTAATCTCAGTGCTGTTCATGGGTCTAAACCCCGATGGAGATGGGTCCAGCAGTATATTAATTTCAAGGTTTTCCATGAGTTGAGTGTTTATTAGAACTTCCATCAACTTACCCAGTAGGGGAAGTAAAGAGATATACATTTGAGGGTGACTGAAACTGCACCTGAACCTTATCCACTCTACTCCTGAAGTGTCCCTAAAGAGAGGGGGAAGCCCAGATTCAGGGGAGAGAGCCTGGGAAAGGGAGGAGGGGTAGAGATGGAATAAAGTGGGTGCAGTGCCTCCCAAATATAGTGATCTGAGACATTGAATTGTTGATGATTATTTTAGTGTAGTTTTGAGCGTAAATGTGATTAAAGTACTTTTTTTCTTGTAGAGATAAGCACTGGGATCCGCAGTCCTTTCACAGGGTCATCTGGCTGATTGTTGAGCTCGAACACCCTTACACTACTTCTCTAAGAACTCTGTGATGGCTCCCCCTTTCTACTCTGAGAGTCAAGTGCAGGTAGCGTTGTACTTGACCCCATCTGCAGAGCCATTGTAAAACGGACCTCGGGACACCTGAAGCAAATGACCTTAATCTCCATGGTTGATGCCCAGTAGCCCCTGCCTGCTCCATGAACCCCTGATCTAGGGGCCAGATTTACTAGCCTTTCACACAACAGAATGTAGCAAGGCAACTTGCTGCATGGCGTGAAATGGAGAGCTGCATTTCTGCTCTCTCATAGCACTGGTGCACTTCAGGCAGCTTAGTGCCAATGCAAGCATTCTTGCACCACTGTGCACGGGTGCCTGCATTACTAGGAGATACCTTCCTGCTCAAAAGCAATCTCTTGAGGCACTTTCCTCTTTCTATATGTGCTGCAGATTGCAGCACACATAAGAAGAAGAAATAATGAGGAGAACGCCATCCTCTGGGAGGTGTAGCGATTTCACTCAATCCCAGGTTTCCAAACTTTTGTAATTCAGGGATTGCTTGATATCCGTGGGAGGAGGCATGGGAAAACCAATATTCCACCCATGGAACGCCTCCGAGAATGAAAGGTAATGCAATGCAGCGCAAGCCACTGCATTCTGTTCCATTTTTTTTTTTACAAAGCCACGCAATCCATAGCCAATTCCCCTTGCGTGCCTTTGTAAATACTTACTAGCATTTTGCATCATGGATGTGCCACAAAAGTGGTGGAAACATGATGTAAAATGTTAGTAAATCTGGCCCTGGGTCTATGAGACATTTGTTGTAGTAATAGATATTAACAGTCTCCCAAGCAAGAGAAATATAGGGGAACATTTTATTGATGGGCATTGAGTGGTTGGAAGCATTGCCAGACCTGACTCACTCCCATCTCATTGTCTAATTTACTAAATCCATACATTCCTATTAAAGTTGGACAGATGAATCTACTTTCAGGATAATGGCATAACTCTATTTTCATGTTCTTGATGCCCAACTTCACTGGCCTCCTTACCCTTGAAATATGAGGGTTTACTACACTGATAATCATACTGCATTCTGTAAGGCACCTTTTAGTGAAAAAGCCTACTGAGCGAAACCCCACTGCCTTAGCAGGTGGGCTGGAACAGGTAATGAAGGGCCGTCCCTCCAGCTCGCCAGTGATTTGGCGGCTGGCTGAAAAACTTTAACCAAGAACCTGGGAACTGACAGAAGAGGTCAGAGCTTTCTTTGCTGCATACTAGACTGGGATATGCTCAGAGTTCCCCAACATAATGCAGCAGTATTGATCTTTACAGTGTAAAATGTTGCTTCGTAGTTGTGGTGATGAAATTCTTGATTTACTCCACCGGGCTTTCAGTGGCCATAACACCGCATGCATCTGAAAGGAGGACATCTTCAAGATGGAAGAAACGAGCCCAAAGATAATATTATCATAATAATATATTATTATATTGTTATTATTCTCATGGTGGCTATTGTTACTATTATCAGCATGGTGCTAGAAATAGGTGAGGCAGAATTACTGCCCAATACCCTTTTTCAAGAGTTAACGTCCCCTGTCTAGAACTCGAATATTTTGTGGGATGACAGTGATTTATGTATTTGAAAAACATTATTAATGTGTCGTCTGCTGTTTAAAGAACGCTCCTTTTGAATGGTATGCATTTGTATAATGATCTTTAAAATAGACTTTTGAACATTGATTAATAAAAACACGTTTTTAACCTCTTCCATGCTCATGACGAGCTCAGCTCGTCATGCAGTACACTGCTTATGTGCTCATGAGCTGAGCTCGTCATGAACAATGGGACTCAAAGGCTCTCAGCACATAGGGAGAATTGCTGTAGTATTGATGTTTAATGTTTTTTCCTTTTTGCCAAAGTTGAATATCAACAGTGTTAATCATGCAGAGTAGTTTACAGCTGAGTACATTTCAAGGTACATTATTGTTCCACTTTGCACGTGCTTCTTCCTGGGCACACAAAAGATGAGTGTGTATGATGAAGTGAACATGCTAGAAGTCTACTGGTGCAACTGAATCTTTCTATGAGACGTGGTATAAAAAACTGTGATCTGTCTGCCAAAGATGCATATTTTAATATGGTGCTTTGCTTATTTAACATTAATAGCATGCACCAGTTGCTGATATGCGTATGCATGTGCTGTATAACTCTAGGAGGAAATTAAGGCACCTTTCTGATGGACATTCCTTTATTTGTTATTCAGTAGCAAGGTCACTGCTTCCATTACAATTTGTATTTATATCATACCGTGAAGCAGATGGGGAAGCAGAATATGTACTTCCGTCAATGAATAGGCCGTGCAATCAATCAATCACGACATTTATAAAGCGCGCTACTCACCCGGGAGGGTCTCAAGGCGCTGGGGGAAAGGGGTGTGTTACTGCTCGAACAGTCAGGTCTTGAGTTGCTTCCTGAAGGAGAGATGGTCTTGGGTAGGTCGAAGGTGAGTGGGGAGGGTGTTCCAGGTCTTGGCTGCCAAGTAGGAGAAGGATCTTCCTCCGGCGGTGGTTCTGCGGATGCGAGGTACGGTGGCGAGTGCGTGGCTGGTAGATCGTAGCTGGCGCGTGGGCGTGTAGAAGGTCATTCGTTCGTTGAGGTACTTGGGTCCCAGGTCGTGTAAAGCCTTGTGTGCGTGGGTGAGGAGTCTGAACGTGATTCTCTTGTTGACGGGGAGCCAGCGCACTTCTCTCAGGTGTCCGGTGATGTGGCTGTGTCGGGGGATGTCCAAGATGAGTCGTGCTGAAGCGTTCTGGATTCATTGGAGTCTTCTCTGGAGCTTGGCTGTAGTTCCGGCGTAGAGGGCGTTCCCGTAGTCCAGTCGGCTGGTGACGAGTGCCTGGGTGACGGTCTTCCTGGTTTCAATGGGGATCCATCTGAAGATCTTACGGAGCATACGCAGGGTGTTGAAGCACGAGGAAGAAACGGCGTTGACTTGTCTGGTCATTGACAGGGAGAAGTCCAGGATGAAGCCCAGGTTCAGGAAATATTATACAACTGATAGAATGAGTCAAGTGTAATGAAGGCTATTCTGAGGGATAGTAAGAACAAAGGTTTCATGTTTGGCACACAGAAAGGGACAAATCATTAAAAAAAATCTAAAGTGATGCAATAGTCGAAAAGGCAGCTCGCCACATGTCGTTTTCTTTCCTTCCCAATGTACACCAGATACTTTAGGCCTGATTTATAGTTGGGTGGAAGTGGAAAATCATGCACTGTGTAGAGGGAGTGGTAAATCCTTTGTTCAAAAATTTGTTGTGAGTAAAGAGTCCTGTGGCGGAATAACCTTTGACATAATGTCCCAAAGGTGGGTGAATTACGCGGGATGATTCTCCACCAGCAGAAAACCCCCCAACAGAGGATTTACCACTTTTACCACAAATATGAGGATATAGCATTATCACAATACTCTAAATGAGTACCTTGAACTTTCTTAATCCTCTGTGAAAAATGTTTGAGAACAACCTGCCCATTGGTGCAGTGATATTGTATTCCACAAAATGAAAGCTAAAAAAACACAATGAACACAAGAGGGAGCAGCCAAAAAATATACAAACCCCCAACATGAACCCTACCTCTAACCGCACCATATGTGCAAAGCAAGCAAACCTGAACTTCCTTAAAAGAGTGGCTTCCAGCTTAGCTCATTATTTGTCCTTGCATCAACCCAACCTCCAAGCATTCACCCTTTCATCTATTCATCATCCCTCTGTACTTCCCTTCACCTTCCCATCCATCCACCCACTATTATATTCAGGAATCCTTCACTCTGTCCTTTAACCCATCCATTCTATCACTCTTCTCCAACTGTTCATTCTTCCACCCGTCAAGACTTTAACTCTTCCACCCATCTATCCATATTCCTTTCATCCTACCTTTCCCTTTATTCCAAATTTCCTTTCACTCGTTGCTTCCTTTCACTCTCCTTGCTCGCCCCATTCTTTCTTTCACCTATCTACCCATTCTTTTCTCTCATTCTCACTTATTCTGCCTTACCCTCTCTCTCTGTCTTTTTTTTCCTTTGCAATAATTCGCTTTCCTTCACCGTGCATAGCAGACCTACAACCTTCTTTCATGGTATACCCGCAGTATTTTTATTGCATCTTTTCCTTCTATGAAAACCAGCTGACTGAAGAGGCCAATAAAGAACTGGTAAGGATTAAGTGGGACACAGTCGAGCAGAACGTCGGGCCACCCACCAGTAGCCCCCGCTTAAGCTGCTGGAGTGGGGAGTTCCCTACACCACTGCATGAGAGAGACAAGCTCTAGGAAGGCGAGGATCGCAGACACTGTATGTGACAACAGTTGTGTTATGCCACCAGTAATGACAAGAGCTGCTTGCTTTGGGGGTTGCAGACTGGATTTCGTTCAGCTCGGAAGGACTATTTCGCGTACACTGCCGGATCTTACCTCAAGATAGTTGGCAATGAGCTGCCTCTAGTCTAGTAGCCTTTCTTTCAATCTGACTGGGTCAAAGATTCAAAGTCCAGATTCATCTGAGTTTTCACTCACGGCCCAAATTGCATGGAGTAGCATGCTACCTGTCCATCAAAAGCGCTTCGGCATTTCATCAGGGTTGTGAAGTGCTATATAGGTATACTAGCAGCCCGCCCCAGCGTTGCCTGGGACAGAAAGGGGCTGGGGGCAGTACACCTGCTCCCGCCCGACCCCCTCCCGCACCGACTCACTCCCGCCTCCCTCCCGCCCCGACTCACTCAGGCCCCCCTCCCGCCCGACTCACTCGCGCCCCCCTCCCGCCCGACTCACTCGCGCTCTGACATTTTCCTTTACAGCTGCCTCCTTCTTGCTTCTCTGCATCACACAGTCTCGCACTGACCTTTCCCTTTCCTTACCTGTGCCGCCGCTCCTCACTGCACAGCCGCTCGTCACTGCACCGCCGCTCCTCCTTCGTCGTCATTACACACGTCGCATCACGGTCATCACGCACATCCCGTCGCGGCCAGCGCTAGGTCCCGGCCGGCGCTACTTTCAGGGGACTACTTTGTTTACAAACTTAATTTTTTTTATTTACTTTTTTGAAAAAATTTATATAGCCTATGTCCATCTACACACCCTGACATTTTCATAGATGCATCGGGTGTGTAGATTGGCGCTGTGGTTCCCTAGTTTACCTGGCCAAAAGGTGGAAGTTCTCTCTTTATAATAGTAGTATAGATTTGCAAACAAGGAATTATGAAACCATTTACATATTCTTTGAATACATAAACTATGCTGTATGAGGTAGAATGGGATATGCACGCAGTGCACTCTTTGTTAATTTTCTGTGCATTGACTAAAAGCTATGGTTTTATGAGCCCACCTACAAGGATTCTTACAATTTGCCATTTTGCCAACATCTCATGCAGTTGGCTTAGATTAGTATGGATTTGAATTTATGTTTTGGTCAAAACAACTATCTTGCCCTCTTCACGATAGTGGCACGTTTTTGTGTTGAATGTCAGGAATAGATATTTTTTAAAGAAACTCTATGGCCCTGATTAGGAAGTCATCTTTAATTCTGATGGCGCTGACAGGAGCAGTTACAGGGCCTTTTAGATATGTGAGATCTGGGGAAACACCGCTGGTCTGTTTTGTTTCACTTGAATATTTTGGCTGCTCAAATCTCTGCTTAAAAGCAGTCTTTGGGTAAAACTCAATGGGAAATTGAGGAATTATTGGGAGACTCCAATAAAAAATTAGAAAATTCCTATGTTCAGGTTTAACTTTTGTGTGCCTCAGAAAAAAACAATGTAGATGATTTAATGAGACGTGAATATGAACACTTTTTACCACTAACTGCTGACACCAAAGCACATTTTTTGTAAATAATAAATACTCAAAGTCTATTTAATAGATCATCAGATAAACCTCGTTGCATAATCTATTTTCATGTTTCACACTATTTTTCTTCATTGGAACCCTTATTTAGATGCTCTGTGGAATTCTGTAGCAAGAAACAACATGTTTTGTAGGTGTTTTGGCCAGCTAAAGGTTGAGAGGCGCTCACGTGGTTATATAACCTAAGGCAGACGTTCTTAAACTGTGGACCGGCGACGCCTGGGGTCCAGGGCGCCTACTCAGGGGGTCTGTAACTCCTTAGAAAAAGAAGTATTAAAGTATTATTAAAGTGTATGTAAATAAAGAAGAAAACATGTGAATGTGAAATGTTCCATAAATGTGAAGGAATTTGAAATAGGAGGCTGAAACTCAAGTTGGTATCCTCAGATTGATTTGTGGGAGCAGTGTAGATACATTATACAATATAGTAGGGAAGATGGGTGGCTTCAGTTGAATTTAGAAAAGCTCCAACCTTGCCATTAAAATGAACTTTTTTTATATTTGTTTGTGAATTAATTAAAATATTTCATAATTTGTGTTTGTATAGATTTGCTTTAATGCTTGTTTCTGTGTTTTCGTGTATTGTTTTGATGTGCAAATCATCAACATTGCTTAAACCATGGTTCTCAGCTTGCAATAATGACTCAATAAGGGTCCTCAGATTCCAGTGTTGATTAAATGGTGACCCCAGAAGTCAAAAGGTTAAGGACCACTGACATCAGATGATAAGCTTAAAGCATGCCATCATTCTAAAAATATAATTGTCTACTTATCGTCTGTCAGAGAGGTGAAATATTAAAAATGATACGTTCAAGCTGAATCTTTTTTTCCTGTATTTATTGATTTCACTTTCTATTGAACCAAATGTTAGCCAAAATAAAATATGCTTAAAGTTTGTGTGCTGACACATGAAAGTGCCATCTTTCTACTGGCAGTCTGCCTTGTCACACTAGTCATGCACTATTTTACCAGTGCTATTGTAGCACCGGAAATAGCATGTGCTCCGAATGTTTGAATAAAATGCTAAATGTTTGAGCACGTAAAAAATAAATTTTATATTTTAACATTGTGGCTTGTAATGATTGGTGATTGAGGAGGTGAAAACCTACTCAAGCAGGAACTACAATCCTTGTCAGGGTGAAGTCACAGGCAGACTGTAAATTAACCTGTGCTCAACCCTCGGGTAGCTTTGGCACAGAGCAGTTAGGCTCAGAGGCAATTTGTAAAGTTTTTGGGCAACACTCCCAACAGTAACCAAATGAAAGCACACCACAAAAGTGATCCCACAACAGACTAGAAAAATAGAGTAATTTAACCAAAGAAAACAAGACCAAAATGACAAAAATCGAATCAGTAAAACTGGACATAATCAATTTTAAAGTGAAAAAAGTGCCAAAAAACGCCAACTGTGGATATCTGATCACGAAGGACTGAGAAAAAGACACAAGTTCAATCTGACCGGGATGCAGCATGGGCCGTCTACCGGGAACTAGTTGGGCCAGCTGAACAAGAGTAACTTAAATCCTAGTTGTGGAGCGTTGCGAGGTCCTGTGCTAAGGATGTGTCGTGCAGTTGAGGTGATGCATCGGTTTCGAGGAGCCGACAGGATGCAATACAAGATCCTGCATTGTCATCAAAGATCACATTGCAGAGCAAAGGAGATGCTGTGGGCTGCGATGCAGAGTCTTGGCTCCAGGAAAAGTCCCGACATCAGAGGTGGTGCAACGGTTCTGCTCTGGGATGCACTGCGCAGCAAAGGATATGTTTTGGTTCTGCTGCATCCAGAGATGAGCTGGCAGAGCACCTTCAGACCCACTTCCAAGTGTCTAGGAGTGGAGTGACACCACTTGGCAGGGTAGGGCTCACAGTTGCAGAGTCCAGGTTCTGGTTACAAGAGACCTGGTCCTTGGAGTCACTCTGGTGGTCTTAGGTCCAGGTTGTAGGTCCAGTCCTTCTCACTCAGGCAGGAGGGCAGCACAGCAGGGATTGCAGTCCTTCAGGGCAACAGTCTGGCAGAGTGGCAGTATTTGCACCAGCACAGTTGTCCTTCTTCCTGTCAAAGTCTTCCATAGGCCCAGAGGTGTACTGAAGAGCTGGTGTCTGAACTCCAGAAGCGGTTCAATATTTATATCCAATGAATCCATTGAAGTGGGAGAAGCATATAAAGGTGTCCCTTTGAAGTGCACAGATTTTATACCTCCCTGCCCTGCCTCCAGACTGACTTCAGGGAGTATGCATTCCTTTGTGTGAAGGTAGGATAAAGCCTATTGAGGTGTAAGTGGGGCTGTGCCTAACTTTACCCCCCCATCCTGCCAGTGATGGCCTATCCAGGCACACCTAAGCTCTATATTGTTTTTACATGTCTAGGAGGACTGCACTTAGACCAAATACAAACTACCCAGTCATGAGACCCTAAAGGCAGGCAACAGGCACTAAATGACTGAGGCATAAAAATGACCAGAAAAGGGGATTTTTCATTACAATTCCAAAGACACCAAATATGAATTGTTTACCTGATCCCATTTGGAAGTTATAGCTTACTAAATGTAAGAAGTCAACTCCAATATTAGTACATTGGAGGAGCAAGCCTTGCAGTAATGAAAAACAAATGTAAGAGTTTTTCAATAACATGACATGGAAAACCTAAAGTGACATGCACTATTTTTTTAATACATTGCATCCTGCCTTGAGGGCTGTTTAGGGACTACATTAGGGGTGACATATGTATTAACAAGGCATGTTTGAGACTGGCAAAAGGTTTATTTTTCCACGTTAAAATGGCAGTTTAAACCAGCACACACAGGCTGTAGCAGTCTTGAGATATGTTTGAAAGGGGCTACTTAAGTAGGTGTCACAATCAGTGCTAATGGCCGACTAGTGGCATTTAATTTACAGGCCCTTGGTACATATATTACCACTTTACTTAGGATTTGTAAGTGCATTAAAAATGCTAATTGGAGATACGCCAGTGTTAAGGGGTAAGCACATGCACTTTAGCACAGGTTAGCTGTGGTAAAGTGCATAGAGTCCTTAAGCCAGCATAGCCGGGATCAGCAAAAATGGATGAGGAAGGCAAAAAGTTGGGGGGAAGACCACCATAAGGCTGGCAGGTCTAACATGACTCATCTGTAGGAGTTAATAATTGTGTTTGTAGGAAACGTCTGCATTAAGGCGTACACAGCATTGTTACTCACCTTTGCTTTTGCGTTGTCAAATACTAAATCTAAAAATCTTTGTGAGACTTTTAAGAATGTAATCATAATATTTAAACAACACTCCTATTGGGCCTATTCACATAGGTATATGTGGGTGTTAACATATTTTAGGACTGAATTTATCTTGGTTATGCCTACTAGAAAGTTGTTGAGAAATTCCTGTCAGGCTTAAGCTCTTGTATTGTCTGGAGCTCTCGTCCATGAGTGTTTAGTACTCCACACACATAACCTCCAATCAAGGAATAGGAATTGGGCATTGCAAGGTGTTATTAGCCTTGAAAGCTTGTGAAGAGCAACAAATTTGGCTGTTTGCCAACATTCACAAACCCCTCTCTTTTTACTTTCTACTAAGGGTTGGGGTAATGTCCCTTTTCAGGTGGCAAACCCCTAATTTGCTGAATATGTGGAGAATATCTTCTATGTTGAGAAAAAAAATGTGCATTTGCTCAGGTGACGTATTACACCTGCAAGGAATTCTCCAATTTGGAAAAAATTATCCTCCAGGAATGTCACATTAACTCCACTGGAATAGGCATGGACCTGCACCTGGCACAGCGGTCCATACGTGTCCCTGGCAATGTTTCTGAATTCCAGAAACACGTTAATCCAAGCTCGCACATAAATATAAATCATTGAGTGTAGTTCTAACACTACTGGCCTGACTATGATGTCAGTTGGAGTTGCCTCCGACTGACACCATTGCAGTCTCGGTATTGATCGACCTCCAGTCGGCAGTCCCAACACCACACTTACAATGCGACCACGCATGGTCAGTCCCATACTCCCATTTTTCTATGGGAGCTTGAGCAGCAGTAAACCTGCAGCAGGGCAAGCTCCCATATAGAAATCGGAGAACATATTAATTGCTGCACCATATGGCAGGTGCCTTAAGATGCCTGCCACCAGTGCAGAGATTAACAGGGGGGCACCTTAAGTGCCACTCGGACCTCAGCCAGAGGATGCAAGGTGAAGGATGCCCTGCTAGGGGCCCTCAAACTCACTTTCCAATAGGCTTTCCATGTCGGAAAATCCGGCATGGAAAGCCTTTTGGAAACCGAACATCATAATCTCAACTGCGGAAACTCCGTCCATTGAGATTATGGGCCGGACTCCGACTGGCCGATAGGCTCCTGGAGCCCATTGGAAGCCAGCAGGGATGACCGGCTGGTTTCAATTCTGACCGCCTAAATTGTAATTAGGCCCTTAGTGCATAGAGCCCCCAGGGTTTAGGTTTTATTCTCAGTAACCAAAAAATCAACTTCGGAAAAAATGAAAATCATGTAAATGCATGCAATGACAAAACTTACCTCGACTACACACTTAAATGTGTGTGAGTCCACATGGGTCATAGTTTATGGGAAGGACAAAATTTAAACCATGCCAAATGTCACAAGTTATATACTCTCAGATTCTGTCATATATTGATGGAAGTGTACACCACAATACGGTAAAAGATGATTGCACTTTGGGAGTAAGGGTGTTCCAGTGATTTCCATAGGGCCATTATGGAAGGTATGTCTTTGTTGTACTTATTTTTGTATATTTCATCCAGTATTTCACAAGTTGAAAAATAGACAAACATACTTTTCAAAAGAATAAAAGATGACAAGACCAATTAATGAGCTTTTGAATTGTGTGCAGAACAATGAATTTAACAGGTATAAGCACTGATTACTTATTGCAGTATAAATTATCATATTATCATATTATCATTATCATAATGATCATTCAAACTTGTGAATTACTGAATTGTGTCTGTTTGTTTAAAATACATCATAATTTTTCATATCAGTACCAGTGAACACTGGACTTCAATGCTGCTGTTTCATAAAGTTCAACACACCTTAAAAACACAACTGTCCTATAGTTAATAATGACAATGATACTGAGATTTTTGCTATTGTTGCAACTTTCTCGAAATACAAATTAATGTAAGTACATTATTATAAGTACAGGGCCTCACTGTTGTTCCTGTCATTTGTCAGATTACTTTCCTTTAATTCATTGCCAGTTATGGGTTGAATATATGGTTTGTGGTTCATTTGTCTCCTAACTTTAATAATTTATTCCTCAGACTGAAGTAAATAAACAAAAAAACACACGTAAGAAACACATCAGGGTAGACTTGTATCTCAGAATATGTGTGATGGTAGAATGCTCAAAAAACAACATTTGCCTGTTCACAAACTGGGAAAGTGGTTCATGCACTCCAAGAACGTAATTCAAGATCTCAAATGTTCCTTTAAAAGTTCAATGGGGTAATGCGTGCAAACAGGGTATGTAAAAATTTACAAAAAGCGCCACCTCAGGGGCGGCGTCCTCCAAATGCACAGCATGATGTCCAATAAATGGAGTATTCCGAAATTGGTCAAACTGATAAAACAAGTTGAGAATTGAATTTATTGAATCTTCATAAATTCTTGTTCATAACTAATGAAGTGTGTTTGGTTCACATTTTGCCAACGAAATAATCTTTAGGATGAGGCAAATTGTTGCTCCCAGATTCTTAGTCCCAATGCATTTTGGGCTGAATTAAACGCCTAGAGAGAATGAAGTGAAAGAAATGCGGGTCACAGCACGGCAACTGAATAGTATGTTAGTGTCATGCATTGCATTCAAAGACCCAATCAGTGACTTCCATAGGTCATGGCCTGTGGCAATCATGCAATCAGTGAAAGAACCGAGTGGAAGAGATTGAGACTGTAGGTGAGGTCACCGTAGGTTGATCGTGAACTAAACGTGCCGTAGCTGACCCATTGTTGTGTGGAGTCATTACCGGTGCATCGCTAAGTTAAATATAATATAAAAACTTGTGAAACTGGAATGTGATCTCATGTGGCTAGGTCAAGCGAATGATGAGAAAGAGCAAATAATGATGTGAAGTGATGCAGAGTAATTTTTACCAGCGTCGATAAACGTGACAGCGGCTGACGTGTGATTGGGTTGAATCATTGCCGGTACATCACTAAATTAAATCAAATGTCGAGGTTTATAAAATCAAGCGGCTGAATCACAAAAAACGTGTGTAGAGTGATACGGGGTGATTCTTACCAGCGTCAGTGGTTTGTGAAAGTTTCGACCGCAGCGTCAAAAAAGGTGGATCCAAACAGGGCCGTACTGGCCATAGCGGGCTCCAGGCAATCCCCCGGTGTGCTGCACGGGTGGGGGCTGGTTTTGTTGCAGAGCTGTTTTTGCAGCATAGCTGCAAAATCAGCCCAGTACCAAAATCGGCCGAAAACCGGCCCGGTAAAGAGCTCAGCGCCACCTCCAACCCACCCCCACCCCCCTCCCCGAGTGGGGAGGGGGGAGCCAGCCAAGCACTTTGCCAGTACTGGTTGTGGTTCCCAGTCTGGCCCTGGATCCAAATGACGCAGGTGGCCTGACAGTAACCAAAGAAAGATTTATAAAATGGACAAGTTCAGGGAAAATGAAAGGATAGGACGGTTGGTTTGCCCGATCGAGGCAGGTGACCCGATGGTGACATGAGAAGAGTTAAAAGACGGACTAGTACAAAAGTGATAGAAAGACGGACCGGTTCAAAGTAAATGGAAGGACGGATCGTGGCAGCCATCTGGTAATGGTAGTTCACATGCAAAGAGTAAGCTGTGGTCCATCAAATGCAAAGAAAATGAGAAAAGAAATGTGAGAGGGATAACAATTGGGTAGGTGAATATAAGCGCCATCTTAAAGTGGCAATACTGCTGATTGGACTCATCACTGGGAAAAAGGGTTCCATTAATACTGTGTGGCTCGAAGAAAGTATTGCAATACCAGCCAGTGGAAGTGGAATAGAGTGAACAATAAAACAAATATAAACTACAATCAATGAAAGCCATAAGTGAGGTTACCATCAATAAAAGGCAATATTTGTAACTGATAAGTGTTTGAATGAAGTGGAGATCCTGATCAGTTCAGTCAGGTAAAAGAAATATATTAAAGGGTCAATCCAGGTAATAGGAAACTACTTTATTCCATCCGGTCATTCAGCCCGTTTGGGCTAAGTGTATCAAGTAGTTTAATCCAGTGTATTTCTCTTTGAAGGAGGAATTTGTTGTTGTTTATGCCCTCACATGGTGGCACAGCCTCAAGTACCAAGAAACACAGTTGACTGATGTTGTGTTTGGATGACAGAAAATGCAAAGCTACACTGGATTTTAGGTTGTGTGTTGAGATATTGCTTTTGGGTTTATTCAGTCTTGTCTTGCTTTTGCACTCTGTTTTACCGATATAAGCCAGACCACAGGGGCACTTCAACAAGTAAATTACATTTTTGCTGTCACAGTTGGCGGTGGTGCATAGCTTAAATGTATTGCCTTTATGTGGATAGGTTATATCATTCCCCTCATGAACTGGAGTCAGACCAAGCCTGGCAAGACTTGCTCAGCTGGAAGCCTCCTCCACTTTGCTATAATTAGGTTTTTCTTCAACTCCAGACCTGGAGCTCTGGCATGAATTCCTCACATAATGAATGCTGTTTCAGAGTCAAAGAGGTCATCAAATCAACTGGCTCCTTATGTGTTTATGCCTTTAGGACACCAACTGCTAGGGGAGTTCATTTTGGACAGTACTGCAGCCCCTGGTTCCTCAGGGAAAACTGCTGGGCACCAGGTCTTTCTCCAGCTAGGTCTTATGCTTGGACTAGGTCTCCATTGTGAGCTTGACCCTTGTAGAGTCACAGGTTCTTATGTTTTTTGTTTACCTAAAGGAGATAAATAGGAGGCCAGCAACTTGCCGTTGCAAAGCAGATTCAATTCCTAGTTGCGATCACGAATCAGGAGTTCTTGAGGCCTTGCTGAAATCATCTTCATCCACCAGGAGTCATGAGTCTTCTTCCAGCAGGGTCTTTTTCAGATGAAATCTTCTCAGTTCCAACAATGTTCTGAGGAGGTAGTGGTTGAGTTGCCAGATGTATTTTGTGTAATAGCCAGTGATTTAAAGATATTCTACAAACCAACCCTAACATTTTGATCGCAGTCCCTCTTTTTGTAACACTTCCTCTTTGTCTTACTGTAATATTACCCTGCAGATTCTGTTTCAAGATGGCAGAACTCACCGGCCACCAGGCAAGCCTGTCTTTAGCTCCTTAGACAGTCCTAAGTGGGGGATAATAACTCAAAGTTCACAAAAAAGACAAAAAAAACAATTGTCATCACAACTATTTGGGAGGAAGGTCATAAGAGAGAGAGTGAACGCGAAAACAGGAATGTGAAAAAAAAGCAAAGGAATGAGTGACTCTAAAGAGTGAATTAAAGAAATGGAAAGTATAAGGAGAATGGAAAACCTTTAGAATGAAAAGTGAAAAAGGTGGAAAGCATTAAGATAAAAGACCATCATCACAGAGGGGAAAGATATAATAGGAAGAGGATGAAAAAGAAGGAACATATTAGCCAGACAAAGCAAATATGATAGACAGAGAGCGAGAGACATGTTCAAAGGAAGCAACTATATTCGATCCGTTCATTGAGTCCTATCGGTTGGCACGATTCCAACAATTTATTCCAGAAAAGTTTGCGTTGTAATAATTTTTTCCGATTGTCAACGGCAGGTCTCGTCGGGACAACCTCCAGTACAAGGAACCTTAACTGGCTGATGTTATGTTGAGATGAAATGAAGTGAGCAGCTAAGGGAGATTTCAAATTCTTGTTCTTTATTGTGCTCTTATGCTCCGTTAAACGAACTTTGAGTTTCCTTTCGGTTTTCCCAACATAGGGTAAGCCACAAGGGCATTTCAGCAGGTACACCAAATTCATAGAGTCACTAGTAGCATTAGTTCTTAGTTTAATTTGTTTGCCAGATAGAGGGTGGTTGGTGTAATTGCCTCTGATTGTGGCAATAGTTTTAAGCCAGTTCTGGCCCAGGCAGGCTGAAATATATTTTTATAAAGTTACTTTTTCACTTAAGACTATTCCTTTGTACATTCATTTTGGAAAAACAAAACATATGTTTTGCAGCATAGCCTGCACAATAAACCAAAGCAAGTACTCCATATAAACTAAGTGGAGCTAGTGTGGACATTTAAAAAAACGAAAAGCTTTTGCAACCCGCCACTCACTAGTGAGTTACTGTATGCCCTAGTAATCAGAATGCTGCTAATACAGAAATGAAAACAGGACATCTTCATGAAAGAAGTCTTGATCCCCCTGGAAGAGAACTTTGAAATTATCAACGTGGGCTCTTTTTGAAATATCTGCTTCTAGGAGCTATTCTCAGGAATGTTAAAGTGAGCCTCTTGTTTATCCGATAAGTGAAAAGAAGATCAGGATAATATTGGACTTATCTATGTGCTCTAACACTTTCAAGCATTTGAAAAAAGGGTCTGATACCATCAACAAACGTCAACGGCGTCAACTTTGAGAAGTCAAGCAGATGCAATTAACTTTAAACTTCTGTCTGTGGCTGAGAAGCTTAAAAAGGTTAAGAAGCAGCAAATAGGAACATTTACAATTTACATTTTACTTGCGTGAAAGTGGTATTTGGAATACAGAGTTACCTGGTATCACTTGCCACCTGCCAGCCCCCCCCCCCAAAAAATATAAAGTAAAACATTATAATTAAAGGACTGCAATGAGTGGGAGAGCAATAGAGGTGCTGGTGGGGGGAGCAATGGGAAGTGGGCTGTGAGTAGGGATTAACATAAGCGCTCGTAGCTTGAAGAAGAACAAGCAGGGAGGTGTGGGAAAGGCAGTGAACACATTTTTGGGGGGGGGGGAGGACACAATATGGATAATGCATGTGGCAGCAGGTTTTTAGGGGATGTAGAACATAACAGAGAGAGTTAAAAACAGGTATTTTTATTTTCTGGAGTTTTATATAGCACAAAATTGACCCGAATGTTTCAGGTATCAGAGCGCTTTACATGAGCACCTGTTGCATTACACAAGGACACATTCCTTTTTGTTAGACACCGGGAGAGTACGTGATTTGCCCAGAATCACAGGATGCTGAGCGTCATTGCTGAGACTCGAACCCAGTTCCCCTGATTCGAGACACCCACCCTAGCCGTTAGGCCACATCCTATCCCCATGGTTTGTGTCTGTATAGATGTATTGGTTTGAGTGCAGGTAGTCTTTGTTGATGGTTAATGGATGGACGGGTAGAGAGATTGGATTGATTTGGGTGAATTGTCAGATGGGTTGATGGATGGACTCGATGGTGGATGGATAGGTGGATGAATGGGCAGATCAATAGATGGATTGATAGCACTGTTCAGAACTGACCACAAAAGTTCTCCAGCCCCTGATGCGTGGTTACTATTTCTGTAGTGTTCCAAGTTGCCTGGTAGTTTTAGCTCAGTGTTGAAATGATGCAGTTGTTGTGTTCATTATAAAATGTGCATTTGGTGCCGCAAAGATGATAGAGCATGCAATAAGAATCCCATGGGTGCGGTATGTTCGCTCGACCCTAATGTCCCTAGGTTTAGGTAAACTCATGGACATCCCAAGCTAATGTGGTAGCTTCCCGAAATCAAAGCTCAAAGAGGTTTCCTTGGCAAAAAAGTAAAAGTGAGTCCATCCTATCACAACAAAGGGAAAAGTACTTTAAAGGCATACCTGGAATTGCCTCTCCCTCCCCCCCTGATATATGGATCCAGGTCTTATTTGTCATTTCTTGAGAATCCACAGCATTGCTTTATTTTAACAAAGTTCCGATTAAATTACATCCCACTTATGTTGGGCTATCCTGCAAACCTCTATTCAACTACGTATCTCCCCTCATTCGCATGCGATGGAAAGTCCACACAGACAACTTTGCAAATTTTATTTTTTTGGTCCTTTTTATGCCCAGGAGCGGAAAAAGTTTATCGTCTCAATTTTACGAATATTTTATCAGAGATATCCCCTTGTATTAATTGATAACGATGAGTTCCTATATGAATTGTATATTGTTTCATAAACCTATTGAGTTGGATTTTTTCGGAGATTGTATTAATGTTCAGATCATTGACTGTGGATAAAAGCATTTAAAATATTATGATCAATTAAGTAAAGCAAGTGATAAGTTTAAAAGCTTTTTTTATATGTATAATGCGAATAAAGTTTAGGATGATGATGACTGATAGTATTGGATTTGTAAACCATGAAGGTTTAATTAAAAGATTATCAAAATTCAAATCATCAAATTAATTGGAAGTCAATACATGAATGCATTAATAATACAATTCAAAGCAATTTAAAATCATAAACGCAAAGGCAAATTATTGTAAAGTTGTCCCAAAATAAATCAAGAAGTCTCATTTCAGCAAAGCTAGAGAAAAGTTGTAACGTTTGGGGAGAAGTCAGCGTGGAATGCATTTGAAAGGCAGGATATATAAATCAAATAAAACTTTGTCTAGCAAGCAGGGAAGGCTTCTGCCCATGAGTCAGTTCGAGCACAGGAAAAATACCTTCTCTGAAGGAAAGGCATCTCTGTCTAAGAGAAGCTAGAAGGGAAACTGCAAACACATACTTCAGAACAACAGACGTATAGCATGATCAATAACACATACACTTTCAGACCAGCTAACCAGTCAAGAGAAAACAGGAAAAATACAAGCCCTGATCTTTGGACTGGGTAAGAGTGGTCTGCTCAATTCAGACACTCTGTTCATCACCACCCCCTTTTGTAAATCGATTTTGGCCACTATAGGAGTGGCAGGGTATACTCAGACATGAGTCCCTTTCTCACTGCTCCATCAGGATTCAAGCAAGCCGGGCCGAAGATGGCTGAAATGCCAGAAACCGGTCCCCGGTAGCTTGTCTCCTTTCTGGTAAAGAATTGGCTTGGTAGTTTAGTCTGCCCTGTTCCCATGATGCACTGGGCCAGGGACAGACTGATTTGCATATAGCCAGGTTCTGAGCTGGGATGGGGCAGTGAGATAAATAACAGTGATGGATCAAGCCCTGATCTTTGGACTGGGTAAGAGTGGTCTGCTCAATTCAGACACTCTGTTCATCACCACCCCCTTTTGTAAATCGATTTTGGCCACTATAGGTGTGGCAGGGTATACTCAGACATGAGTCCCTTTCTCACTGCTCCATCAGGATTCAAGCAAGCCGGGCCGAAGACGGCTGAAATGCCAGAAACCGGTCCCCGGTAGCTTGTCTCCTTTCTGGTAAAGAATTGGCTTGGTAGTTTAGTCTGCCCTGTTCCCATGATGCACTGGGCCAGGGACAGACTGATTTGCATATAGCCAGGTTCTGAGCTGGGATGGGGCAGTGAGATAAATAACGGTGATGGATCAAGCCCTGATCTTTGGACTGGGTAAGAGTGGTCTGCTCAATTCAGACACTCTGTTCATCACCACCCCCTTTTGTTAGGAAAAATACAGGGGCATATTATCAAGGGGGTTTATCTCCGCTTTTTTGGCTTTAAAAGCCAAGAAAGCGGAGATAAAATTATCTCCCTATTACCTAGCTGTCGCTAACACCAGTTAGCGACAGCTAGTAGGAGATAGCGACCATCTTGGGCCCTACTTTGCATGTCAGTGATATTTATCACTAATGACATGCAAAGTGGGCGTGCCAAGATGTTAGCGACTCGAAACAGTCGCTAACATCGCTATCTCCTATTACCAACATTTGGAGATATTCGCGCTAAGCCTAACACCTGCCCTGAGCAGTTCTTAGCCATGTTAACCAATGGGAGGTGGATAACATGGCTAAGAGCATTAGCTCGGTAATGCATGAATATCGCTGACTTTTCAGCGATATTCATGCATTGCGTCAATTTTTATCGCATTTGCGATAAACCTTGGTAATACCAAGGTTTATTTGCGGTAAAAATTGCCGCAGCTCAGCGGTAAATTTTTGTCTCTAACCAAGCAATAGCGATAAATATCGCTATTGCTTGGTAATATGCCCCACAGTTCCTATCTCGTTAAAATATACAACAACACTTCACACATGTAGGCTCCAACTGTGCAGATTAGACATGCCACTCGCACTCTCAGGTATGGTTGAAGGGCTCTATTCAATAAAGATATTTCACCACAATTTCAAAGAACTAAACATTCTTCTCTGCATGAGAAATGAGAAAAATAAGCATTATACTTTTTAACTCCTTAACCGCGGCGCGAATTCCGCTGCAGTGTGGGAGTTTTAATGAGCAGGCAGGGCTGCGTCGGCCAACGGACTTGTGCAGCATTAGCCAGGTAGTGCTTGTGATGGCCGTTGGCCGGCGTGTGTAGGAAAGGGTTTAATGTTGCTTCAGCTTGTCAACAACAAATAAATGTCCCCAATTTACAAGCAAGGTAAACAGTTATTATGTGTCCTTTTTAAAATGCAGATCTACAATAGCTAAAATCAGTTTGACATGAAAAATGTGATAAAAAATGCATTTGTGGAAGAGATTGGGCTGTTGGTTGTCTGGTGCCTTGGTGTTCTGTTCTAGTAGCAACCACAATCTATGTCAGGATAAGGCACAGAAAACCCCAAATTAACCTGTGCTCAACCCCCTAATAGCATGGCTCAGAGCAGCCTGGCTTAAGTTAGAGGCAATGTGTAAAGCACAGTAAAACTGTGAAAATACCACACACAAGATCCCACACTAGTTTAAAAAAAATAAAGCACAATGTAATAAATAAGACAAGATCAAAGTGACAAAAAATGTAGAACCGAATTATGATTTTTTAAAGAATAAAGTGAAAAATAGCACCTAAAAGATACAAAGCTCCAACTGTGCCTATCTGGTCGTGGCGAGCCAGGTTAAATGTTCAGGCTGACCACAATGGTGTGCAGGTAAGATACAGTCCCAGGTTACTCCCGCTGGTGTTTTACCTTCTCAAGTTTTGTGGCAAGAGTCCATTTATATTGGACAGGACCATGAGGAGCAAGGAGGACATTGCAAGAAGGTGTTTTGGCGTGGTGCAATAAGCAGGCCGTATGTCGTGGACAAGCAAGCTGAAGCTTTGCTTTGGCAGAAGAGGTAGGGGATAAATTTCTCTCTGCTGGCGGATTTCAGGAAGTTTTACCCAGTCCGCCTTACACTGGCAATGCAGAGTTCTGACAAAATTCCACCAACCACTGCATGGTGGAGGTTTTTTTTGCATGTGGCTCACCAACTTAATGAGATTTGGCATCCCCATGCACAATTTTTGGGTGCTGGGACGGCACCCGGTTAGATTTTCTCAACGAGGGCAGTCGTGGGTACTCACGACCATTCAAGGTGAGAAAGCTGTGACCTGTGGTGAGAAAGTTGCTGCTCGAGTAGAAAATGTACTCGAGTACCAGCAAAGGAGTTGTGCCCTCTGACGCACTGTGTGGTGCTGTTCACAATGGTTTTGCAGTGCAGAACAAACTCCCGGCTCTAGAAATCATTGCGACGTCCCAATTCTGTCTATTTCTATGTAACTGTATGGAATTCAGTGAATTGAAACTCTGTGAGTTCTGCCCACCCCTAGTTAGCAGTCTTCCACAGGCAGTAGATGATGTGGTGTGAAGAGATGGGCTGGCAGCAGCCCGTGCTGATTCTCAGTGCAAGTGCACAATCATGGTGTGAACTTGTCCATTTGAGATCGCAAAGGGTCCAAAAGCTTGATTTAAGAGCCCGTGATTCACACCAAGGGTCCAAGACCTGGGAGGCACCACTTGGAGGTCAGGAACTCGCTGCAGCTGAATCCAGGAGATGTTGCAGAGCCTTTTATGTCCCTGCAGCTCAGATCATGAGGCCGGCAGACTAGCCCTTGGAGTTACAATGAGGTCATGGGTACAAGAAGAGGTTACAGATCCAGTTCTTCTTCCCCAGGCTAGAGGACAGCAGGCAGCAGGTCAGCACAGCAGGGCAGAAGTTCCATTAGAGCATCAGTCCAGCAGACTCTCAGTACTTGTAGCAGCACAGCAGTCCTCCTTCCTGGCAGAGTATCCACATGTCCAGAAGTGTACTGAAGAGATGGTGTGTGTGGTTCTACTTTTATACTATACTGCGCTGGTTCTGGAGAGTGGGAGAAGCTTCTAGATAGTGGCTGTGAAGTACATGGAATTTCCTGCCTCCCCTGTCCTGACTCCAATCTGGCTGAAGTTTAGATCAAGGTTAGCTTATCAAAAAGGAATCAGCCTTCCTCATTAACGATGATCCTACTGTACCGGCAATATATACCTTGTCCAAGGTACATCATTATTTGATTGACCCTCCTGGGCGTCCAACCATTAGCACAAAATGCAGATTTCTTTATAAAACCGTTTGCAATAAACCATCCAATATACTTAAGCGACACCACTGCTGTGATGAAAACCATTGAAAATTTCCCTTTGATTCCACAAAAGAACTCCTTGCCATGATGGACATAGGGAGTCTCTATACCAACATACCTCAACAGGAGGCTCGCTCTACTTGAAAACATCTTAGAGACTAGACCTCATCCCCATGTTCTCACATCCTTTATTCTGTCATGCACTGAATTGGCTCTATGTAAGAACTTTTTCATTTTTGAACAACAATTCTATGAACAGGTGAAAGGAGTTGCAATGGGGGCAATTTTTACCCCAGTTATAGCTAACGTCTATACATTTGATTTTGAAACCAAATTCATCTTTAATGTTATAAATCCATATCAATTCCACATCAAGAAATGGATTAGATACATAGACGATGCCTTCCTTATCTGACATGGTAATACTGAATGTTTACTTGACTTTCATAGATGGATTACCATATGTAACCCCAATCTACAATTCACAATCCAATATGACAATTGCAATATGCATTTTTGAATACAACTATCAAAACAGAAAACAATTTAGAGCATTTGACCAACTGCCAGGAACATACTGCTAAAATATGAAAGTCACCATCCACAGGTGTTATAAGACAATTTACCAATTGGTAAATTTTTATACCTGCTTTGGGATTGTTACAAAAAAGATGATTACTTCTTTTTAAGCTAAACAACAAAAAGAAAAACTAAAAGCAAGAGTATACACATTGAGGCTCATCAGAAGATCACTTACTTAAAAGAGCTTGGTATGATTTCAGAACAGCCCTACTTGAAATCAGAGATAGACCTATTGAAGCATGCCTAATGTGTGCCACGACTTTCAGTACTCTTTCCAACAAAATAAAAAAAAACGATTTGCAAACACCTGAGACTTTTATGTAATATTGCAGAATTTAAGGAAAGACATCTTTTCGAAATCAAAGGATTTTTTTTCAGACTAAGGCCATTTCTAATTGTAACACAAATAATGTAATTATTGTATCCAGTGCCCAAGTGGATTGTCATACATTGGTAAAACCCCCCAACCAATCCGTAAAGGGATATTGCAACACCAATCAAGAATCAGTTGCAAAATAGAATATACCCCATTGGTTGCACATTACAAACTGAAGCTTAACTCCGAAAAATAATGCTATATTGGGTCATAGAGTGGTTAAGCCATCAATACGATTATCCAACATAGACCGCACACTAAGGGGCCCATTAGGATCACGGGCGGATCACCACCGCCCGCATGGCGGTGGCGATCCACATGCGATCCGACCCCGCCCGCCACCCATTTCCCCTCACCATTTTACTATGGCAGAGGGGACCGCGGAGGACAGAACGACAACCCCCCAGATACTTCGGGGGGTGGGGTTGCACATTGTGGTACCTATGGCACCCCCTGCAGTTTCATGCACAACATGCCTTCCTGGCATTGTGGCGGGCGGTGCTGAGTGCACCGCCTGCCACAATGACAGGAATGCAGGATGCGCCCGCCACTGTGGCCGGTGCATCCTAATTGCTCCAACGGAACCCCCGCCCTTATGGCAGGCGGGCGGGCAAAGTCCGCCCGCATCCTAATGACCCCCTAACTATGAAGGAAAACCGTTGGATTTGTAATACCAATAGTGTGAAGAGTGAGTTAAATATGGCAATTGAATATCAAACACTGATACATCTTTGTTGAATACTCTGCTACACCTTGTGTTATACTTATACCTGTTTGATATCCTCTCAATACAGTTTTGTATATCCAGTATAACAATTATTTCTTCTGTATTTGATCCATGATGTTATTAGATCTGAGTCTATGTGTCTGACCAATGTATGTAAACATTTAAATATGTTTTGTATTTACTATTTACCCAGATTGTTTGTATCTACAATTTCTTTTCCAAGCTAACTCCACTTTATATCTTGTAACTTTTTTTCCCAGGCGTGGCACTCTATATATTCTTTAATTCTAATTAGTTTAGCCAAGGATTTCAAATGAAACTATTTCTATTTTTTCTTTCTACTGCACAAGGAGCTTAGAATGATCCCTTCTTTACAATACCGAGACCATCTTTAATCACATCAATATAGGACTTGTAAAATTATTTCATAATTTAATTTAAATGCTCGTAACATCGTGGTAAAAACTGCCCGGTTTTCTCTTTTATTACAAGTTTACAAATGACAAATATCTTCAAACTTTAGAGTCATTCTAAAAAATCTGAAGTCATTACCTATTCCTTATTTGGATTTGCGGCTTTCTATACATCTAAGGCACCTATAATTGAGTTTGACATTCTAATGTGGTGGATATATTCGATGTAGCCAGCGGGCGAATTCGTTCCATATGTTTTAGATGCTAAGGGGCACAAGACCCGTCACCACTTTTGCGTCTCATTTCCCATGTTAAATGTGACGCAAAAGTGGTGCAAGGGGCTTATAAATCTGCCCCTAAATATTTCTGTCACTGATGGAAACCTCACGGAGCATAAGCACTATCGCTATATGATAGTCACGGCATCAGTAGAATATGTTACGTTTGTTCCCATACTCTTGTACTCAAAATTGGTAGTATACCAATAATTGGTTTTTAGTTCCAGTTCCTGTTGTCCATTCTTATAAGTGAGCATAATATGCAATTTTGTTCGATAGCTATTTATTTTAGTCAATCTAATCAGACAACTTTTACACTTTAGTTTTGTTCCAAAACGTTCTGCAGACTCCACTAATGCCCTCAAGATCAATATGACCACCATAATGAGTTGTCTCTTTTTTTATCTAAATGATCAAATTGAGAGCCCGGGTGTGTGTGTGAAACTCTGTTCCTTGTTTTTAAAAAAACGAAATTTATACTCGCTGGTTGTGTGTGTGAAACTCTGTTCATTGTCTTTAAAAAACAATTTTTCTTTTTTTACTTACTGATCTTATTTTGCTATTTGCACTACCTTAGGGGGACTGTTGATGGGAATTGTTTTTTATGCTGCTTTTAAAATGTACCGGCCATTGTCTTGAGTGTGTTCGATCTCTGTAGACTTTCTATCCGGTGTGTCTTCTTTCCCTCACTTCCTGTTGAGACACTGGGTGAGCGCCATTTTTGTTGGCGCTCTAGCATTCTAACGCAATAACGATCCTTCCCCTCTTTAAAAGGGAGACCCATGCAAGCGCTCCTCAGATAAAATTGAGAGCCCGGTTGTGTGTGTGAAACTCTGTTCCTTGCTTTAAAAAAAACCCAGAAATATTTACTCGCTGGTTGTGTGTGAAACTCTGTTCATTGCCTTTAAAAAACGATTTTTTCTTTTTTACTTACTGATCTTATTCTGCTATTTGCACTACCTTGGGGGGGGACTGTTGCTGGGAATCGTTTTTGATGCTGCTTTTAAAATTTACCTGTCATTGTCTTGAGTGTGCTCGATCTCTGTAGACGCTCTAGCCGGTGTGTCTTGTTTCCCTCACTTCCAGTTGAGACACCGGGTGATCACCATTTTGGTTGGCGCTCTAGCATTGTAGCGCAATAACAATCCTTTCCCTCTTTAAAAGGGAGAACCATGCAAGCGCCTGCGCAGCGGGCGCGCCGCTGCAGCGCCGGAGGCGCACTAGAGGCAAGCCCGTCTGCGCCAGTCCGTGCACCGACTGTGCACAGTGCCAGTCATGCTGCTGGACCGCTCTCCCAGCCCCCACGCCCTGCTAGTGTTTGCTACTCCAAGGACCAACTTATGAGGCTTGGTGGGCAGAAATCCGAGGTAGGGGTTAAGGCTGGGGAAGAGGGGGACCAGGCCTTGGGTACTGATGGCTCGCTGATTGAGGTAATGTGCGGTCTTGTGAATGCCAGGTCTCTAGTTAAACATTTTCAGGAAATACACATCCTGCTGGAATGTCACGACCTGGACGTACTTTTTATCTCAGAAACCTGGACCCGCGCTGATTCTTTAGTTGAACTAGGACTTGCTTGCCCTCCTGGGTATAATGTTTTTCACAAACCCCTTATATCAGGGAGAGGAGGAGGGTTGGGAGTAATCTTCAAAGATAAATGGAACTTCACCCCTCTTGAAGTAGATGAGGCCAAAGGGTTCGAACTCCTGGGGTTTTCCTTAAGGGAGGCTCATGGTTATCTCTTAACCGGTATGCTCTGCTACAGACCCCTAGGAGGACCTAACTCTAAGTGCTCTGCCCTGATTGATGTGGTGTGTAACCTGACCTTGACACACTCTAAACTGATCATCCTGGTTGATTTCAACTTGTGGGCTGATGGCCCGCTGGACACGGCGTTTAAGAAATTGGCGCAAGCTTCGATATGCCCCAGCTGGTGTTGCAACCTACGCAGCAGGGTGGACATATATTAGATCTACTGTTTGCTAATTCCAACATGGCTACAATCCCAGATGTGCTACCACTTTGCTGGACTGATCATAGTCTGGTAAATTTTAGGCTTACTCTGCCTAATGTGTGTTGTAAAATTTATCATCAAAGGCAATATCGGCTGGGCAGAGAATGGGCCACATTGAGTAAACTTAAAAATCCCTTGCATTGGAATGACTTAGACAGTCTGGACCCCAGTAGGTCGGTGGACTTTAATTACCAATTCCACTGTGTGCAAATCCGAGACAGGTTTGATAAGCATATTCCTGCAAAGAAGCTAAAAAAGAGAGATAAACCCTCAGCCCCCTGATTTAACGAGCAATTGCGAGCACTCAGGATGGGTTGTAAAGAGGCTGAAAAAGCCTGGAGAAAAGGATATAGTGATTCAGATAAAAATGCTTTTAAGAATCAACTTAATCTGTACAAAAACACTATAGCGAAAACTAAAGTTGAGTATTTTGCTAATACAATTTTTCTAGCAGCTAATGGCACCAAAGCTATATTCAGCTTAGTAAAGAGTCTGTCTAAACATGACAGTGCTAATAACAAAATTCCAGTTACTCAAGCTTTATGCGATGAATTAGCTTCCTATCTGGAGGATAAAATTGACAAGATAGTTAGGGATTTTGTTCCACCAACAGTGGTGGAAAAACCTGATTCTCAATTGTCCAATGCTGAGCAGGGTTTTCTGCCATCACCAGACTCTAAGCCCAGCAACCCTACCATTTTAAAACACGGCCAGCATACTCTGGATTGCTTTTGCATTCCGGACGAGGAAACATTTGATACCTTAGCCAGGGGTATCACCTCTGGGTCCCCCATGGACCCTCTTCCCCACAGAATCTGAAAGGAATACGAAGCCGAGCTCTTTCCCTATTTATGACAGATCTGTGGTCTATCTTTGAGTATTGTGGAGGTCCCTAAAAACTGGAAGGAAGCAGTTGTGACCACTCTACTAAAAAAACACACTTGACCCCGGGTGTGTGGCCAACTATCGGCCAATTCCTTTGTTGCCATATCCTGGTAAAATTCTGGAACGTATCATCAGTAAGTCTCTATCCCAGTATCTTGAGGAGTATTCGCTCCTTGACGAGATGCAATTTGGCTTTTGGCCCAAGCACGGCACTGAAACAGCACTTGTTACCATGCTTGATGATATGAGGATGCGGGCGGACAGTGGCCAGTCAGTGATCTTGGTGCTCTTGGAAATGTCAGTGGCTTTTGACACTGTTAACCACGGTATACTGTTGGAGAGACTTAAAGACTAGAGTGTGACTGGTCGCGCCCTTGACTGGCTTTGCTCTTATCTAACGGACAGGTCACAGACAGTGTGCTTTCAGCCGTTCTCCGCTAACAAGTCTTCCTTACGTCAGGGAGTCCCGTAGGGCTCAGGGATTAGCCCTGTGCTCTTTAACATCTATTTGCAGCCTCTCATTCCACTTATCAGATCCTTTGGAGTGGAGGTGGTGAACTATGCGGATGACACCCAGCTCATGGAGGGGTATGATTCCATTTCCCTGTAAACATTTCATGAGTGTCTGACTAGCACCAAGAAGTGACTTAAGAAGAACTGGTTACAATTTAACAGCTCTACAACGGAAGTGGTCCTGTGTTCTTCCAGAAGATCTGTTCAGCCTGTTTTACCCATCTTTCAGTTGTCCCCTACTGGCGCACCTATTACCCCTGCTAGCACAGTTCGCAATCTGGGGTGATGGTGGATCAGGACCTCCAACTGAATTCTCAGGTTAACAAAACGGTTGGCACTAACTTCTCATTAATCCGAGTGCTGCGAAAGATCCTCCCTTTTTTGCCTAACTCTGCAAGAATGCAGGTTGTGAGATGCGTAATTCTCAACAGATTTGATTGCTGCAACTCTCTATATCTGGGTGCGCCTAACACCCTTATCGGGAAGCTGTACAGAATACAAGCCATTGCAGCGAAACTCGCTTTAAATAGGCAGCGAGGGACCTCAACCACATTAGCCTTGCAAAATCTGCATTGGCTGCCGATCCACCAGCGAATTCAATTCAAAGCTCTATGCACTGTCTTTAGGGCAGCTCATGGAATGGGCCCTAAGAACCTGCAAAGAAAATTCAGCTGGTATTCTCCAACTAGAAACCTTTGTTCTGCTTCTGCATTTTTGATGAATGTAGTCAGGTTCAGGTGGTCCAGAACAGGTGGCAGATCCTTCTCTGCCATTGCTTCTCGGGTATGGAACACTCTCCTGTTGGATCTATGTCAGGTCCAAAGTCTTATGGATTTCAGGAAAAAGTTGAAAACGTTTTTATTACCTAGGCTGGAGTAATTTTTTCTTTTGATATTCTCTCTTTTTCTCCCTTTCTGTATCACACCTCGGCTGCCCCTATTAACTTCTGGTGGGGACTCTCTCTTTTTGTTAAGAGCCAGGATACCCGTCGGGTGATAGAGCGCTATATAAGCACCTCATTACATGACATTACAAATGCCCCAGATGTTGATATTGCAAACGTCTCTCCAATTCAATTGGATCAATAAGCATAATTAGAGTACAGAGGTTAACGTTCTTAAAATAAACAAGGTGTTGGAGAATTCCAGCCACATATTAACCTTTGCAATACTTTAACTATCCTATATATACACATTAATGTATCAATGACACCTATTCCAAGGTGGCGTTCATAATGACTCTTACCTGTTTGATTTAAATACACCTGAAGCTGCTACCATGAACGTTTCTCCAATTTGTTTGGATGTTCGACTACAACCACAATATGGATGCTGTGTCTTTTCTTTAAATAGGAAAATTTGCTGTTTACATATCATAACCGAGTTTGATGTTTTAATAGGATGGTGTTATGTAAACATTCCCGATCCTGTTTGTATGGTTTTTACCTGCTAAGTTTTTATACGAGTATCGATTAATGTGATATATATGCTCAAATGTCAGAATGGCTTCCTATTTTAGCTACATGTGGCTCAGACAATGACTCTTCTAGTTCACCAATTGCAACACTGTGACTACGATCGACTTAGACAATACAAACAATTCCGTTGCACCTGTTGTCACCAGGGCCGGACTGGACATAGTGGGCACCGGGCGTTTCCCCGGTGGGCCGCCAGGATGGGGGCCGGTTTTGGCCCCCTAGGGTGGGACGTTTTTGTTACAGGGACATTTTTGCAGTAAAGCTGCAATATCGGCCCTGTAACAAAATCACCCGAAACCGGCCCTGGCAAACAGCTCTGCCATTTCCCCAACCCCTCGGAGGGGCCAGCCGAGCACTTTGCCAGGGCAGGTTTTGGTTTCCAGTCCGGCCCTGTTTGGCACATGCCAAGTCTTTGGCAACCGAATGTCTGTACCACATAATATGCTTTAGGTCTATCATATAACATAACATAACATGTGTATTTGTACAGCGCATGTATCACTCAAGGGTGTCAAGGCGCTGAATAACAGATGTATATTGTTACCCAACTCAATGGAACTCATTTTATTGACCTCAGATGGATGAAAGGTTGAGTGGACCCGGCGGGATTAGAACTTGTAACCATGAAGTTGAACACAGGCCCCTACAGTGGATGCATTAGTCCACTGCACCACTGTGCCACCAGACCCACACCCCGTAGGCGACATTATTATTAATCGTGATTGAAATCTTACTGCAGAAACGAAATAGGATTTTGGTTATCCACATAACTATCTTTTATAGAGTCCTGCATGATAATATTTAAGATGGTGCTTACAACATTAATATTGTAGCTTCCACAATACGTACCCAAAATGTACTAATTTTAGATCATTTGAAATAATTTTTGTTTGGCTTGCTTTTCAGCCTAGAGAATGTGCTCTAACCAAATCGACATATGAACACTAAATGAATTTTTCTTTTTTTCAAAACAGTTTTTACTTAACTGCCCTATAATTATTACTACCACTTTAGGAAACGTATTCTTCCTTTTTGCTTTTAAAGGACAATTTGATTCACATCATTTGGAAGTATCTATTACTGAATATATACCAGCTACATTTTGTCCTTGTCATTGAAAGTGTTATTTACAGCTATAACCCACCTGATATATGCTTAAATAAACAAACCAAAGATCTCTTCCTTGAAAATTCGAGTTTGTCTCTACAATTATCTTATCAGTGAGTTTGTTATTCAATCCTTCGCACTGGGACTAAATGGTGTATTTCATTGTGTAACGAACAATCATACACATCTATAGATATACTATCTATTGCTGTTTTAAAAATTTCTGGTATGAAGGCTATACCTTCACACAACCATTATAATGTTAGGATTTTCACTTGTTTTGGGTGTTTTCCTATCTTTTTAAAGGCATCAAGAAATTTCATATGATGCGCACTTTGTCCGGAAGATAGTCTCACTGATTTGACGCAATAGAGACCGAAACATTGACGCCTAGACAATTCCTATTTTTTTAGATTTTGTTAATTGATTTGTTTTGAGTTCTGTATCCCATGTATAGGACAGACTCATTGCATATTTGTTTTAAGATGGTCTTTATGCATTGAGAACCAGGATATTTTTGTATGTTTTTCTGTACCCCTATTGGTTTGTTTTTGGAATCTAGAAAACAATAATTTTTTGATACACCTGTTTTTTTAATTGATTTTCTTATTGATTCTTTTTTTTTTCCACAGTATTCTAATGGGTCTCATTAGATGTCAAAACCAAAGGGGATGATGGACTGAGTGTTGAACATTGCAATCACTCACCCCAGTCAACTGAACTGGATTTAATCTATCATCATTCTTTAGCTCACTCCGCCACCCCAGTTCAGACATGGCCATATGCAAATCAGTGTGACCCTGTGCCTCATGGGAACAGTCCAGCCTGAACTGCCAAGCCAAGTCTTTCCTCGACCGGAAACAAGCATCCTGGGACCGGTTTCGGGTTCATAACCCTCATCAGCCAGGCTATCTTAAATCCAGTGCCAAACTGAGCAAGGGACCCACGTCTGGGCATACCCTGCCAACTTAGGGCGAACAAAGTAAAACCAAAGGGAATGATGGACGGAGTGTTGAACATTGCTAGGACTCACCCCAAATCAACTGATCTGGGTTTAATCCATGATCATTCTTTAGCTCACTCTGCCACCCCAGTTCAGACATGATCATATGCGAAATCAGTCTGACCCTGTGCCTCATGGGAACAGTCCAGCCCGAACTGCCAAGCCATGTCTTCCCTGGACCGGAAACAAGCATCCTGGCACCGTATTCGGGTTCATACCCTCATCAGCCAGGCTATCTTGAATCCAGTGACAAAGTGATCAAGGGACCCACGTCTGGGCATACCCTGCCAACTTAGGGCGAACAAAGCAAAACCAAAGGGGATGATGAACGGAGTGTTGAACATTGCAAGCACTCACCCCCAGTCAACTGATCTGGGTTTAATCCATCATCATTCTTTAGCTGTCTGAACCCCAGTTCAGACATGGCCATATGCAAATCAGTCTGACCCTGTGCCTCATGGGAACAGTCCAGCACGAAGCGCAAAGCTATGTCTTCCCTGGACTGGAAACAAGCATACTGGGGGTGAGTACTTGCAATGTTCAACACTCCGTCCATCAACCCCTTTGGTTTTGCTTAGTCATTAGATGTCATCATATCTAAGACAAAGTAAGCTTGAATCCCAGTTTTTTTTAATGAAACCCTTGTAGCCACTTTTACCTTCTAACTTTCAGAAAGATGGCATATTTCTGCTCTAAGCCCTATGTGCCTGCAGCCTGTCTCCAATACACGTCTGAGGTGGGCGACGTCTGGGCTTTGTGCATTCTCTCTGAGACAGGCACACACAATGGGAACTTAGGTGTGACTGATGGTTCATCTACATCCTGAGGGTCCATCCTACCCACAATGGGACGGAGGAATTGGGTGCAGCCTCACACTTACACCCCACACAAAGGACTGTGCAACCCCATGTAGTGAGTCTGGAGCCAGGGCAGGAAGGGTGGACCTCTGTGCAGTTCAAAGCTCCTCTTTGAAGTCTCCCCCTCTTCAAAGACCCCATTTGGTAAAAGAACTGGATTTCTGATCCTAGCAACTCAGTGCACTTCTGAACCCATGGGTACTCTGACAGGACTGCTGTGCTGCTGAAGGACTGCCACTCTGCAGGACTGCTGCTCTGGAAGAACTGCTTTTTTGCAACATTGACCTGCTGCCCTCCTTGCTTGGGTGAGAAGGACTGAACCCACATCACTTGAACCCAGAACCAGAGTCACTCCAAGGGCCTGATTGAAGTCTCAGGGAAAAAAGACTTCTAACTCACCTGCTACAGCACCCTGGACTCTGCTAATCTTACCCTACCAAGTGGTACCAATCCAGTGCTGGGCTATTGGAAGTCAGACTAAAGTGCTGCGTCAGCTGAAATCCATGCATTGATGCTATTGCACCACTTGGAATTGGTGCATCTCTACCGACGCTGACGCATTTCCGCTGCCAAGAGTATTGGGTGCTTCGCATCACTGAATGCAAAGCGTATTGACTCCATCTCTGATGCATCTCCAAATTTGCATGGCGCATAACCGACTTATCATCTGAATCCTAGGGATCGACGATGACACATCGCCTCCTCGCATCTCCCTCAACATCAATTCAACCAAGGTACTTTTTAGCGGGCTGGACCCTGTTTTCAACCCGCACTCCATCGGGGTTGGTCAGAACTTTTGGATTTGACCTAGTCTAGCTCAATCAGACAGTGACGGTTGGCGGTTTCTGTTTTACTCCGTATTTACTTATTGGGGTTTTATTGTTTTGGTCTTGTTTTCTTCATTAAATTAAGCTCTATTTTCCTAACAAGGTGTGGTATTTTTTTGCTTGGTATTTTCACTGGGTTACTTTTTGAAGTGTTGCACAAATACTTTACACATTACCTCTTAAGTTAAGACTGACTGCTATGTGAAAAGCTACCAGGGAGTGAGCACAGGTTAATTTAGGGGGTGTTTGTGACTTATCCTGACAAGGATTGTGGCTCTTTTTTAGACAGTTTAGACAGTTTACCTCTGCCAACCAGGAACCCAATTTCTAACAAGCCTACATGTAAAATAAAGACATTTTAAAGAATGTATTCACCAATTCAGCTTTTTGTAATGTAATCTCAATCAGTCAATTTTTCTTATTTCAGTTTTTATGAAAACCATAAAAAAATACATAAATTCACAAATTATACACATACAAAAAAGGAACAAATACAAAGTTAAACAATTGAAATTATTCCAGATTGCACATGTAAGAATACTGCAGGATGTTCACATATGGACCTTGTAGTTAATTAGATAGCACTTTTCTGGTTCTATGCGCAATAATTTTAAACTCAGTCAGTGCCACACAAATTGTCAGAGATTCTAATTTTTGTAAATAGAGAAAAGCAGGTCTGCATTGTTTAACGTTTTATATAAAAGCCTTTAAATTCCTGTATAACGATACCATGGCACTGACCCTTTGAGACAACTGTTTTCCTTTGTTTGTATTCTCTCCAAGTAAAATACTTTAAACCTAAATAAGATACACTTGTTTTTCCATAATATTACACAAAAGAGTAAAGTGCATAGTGCTTTGTACCATTGAAAGGACAAATTGTAGTATCCATAAACCACTGGTCAATTTCAGGAAAATGCTACCAAAGAATGTATCAAATTAAGTCAATACCTTGTCAGCCGTAACTGATGATGGGGGACTGGAACATAAAGCAGAGAGAGATGACTACCTTCAATTATTAGCAACAAATCATGAATAACTACTGTAGGATTAGTTTAATTTCAATTCTGAGTTTGTCATTGTAATGGAGGACCCAGGGTCTGTGATATTTAGAGTGCTCCAATATTGTTGAGCTTTATTGTTCTAAAAGGCAGCCAAGGAATATTAAAAGTGTTGTCCAAATTTAAACAGTCAGCAAGTGATCTTTGGAAACCAGTTCCCGTATTACTTTAAATGAAGTGATAGAGCTGTAATGGACGCAAGTTAACAATATTTTCTATACAGGGAAGGCTCACTTCTTTATTGACAGTGGAAGCTGAAGAACTTTTAGGGGCTGCCAGTAGTCTTGTAACAAAGGAGTTATCCAATCTCTGTATGCTCTAGCAGTCAGAGTACCCCCAAATAACTAAACCATGAGGTGCTGCTGACATACAGTTACTACATTAAATCGCACACATATCTTTGATGGGTCCTTGCCCTAATTCAGAACAAAATCTGAAAATACCCTCAGTTGTTTTGTTCAGTCGATGTTCTTTGATAATCTGTAAACATGTCCAATTATCTGTGTGCTAAAATAGGACCCATATTCAGGCAAAAATATAAACTTCATATATTAATTAATTTTATTATGAGATTGCGTAATTTATGAACTCCTTTACCAAAGGATATTAACACGATTTCTTTAGGTTGACTTTCAGATTTAAATCCTCAACAAAATGTACAAAAGAGTCGAAAAGCTTCTTTTAAGAACTTTGGAACTCTGGCCCTGAGGATAGTATGGGATGTATAAAGTAAAACAGGGACTGGGCTAGAGTTAATCCTAGGTCAGCTTGAGTTTGGAGAAGCACTGCTTCAAGGCCATTAATATATAGAGTAAAATGAAAAGAGACCCGAACCCAGCCTTGCCTGTCTTCTCTTTACACCCAAAAAGATTTTGAGCATTCTCCTTTGGGACCATAATAGACATAAGCAGTAGTTTGCTGGTACATATAACTAAGTAGGTGGATAATAGAATAATCCACCTTTAATCATCTCAAAAAGGACCAGAGCTTAATACAACTGACGCAGTCTAACACATTGCATGTGTCGGTAAAACCTAGATGTAAGGATCCCTTGCGGCATTGGTATATTTGCCTATGAATTGCGCTAGTTTGAGACAGTGCTCAAAAGTGACCACCTCTGTTCTAAACCCTAACTGACGAACTGAAAACCTTCAGTTCCGCTCTACCCATAATTCCAATTATTTTTTAAAGACATTGGGGCATATTATCAAGGGATTTATCTCTGCTTTTTTGGCTTTGGAAGCCAAGAAAGTGGAGATAAAATTATCTACCTATCAGTAACAGGGTGCTAACACGCAAATTTGCATGTTAGCACCCTTTTTATCTACGCTTCCCCTTATATCTCTAATGAGATGCAAAGGGGGCGTTCCAGAGAAAAAAATTAGGAGAAATGTTGTCAAACGACATTTCTCCTATTATCAAGGATATCGCTAACCCTGTTAGAGACAAAAAAAGCAGCGCTAACAGTGGTTAGCGCTGCTTTTTTTACACCTGGTATTTTCCTGACTTAGCCATGATATCCTATGGAAGGTGGATATCATGGCTAAGTTTATGAGCCCCTATCATCAAGCCAACGCCAAACTTCGAGAGATTATCGTTGGTTTTCCAGCGTTAATCTCTCGTTTGGCAGCTAGCGTGAGGATTTTTATCACTTCTGAGATAAACGTTGCTAATAGCAAGATATCTCAGCGATAATTTCCGGCGATGCTTAGCGATAAAAAAATTGTTGCAAAGCCTAGTTAGCGATAAATATCGCTACTCGTTGGTAATATGCCCCATTGCCTTGAATGTTGCTGGAAGAATCTAGCAGAGAGATTGGCCGATAGCATTGTGAGTCCAATCTACTACCCTCTTAAAGACGGAGACGATTATTGTTTTGAACCACATTGATGGTACTACTCCATGTCCAATGGAATTTAAAACATTGTTTAAGAGTTGGTCCCAGTGGTTGCTATTGTTCTTATAGATGGTAACAGGTACCCCATCTGGTTCAGCAGCTTTGTCTAACCAGCTTTTATTCAGGGCAGGATGAATGTCTTTGGTATTGAATATTAATTTAAACACCTTCCTTACTATTTCTTTTGTGGTAACACTGATAGTTTCACCCTCCTGCAAAATAGAGGAAAAGTGTGCTATCCAATCTGCTTCTGACATAGCTACACTGAGGGGAGGGCCAAGGTCAGTCAATAAAGAGAACTTGTGTAGGTTAAAGGGTTTTATGTTTAGGTCTCTAGTTTTTCATCATTTATTCAATTCAATCTTTATTCGGTTAAAAAAACCTTGTAAGATACAATACATACAACTAATAAATACAAGCGGATACAAAGTCACAGTAAAATTTAGGTACAATTAGCAGCACTTTTTCTTGTATCAAATAATACAAAGTATATAATTACATTTCCCTCAGGGTTTTTTTTTTGGTTGCAAGGCAGTTCATCGTAGTCAGCTTGCCTCATCTAACGAGATCACTTAATAAATATACAGAATAAAACAATAAAATATTTTCTATATAAAACAGTACCAGGATCACTAAAAACAACAATGTTATGCTAGCCAGTTCTTTATACTTCTGCACCTAACTTATACGTTCAATTCTAGCCAGCGATAGTGCAATACAATAGTAGATAAAGTTAGATTTTAAAACCTTTCCTCTTTCTGAACAAAGCTACACATAAGAGGAAACGGCTCAGGCTGAACACTATCGGTTGAGAGGTGTCTCCCTTAAAAATTCTAAGGCCAACCCCAATGTGGCGAATGCCTAAAATTTTGCATATGGGCTTTAACCATTTTTTCCTTACGTTAAGATATGCAGGACATATAAATAAAACAAGAGACTCATCCTCTTTAAACCCCATTTCACAAAGCTCACATAAAACTGAATCAGTATTCCTGTCTGCACCCTTATTACAGTGCCATTTGATTGTCCTGTCCCTCGTTTGCAAAATGCTGTACCGTAATTTTAGATATAGACTTTTAGCCAACGGGGGGTAGATTTCATCCATAAGGGGCTCTAGTTGCATATTCATTTTTACTTCAAAGAATTTTGAAGTCAGAGTCCCTATATTGGGGTTGGCTAACACTGAGTCACTAATAAACTCCCTGTACCTTTGTTTCAGAAGCTTTTTTGAGCTATTAGTGAGGGAATCTGGGTCTGACCAGAAGTTACTCAGGCCCAGTTTTCCGAACCATTTTTCGACGTACACTAACCATGGCAGATAAGTGATATTTTTTATAGCCATTATCTCTTTCAGTGCTTCTCTGTAGTCTACCAACTCCTCTGTAGACCACAGGTGGACGCAGTAAAGCAACGGGCGAAGAGAAGCATAATCATCTGTGCGTCGAAAATTGAGGTCCCACAGTACAGGGGTCAATGGCGTGGAACCAGGTACACCTAGGAGCCATCTAATGAAGGTATTCTCTCGAACTAGAAAGGTGTCCTTCAATGCATAACCCCAAAGATCTGCTCCATAGAGGGAGGATGATTGTGCTTTACATTTAAATAATTCAATGGCCGGTGAAACTGATTTAAAATGACTATTCTTGTGCTTTTTTTAAATCGGGAACTGGTTTTGAGTCAACCTCAGTTTTGCATTTTCTAATTGAGTTTTCCATGTTATTTTGCTATCTAAAATGATACCAAGGTATTTAAAATTAGGGACTTCTTCAATAATTTCATCATTTATTTTAAAAACTTTGTTAAAACCTTTATGAGGGTTGATGGTCATGACCTTTGTTTTTGAGGAATCAATTTCCAATTTCCTGTCATGACAATACAAACTAAATTTATTTAAAAGGTTCTGAAGTCCTCTAGGTGTCTGAGAGATTAAAATGGTGTCATCTGCAAATAACAATGCCGGAACGGCTTCACCACACAATTTGGGAGAGTCATGCTCGCAGCCCAAAATGGTGTCGGGAATATCGTTAACATAAAGGGAGAATAGGGTAGGTGCCATTACACACCCTTGCCTAACCCCTTTAGCTATTTTTATTTTCTCACTTAGTTCCCCATTTGGTCCCCATCTGACTCGTGCATAATTATTCTCATGCAGTCTGATTAATAACTGTAGAATGTTTCCGGGCACGCCCATATTATTTAGTGTCTTCCATAGGTCTGCCCGGGGAACCATATCAAAAGCTGCTTTCAAGTCGACGAAAGCCACATATATATGGGAGCTCCTTATGATAGTGTATTTCCAGACTAAACATAAAAATCTAAAAACCTGGTCCACTGTGCTTATTTTTGGTCTAAAACCAGCCTGGTACTTGGTAAAAATAGAATGATCTTCGATCCATAAGGCAAGACGACTAAGAAGTTGGCGGGCAAAATTTTTTGTAACACGTCAATCAAACTGATAGGGCGATAGTGCGAGGGATTCGACCTATCACCTTTTTTGAATAAAGTTACAATCTCTGCCCCCTTCCAAGTTTCGGGGACAGGGGCTCCACTAGCAATTTCATTAGATAATAAGTTAATGTAGGGAGCCCAAATGTAATTCGCGTGTTTCCAGAGGTCCCCAGGTATTTTGTCCGGGCCTGGGGCTTTTCCTGGCTTAACAGCTTTAATTGCTAGAATTGTTTCATTCAAGGTAAATACAAGAGGGGTTTCATGCAATGCCAAGTCAAGATACATATTAGCCTGGTCTTCATTTTCACCTGGGTCGGCACAAGCATATAGTAAAGAAAAATGCCTGACCCAAGTCCTTTCCTCAATAAATCTATCCTTAGTTTCAGTGACCCCTGTGGTGCCTCTAGCAATAAGGCTCCAAAAGGAAGTCTGGTCTTTGCGCTTACAAGCATCTAACAGGTCAGATCATACCCTCTCGTCCCATTCTTTTTTGGCCGAAAGTAAACTTCTTTTGTACTGAGCTCTTTTGATTTTAACATTGTCTGATGAGTTTTCCCGGACTGCAATAAATAAATCTGATTTGGCTCTCCGGCATTCCTGATTGTACCAAGAGTTACCCATTTTTTTACACTTGTGAGCGGCATTTGATCTTTTTACCACTCTAGTCAAGATCTCACTGAGCTGGCCAATTAAATGGTCATGGGATTCTGTCAGACAAGGGCTATGGTTAGCAGTACTATTCTCAGCTAAGGGGGACATATGTCTAACGAAGACGTGGTAGATCTGGCTAATAGTGTTTGTATTTCCTAAGACTGCTGGCCACTTTAAGGACCTACGATTGTTTGCTTTTAAGGGGTCTTGTAGTTGGTAAATATTTTGTCTGGCACTCTTATTAATAGGATTAGAGATCAGATTTTGGATAGATAGGATCAGAGGATAATGATCGCTCTCCACGCGGTCATCCACTTTTAAATCCATTACCATAGGCCATAACTGTGAGGAAACTATAAAATAATCTAGATGGCTAGAGCAAACTCCTCTAATGAATGTTGGCTTACTGGGACAATCTGAAGGCAAACGCCCATTACATGCACGTAGCCCACACTCAAACGTTAAGCTCAGTAATTGTAAGGCACTCGCAGTACAGGCTACTTTGTAGGTCGTGTCAACCAGGGGTATATTGTTGACACTATCCTTGTCTTTATAGATGTCTTCAAGACCCAGTATGGGCTCAAAACTTCTATTAAAGTCGCCACCTATAATTACCGTTGCATTCTGATCTAACCCTGCCATAATATTACCTAAGTGGGTTATGACAGGCGACTCTTTGCACGCTTGATGTGGTCTGTTATAGACATTGATCACATAAATGGTCTGTCCCTTGGTTTTTTTTAGTTCAATCATCAGAAGGTCAGGATTATTTGTATCTATTTGTTTTAAGCTTACCCCCCCTGTAATTTTGACCCATATTGTTAAACCACCAGAAGGTCTACCCCCATTTGTGTTGATTGCGGGAATAAAAAATGATCTGTAATCAACCTTAAAATAGTTCTCCAACCCCCAGGTTTCCTGGAAGAGGATAAGGTCCCCACTGGCAAGATATTGTTGCCAAGCTGGATCAGATAAATTTTTTCTCAACCCTGCAATATTCCAGCAAAATATTTCATCTATTTCTAACATTTCTTGATTTACCTGTACCTGGGGTTGTCTAACAGTCTCGGAGACATCTGTATTCAGTGTTTGAGACACTGTATTTTGTCTAGTGGAATGGTAGTGTGGCGGTTCTAACCTATAGTGCAGTGCATTTTGATTGAACTCAACATCGGGGTTAACCCTGGGAGTAACATCCCTTACTTCATTGGAAGACCCCCCCTTGAGTCAATCACAGTCATTAAGACCGGCCAAAGCCCCAAACCTATTGGAAGTGCTAATTCCCCAGTTACAGGACGGAGCCCCAAAACCCCATCCGTTTATAGCTGTATTCCATCTAGGCACTGGGGTGTTAGGGTATGGCAAGTTCTGCTGGTCACCTAACCATCCTCCAATGTAATTGCCATTACGTGTCGCCCCATACTCATTGACATAATTACACGGCCCCTGTCTGCTCACTAAATTCCAATTTGGCCCAGGGGTAGTAAAACAAGGCACATTTTGGTGGTCACCTACCAATGCCCCAACCCTATTACCTGGGACAATATTAGTGTCAGTTACCATAGGTCCCCCACCCCATCTGTTATTTCTTACCATCCAGGCTGACTTCAAGGCATTTTGTTTGGGTTCTTTTTGCAACTCGTTATAAAAAAAATCCAATGTTAGGGGGATTATTGTGCCACTTCTTTGTTGCGGGGATAGAATGTTAGACAAAATATTCAGAAATGTGACTGGGTTTAAGAGATTTAACACAACACAGTCACCCTTCCATTTTTTGGCTTATTCCCAATCCATGTAACCCTCCTTGCCATTTTAATTTCATCAGCTAACTGCTGTTCTCCCCACTGCGCCATCCTCATGTTATTTGACAGCCAGTATAATGCCATACTTGTTAGTGATGATGTTGACTCTGTTTGGCCAGGTGGTAGGGTAGGTACATTTGCTAATACTAAAACCAACGGTGAAGCTTCTGCTGCAAATTGTGACAAATCTTTCTCGAAGCTATAGGGTGCTGGTACAGGCGGTGGGTCTATTGGGACCTCTTTTGGTAATTCATGGGTGATTGGGCCAGTTTGTGGGTTATCCGGTGCAGTGACCTCTAGTGGAATCGCATCTGAAGCTGTCCCACCCACACTAGGTATCTTCTGGCATTCAAGCTGCTTAGTAACACTATTTGAAACAGTGCCTATCGCATTAAGTAATATGTCTTGAGTACCTCCCAGTTTCTTTATGACCGCAGAGAGTTTATCAATTTTTACTAATGAGCGGTTTGATAAATGTCTGAATTTTTAACTCTAATAAGTCAGATATTTTAGACAATAAAACTTCATCCAATAACTCCCTAGTATTTTCCTCCTCATACTCCCGACATTTGCCTTTAGTTTTTGGCGGTGGAGTAGCTTTATTCTTACCTGACCGTGCCCCCCCTTGTTTATTTTGCGTCTTGCGACACGCTTTAACTGCCTTAGTCGCCCGCATTGCAGGCGATACTTCTTCTACCACAATGTCAATATGTGTGTCCGGATCAGTATCCATATGTATCTCCATGTCAGCCGCATTTAGTCCACTTATATCCATAGTGACATTGACTAGGGAGTTATTTTCAGAGGCAACGCAGCTAGGATCTTGTAGTGTTGCATCGGTTGTTTGTGGATTAGGAGGAGGACTCGTAGAGGGGAGGATAGGTGACTGACTCAGACCCAACGACTGTCTTCGTTCACTGTTTATCTTGTTGACCACCTGAACGAGATAGTTGTCCATGGTGTTAATTGGTGTTTCAGGTGCCACAGGAGTATTTCTTTTAGACATGTTTGTGCTACAGTTAGAGTTAGTTTTGTACCCACAAGTTGATGAAAAGGAGGAGAGAAAAAAGAATAAAAGATGATCTTACTTCAACGACAGACGCGATTGGTATATTTTCCTGCGATTACCTCTTCTTGTTTAGTGGTGGTGAAAGGGCTGTTGAGGACTTCTCGAAGCAAATCCCCTCCTCTTTCCAGGCTCCTGGGCGATTCGGTGGCAGCTCTAACTTGCTGCCTACTGACCCCCGTCTGGTAACCAGGACTTGGGAGGTGGTCACTAGAGGTCAACAGCACATACACTGTTATCTTGTATCGCAGGTATTAATACGTGATACTCCTTTATAGATGTTATAGGGGTGGCCTAGCCTAGCCTCTTCTTGCCTCTGAGGGCCTCAGAGGGCCCGCCCTTTGTCCGGGCTTAGCCCCGGGAGCTCCCGCGCGCTCCCGCGACGCGGGGGTGACGCTGGTCTTATGCGCCGCCTGGCACGATGTGGTGGGCGTCTCCCGCCGCACAGCCTGGCGGGAGATGTGGTTCTGAGCCCCCCTCCGCTCGGCGGCCGCTACTCGATCACCATTGCGGCGGCGGGAGGGGGACGCAAACAGGCAGGCACCCGGATTCTCGGCGGTCTTGCTGGGGGCAAGGTAAGCTTGCTCGCGGGTCTCCCGGAGGTCCGAGGGTCCTGGGATCAATGTCCTTGGCGTCACCCGCTCCACCGGGGTGACGCTGGTCTTATGCGTCGCCTGGCGCGATGTGGTGGGTGTCTCCCGCCGCACAGCCTGGCGGGAGATGTTGTTCTGAGCCCCCCTCCGCTCGGCGGCCGCTACTTGATCACAATTGCGGCGGCGGGAGGGGGACGCGAACAGGCAGGCACCCGGATTCTCGGCGGTCTTGCTGGGGGCAAGGTAAGCTTGCTCGCGGGTCTCCCGGAGGTCCGAGGGTCCTGGGATCAATGTGCTCGGCGTTCAATAAGTATTATTCATTTAAGTATCTATAATAAGATTGCCGCTACCAGCTGTCCTCAACTGCCAAACACAATTACAGGATCTCCTCCTAAAACTAGGAAAAAAACATTGTTGAATTTCCTTCTTTGATCGCTGGAAGAGACTGAGATGCTAATGCGCAAAGAAGAATCCAGCTCCCCTCTTGATGTCCTACCTGCAAGCATCTCAGCCTCTCTTGCAAAAACACTATCAAACCCCATCTGCTCTTTACTAAACCAATCTCTGAAGGAAGGCCACCTACCCTTAACATGGAAGGTGGCTCAAGTCAGCCCAATCCGGAAGAACGCAAAGCGTCCATGGAATATTGGTCAAACCTCCGCCCTATTTCTCTATTACCATATCTGAGCAAAGTTCTGGAATAACATGTCAACGCTCATCTATCAGCCCATATCGAATCGCTGGCTACCTGGATCCATCCCAGTCAGGCGTTCGGCCCAAACATAGCACAGAAACTGCCCTGGTAGCCATCAACAACAACATCAGGCTGGTACTAGATCAGGGCCAACCTACCCTCCTGGTGTTATTAGATCTTTCCGCTGCGTTCGATACGTTGACAACCAGCCTATGCTCATGAGACTGAGGGAAGCTGGGATTAGGGGAGTGGCACTGCAATGGTTGACTAGCTTACTTTGTAGTCGTACCCAGACCATCATCCTGGGCCCCTACCAGTCCGATTCCATAGAACTGACCAAGGGAGTACAAAAATGCTCATGCCTAAGCCCCACCTTGTTCAATATATATATTGCTCCCTTGGCGGCTCTCTTGAGGAATCATGGGTATGTCCCAATATCCTATGCGGATGACAGCCAACTTACCTTTTACTTCAACAAGACATCCCAAACAGCCTATTCCTCCTTTTCTTAGGGCATGCTAGCTATCTCACAATAAAGAGAAACAACTTCCTACATCTGAATGCTAGAAAAACAGAAGTCATGCTCTTCGGAGCAGCCCCACTACTGTGGACTCCTGATTGGTGGCACACAGAATTGGGAACCACTCCGTCCCACAAAAAAACGGCAAAGAACTTAGGTGTACATCTCGATCAGATTCTAACTATGAAAGAGCACTTAACCCATACTGTTGACTCATGCTTTCATGCCCTGGGCCTGCTGGGAAAAGTGTTTCCTTATCTCCCTGATTCCCTGCGAAAGACCCTGATCCAAACCCTGGTGCTCAGTAAATTAGATTATTGCAACGCCTTACTGATCGCTCCTAGCGAGTATTCCCTTAATCGCTTTCAGATGGTACAAAATACAGCAGCACCCTTAGTTTTAAACGCCCCTCGCAGATCATCTTCACTCCCTCTCCTACATCAACTTCACTGGCTGCCAGTGAGGAAACGTGTGAATTTCAAGATCTGCTGCCTGACACACAAGGAAATATGGGGTGATGGACCCTCCTACTTGGCGGAGAGGCTTTATCAGTACATTCCCCAAAGGGGCCCACGATCTGGCTCGAAATCTCTGCTCAAAATCCACAGGATCAAAAACGCTCAAACTGGAGGCAAGGCCTTTTCATATCAGGCACCAATGATACGGAACCAACTTCCAACTGTCTTAAGACAATGCCCAAACCACCTCAAATTTAGAAAGGCCTTGAAAACTGCCCTCTTCTAGACCTGACCATCCACATCTTCTTCTGCAATTCCGCAAGCGCCGAGATACCATTTAGGGGGTTGATTCACGCGCAATACAAACCCATAAACTAAACTAAGCCAAACTAAACTATCAGCATTAAAAGTTAATATAATCCAATATTCGATATATTTCAATGTCAGGAAAAATACAATATTAGTCAAAATAACAGTTAATAATATAATGATGTAGCAAGCTTGTTCCATAAAGTAATTCTCTAATCTAAATTAAGTTAGAATAAAATAGAATAAGGTGTCAGCTCATATACCCAAAAAAGAGTCCTGATTAGAGAAAAAGTGCATAACCGTATAGCTCTTGCAAATCAATTGGAAATTAAGAACAAGCTAGAAAGAATTCAGTTATAAATCAGCAGACATCAGAAAATAGGCTAGGTCACAGCCCATGTAGACAAATATTGTCTCAAAAGGCTCAGAGATGAGTCTCCATGAAATTCGAGTGATAGAAGCCCACCTCTACTCTAGGAAAACATACTGATTTAAAAACACAACATTCTAGATGGTAACAAGCGTTTTTTTTTTCTCCGTCCACAACTTCCAAAAGAATTTTAGCAAGCTCTTGGTAATAGGTAAACTCCCCATCTTCTCACGTCTATACAATGGGCTGCAGACGCTAGTCCTTGAAAAGATACATCATCCACATTTTGCAGTTCAGTCAGTTCACTATCCGTTGTATAACACAAAACAAACTCCTATTCATTAACAGAAAGCTTATGGAAAGTTGCAAGATCAGCAGCAAAAAGAAAAGCATGGTCAACATCGAAAATAGGCCTTTCAATGTTAAAGTGAAACTTCCATTAATATGGCATCAGAAGTTTACCTAAGTTAATAAGCCTGTAGACTTATAACATCTAGGTATAACATCTAGGTATAAATACCTACTACAAAATGTGTATGCCATTAAACACAGACTTTTGCACATTTGATACAAAAATGCATTTTTGTTTACAATTTAAATGTTGCTACTGCAGCCAGCATACCCCTCTGATAGTTGAATAACCGTCACAATTTCTCACAAATTAATCTCTAAAGTGCACCTTCCTTTCCATCTGTGTCATCATTTTTATTTTTTAGACTTTTGACTTCTTTCAACTTTTTATGCTCTCTACTCTGGGGATGTGGATCATAACGCGGAATCCACCCCCCCCCCCATATTATCAAGGCACACATTAGCGCGTGAAAACAACGTTTGTTTTCATGCGCTAATGTTCCATATCGCCGACTATCGCCGGATTTAATTTTGCCTATGTGATGCGCATTGATAATTATGCGCTATTACGGCGAAATGAAGATGTGCGATGTGCGTTTTTTAACGCACTTCTAGTTATTATGTCCCACAGTTTATAATATAACTTTAAAAAGTCCTACTACTCCAGTTGCAAAGCAATTGCTAATGACAGAAACTCCCTTACCTTAAGTTCCTAATTCACTAGTGGTTTCTAACATTTTTAATTCTGGTTTCAGGTCAGAAATGGTCTTTCTAAAATCTCCTATCTTTCTACTCTTGTCAGGTAAATATGAACAGCAGTGTTGAGCCTTTAACATTTTACAGACTCCGCATTTCTCTGCTGACAATGTGCCTAAAGGTAATCGATCTTGCAAAACCATTGATCTAATAGCTCCTTATTCTGTGTTAACTGCTAATAAAGCAGCAGGTGTATTAGTAGCCAATGTATTTACTACAGTAGATAACTTTCAAATGTTCTTGTTGCTTAAACCTATTCCTACTGGTGGAATGATATCTCCAAAAATATCTCCCACCAGTAGTGTTCCATCAATGTTATTATGTGTGTGTCTATGAGATGGAGTCATTGTCAAAGCTTCTATGCCAGTCACATGAAACATCTTTTGGAACAATAAAGCCAAAATGCAAACACCCTCCCCGTCGGAAGGCAACAGGAAATAAGCATCATGTCCACAAAACAAAATAGACTCCAGGAATAACTGCTTATTCCCCCTTTAATATTTGAATAAGCCCTACCAAAACTTCAAATGTGTGTTCACAGTTACTTATCCTAATGAGCCTATTTCTAAACTGATTTCCCCTCTTGTAAACACATAGGCCGTAATTACAATGTCGGTTTGAAAGCATCTGACTGCAGGTCAGACTCTTTCCAACAAACACTGTAGATTTAAAGTCTGACCACCGACATCATAATACGGTGGGGGACTCCAACATGGTTCCTATGTGTTCAAGGAGCTTGTCGGCCAGTCGGAAAGGCCTCATAATCTCTTAAGGATGGCATTTCCGCCCTCAGGATTATGATGTCGGTTTCCGAAAGCCAATCCATGTTTGCCTTTCCAACATGGAGTAGCTGTCAGAAACTGACCTTGGAGGCAGCTAGCAGGGCCCCCTTCCCCCTGGCCCTCTGCATGTGTCCTTGGGGGGCACATATCGTACCCCCCCGAAACATCCCTGCACCGTGCCTTCCACATGGTGCAGGGATGTTTCGAAACATCAATTTTTTTATGGAAGATTATGCTGTACGTGTTTTCCTGAGGTTGGTCGGTTCCCATTACGCAACTATGTTGGGTGGACGTGAGTCCACCCAACATTGTAATCAGGGACATAGTTATGCTTTCTGTCACCTAACTTTAATTCTGGATATAGCATTTTCTTCTTGTACTCATCCTCTTCTTTGTTTCAAACATGCTTTAAAGCATCCTCCTTGTTTGCCTTGTGAAATATCTGAGCTCTTCTTTCCTCTAATGTTAAAATACACTTCTTTGTTAAGGGCCTCACGAAACATGTTAGGTTATTTTCAAATACCTTGACAGTTTCTAAGAGATCTAATAAAATACCATATATTTTCAAACTCTTTTGCTTGTTGAGTGGAACCATAGAAAGGATGATATCATAATTGGAATAATAATATTCAAAACGTTCTCGTCTATAAATAAACTAAGTAAAATGCTACATGTAATAGCATATGAAAGTGGAAAATTGTGATACACCACTTCTTCTGCAGCTGAAGATGCTAAGGGGCCCTTTGCGATGGCGGGCAGACAAAGTCCGCCCGCCACCGCAGCGGTAAACGGGACCGAGCGCCAGAGGTGAGTGGTCCCGCTGTGCCTATTAGGATGTGACACTTATACAAAGAATTACCAGCCGCACATTTCTTTCAAGTCTCACATTTAAGAACTACAAACCAATGTCAATTGGAGTTTGTAAGGTATACTTTGTTCATACCCATTTTATTTCTAATTGTTTCTGTATTGTTTCATTTTTTTCTTTTTTTTTTCTTTTTCTTTTTTTATTGGAGTTCATGGTGCAATGAAAAAGTACATAGTTAACCACATGCAATGTATGATAACATCTGATACAATTACATGATCACTCGAATAAAGCATCTAAAAACAGATTATTTGTCGTGGTGACTAAAAAAAAAAATGATACAGAAGATCTATCAATAAATATAACAATATAACAATACAGTACATTTCAAGTTCTTATTCTGTCCTCCAGCCATTTATTAACCGGGGCCCATAATCATCTTCCCATCTCTCGTTTTTTAACACCTTTAAATTAATAGAGACACGACTCAATATTATAAATACCCAAAAATCTGGACACCCACATTTGAAAAGAGGGGACTGTAACATCCTTCCATCCGGCCGAGATTAAGATTCTAAGCACAGCGACCGACATAAAAACCAAAGCAGCCTCATCCTCTGTTAAAACCAGTTTCGAATCTGAGCCAAATAACATCAGTGTTGGGATAGATCAATCTTATGACCTAGGAGCCCCTCCCAAAATGTTGTTATTCCATCCAGGACTGGGGCCAATCGCTCACAAGTAAAAAACATATGTAATAAGTCTGCTTGCCCCTTATTGCATCTCGGGCAGCAATCATCATTCCTAACACCCCAGGCAAATAGTTTGGCCGGTGTATGATACAGATTTAAAAACCGTTTTAAAATGTTGTGCCCGTAGGTTGGACGCCCGAAAGATCTTTTTATTTAACCATAATGCTAGGTCCAAATCTACGTCTGGGTTTCCCAGTTTAATTGCCCAGTCGCTTTCTACTTTTCCTACATCATCCTGTAATCTGGACGCCAGCATATTATAGACCTCTTTTATCTTCCTACATCCTCTTCCAATGCCCTTAACCACAGGGAAATCTACCAGGGGTTTAAGTTTTGGCCTACAGGCCTGTATGATACCCGAGATTTGGCCATGTATAAGCCACTGATTTTCAGGTAGGCCATATCTTCTTTGCATGTCCTCAAACCCACCTATCTTGTCTCCTACCATTAGGGCCCTGATAGTCTTCACCCCTAAACCCTTACAAATTTGTAGGTTCCCATCATTCTTTAACTGAGGAAAAAGACTCAAATTTTCCAAAAGAAGAGAAGGATTAATTTTAGATACATGAAAGAATTTTAAGATTGATTTCCATACTTGCCATGCCCCCAGTAGAGTCTTAAATCGTGCCTTCCTATAGAACCTATATTCCAATTCCGTCAACAATAGGCCCATTGCTTTCCCCCCCATCAGTAATTTGAAGATTGGAGGGGGACCTTGGCTATCTACGATACTCGCACCAGTGTCGCGTTGAAACAGAATTGACATCTGGATCAGGAGACAAGCCCAGTGATACAATCTCAGGTTCGGGAGTGCCATCCCACCCCTTTCCCACGGGAGGGACATGAGGGTCGTTGATCGTCTAACCTTACCGTACTGCCATATAAACCTAATAAAGGCAGACTCTAATTTCTTCAGAATTTTCTCCTCAATATATAGGGGAATGGCTCTAAAAAAATACAACACCCTAGGAAACATCACCATTTGTAATACATTTACACTCCCAACCAGAGAGAGATGAAGAACGTCCATCATTTTCAGATCTGTCTCTATGGATTTAATAAGGAGGGGTAGTTTTCCTCCACTATCTTACCCACTGAAGCATTAATCTTTACCCCTAAATATATAGCAGAATCGACATACCTTAAGTTGGGTCTTGGTATATTCCTGGAACAGATTATCTGTGTTTTGGATTCATTCAAAAGATATCCAGAGCCTTGACCGAAAACTTTAGCCATCTGTACCAATTCCTGGAGTGTCTGCTGTGGGTTTGTTGTGATAACCACCAGGTCATCAGCGTAGGCTAAGATCTTATTTTCGAAGCCGTTATAGATCACTGGAGATATTCTAGGGCACTCTAAAATTCTCTGAATAAGAGGATCAATATACAGAGCAAATAGTATGGGGGAGCAGGGGCAACCCTGCCGTGTCCCTCTGCTTATCTTAAACTTATCTGATTTCTCCCCCATAACCGTAATTGTAGCCACTGGATCTATATACATAGCTTTAATAGCCCTTATGATATTCGGACCAAAACCTCTCCCGGCCAAAATGCTCCAGAGGAATCTCCACCCCACCCGATCAAAGGCTTTTTCTGCATCGAGCAGGATCATGGCCATCTCTCCCTCCACGGCTTCCTGGGCATCAAACAAAGTTATCGCTCTACAGGTATGATCTGTCGTACCACGTCCAGGAACAAAACCGTGTTGCCATGGAGAGATGAGACCGCCTATGATCCTGCCCAGCCTCTTGACCCAGATCTTTGAATATAGTTTAGTATCAGCATTTATTAAGGATATAGGCCGATATGACCCCGGTTTCTCGGCTGGTTTACCTTTCTTATGAAAGACTATAACATTAGTTTCTTTCCACGAGTCCGGGACCACCCCCGAATACAGTATCCCGTTAAATAGATCTACTAAAAGAGGAAGAATCACTTTTTCCATTACTTTATATACCTCCAAGGGGAGACCATCAGGGCCTGATGCTTTCCCTGGTGCTAACTCTCGCAGGGCAGATAGAACTTCATCAAACGTTATATCCTTATCAAGGGCTGTTTTTGTTAAATCATCCAGACAAGGTCCATTATCAATACATCCCTCCTCCTGATCATTATTGAAGGGATCCTCCTCATATAATTTCTGATAGAATTTTTTAAACACCAGCAGAATATCCTTTATCTCTGTATATGTTATCCCTTCCTCTTTTATACACACAATCACATTCTTTGATCTTTCCTGTCTAATCCGAAGAGCAAGTGCTCTACCAGCTTGCTCTCCCGTTTCGTACTTCTTTGCCCTTGAGGATTGATACTCCCCGATTGCTTTCTGTGTAACCTCCTTCTGCAATGCCGCTTTTACTGCCAGCAGAACACCCTGACTAGCCTTCACTATTACTACCTGAAGCAATATCCTTTATATGTTGTTCTTCCGCCTTAACCAGTTTATCCATTAATTTTTCTACTTCGCTCCTATCTTCTCTTCTAAGCCTTGCGGCACAGCTGATTGTTTCTCCTCTCAGTGTAGCTTTAAAAGCCTCCCAGACCCCATTCCGAGATGTGCTGTATCGATTTGCCGCAAAAAATTCACCAGCCCATATATTCAGATGGTCAACAAATCTACTATCTGCCAACAGCCTTCTTTCCAAAGTCCAGTTAGTTTTAGACCGTTCTAACCCTCCCATAGCATAATTTAGTATCAGAGGATTATGATCTTGGGAGTCTACATATCTTAACTTTTTCAGATTCTAAAACAGAGACAAAAAAAATAATCCAATCTTGAGTATCTCTGGGCTGGATTAGAAAAGTAAGCATAGCCTGCGTTTAGGGGTTCTTTAGCTCTCCATAGATCCTGAAGCCCATGAGAAGCTAACATAGCTTGTACCGCCTTAAAAACTCTGGGTTTTCTCCCCTGATACGATTTGCCCCTCCCCCATTCAGATGAGGTATTTACATCTCCTGTGAAAACCAAAGGGGTGGGCTAATTTGCAAGCTCTGTTTCTAGAAAATCGTAAATTTCAGGGTCGACCTCATTAGAGCCATATACCGTACAGATAGTTAGACCCAATTCCATCTCGATAATCACCCATCTTCCATTACTATCTACTTTCACTTTCCTCGCTTTCCCTAAACTTTCCCTTCCTAGAATGGCGACCCCCCTAATAGTTGATGTTTGAGTTGTACAGGCTAATAATTCAAATCCATTTATGGAAAGCAAATTTCTCTTAGACCAAGGGAGGTGGGTCTCTTGTAAATTAGCCACTCTACATGACTTTCCATTGCTTCATATATATGGAGTAAGGCAAAGCAGCTGCCTTGCCTTACTCTGCATCAAGGAGGCGTTCCATGGGCGCTGTGATAGGTTTTCCCAAACAACATTAATGGATTTTGACCCTGCCCAGATTTACTTATTCACCTACACCTATGGCAACACTGAAACCTCATGCCTCCCCTGAGCAGGTGTAACAAGGAGAAATAGTCCTGTGCTAGGAATGCAAAATTTAGTGAAGACACTCAACAAATAACTTGTTAATTACAGGATAAGAAAAACAACCCCAGAAAAAGAAAATAAAAGGTGCGAGCACACGCAATAAGAGGACTGCCTGTGTAAGAGACGCCAAAGGCAAGTACGTCCAAGAAAATGCATTGGCATCTGTTACACCTAGCTGCTAGCCCCTACATAGAGTGATGATACCTCACACTTTCATTGTAGGAAGCAGAATAGAAGGACACCCTTCCCTCATAGAAAAGAAAGAAGTGAATCTGTGGATCGACTGTTGCTGGAAAACAGGTATAACCATAAAGAGCTAAGAATAGATATGGGACACTATTAGGAAGAGTAGTTAATTAAAACAATGTTGTCTTTATATACATCCTACAGACAAGTTAAGAACAGAGCCCTGATGAGAACCCGAAAATTGACGTGAGAGGGTTTGAAACGTGTCGGCACATTGAGAAGCAATTGACTTGGAAGTCCTTTAGACTAATTAATTCATGTGTGGTCTTATAGAGCGATTTGTTGCTTAGAGTATTTTTTACTTTTTCCCTTGCATTAAGTTGTTATGGATAGTAAATGAACTTGGTGTCAAGATAGGGCACCCCACAATAATTGATGTCTGTTGATGAAATTGTCTCTATGTGATGAATTCTATCTCTATATATTGTTTAATGTTGTAGAATATATATGTTGTTTTGTACAAATTGTAAATATGTATGTATAGTGTTTTTTCTTAGTTGAAACAATACGGAAACATTTAAAAATAATGAAATAAAATAGGTATGAACAAAGTATACCTTACAAACTCCAATTGATATTGGTTTGTAGTTCTTAAATGTGAGACATGAAAGAAATGTGCAGCTGGTAATTCTTTGTATAAGTATTTAATGATGGTCCATGGTCCATCCAACTGCACGTCCCAGGACCTAACTCCTTATATTGAAAAATATTAGGATGTGACGGCCACCCTGGAGGTCGCATCGGCATATTTAACATTGTGGTCGGCGATGCTGTAAGCAGCACCTGCCACAATGTTGAAAAAGCATGTTGTGCATTTGCATGCACAATGTGACAGGCACCTTGTGCATGCCAATGAAGGGGGGTACCATGGGTACCCCCCATGTGCACCCCTCACCCCCCAACAACGGACCCCCCAAGCCAAAGTCCCTTTTCCTTTCGATGGCGGAGTCTTCGCCATGGTAAGTCATTCTACAGCACCCATCATAATATGGATGGAGGTGCCTGCAAGGCACCACCACCATATTATGGGCCTTTTCCGCCCGGCAGGCAATCGTGACGATTGCCTGCGTGCGGAAAAGCAATGGACGGTCTTTCCGTCTGCCACAGTACCCCCACCATGCTAATATAGTGGGGGTAAATGGCCGTCCGGCGGTGAGTTTTGGTGGGCAGATCGCCACTGCTGGTCGGGAGGTGGCAATCCGCCCACTTTGATAATAGGCTCCTAAGTGTGCACAAATATTGCCATCCTTATGGCCTCATTTATGAGGAATTGGCGTAGGGCAATGCCAAAGTCTTGCTGAGCTGCCCTGTACCAATGAGAAATGGCAGAAACAGAAATGCACAGTGCATTCCTGTCCTTTCTCCTTGAGTTGGAGCACAATTTGCTGCCTACCACCAATGTAGGCACGCTTGAATTATGGTGCAAGGGTGCCCTTATTGCAGGCAGGATTGATTTTGTGTGGGAAGGGTCCCTTTCTGCACAAGGGCAATCCAGAGAGGGGTTTCCTCTTTTCGTGTGTGCTGCATAATGCAGGACACATGGAAAGAGGAACAATTGAGTACAAATATAAATATTTCTCCTTGTTACACCTGCTCAGGGGAGGCATGAGGTTTCAGTGTTGCCATAGGTGTAGGTGAATAAGTAAATCTGGGCAGGGTCAAAATCCATTAATGTTGTTTGGGAAAACCTATCACAGCGCCCATGGAACGCCTCCTTGATGCAGAGTAAGGCGAGGCAGCTGCTTTGCCTTACTCCATATATATGAAGCAATGGAAAGTCATGTAGGGTGGCTAATTTCAACCTCATAGATATGATTAAGAGGCTTGTGCCACCGGAGCAATAAAGAAGTGATGCCCCTGCAGTGCAAGCCTCTCATAAATAGGCCCCCTTGTGTCTAAAGATTGAGTGTGTTCCTGATCAAATCTAGAATAAACATTAGTTGAGAATTTTTCCTTTGGAACATCTATAAACAAAGCTTTTAGTTTCTCCTCATATATTGTGCATGTAGGTGATGCAGGTGCAGGCGTAAATCTAAGGGTTTCTGTCTCTGGGGTAAAAGTCATTCCAACTAGAAGAAATGCAAAGGCTAGCACAACAAGTATTAATGTGACTATAATCACTATTTTAAGGTTAGAACACACATTTGTCTACAGTTAGACCTTGAGTAGAATATAGCAGCAGGCAGATTCCATATTCTGTGTTGACTCGTACAAAACTAGTAGAACTTTTCATAATTAACTTGTGGTTATTTCATTCAGGTTATGTACAGACATCTTCATGGGGCATTCATAGTCCCACGCCGTCTTCTTCTAGAAATATAGGGGCATGTTATCAAGAACTGCGATAAAATTATCGCCACTCTAGCGGCAGGAAACTGCGCTAAAGGGGAGATAATGGGCTTGATAATATGTCCTTGTGAATTCCCATAGCAGCCCAGGTTCTGGTGTTAACCTGGGCTGCTATGGGAATTCACAGGGGCATATTATCAAGCTCATTATCGCCGCTTTAGCGGCAATTTCCTGCCGTTAAAACGGCGATAATTTTATCGCCCTTCTTGATAATATGCCCCATAATCCCTACTATTCTACTGCTGCCTTGGCCATAGGAAATTCTTTTTAATTATTTTTGTTTTTGTCTTTTGTTAGAGAATAACTGTCATAATCATTTATCACAGTCTGGTAATTTGATTTAAACACAATTCAGCATTCATCATATCTGTTCTTTCAGCTTTGAATCCACTAAATAGTGTGTTCAAGTCTTCTTTGTAATATTGTTTCAGGTACTATTTCAATCAAATGCTGTTTTAGTGGTGCAAATCATGGAGGTTCAAATGTATCTGATCTCAGTTCATTAGGATTTTGATCTGATGCATTTGGTATGCTCTGTGAGTAGAAAGTCTATTCAGGTGCAGAATACCTGTGACAATGTATTCACGCGCTCTTGGATCACTTTGGTGTCTGTTGATCTTCTTCATTCTCACTTATACCGCTAGATTCTGTTTCTTTGATGATGGTTTGTGGCGTGCATTTAGCCGACACACTACATATCTATTGACTCCTACCACTTGGAAATTCTTATATCCACAAGGGTCTTTCTCATCTCATTCTCACCCCTTAACATCAAATCAGTTGTTTGCTCTGGTACAAATTCATCAGCTATTCTATTTTCAACTCTCCATTGTCAGTGTGTATTTCCACACCACTTTGTGAGATTTTAGGAATTTGCACCGGTGAGCAACTTTGATGTAATTCACGTCCCCTCTAGTTCTTCAGAACATATAGACACAAGAGGTCTCGGACTTGGCTTGAAGAACACCTCTTCTTCAAATGGACACCTTACTCTCTGGGTGTGCAAAGAGTGCAGCCAATTTGGTATCCCAGCCCATTTTACAGCAGTGTTGGTGATCAGGATCACATGGTAGGTGTCTTTCCATCTTGGATCCAGGTAGGATGTTCACATGTTCTTCTTGATTAAAATCCAATATCCAGGGTTAAGATCCTGGCACTGATCCTGGTTCGGACTGGCAGTTGCTGCTCCAAACTTCATGAGAAACAGAATGAACCACATCAGCTAATTCTTTGCAGAAGTTGAGTATTATATCATCTGTGATGTTTACAACTGCATTTGCAGGCATAGCAAAGTCACATAGCTTGTCACATTGGACTCTCATTTGGATATTGTTGGAAAGTGGGTTATTGGTAGGGACAAATGTAGGTCTGCCACTGGCAATAAGGCCACTAACATGTTGTAGGAATCAGCCTAGGTCTTAGAAAATGATTCCTATGCTCAACCCTTGGTAGCTTGACTGCGAGCAGGCAGGCTTAACTTTAAATACAGGTATGCAAAGCATTTCAAAACACCAATTCAGTAAATATTTAAGATACAACACATAATAAAAATCCAATACCAATTTATTAAAATAGGAACTATTTTTATCTTTAAAATTGCACCTAAACTACAAAATTCCAATGTAGGGAACCGGGGATATGAACTTTTAAAGATTTAGCAAAATATAGCACTTAGAAAATTATAGCACCATATTGTGATACCTGCTTGTGCTAGGCCGGACAAAGTCAAAGTTTCAGGCTGGGTGTGATGGAGCCCTGAGTGGCTACAGCTCGTGACAAGTCCCGGTCTCAGTTTGTACCTTCACACTTAGAAATTTTTCTGGAGCTTTTCTTCCAGAGGGCACTCAAACCTCTCAGCCAGTGCGGATGCATTGAGGCTTCTCCGGCTTGCCTTTCGACGAGCTCCTGGTCAACTTCCATTGGAGCTGACTTATATTTTCCTTTAATGCTTCAGCGGAGCGACCCAGGAATTCAGGCAGGCACGCGATAGAAGGCAGGTGGCTTTGCTCTCCCGTTTGCTCCCAGTCACCTTTTTTACGAGCGCACTTAGAAACTTTTCTGGAGCTTTTTCTCGCGGGGTCTCTCAATGCTCCTCATGTAGCCGGATCTGGTGATGATTCACCGGTTTCAGTTTTCTTCTAGTCCCCGTCAAACTCTGGAAGTTGGATCAATGGAGCTTTCAATCAATCATAACACTTGTATAGCGCGCTACTCACCCGGAAGGGTCTCAAGACGCTTGGGGGAAGGGGGCCGCTACTGCTCGAACAGCCAGGTCTTGAGATGTCTCCTGAAGGCGAGGTGGTCCTGGGTCAGCCGAAGGTGGATGGGGAGGGAGTTCCATGTCTTGGGCGCCAGGTAGGAGAAGGATCTGCCTCCGGGGGTGGCTCTTCGGAAGCGTGGTACGGCAGCGAGGGCGAGGCTAGCGGACCGTAGCTGGCGGGTGGGCGTGTGGAAGGTCAGGCGGTCTTTGAGGTACTTGGGGCCCAGGTTGTGGAGAGACTTGTGTGCATGGGTGAGGAGCCTGAACGTGATCCTCTTGTTGACGGGGAGCCAGTGCAGGTTCCTCAGGTGGCCGGAGATGTGGCTGCGTCGAGGGATGCCCAGGATGAGTCGGACGGAGGCGTTTTGGATGCGTTGCAGTCTTTTCTTTAGCTTGTCTGTGGTTCCGGCGTAGATGGTGTTTCCGTAGTCCAGCCGGCTGGTGACGAGGGCCTGGGTGACCGTCTGCCTGGTTTCGATCGGGATCCATCGGAAGATCTTGCGGAGCATGCGGAGGGTGTGAAAGCATGAGGAGGAGACACCGTTTACTTGTCTGGTCATCGAGAGGGAGGAGTCCAGGATGAAGCCCAGGTTGCGTGCGAGCTTTTAGCGGGACAAACCTGGTTGGCTTGGCCTGCTCACGGTTGAAGGCGACCTGGCTGACTAGGTTGAGCCAGTCCCTAAATGGAGCTTTTTTTTCAAAGTTGCCTCAAAGTTCTCCAAACTTCTTGAACTTTTTCCTGAAGTTCCTCGAGGGGTCTCAAACTCACTCCAAGGATCTGGAAGCTCCAAGATGGTCCTTGAAAGTTGAGGACTTCAGTTTCCACAATCCATTGGAACAAAACACTTACATATCCACTGGTAGTTCTCCAAGGTGTAGATTTAGTTGGTGATGTTCCTGAGGAGCTCTTTTAACCTGTAGCATTCAGGGAGTCCACTCTTTAGTTCTTTTTCTGCAAGGTAATCCACAGGGCTGTAGTTTCAGTTGATGCAGTCTTCAGAGGTCTGGCCTTAGAAATCTTTGCACAGCAAAACATCTCCTCTTGGCAATGCCTCTCAGATACTTATTCCTAGTTCTCTGTGTCGTAATTTGGCGATGGCCGAGTTAGCGCTTAGCTGTGCTACACGTTTTCCCGCTTAACTTGACTATACTCGGAAACGCCATTTTGTGTGTTACGGCGGCCATCTTAGAGCATAAGCGGCCTCGTGGCCAGCATGGCCTTTAGTCCGTTGTCCGTGCCATTGACCACTCGAGTTTGCCCAGCAACAGGCTATTTTTAGTACTGGTCAAGCCCGTACATGCGCAGTCCCCACTGACCAGTCACCCCTCAGGAATGTGCCGCCAAACTGACCAGCGGAGTTGTAACCCCTCCAATGAGCTGGCTGTGTTCCAAAAGATGACCATATATGTACATAACGCTTTGTAACCTTGTACCGCCTATTGTTTTATTACCTGCAAATTGTATAAAAGAGCGAGTCACACCGATGTTCGGTGTGATACTTCTTGCATTACCGAAGGGTGCTGTAGGAATGTACCACCACCCCATGGGGTCTTAATAAACTTGTTCTTTGAATTTTTCAGTTTCCGTGCCAACAGTTCTTTCGATGTAAGTGGGTTATCTTCGGAGAATGTAGGCCTTGGGAACCCGATACTACAAATTGGCGACCACGAAGGGACTCATCGGCGACTCGGATGCCCGAAGGAGAGGTCGTGACGAAGGTTTGGACACTCGCCATGGACGCGCGCTGCCACTGAGTGACCCGAGTCTTGGCACCCACGGTGTTTCTTCCTTTCCTCCCGATCTGACCTTCCAGGTGGCGCCGGTCTCCGACTGAGTTTTCGATCGTCTGTGTTGCTGGATAAAGTGCCGTTTGGCTGATTCGATTAAAAAGACCTTGGCAGTTGGAACCTGGACCTTTGATACTTTGGGTAAGATTTGTGATCGGTAAGGTAGTCTGCGGACGCTTACTGAAGTTCTATGATTTGTGATTGGTAAGGTAGTCCTCGGACGCTTACCGAAGTTCTATGACCTATGACTTTGATTTGAGTTAGCTAACATTTGTGAATTTGTGAACTTTGAATATATATGTGTAGTGCACTTCACATAGGCAGGCATGTAGAGATGTTTCTCTAATTTTTTTTTTTTCCTTTGAGCGGCACGTTTGTGTGAAGTACTGTAAGTGCCATTTTATACGGTGTCGCGCTTTCGTGATACTTTTTGAACATGCCTGTTTTAAGCACACTCCGAGGGATGTGCTGTCTTGGAAATGGTACCACAATTAGGTTAGCGGAAGCACAGCCGGCTCCCCCAGAAGGAACACCAAATAGGGACATGTATATTAAATTTGGCCTTCCCCCTATAATGTACAGTAAATTATGGAATAAGTACACTAAATCGGATCCTGAATTGCAATGGCCTCTACATGGGTCGTTCGATTTGCGTAAAGTACAGTTTGTGGAGCAATGTTTGTTTCAACGAAGGTCTAGACAAAACATGTTTGATTGTGTACGAATGTGGGAGAAAGCGGTGCATGAGCGAATGAAACGTGAAGTTGCCTTGGCGGACAAAGAGCAGCGCAAGGCTGCTCGAGATAAGGCTTTACAGCTTGAGGAAAAGGAGGCTCAGGAGAAGAAAGAGAGGGAGGAACGGGAACGCAAATTGCAAACGACTGGTCAATTCCCTATTCGTCGACCGCTTTATCCTGTCCTTAATAATGAATTTGATGATTTTTCATTGCTAGATCGATCACCGCCTCCGTACGTTTCGCCCACGGCTCCAACTGCAGACCCGAACGAGGACGGACAGGATAAGCCGGGAAAGAAGGGTGTATCTGGTGTCAGGTTTTCTGCAGAGAGATCCGCACATTTACGTAGTTGGGCTCGTAGAGTGAATACGAATTTTGTTTCTCAGTCTGAACTTGTTATTGAAAGGGGTAATTGGACAGAACAAGAATTACTGTATTTTTTGGCTACTTTGGCTAATGAAGCTGTTACCGCATATCGTCAATTTTCAGATACGCTAGAACCTAAGACTGTGTCAGTTCATCGTGAGAATCTGGATAAAGGTTTATTTGATTTTGCAGATGTCGAGGCCTTTTACAAGCAACTGATCCAGCTGCGAGATGAGACTGCCAGATTGCGGGAGGAGCGGAAAAAGAATAAGGAGTCCGGGCCGGAGTCTAATGGGCAATCTAAGGAGTGTTCTCTCCGGGGTTCAGATAAGAGTTCTGCGATGCATGTTATGCCTATGCGTGAAGCCGCACCTTTGTATGTTCCACCAAAAGGGGAAGGTACAGATGATGATAAAATGTCAAAGGATGCGAAGAGGTATTTTATATATAACTGGGTGTATACGCCTTGGAATAGAGCGGATGTTATGGCGTTGAAAAATTCTTTACCTGACCTTCGTAAAAATCCGGCAGCATTCTATGAAGGGGTGGAAGGGGCTATTTCGTCTTGTGTGATGACTCTTGTTGACATAGACCTGTTTTTTGGGTTAATACTTCCGCCTGATATGTGGAGACAAATTCGTAAAAATAATGATGAAACAATACTTGGGGGAACATGGAAAGAAATAAATGCAGCTGATTTAGATAGGGAACCGGCATGTAAGCCTTGCCAGTTGATTTTAGACCTCCCGGCGGCTATTTTAATTAAATTAAAAACGCTCGTACCTTCTAAAAAGATCGATTGGACTATGTTAGCCTCGTGCAAACAAAAGCCAGATGAAACGGTTTCAGATTTCTTTACACGCTTCGAAGAGGCGTTTCATGATTACAGTGGTCAATCTTTACCAGACGATACAGGTCGGCATTTGTTTGTAGATAAGTATGTGGCCAATCTCCTGCCGGAGATTGCAAAGCGATTGAAATCGAGTGAAAGTTCCTGGGCCACGGCGACCCCTGCGTCTTTGTTGACTATGGCTCAGTATTATGAGCGGCAGGAGTTGGAGGCTAAAGAAAGTGTTGATAAAAAAGCGAAAGAATTGAAAACGAAGGTGATGTTGGCACAGGTTCGTGGAACACAGGGTAGAGGGAATGAAAGAGGTAGACGAGGTGGAGGAAATACGTCATATGGTCGTACAGATATAGCGGAGGATCAATGCGCTTATTGTAAAGAGTTTGGGCATTGGGCTGAGGATTGTCCGGTACTTCGTGAACAACGTAGCCAGAGGTGGTGGAGGTGATCGTGGAAGGGCTGAGGAGAAGGGCCGTGGCCAGGACAAATGAAATACTTTTGATAGACGAAACCAATATCAGATATTGGAGGGTGAGAATGTGGAGCACCAGGATTATGTGCATGCATTGGACTGCGTAGGATGGGGTGCGGAACCAATTGAAGTGCCGGTAGATCAGGAGGGTCCATATGTAACACCGGGCATTTTGGGTTCTACTGATCAATTCCTAGTGGACACCGGAGCTACTCATAGCGCTTTGTCAAAGAAATTGGTTCTGAGGGCTCCCCTGTCTGGCGAAAGGATAACATGTGTAGGGTTCGATGGCACACCCTCCCCTAGCCCATTGTCAAAACCCCTTGCACTCTGTCTTGACAAATTTTTGAGTTTTGGTCAATTTTTGCTATCGCCCTATACACCAGATAATATCCTGGGCATTGATTTGCTTAAATATTTTCGAGCAACGATACGGTGCGCTCCTGAGGGAGTGCGGGTCATCCTGAATGACAATTACCCTGACCCAAATAGGTTTTCTACTATACTAGACGTTCCAGCTTTGGCCTCTCTCCCGCACACGTTATGGGCGACCTCAGACACGGATGTGGGGGAGATGCGTATTCCACCTATTCATATTACTGTTAAGGAGGGGGCCTCTCTGCCACGGGTGCCACAGTATAAGATTTCGAGAAAAGGTGAAATTGCCCTGACTCATATTGTTCAGGATTTGATAACTGCAGGAGTGGTGGAAGAAGTTTCTTATAATGTCTGTAACAGCCCCATTCTTCCGATCCTTAAGAGAGATACTGATGAAAAGTCTATCGGTTTATTATTGACTTGAGGGAAATTAACAAATTTGTCATTCCCCAATACCCGGTGGTGTCCGACATTACGACTTTGCTCACACTGGTACCACCAACGGCAACGACCTTTAGTGTAATTGACTTGAAAAATGCTTTCTTTTCCATCCCTGTCCATCCCGATAGCAGATATCTGTTTGGCTTCACGTTAAATAATAAATCGTATAGATTTTGTCGTGTTCCTCAAGGTTACACTGAGAGCCCGAGTATCTATAGCCAGGCTTTGAAAAGACAACTTGATTCCTTTGAGTTACAGTCGGGGGTTGTCCTTATCCAATATGTGGATGACCTTCTGCTTGCTGCAGATTCTTATGCACAATGTGAGGAGAGTACGATTGCGCTGCTTTCTTTTCTGGCACAGAATAATCACAAGGTTTCTAAGAAAAAGCTACAATACTGTAGACCCAAGGTGACCTACCTCGGTCATCTTTTGTCTGAGGAGGGGCGTGCATTAACATCAGATCGAATTCAGGCGATTTTAGATACACCAGTCCCCCGCACACAGAGAGATGTACGCGCCTTCATAGGGTTAATGTCCTTTTGTAGGCAGTGGATCATGGGGTTTTCGCACATTATAAAACCCTTGCTAGCGTTACTGTCCAAAGCTACGCCAATGCCTCTTGAATGGACAGATGAATGTCAAAATGCTTTTGAACAATTGAGACAGGCCCTTTGCTCTGCACCCGTGCTAGGTACACCAGATTACTCAAAGATTTTCACATTGTACGTACACGAGAAAGATGGGTGCGCGTTATCAGTGCTAGTGCAGACACACAGGGACAAGCAGAGGCCATGTGCGTATTTTTCTGCCATCCTTGATCCTGTAGCACGAGGGTTACCTGGGTGTTTTCGAGCAGTTGCAGCAACAGCAGTAGCTATACGGCAGAGTGAGGGAATAGTGTTATCGCACAAATTGTTGGTGTTAGTTCCCCACGCAGTAGATGCCCTGTTAAATCAAACAAAGACCCAATATCTCACGAGTGCACGGTTAACAGGATATGAGCTTACACTGTTGGCGCCACATATCACACTGAAAAGATGTGCTACCCTGAACCCTGCCACTTTATTGACCTATCCGGTCGAGGAGGGTCAGGAAGAAAAACATCATGACTGTGTTTTCCTGACCGAGGATCAGACAAAGGGTCGTGTTGACTTACAGGATATGCCACTTCCAGGTGTGGATGGGGAACTGTGGGTTGATGGGTCGTGTTTACGGCTGCCAGATGGTACGACTTCCGCAGCCTATGCGATCACGACACTTAAGACAGTGGTGGAAACAGCTAGAATACCACAGAAATCGGCTCAAGCAGCAGAGCTGATAGCTTTGACAAGAGCCTGCGAACTGAGTGCTGGCCTATGTGTGAACATATACACAGACAGCCGGTACGCCTTCGGAGTAGCACATGACTTCGGCCTACTCTGGAGAGAGCGTGGGTTTTTGACTTCTCATGGAGTACACATTATGCACGGAGAATTGGTGCGTGATCTCCTAAATGCGTTGCTTTGTCCAAAGAAAGTAGCGATAATAAAATGTAGCGCCCATAAAAAGATCACTGATGAAGTGGGTCAAGGAAATGCCTTTGCGGACAGTATAGCGAGACAAACGGCTATGTCCCGAACTGACTCCCCCATGTACGTGACAAAATCCCAAGCTGAGCGATGGAATGATGCTAGAGCGGAGATATTAGATATTCAGAAATCAGCTACTGAATCAGAACTTGCGGCATGGGCAGCAGACGGGGTGCTAGATGATGAAGGGTGTTGGAGAAGCAAGGACATGGAGAAATGGAAATTGCCTGCAGCTTACTTGCAAGCGATGGTTCAGATGACGCATGGGTTGGCGCATGTGGGGGCTCTTGCAATTACTCGACTGTTAACACGAGTTTGGGAGCATCCCGAGATTGCTAATACTGCCAAGAGAGTAGTGCAGACCTGCCTGATATGTTTGCGGCACAATCCTGCAAAGGGGACCCATACTCCGAAAGGAGGGTTTGTTCCACCTTCTGCACCATTCGAGGTACTTCAAATGGATTACATCCAGCTTGAGCGCTGCAATAACCTTAAGTATGTCTTAGTGGTGGTGTGTGCTTTTAGCAAATGGGTTGAGGCCTTCCCCACGAAAGATAATACAGCTTTGACAACAGCTAAGGTTTTGCTCAAGGAGTATTTCCCTCGATTTGGAGTTTGCAAATTTTTGTGGAGCGATAATGGGCCTCATTTTGTCGGGAAAATTGTGGAGTATGTGTTGAAAGGCTTGGGGATTCAGCAGAAGTTTCATGCTGTGTTCCACCCTCAGTCAGCAGGTCTTGTCGAGCGGTATAATGCCACGTTGAAACTAAAACTGACTAAGATTGTGGCGTCCACGTCATTGAAATGGCCGGATGCCTTACCGCTAGCATTGCTCTCTCTCAGATCGGTCCCCCACTCTCGAACAGGCCTCACACCATATGAAGTGGTGTTTGGAAGGCCTATGAATATTTGGGGGGTGCCTAAGCCGCGATTGATACATGATGTGCCTTGTACAATGATGAACGATTATTTGGCACGATTAACAAATTATTTACTTTCTATTCACCAACAGGTTCGAGAAGCGCTCCCTGACAACTCTACTGGAGAAGGCCATGATCTTCGCCCTGGTGACCACGTCATGATTAAGTCGTTTGAGAGGGCGAACAGTGAGGTTCCGTGACAATTGTAAGTGGTGTTTTCGACTCGCACGAATATAGTCGAGTCTGGGATCTATGAACCGCAAATGACGAGTTTAGGAGGTGTACGCAGTTTCGCTGTGCTAACCTAAACCGTTTGTCTGTTACGTGGGTATTTCTATCTGTACCCACGGGTTCCATCTTAGATACGGCATCCATTTTGTCTCTTGCCCTCAAGTAGCCAGCGAACGGACGTTTTCCGCTTCGCGACCCTGGGATTCCCAAGATGCTTGCGGAAGCCACATGTCCTTTGAAACTGTCGTTATGATGAGGGGGATGATACTGTAAGGCAGATGGCCCCGCTCGAGGCTCATCTCGAGCGGCCGGTTTATTGTCTCAGTCGTGCATCTCATTAGGCACGTCCTTTAGATGCCTGTATCTCGTGTTTCCCGATACCTCCCCTTTTACACCCTTTCCGATCTCCCACTGTCTCCATCTTCCTCCACACCTGTCCTTGTTCCTTCTTCGATCTGTTTTATTGCTGATTGGAATGTACTAATGGTGGGAAGATGGGTTTTTACAGTTGGGAACCGCCAAATGTTTCCGCACTTATGTTCCGGACCTTGTGTGTATCAAAGTGACCAAAGTGACCCCTCTGGGGGATAATTGTGGGAACCGGGTCATAAACTTTTGTGTACCATGTAACCCTATGGGTAAAATGTGTATAAAAGGAGCGATCCACAGAGCCAATTTGAAGCAGTCTCCACAAGTAGCACATGATGTACTTGCCGTGACTTCTGTGTTCCCTGCAGTAAATAAAGCTCGAATCTTTGACGCCGAAGGAAGTGTCCCGTGTCTCTGTGATTCGTACGCCGGAGCAGGTTACCCACGAAGGTTTCAGGTGTTGTTCCCTGGCACCGCTGGGTCTTAAATAACCCAGTCCTTCAGTTGGCGCCCAACGTGGGCTGCATCAGTGGTACCGGTCCAAGCCCGACGATCGTGAGGAACTTCGTGTGAAATCTCCGAGGGAAGGTGCACTCCGCTTCATCGATCCTGTTGTCGAAATAAGTGGCCCGAAGACTTTTCCTGCGAAGATTCCCGCCTCCTGACGGCTGCGACGGACTGCTGCCCTGACTGTAGACCTGTTTTGGCGCCTGGCGTAGACCTTGGTATAGCGAGACGATTGACGGGCCTTCCTGGTGACGCCATCGATCTTTGAGTTAAGTATTTGTGGGTCGCTCCCAGTGTTCTTGGTTGTGGTTCTTAGTTGTTGCATGGTTCCATTGCATTTGTGGTTCTTGGTACTTTGTTGTAATATTTGACGACTGCAGACGCCAAAAACAGAGGGTTTTCGCTCTTTGCTGGGACTTGGTAAATCCCGTAACCCTTGAAGTTTGTGAAACTCGGCTAGTGTGCGAGATGCCTGGTCGTAGTACTTTGTTTAGTTGTTTCAGACGTTGTGGCACGGATTCCCGACTGGAGGACTCGTGTCCGATACCTCCGGTTGGAACTCCCACTTATGAACTGTACAGTAAGCACGGATTGGGCCCGATTACTTTTAATGATTATTGGATTCGGTATACTAAGAAGGATGGTGTCCTTAGTTGGCCACCTCATGTTAGTTTTGAGACTCCAATCTTAGATAATCTAGAGGCTAAATTATTTGCGAAAAAGTCAAGGCCGGCCATGTTTGATGCCTTCCGGTTGTGGCGTAAAGAAGCCCGACAGAAAGAAATCAGACAGACTAAACGAAATCAGAGAGATGGTGTTGCTACCATTGTAAAGAAAGCAGAGCAGTTTCAGCGTGATAAGGAGGATAAGGAAAAGGAAGTGTTCGATAGGCTACAGCGTATGTCCATAGATAAATGCTATCCTGCTTTGCCTACGGAGTCGGATAAGAAGGAAGAACCAGTTGAGGATCCTTTAATGTCTTATCTTCTGAAGTCACCACCTCCGTATGTACAGGGTGCCGCTGTTCCAGTGGTTCCCCCTGTACCTGTTCCGCCACCTATTCCTCAGCCTGTTCCTCAACCTGCACCCGTCCTTCCGACTGTTCCTGCTCCTTTGTCTGTTGCCATCCCTTCTGCTCCTCCACTTCCACATACTCCTGCTCCCGCTACTGCTCCTGCTCTGTTAACTCCTGCTGTTGCTTCTGTTTCTACCCCTTTCCTTGTTAGTCCTGTGTCCTATACTTCTCCCTCTGTTCGTAGTCGTACTTCTCCTGTTGCGGCTAACTTCTTTCATTCTCTCGGGCCTGTTCTTGGGTCCGCTGGTTCAGATGGTCCTCAGAGACGTAGTCAGCTTCCCGGTAATAGGGAACGCGCTTCGCTATATAATATGGCGATGGGTTGGATGACACATCCTCTTAGAAATCCACCACGTATTGTACTCGATACGTTCTGTCAATTTAATATACCAACACAAAGATACGTGTTCGAGGAAATGTGTAAGGTCCTTCGTGATCAGATATCGGCCGATGCACCTGACGAGGTGCTGTCCGCTTTGTCTGATCTACAGCTTCAGTTCTCGAATGGGCTGATAGTGGATACTAACGTTCGACGTGCTGTTGAGCGGTTGCTATCTTTTCGTCCCACTCCTATACCTCAAGCCCTGTTTGTTGAGGACGTTGAGAGACAGTTAGATGCGTCCCCATGCGGGAAGTTCCGTCAGTATGGATGCCAGGTGATGCCACCCAAGCACCGCCGATTCTGCCGCATTTCCAGAGAGTATGGATTCATCTCCCGTGGAAACGATCAGAAGTGTTGCAGGTGAAGCAATCTTTGCCTGACCCTCGCAAAAATCCTACATGGTACTACAAGGAATTATCGCAGCTCGTAGATGCTACGATAATGAACCTTGCAGATATCGATATGCTGTTCGGCAATGTCGTACCGCAACCGGTTTGGGCTAAAATCCGTCAGGAAAATCATCCGAATGAACTAGGTGGTGATTGGGCTGCCATTGTAGCGGCAGATGGTCGACAAACTGGTGGTGCTAAACCCGAGCAGTTGATTGCTGCTCTTCCTCAAAGAATAATTACGTTAATGAAAACTCTTATGCCGGCTATGAGGGTAAATTGGGACAAATTGTCGGCTTGTAAACAGAAAAAGGACGAGAGTGTCTCCGACTTCTTTACGAGGTTCGAGGAGGCATTCATCGACCATAGTGGTCAGGATATGGGTACGGAGGGTGGCCAACGGTTGTTTGTGGATAAATTTGTCTCTAACTTATTGCCCGATTTGAGCAATAAATTGAAGAATTCAGAAAGTGCATGGGCCATTTCTACCTCAGCTCAGATATTGGCTACAGCCCAATATTATGGGAATAGAGAGAAAGAAGAGAACGACTGCGCTGATAAAAAGACGAAAGAGCTTAAAACTAAAGTGTTGTTACAGCAAGCATATCCTCCGCGTTCGAATCAGAATGCTTCGCAACAAAATAGATCGCAGCCGCAATCTAATCGACCACAATCTAGAAATGACTCCTCTTCCCAAAGATCCTCTTTAGGGTACAATCAGTGTGCCTATTGTAGACAGGAGGGTCATATAAAATTCAATTGTCCTGTTTTGAACGACCGTAATAGTGGTAATTCATCTAGAGGAGGTCGTGGTGGTTCTCAACAGACATCACGCGGTAGGGGTCGTGGTGCTCAAAATGATCGTTCAGATAACCAATCGAATTCTAACAACTGTTTTGATCAGCGTGGATCATCGCAAGGACGATCTGCGCAGTACAATGTAGATGATTATTACGTCGATCAGGGAACTGACGACAGTAATTACTAGGACAGCCATAGACAAGGAGAGGGAGTGGTATCAGTTCCGGTTGATCAGAGAGGGCCTTACGTCGCAGTTGCTACATCGGGCGTCGTTGAGCCTTTTCTGTTGGACACTGGTGCAGCGAAAAGTTCCATTATGCATTCGAAACTCCCTGGCGCACCTTTGTCTGGCTTAACAAATGTTTCCGTTGGATTCTCTGGCGCCCCCGTTAGCAATCCAGTTTCACGCCCTTTGCCTCTTACAATTGGGCCACGTGAGCTTGAAGCTCCGTTGATTTTGACTACTGGTTGTGGTGAAAATCTCTTGGGTCTGGATTTGCTAAAACGTTTGTATGCAACTTTATATTGTTCTCCTGCGGGTGTAAAGCTTATGTTGGGAGAGAAGGTTGTCTCTCCTATGTACTTGTCTCTTGATAAGCTTCCACCGGAATTGAGCTCCCTTCCTGCATCTTTGTGGGCAACAGGTCCCAATGATGTGGGCCTGCTTGACATCTCCCCTTTTGTTGTTCAGTTGAAAACCAATGTGCGATTGCCACGTATTCCCCAGTATCGTATCTCTCTTGATGGTGAACGAGCACTGTTAGCGATCATCTATGATTTGATCGACAAAGACGTTATTGAAGAGACTCGGGGAAACGTGTGCAACAGCCCTGTGCTGCCTATGTTAAAACGTACTGATCCTTCGAAACCACCTGTTTATCGTTTTGTTATCGATTTACGGGAGGTTAATAAAATTGTGATTCCTCAGTTCCCTGTTGTGCCTGACATCACGGCGCTACTGACTCTGATTCCAGCATCTGCGTCTTGGTTTTCGGTGATCGATCTGAAGAATGCGTTCTTCAGCATCCCGATTGCAGAGGAGAGCAGAGACCTTTTCGGTTTCTCTCTTGGTGGGCGCAGCTTCCGGTTTAAACGCGCTCCTCAAGGCTACTGTGAGAGTCCATCGATTTACAGTCAAGCCTTGAAGGGTCAACTGTTTACGTTGCCGGCTGGTGCGGCCTTAATCCAATATGTCGACGACTTATTGGTAGCTGCAGATACTCAGAACATTTGCAAAATTACTACGGTGTCGTTGCTGCAACATCTCTGTGAGTTAAATCACAAGGTGTCACCTTCTAAACTCCAATATTGTTGTCAAGAAGTAACCTATCTAGGTCACTTGTTGTCAAAGGAGGGAAGGCGGTTGACCCCAGAAAGAATTGCAGCAATTGCGCGAATGACTGTGCCAACAACACAAAGAGATGTGCGTGCCTTTCTAGGTATCACGTCATACTGCAGGCAATGGATTCCAAACTTTTCATTGCTAGCGAAACCATTGGTGGCTCTTACGTGCAAGGATGTTTCAACTCCTTTACCATGGACGGAAGAATGTCAGAAGAGTTTTTCTGAACTGCGTGACTCATTGTGTTCGGCTCCTGTGTTAGGTACTCCTGACTACAGTAAGCCATTCACGTTATATGTTCACGAGAGGGAAGGTTGTGCTTTGAGTGTCTTAACGCAACCTTTTGGCGGTAAGCAACGTCCATGTGCATATTTTTCCTCGACCTTGGACCCGGTAGCTAGAGCATTGCCGAGTTGTTTGAGAGCAACAGCGGCAGCTGCGGTGTCCATCCGACAATCAGCAGGATTGGTCATGGATAATATGCTTACGGTGATGGTTCCGCATGCAGTCGACACTCTTTTAAATCGTACGAAAACTCAGCACTTGACAAGTGCGAGGTTGTCCGGATACGAGTTGACGCTTCTGGCAAGTCATATTCAGATAAAACGTTGCAATGTTCTGAACCCGGCAACTTTGTTACCAATTAGCTCAGAGTCAGATAAAATAACAGAACACGATTGTTATTTGAGGACAGAAGAGGAAGCAAAAGGTTGAGTGGACCTTAAAAACACCCCATTGGAAGACCCAGATGGAACGCTGTATGTGGATGGTTCATGTTTTAAGTTGCCGAATGGCGATGTGACTACTGCTTATGCTGTTGTAACGTTGAATACTGTTGTTGAGACTGCGAGGTTAAATCAGAATTCTGCCCAAGCTGCAGAGCTGATCGCTCTCACTAGAGCTTGTGTGTTAGCAAAAGGGAAACGTGTGAATGTGTTTACCGACAGCCAATATGCTTTTGGCGTCGCCCATAGCTTTGGACGATTGTGGAGAGAGAGAGGTTTTCTGACATCGCATGGTACGAAGATTCAGCATGGCCAGCTTGTGAATGATCTTTTGGATGCACTTACGTTGCCTAAGCAGGTAGCGATTGTTAAATGCAGTGCGCATCGTAAGGTGACGGATGATGTTGGTCGTGGTAATGCATTTGCGGATGAGATTGCTAAGGAGACTGCCCGGAACCTTAGTACTAGAATGTATGTGACGAGTTCGGTTAGGTGGCCTGCAGAGTCGAGCATGTGTGAAGACACTATTGAGAGTGTGAAAGAAATTCAGAATGAGGCCACCGAGACTGAAAAGACGAAGTGGAAAGAAAGTACGGGAAAGTTGGATGCGAATGGTTGTTGGATCGATTTATCGGATCAGAAAAGATGGATGTTACCAGATGCGTATGTGCTGGCCGTTGTGACAATGGCACATGGGTTAGCACATATTAGCGTGAAAGGTATTTGCAAGTTGTTATCTCCTGTGTGGAAGAATGATGGTATCACGAAATGTGCTGAACGCTTGGTTAAGAACTGTATGGTATGTATGTTGTACAATCCTGGTAAGGGAACCCCAACTCCTCCTGGCAGTTTTGCTCCCCCTTCATGTCCCTTTGAGGTGATTCAATTGGACTTCATCCATATGGAGCGATGCAATAACCTGAAATACGTTTTAGTTGTGGTTTGTGCATTCTCCCGATGGATCGAGGCCTATCCTCTCAAAGACAATACTGCTTTGTCTACTGCGAAAATCCTACTGAAGGAATACTTTCCTCGGTACGGAATGCCTAGAGTCGTGTGGTCAGATAACGGAAGTGAGTTTGTGGGGAGTGTGATGAAGAGTGTGTGTGAAGGCCTTGGAATTAATCAGAAATTCCACAGCGCCAATCATCCCCAGTCAGCTGGTTTGGTTGAGGGGTATAACGGCACCCTTAAACTAAAGCTAGCAAAGATTCAGGTTACGACTGGTCTCTCGTGGCCTGACGCTTTACCCTTAGCATTACTGTCAACTAGGGCGACTGTACACTCCCGAGTAGGGCTTAGCCCCTATGAAATAGTGTTCGGTCGTCCTGCGAATGTTTGGGGGGGTCCCTAGACCGGGTGTGTTCTGTGATCTTGAGTATCCAATGTTGATCGATTACTTACATGACTTGACTGCTAAACTGAGGTTAATTCACCAACAGGTTTACGAAGCACTGCCGACGCAGACTGAGGGTCCAGGACACCAGCTCCAGCCTGGAGACTGGGTGGTTACCAGGAATTTTTCTCGGAAGAAGAACTTGGAGCCTAGGTTCACCGGACCCTACCAGGTCCTCCTTGCCACGAGAACTGCTGTTCGTCTTGAGGGGCGGAAAAACTGGGTGCACGCCACCCATACGAAAAAAGTCCCTATTCCGTTGCCGGCAGACTCGTGGGTGAGGAGAGGCATTGCATCAACTGAAACCGAAGGGTTGTCGGCGTTTGTTCCTTTCAGCGACGCGCAGCCTGTTGGAGAATCCTCGGTGCAGCAGAAAGACACTGTTGAACATTTGTCATCAAAAGACTCAAGACCAGAACATTCGACTGATCAGCAGGACGCTGTCTCTTCAACGGATCCTTTGTTTGACGAGCAGACACGTCCTGGGAAAACCCGATACTTTTTGCGATCCCGCACTAAAGACTAATAAAAAGATCCTGTTCTGTCCCTTGACAACAGCATTATCCCGTTTTCCACGATCAGTCTGAACACCTGTATCATTGTAATTATTTTTTGTACATATTGAAAGTTTTTTCTACGTATTTTTGCTTCCACAGCTGAGAGACATTGATTATAAATAAAGGCCGTAGGGCCGCGCGCGTACTTCTTTCTGGTTAGTAGGTCTTGACGCTAGGTTAAAGACCGTCGGTTCCTGGGAACTCCTGGGAATTGACTACTGCTACACAGAACGAAGTGCGTCAAGAAACGTTGCGGACGGTCATAGGGGATGGCGTTTTCAAAGCTGATGGATGTGGAAAGAGCACAGGCACAAAGATTTGAGCTGCAGCGACTTAGTCGTACGAAATTTTTATGTTTCAGATATTTGTATTGTTTCTGATTATTTCTGCATTTTTGGCGGGTGGGGTGTACTATATGATGTCGTACTTCTTACCTTCTGCCATACCTACACCTATTCCTACTTCTGACTCTAAATTCACCTCTACTTCGTCTCCTCATTCCTTCCATATCTTACCCGAACACGAGCAGGCTAGACGTGCAGAATTCCACAACAATTCCTTTATTCAGCTCCTTCATCAGCACCAGTTAGTGGTTAACACTACCAATTGTTGGGTGTGTGGGTTAAGGCCACATACCACAGATAAGGGAATTCCATATTTGGTTTTACCGTATAGTTCCCAGGGTTCTGCTCGAGCATTCCAAACAATGTTCAGAAGCGCACTAGGTTTCCACCCCATTCGAGAACCACGTTCTCCCTACTCTGGCCCTGGCTCGTATCAAAAGCCTTTGTCTATAGCAATAGAGGATTTAGATAGCGATATCTATGATCCCACGCTTATTCCTGAAGAAGAGGTACAAGCCTATAGGGTCTTGAGTAGAGGCGAGTATAGTGAGTTCACTAGTGAAAAACAGCTTAAAAGCTCACCTCCGATATGGGTCGTACCCCACATTGGTAATTTTTGTCTCATAGGTCGTGGCCGAAGATCGAAAGCCCGACTTGGAGAGAGTGCTTGCACTGAAAATTATATATTGCCGATGGTCTCGTCCCCTGTGTTTCTGGCGGCCAAGGGTACATACTTTATCTGCCATGATCGTGCGTATGCATGGTTGCCCTTCGACTTTGTGGGCTCATGTTTTATCGCAAATTTGCTGCCTCCGGCGTTCACTGTAGATGCAGATTATCACAAGACTAGAGTTGTGAGAGGCGTAATTAGCGAAGAGGACACTGCCGGTCAAGAGGCAGGAGACTTTTTCAAGGGTTTCCTCCCGTTTTGGGGGCCTATGGTTAATAGTAGGAACCTGAGACAGTTGACCCGAGTGGTGGAATCGACAGCTAATATTACTGCCAGTGCCCTTGGTAATATCACCACAGAACTTCAGGCGGATAGACTTATGACGTTACAAAACTGTATGGTTTTAGACGTGATCTTAGCAGATCGAGGTGGGGTATGCAAGGTGATCCATTCGAGCTGCTGTATTTTCATTCCTGATAACGCTCCGACTGTTTATCAAGCCATCTCAAAGTTGCATAAAATCTCTGAGTCCATACACGTGGACGTAGGAGATTGGACGCTGCTTGGGTGGTTTTGGGGCCTGATGTCGACTTGGGGTTGGAAGATTCTGATGATCATCGGAGTTGTTGTGGCGTTCCTGTTCACGTGCTGCCTTTGCGTGCAGTGTGGTCCTGCCTTATGTGGCCTCTGTGCTACGACGTGTATAAGACAGCCGCCTGTTACCAAGGAAGCTCGATTGGACAGAGCTATGTTACAGCAACATCTAGATGGTCTAATGAATATCGAGTATGATTCCGACTAGTGCTTGCCTACATGAGGGCAAAAGGAGCGTCTGAGGTTCCGTGACAATTGTAAGTGGTGTTTTCGACTCGCACGAATATAGTCGAGTCTGGTATCTATGAACCGCAAATGACGAGTTTAGTGGGTGTACGCAGTTTCGCTGTGCTAACCTAAACCGTTTGTCTGTTACGTGGGTATTTCTATCTGTACCCACGGGTTCCATCTTAGATACGGCATCCATTTTGTCTCTTGCCCTCAAGTAGCCAGCGAACGGACGTTGTCCGCTTCGCAACCCTGGGATTCCCAAGATGCTTGCGGAAGCCACATGTCCTTTGAAACTGTCGTTATGATGAGGGGGATGATACTGTAAGGCAGATGGCGCCGCTCGAGGCTCATCTCGAGCGGCCGGTTTATTGTCTCAGTCGTGCATCTCATTAGGCACGTCCTTTAGATGCCTGTATCTCGTGTTTCCCGATACCTCCCCTTTTACACCCTTTCCGATCTCCCACTGTCTCCATCTTCCTCCACACCTGTCCTTGTTCCTTCTTCGATCTGTTTTATTGCTGATTGGAATGTACTAATGGTGGGAAGATGGGTTTTTACAGTTGGGAACCGCCAAATGTTTCCGCACTTATGTTCCGGACCTTGTGTGTATCAAAGTGACCAAAGTGACCCCTCTGGGGGATAATTGTGGGAACCGGGTCATAAACTTTTGTGTACCATGTAACCCTATGGGTAAAATGTGTATAAAAGGAGCGATCCACAGAGCCAATTTGAAGCAGTCTCCACAAGTAGCACATGATGTACTTGCCGTGACTTCTGTGTTCCCTGCAGTAAATAAAGCTCGAATCTTTGACGCCGAAGGAAGTGTCCCGTGTCTCTGTGATTCGTACGCCGGAGCAGGTTACCCACGAAGGTTTCAGGTGTTGTTCCCTGGCACCGCTGGGTCTTAAATAACCCAGTCCTTCAACAGCTTGGAACCAAGGTGGAAAGGCCCCGAGCAGGTCCTCCTGGCGACTCGAACAGCTGTACGAGTGACCAATAGGAAGCGGTGGATACATTCAACACACTGCCGTCGTGTCTCTCCTGATCTGGTGAATCCTGCTGTGTTGACCGACTTCCAAGAGATTTTGGAGAAAGAAAAGAGCCCAGCTGTGACATCGGCCGAAGTTGAGGGAGCCTTCCCGGACCACACTGCTTCTGGACGAGAGCGCTATAATCTGCGGCCACGATAAGAAGATTTTTGGGGTTTTCGAGACTGGTTGGTTACCGCTCTGGGGTTTGTGAAACGGAAGCCGGGAATCTCAAGGGGGGGGGATCAGTTCTGCCAAGAGTAGCGACACCCGTCTTGACCCCGGAGAAGAAAACAACGGCTACCTCGGAGCTCAGCACCGTATTTTTCTTTTTTAGGTGTAATACACACACATGTACATTTGAGACTTTGTGAACTTTTCGAACCACTTAAGACTTTGAAAAATAATTGAACTATGGCGTCTTCTGCATCACGGGACAAAAGAATACTTGGTGCCATCCTCTTTGTCTTAACGATTGTGGTAATAGCAGTGATAGCTTGGGTAGTTGAACTTGTGGTGCCTGCACGTGAACATTTGCTGCCGACTACCCCGGCTCCATCTGAACATTTTCATTTCACTTTGCCTTACCATGAAGAACGGCACCAACAGACTTATTTGAACAATAGCTTTATTCAAATGCTGCATCATACGCATAACATGACAAACACGTCTAATTGCTGGGTGTGTGGGATGTTGCCTGGGCACCAGAAGAAAGGGGGCACTCCACTCATTCCACTCCCGTTCTCTCATAATGGATCCTGCAATGCTTGGTACACTCTCCTCTTCACTTTGAGATGGCCAACAAAAGGGGGGGTGCTTTTCCGTTTGAATAAAGTATGTTACCATGACCGGGATGGGTATCCACGAGCTGAGGGTACTCGATTCGAATGGGAGGAGTACCGCCCCGATAATGTGTCTGCCCTACGTGTTTACAGCAATCAACGTAACATTAATGTCTCTAGCTCACATGTTATTAATGTTATTGCCACTAAAGCTGATTTGTGTATACGCAATAAAGGTACAATATCGGTTGGGAGAAGCGAATGCAATACTACACTTACGCTTGATAGTCCAAATGGCATATCGTTTGTAGCATCTCGGAATACGTATTTTATTTGTGGAACGAAGGGTTATCAATATCTCCCGTTGGGATGGTTAGGCACTTGCTATGTATCTTTTGTACTGCCCCCTGTATTTATTGCCCCACCAATGTATCATAATGATTATAATCTGTATCATGATTTCGTGCTGAATCGTGCTAAACGTGCTGTTGTTCTGGACGACATCGACCAGACGGACACTGCTTTGCAACAGTATGTGGACTTCAATTTGGGACTGTTTTCCTTTGTTGGGGCTGCTTTAAATAGTCGAAAGATACGACGACTGACCCGTGTAGTTGAGGCTGTAGCAAATGATACTGCCATCGCATTAGGGAATATTACTGAAGAACTTCAGATTTCTAGGATTGTTACGCTCCAGAACCGAATGGTTCTAGATGTAGTTCTAGCTGACCGTGGGGGGGCATGTAGAATCATCGGAAGCAGCTGTTGTGTATATGTACCTGACAATTCACCATCTGTTTATGATGCCATTTCGAAATTGCATAAGATATCTGCTGAAATACACCCGGATAATGGAACTTGGACTCTTTCAGGGTGGTTCTGGTCAATGCTTACCACTTGGGGTTGGAAATTGCTAACGATTTTATGCATCATTGTGGGGATACTGTTTGGTGTATGCTTATGTATTCAATGTGGCCCTGCTTTATGTTCTATGTGCTTATCGGCTTGCATACCATCAAGACGAGCTCTTGCCCATGATAAAATGATGCTTCATAAAGAAGTAACCCAAATAATGCTAATCGATATTGAAGATGAACACCCTGATTATGTTCACTATGAGGTAGCTTCAGCTAAACGCTAAAAGGGTCGTCTGTCGTAATTTGGCGATGGCCGAGTTAGCGCTTAGCTATGCTACACGTTTTCCCGCTTAACTTGACTATACTCGGAAACGCCATTTTGTGTGTTACGGCGGCCATCTTAGAGCATAAGCGGCCTCGTGGCCAGCATGGCCTTTAGTCCGTTGTCTGTGCCATTGACCACTCGAGTTTGCCCAGCAACAGGCTATTTTTAGTACTGGTCAAGCCCGTACATGCGCAGTCCCCACTGACCAGTCACCCCTCAGGAATGTGCCGCCAAACTGACCAGCGGAGTTGTAACCCCTCCAATGAGCTGGCTGTGTTCCAAAAGATGACCATATATGTACATAACGCTTTGTAACTTTGTGCCGCCTATTGTTTTATTACCTGCAAATTGTATAAAAGAGCGAGTCACACCGATGTTCGGTGTGATACTTCTTGCATTACCGAAGGGTGCTGTAGGAATGTACCACCACCCCATGGGGTCTTAATAAACTTGTTCTTTGAATTTTTCAGTTTCCGTGCCAACAGTTCTTTCGATGTAAGTGGGTTATCTTCGGAGCATGTAGGCCTTGGGAACCCGATACTACATCTGGGTCAAGCAGGAGGTCACTTATGACCAATAGGAACAGAATAACTCCTCCAATATATGACCACATCCTGTAGAGTGAAGCATTCTTTTGTCCCAGAGTGCATCAAACCTTACAAATCCATAATCGTTGATTTTCCAGCAAGGAGGTCAGAGCTGGCTAAACACACCCCTAGGATGGCTAATTTACTTAGACTCTCCCCCCTGCATCTGCTCATACCTTCCTTAATCCTACCATCTGCCTAAGGTGGGAAGTTCAGAGCTGTAAATGAAACTGGTCTCTAATCTCCTCTTTGAAGAACATAGTTTACGACTCTCACCCCTGGCCTGGCATTCCTATGGAACAGCACACTGCTCTGCCAGCAGAGCTGGTTAACCCCAAGGGCTCTTTATCACCTCTTCAAGGCAACCTGGCTAATCCACTTAACTCAGACCAATCAGGGCAGGCCACTGGAAGGCTGAATTTGGACTTACAAACAAGAAGGTCTTATAACTTCTTGTATGTACACTTTAGGAGGAATTCAACAATATGATATTGTTGGATTTATTAAGTCTTTGAATGGCATTTCTTGACCTCTCCCATAAAGAGTTATTAATCAATACCTTCCTAAAATGTTAACCCATGTAACAGGGGATTTGCAATGGGAAAAATGACTTGGGACATTTTTCCAGCACCAGGACCTACAAAAACATATTTTATAAGTACTTGTCTTATATATACAGGAACCCCATGTGCAACTAGGGGAGACTTTAGGTGTTCTGAATCTGTAGAAAGTTTGCAAATTCTCCCTTCACAGTGCTCCTAGTATCAAAGTCGAATTTGAGCAGCACTTTACCACAATACGGGGAGTGAAATGTGAAATTTCACTTTACCCAGGCATATAAAAACTCATTTTACAAAGGTATACATTATAAATACCTGACCCCCCACCCCAAGGATAACTAGTGGAGACGCTGGGGGTCCCTAACATGCCAAAACATGGTAGGTTATCCATTGTTAAGTTCCTCAAACACCAAAGTCGAGTTTGGACACATTTTACCTTTTAAAAGCAGTCCTGGCAACCAGGGCTGCTTTTAAACTGACCTCAAGCTTCAGCAGTGCATACATGCAAGTGCAGACAAAAGCTGCTGGCCTCTAAACTGCCATGCCCCAGGGTACTGGGGGCTTCTAGATAGTATCAATCACCCTGCCCTATTATATACTATGGGCCTATAGGGTAGGTCATGCCAATCACCGGGGTACCCCTCCATATCATTGTGTACCCTAGTGTATGTAGGTCTTTTAACTGTATTCTAATGTGTCTCTTTCGGCATGGCACTGGCCCTGGTTAGGCGGAGCCCAGGGTCAGTCAGAGTCAGTTACCACCAGTATCAGTCAGCAATAATCTGGGGGGTGCCCAGGGCACAGGATCACTATGCAACAGATATAATCCAGTCCTCCTGTTAGGAGTGCTTTGAAGACTCATCAATACGAATGTTAAAGCTTCTATGAGCTAGATGCACAAACGTTGGCCAAACGTGACTTAGGCATCCCATTTAGCTGTTGAGCTATCCCCTAAGCTTCTAGACGATTGTCATACTGTAATCTCTGTTCCTCTTGAAGTGCCACAAACAATGTTTTAAAGACCTCATTATTAAAATGGGTCCCTCAGTCTGACTCCAAATAAACCAAGAATCCAAACAGTTGAATGAGCGTTCGTGACAATGGTTTGGCTACAGTAAGCCTGTCATTTCACCATTTTGGATAAGGTTTCCTCCATCAGGAGAAAATGCAAACTGTATGTATATCAACCCATTACAAACAGGCATGTTGATAAAATACAATTGAATCCTGTTAAAGGGTTCTCTTGATATTCCCATGTGGCTTAATGTTACAGGCGTTTTCTTCCCTACATGTTATACACCTATTGCATAGCTCTTCAGCAAGAACGCTGAATCAAGGATTAAATCAGTTCTGCTTAAACAACCTAACCATTGCATCCCTCCTAATATATGCAGGACCATGGAAATGTCGATTCATGAAAAACAGCAGGCTAGCTGCCAATACTGGCCTTCCATCTGATGAAACCCAAATGTAATTTGCATGCATTTTTAACGCACCCTGCTCTTATCCATCCTTGGTGAGCTGCCTCTGAAACTTCTTCCGGCAGTCTTTTGATTTTTTCCCACATATCAGCTACTCACAACAACACTGAAAGGTGTGTCCTCATCTGTTTCATTTACATATCGTCTGTTAAATGGGCATGCCACAAACGCCCAAAACCATGCAACTTCATTAGCATTTCTATGCCCAACTGTGACACAATCATTGTCACTTCTGTTGGCTGCACATTTAACTACAGCTATTTCTTGTGTCAATTGTAAAGCTTCCAACAATTTCATAACATATTCACTGTTCCTTATTGGGGAACCAGATGATGTCATGAATCACTTCAGTGACTATAGCTGCCTGAAACCATGGACCACACCAAAGCAATACTGACTATATGTAAATATATTCAATCTCAGTTGAACTGAAAGATTGCAATTAGTTCTGCCACTTATGAAGAAGTAACAACTTGAAGCCAGGAGGCTTGTACTACTTCCTGAATTGTGTAGAGAGCATAAGCTGCTCTCAAAGTCCCCTTGAATCATAAACCTGAACCGTCCACAAATATTACATTGTCTGGCTGTTGGACTTGGCCCTTTTGGCAGGTTCACCCCTGAACTTTTTGCCTTTTAATATGACATATTTATAGTGATTTCTGGTCTTTAGCACTGTGGCCGAATGTAAAGTGCGTGCGCTCTCTGAGTGCGTGTGGTGAGATTGGCCTGCCCTCCCATAGGAATTCATGGGGAATATGTGTGTTCATGGTAGTTCCTAATGTGTGGGGAGTGCAGGGTCGAGTTTTGGTATGTGCGGACTCGTGAAACTGAATGCTGCGTGATCATGTGTGCAGATTTAATGTGTCTAGTGTGTAAGTGCCACTTTTAGAAGTTGGCATGTCTGTGCAGTAAATGTGAATTGACTGTCTGGCTTGTGATTGGCTGGAGCTGGCTGGTGTGCCTGGCTCCAGAAGTCAGGATGGGTCTGCCCGGTGGTGAATGGGGAGATCTGTATGTTGATGGCAGGGAGAGGTTTCACCTGGGACCTGAATAGGGCTGGGCCTTCCCTCCACAATGCTGGCTCCACCCCTGTGGTGTGTCTGATGTCCCTGACCCATCCTGTGAATAGGCAGAGGGGCTGAGATAAACAAAGTGCTCAAGAACCAGTTGCATCTGGTTCGCCCCTTGCCTGCACCTTTGGAGACAAAGGAAATATGTGTATAAAAGAGGGGCTGTGACCCCATGAAAAGGTTCTTGTTTCCAACTCGAATCTACCAGGGGCATGCTGCTGCTGTGGCCCAGGGGAAGGCTTTCCTCCCGGGGCCCTGCCCAGCCCCTGGATGCTGGAGGAATTTCCTTTGCTTTGATCTGCTGTGCTCCATCTCTTATGCCCAGGACCTCTGGGACCTATTTCCTCATTTGTGGATTTTACCAAGGCTTGTTACAGTCTTCCTGCGCCTTATTTTCGGACTGAGCGCTTTGATTTACCCTCCCTGGGAAAGGGAGAGCCTGGGGGCTTAGCAGCGCGGCGCTGCAGCCCTTTTGAGAGGGATTCCATCGGCCTGGGGATTCCCCCCTCCTTGTGTTCCTGGCGGGTGCCCACCCCGCTTATGTGATGCTCCTGAGTGCGCAGGTGACCACCCTGCGTCTTCATTTTATTTGTATAAATTAACGTGGGTGCCTATCCTGCTTATGGGAGGCTTAGCTGGTGCCCACCCCGCTTCTACTTTTATTTTGCCCATCAAGGTAGCCTACCCATTGTTTTCCTGCCGAAAAGTCACTGCCGCTGCTGGTCCAAGAACCGAAAGTCAGTCAGGCCCGCCCGCGATGTGGGTGGGGCCTGCATTCAAGCCGGAAGAGGCCAGCGTGAGCTCTTGTGGGGCTCCCAAGTAGAAGGGAGAGCCCTGCGGTGGCGGCAAATGGAAAAAGCCCCGGGTCCCAGGAGGGGGCCCGGGTGAATATGAAATGGCGGCCGAGGACGCCAACGGCAGCGCGGGGCTCCCAGGAGACCAAGGGAGCCCCGCAGGAGAAGTGCTGCTGCGTCCCATAAGATGGAATTCCCGTCCGGATGAGCCGGTTAGTACAGCCGGCCTTGGGGGGAGCGAAGTGAAGGCACCTCGCCAGTGCCTCCCTCAGAGCAGCCCCTTTTGGTAGAGGGCTGCTCCAACGGTGGGGGCATCTTTATTTCAGGGGCCAGATGGCTCCAGAGGTCCCCAGTTATTTCCCGAGCCTGAAGGCTCCAACGATGGCCCTATTCATCTAAAAGGCCCCAGTGGGGGTCCTGAGGGCCAGAGGGGCCCGTGTTCTTTCCCCTGAGGGCCCCAATTGTTTTGAGAGCCAGATGGCTCCCTCAGGGGGCATGTGTATTTTAAGAGCCCCGTGTGGCTCCAACGTTGAGCACATCATTTCTTTTCAGAGCCTAGAGGGCTCTCCAGCATTTAGCGCAGTTTTGTTTCTAAGGGCCAGTGAGGGGCCATGCCGCAGATTTGCATTCCCAGCTGCCCAGCAAGTAGTGGGCAGCTGCACCATTTAGGTATTTCTTTTCAGGGAACTTGTTCTTTTTGAACCCAGGACTGAGTTGCACTCCCTTCGCCCTATTTTTACCAAGTGCTAAGTCTGACAGTGGCCTACGTGGCCCTGTCATGTATAAATAACCCCTTGTAAATATTGCCGGTGCCAGATGGCACAATGTAAATTGTGTGATTACTATCTGATGTGGTTTGAGAATATAAAGGCTATTTTTGATATAACCTTGTGTGGAGTTCCTTTTGTGGGGGACCTGGGAAGTTGTTGCTGGTGGGTGCGCATGCAAATGCTTTACACATTGCCTCCGGGATAAGCCTTACTGCTCGTGTCATGTTGCCAAGGGGGTGAGCAGGGGTTATCTTAGCGTGTAACTCCCTTGCCCTGACTAGAGTGGTGGTTTCTGCCTGGCTCTGGTGCAAGCCTTAGCCAACCAGAAATCCCATTTCTAACATGGGCTCATCTAGAGCTTCATTCTTAAAGTCTGGTCTTGGCTTTGTGCATAAATCCCTACATCAAGGATAGTCATGTTTAACTTCATTTCCAACTGTTTCATTTTCAGGCAATGGTAAAAATGAAGCTGGATTAAGTGTTTGACACCTTCTTAAAATCATGTTCTCAGCTGCAATAATCAATTCTTAATGTTTCGTAAGGCAGCTGTTTGTCAAATACTGAGTTTTGGTAAGAGTGAGCAATATCTCCTCGGAATGTGGGAAGGTTCACTGATAGAATATCGATGTAACAAATATCGATGTTCTAAATATCTGAAAAAAATATCGACTGCAGAAATATTGACTTCAATACCTTAACAGGTAAGTACAAAAATATTGAATCAAAAATATTGAGGTAAAAAATATAGATGTAAAAATATTGATAACAAATATAAAAGAAAATAATATATAGTAAATACATTAAATATTAATATTATTTTTAACAAAATAAATTACATTTATTATACATGATAACTAAATATAACAAATAAACGTAATTAAAAAACATATAAACACACAAACATAAACATGTACACATCTATTTACTTAAAAATTATTTATTAACTATTAAATGTATATAATTTTCAAAATGTAAAATTATATAAAAATAATATATATATATATATATATATATATATATATATATATATCAATATATAAAAAATAAACAATTCTATAATAATTAAAAAAATTAAACTCTTCAAAAAACTTACATTTCCCACTACAATTAGTGCAACGGTAGGGAATGTGTTGGATAGCGGAATGATTCAATTTACTATTTCAACTCCAGTGAGTGCAGCGGTAGAGAAAGTGTTGGATAGTTGAGGGGTTAAACTTACTATTCCCACTCCAGTGATAGCAACAGTAGGGAAAGTGTTGGATAGCGGAGGAGTAAAAATTACTATTCCCACTCCAAAGAGTGCAACAGTAGAGGAAATGTTGGATAGCGAAGGGGTAATAATTATTATTCCCACTCCAGTGAGTACATAAGTAGATTTAGTGTTGAATAGTGAAGGAATTAAATGTACTATTCCAACCCAAGTGAGTGCAACAGTAGGGAATTTATTGGATAGCGGAGGGGTACAAATTACTATTCCCACTCCAGTGAGTGTAACAGTTGGAAAAGTGTTGGATAGCGGCAGGAAAAATTACTATTCCCACTCCAAAGAGTGCAACAGTAGGGAAAGTGTTGGATAGCGGAGGGGTAAAAATTACTATTCTCACTCCAAAGAGTGCAACAGTAGGGAAAATGTTGGAAAGCGGAGGGGTAATAATTAATATTCCCACTCCAGTGAGTGCATAAGTAGATTTAGTGTTGAATAGCGGAGGCTTTAAATTTACTATTAAAACCCAAGTGAGTGCAACAGTAGGGAAAATGTTGGATAGCGGAGGGGTACACATTACTATTCCCACTCCAGTGAGTGCAAAAGTAGGGAAAGTGTTGGATAGCATACAGGCAAAAATTACTATTTCCATTCCAGTGAGTGCAACAGTATGGAAAGGAATGGATAGCCGAGGGGTAAAAATTACTATTCCCTTCTCCAGTGAGTGCAAAAGTAGGGTAAGTTTTGGATAGCAGAGGAATTAAATGTCCTATTGCAACTCCTGTGAGAGCAACAGTAGGGAAAATGTTCGTTAGCGGAGGGGTAAAAATTACTATTCCCACTCCAATGAGTGCAACAGTAGGGGAAATGTTGGATAGCGGAGGGGTAAATGTAAATGTATACTTGTATAGCGCACTACTCTCCTGCAAGGGTCTCAAGGCGCTTGTACGAATACCACTGTGGAACCCATCCTGGCTTTCCCTGTGAGGCATCCACTACTGGGCAACCCAAAGGTGGAGGCCAGGCATCCTTAGCATTGTGGGGTCTGTTGTGGAGATTAAGCAAGCTATTGCCCAGAGTTAGAGTGGGACTCCATGATTGGAATAGGCACCGAGGCGAGAATTGTCAGGTCCGTGGAATTTTGAGCCCAAGACCGGCCGAGGCAGGGAATTGAACCCTGGTCCTGGGCTAGACCTCTGCATCAGGGTCTGCCGCTCTAACCATTGAGCCACACTTCTCCAATTACTGTTCCCACTCCAGTGAGTGTAACAGTATGGAAAGTGTTGGATAGCGCACGGGCACAAATTACTATTCCCATGCCCGTGAGTGCAACAGTAGGGAAATTGTTGTATAGCACAGGAGTAAAAATTACTATTCCCACTCTAGTGAGTGCAAAAGTAAAGTAAGTATTGGATAGCAGAGGAATTACATTTACTATTCCAGCTCCTGTGAGTGCAACAGTAGGGACAATGTTGGATAACGGAGGGGTAAAAATTACTATTCCCACTCCAATGAGTGCAACAGTAGGGAAAGTGTTGGATAACGGAGGGGCAAAAATTGCTACTCCTACTCCAGCGAGTGCAACAGTAGGGAAAGTGTTGCATAGCGGAGGGGTAAAAATGACTATTACTCCATTGAATGCAACAGTAGGGAAAATGCTGATTAGCTGAGAAGTAAAAATTACTATTTCCATTCCAGTGATTACAACATTAGGGAAAGTGTTGGATAGCAGATAAAACAAAAATGACTAATACCACTTAAACAATTGAAAAAGAACTGATATTTTTTTTAAATCATAAAAATAAATAAACAATATTTAAAAAATATAAAACATATAAAAAGAACACATTTTATAATATTATTTACATCTATCAAAAACCTACAAATAATATTTAAAATAAATTAATAAATACATTTATAAACAATAATCATTTAAAAGTATAAAATATTAACAAACAAATAATTAAAATATAAATGTATTCATTTAATTTCCTACCCTATAACGCCACACCAATAACAAAACACTTCAACATTTTTTCTTACATTTATTTCCATAATTAGCAATTATACAAAAAAATTCTAATAATTAACATTAATTAAAAATTATATAATCATGAATTAAACAAAAAATACTTACCACCCTTTACTCCTATAATCAACACAACACACCTAAAACTAATTACACAATTGCCATGATTAATGACCAATGAACTAATTAAAATTAATTCACAACCAATTATTATTTAATTAATAATAAATTACTTTACCCATTTACACTATAACATCTCAATAAAACAAATAATAATGAATACTAAAATACTGAATACATTTAATATAATTAAATTACTTCCCACCCTAATCTCCTATAAACCCACAACGCACTACGGAACTAATAACACAAAATTCAAATAAAAAAATATTACTAACCACTAAAAATGATCTATTAATTCTATATATTTAAATTGCTCCCCACCCTATTCCCCTATAAACCCACACCTCGCTACTGAACTAAGCAAAAATCAAATAAAAAAGAATTAATAAGTACTAAAAATGTAACACATATATTAAGAATCCAAATAAATCTTAAACAAAAAACATACATCATATACATATAAAATATATACTAAAATACATAACATTAATAAAAAAATTGAATTTTTAACAACTATATTTTTCCAAACGATATTCTGCACTTCGATATTTTTAACATCGATATTACTTACCAAAATTCGATATTTTTGACCATGAGAATTTTTATGTCGATATTTCTGACCCACAATAATTTTAACTCGATATTTCTGTAAATCAATATTTTTGATTTGATAGTCTGTCTCTGCACCATGTGTGACCAACACTGTAAAAGGATGTCCTGTCACTATGCTCTCGCATCTTTCAATACTGACACCAACTCTCACAACCACTTTAAGGCAGGCAGTCCTACAACAACAGGGTCAAAAGAAATTAAAAAATATGCCACAGGTCATAGAGTCTCCATCTAACTGAGTAAGCACTGAGAGAGCACAGCCCTCCCGCTCACTGCAAAACAATGTGAACATTGTACTGTATACAGGCATTCCTAGTGCTGGAGGCACGACAGAGACTTTCTCTCAGCTCTAGGAACACTTTCAAGCAATTGTTATCTCATGGAAGCGGCTCAGGCACATCTTTCTGCAGTGGTCACTAGGCAAAATCTGGGTATCCACTGTCTACTGTAGCCCATCATTCCCAGGAACATTCTGTCTTCTCTCTGAGGTGTGGGTGGATTCCTTTGTAATATGGTCATGATTCCCTCTTATGACACCTTTCTTATTCCCTTTTCCATGAGATGAACTGAATATAGGACCTCTTTTCGACAGTATTACGTTTGACTCAAGGACACCTTGTTTCTGTTCCCAGCCAAATGATTTAAAGGAGCAATTGTGTTGTGTTTACAAGCTTTTTTGTGCACTTGATGCCACAAGTAGGTCATCAATGCATTGAACAAGAAGGCATTTGTAAAGTCTCAAGATTTGTTTTCAAGATCTTATTAAAAATCCAAGGGCTTTTTATATACCCGTGTGGAACTCAGCTCTGTGCCATATCTGAACACAAATGAGAACAAGAGTTGACTGTCCTCATGCAACAGAATAGAGAAAAAGGCCTGGCAGAGACCCAAAACTGTAAGCCACTACGCACTGCAGGGAATCTAAAATAACATTGTTGCTGGATTCAGTACCACAGGACAACATTAAACAACAATATTATTACTTTTTCAAGGAGCTTGTATAATTCGATACTGGCCATTGGGCTTCTGCAAACCCAAAATGAATTGTGAATTGTAAGGACTTCCAACAATTTCTTTTAATATTCCTTGTTTCAGCATGTTTTCAAGTAATTCCAGCCACATATTTGGGTGTTAGATTATAGTTAGATTATATGGTGGCATTCTTAGAAAGACAGCATTTTGCTTTACTGTGATTCAGACCGGTTCTACACCTTTCATTAGTCATTAGTCATTATTCCCTGAAAAATCCCATACTTCTGAATCAACAGTATCTCTCAAACCAGGAGGTAAATCCTTTACCATTACTACTGGATACAATCCTACCACCGTTTCTTGTCAGGCCTTTTTAAATTCAATATCTTTATCATGTGTTTAAAATATCTTTATTGTGTGTTTGAAATTCAACATCATCTGTTGTGCAGTAAATGGTGCAATTTAACTTGAACAAAACATGTCTTCCTAACAAATTTACAGGACTTAAATCACATACCACAAATTTGTGATCTACCTCAAATGAACATATTCTTACAGGTACTTTCTTTGAAAAGAGATTAGTTGTTTGCCTATTTCTGAAACATACAGCTTGGATCTTCTTTCCCAAGAGTGGTAGGTCTGGGACTCCCACTGTTCTAACAGTGGAACAGGTACCACCTGTGTCAATGTTTATGTGGCCATTTACCTCTCCTTCTACAAATGGTCGACTTTGGTTTACCTTTGCAACTGTGCTAAGCAGTCAATCTTCCCCTCCCCTACGGCAATCAAAGCTCACATTCTCCAACCTGGGGAACTGTAGAAATTGGTTCTGATTTTGAAATGGGTTTAAATTTGCTCTTGGTGTTTGATTCATCTTCAATCTGAGATTCCTCATATTCTGTGGGGCCATTTCAGCTTGTAGGAGCTGCATCATGGAAACTTGTGACTGTGTTCACATTTGCATGTGTTGGACTGGAACCTGAATTGGAATATTTTGCATTTGCGTTTGATTTACATCTTGCATTTGTCCATCATCATTCACTCACTTATGATTCTGTCTACACTCCCTCTTCCAATGTCAGAAACTATTGCAATAATGACAGGGAGTTGATTTCTTCAGCTTTGCAATGTCTACACCAGAATTTGGATCAACCAGAACAGCTGACCTCTACCCTATGGAACTTCAACTCCACCTTGTGCAGTTTCCAACCTGAAAACCAACTCTTTGCATTCCACCAACATTGCCTTCACAACACTGATTCTGAAATCCCTTTTGAGCCAGCTTAGTCATAAACAACAACTGGCCTGACCACAAATATATACACCTAATACTATAACTTCGACACTGAAGGGGTAACCAATACTTTTCAACTCCTTCATAAGTGTGTTCACTATCACAAGTCAGAGTGTCGTGGTTTATCAATTTATAAACCCAACATCATAAAACCATCATAGAGCCTATCCACCCAAAAAAATAACCAAGAAAAAAGTGTGAAAGAAAGCACCTCATGGTGTTAGTGTTAGGTGTATATATTTTTGGTCAGGCCAGTTGTTGTTTATGATGTGTTGAGTGGGGGGTGGCCTGGCCTTTCTCTCCCCCCTGTAGGTCCTATTGTGTTGACCAGCTTAGTCTGTGCCAACATAATTTTTTTTAAAAAGTCTCTTCTGCTTTATTTCTTTCTGATCACTACAGTATTTTGTATACCTCAGAATCTCATCTGAAAGTTAGGTCGGCCAACAAATCATATTCGATTGTATTTGCATGCTGATTTCTGGTGGCAACCCAAGAATGAACTGTGACAAAAAACTCTCCAATGGGGCATATTATTAAGGACGGAGTTAAAAACTTGTGTTTACCACTGGACAGGATACTCTTTTAATTGTATCACGTTGTTTGTGAATTTTGCAAGAACACTTCTGTTCCAATGCACATGAAAATGCTTTCCACTGGGTATTTCCCTCATAGGATAAGTTAAAGCTTTATCTTCATCTGGGGGTACTGATAATGGGTTACCATTTGCGTCTGTAGTATCCGATTGTTTCTTTTTCTTTCCCTGTTTCTATGCGCACTAGTTTTCTAACTTGTTGAAAAGAAACAGGCTTTTTGCAGGTTTCCCCCAACTTTTTGCCTCCATTTGGACTTCTAGCTGGTGGTACTTCAACTCTGAGAGTGCCTGTGATATGCTAACCAGACCTCATTGCAAGTGCTCCTACCCATCACAAAGTGTAAGTTGAATTGACTATCCCAATTGGCAAGTACTGACTTACTGACATGTCCCTAGTATATAGTATCAAAGGTACCAAAGGCATGTAAGGCAGAGTGAAGTGGTTCACCAGACCAAAGAAGTGACTCCAAGGCTCAGTCGGCTGGGCCCCTGTATCAGCACCAGGGACATTAAAGCTGAAGAAGCCCAAACTGGTGAGTTGATAGCTACTTCAAGGGAATCACTGCTGACTGCTGCTGGGCACGCCAAGAGCTTGATTCTAGATGTCAAAAAACTGCAGCCATGTCCTCTGGTCCTAGGAGTGTCCTCAGAGTCCAGATTAGTCACCCAAGAGGGACACTAGCCTTCGCTAAAGGATTTTGCTCCAACCGTGGTGTACAAAGACCAGTAGCCCAGTTACACTGACCTTCCAGAATCTCAATGAGACTTTCTTATTTGGTTGTTTGGTACTATGAAATACTTTACACCAATATCCTTTGTTCAAACCTTGCTGCTCGAGAGTCATACCTACATAGGGTTGAGCTTAACGTTGTTCAAACAAGCCTGGCTAGACCTAAGACAGTTTTGTGAGTGTATTCCACCATAAGGTGCTAAAACCATACCATATAATATACCCAAATCCTCACACCTGTCAAAATCTCTCCATTTTCGAATGCATTTCACCAATTCAGGAATGTGCAATTGCATTCGTGAGACTGTATGGTCACAATAGCTTAAAAGCTTTTCTTTAAAGGAACACTCTTAGAGAGATCCTCCTCATATATATTTTCCTGCCAGTCTGGTCAATATATCATGTGTGGAGCTTTACGTCTTGTGATTTTTTTACTGACATATAACAATTCATTTTCCTGATATTGATTCAAATGTGAAATGTCTAGACATCTTCTAATCCAATTCCACCTCTAATTGTTGTTCATCTAGGGGTCTCAATATTTCCTGACTAGTAATTGTTCTCTCTGTATCTCCTGTTATATTGTTCTCAGGAGTTTCTTCAAACCATGGGGGGAAATCCCATCATCCATTGGTCCTGTCTCACTCTGTGCAATATGAGTTGTAGAAACAACTTTTCTCTCTTCTCTTAATGATTGTCCATTTTGTTGTGTGGTCCATGCAATAATCTGTGAGTTTTGCGACGTCAGTATAAACCTTGTCATGGCTGCTCCTCTAATCACACTTGAAACAATAGGATTCAGAACAATATTTATTGGTGCAGTTGCAACAGGAACTGCTAATGTCTGAGCTGATACAGCTTGTGACACTGGTGCAATCACTGCAAGGGCTGCTTTGACAGGTGCAGTTACAATCAGAAGTAATGGAAGTGGTCTCAATCTTAGTTATATTAAAGTTAACAAGAGTTTTAGCCACAGGGCGTTGCCTGACCGAGGACAATGGCGGACACGTGAGCTGAGACCTCCGCATCAGCCTGCATTTTATCTTGGTAAACACAGCCAGGTCACTCTACAAACCCTCTGAGCTCTCGTGGGGGCCTGTGTGCTGAGGGCAGCGCCCAGATGAAGATTGCCAGCTGCTTATAGCGGAAGCCAGAAATTGTGTCCTGCGGTGCTGTGGGATCGGTGGAGGTCGCAACAATGGCGGGCCTATAGTCTTGGAGGAGCCCGGGAGCAACCCTGATCATCGGGCTGACTCCTGAGTTGGGGACTGCTGCTTTCTCCGGGACCTGCGGAGTGCTGTGCAAAGGTGTGAGAGGCAGTGGGGTGCCCCCTGCGGATGGCACTTGGACACAGCGGAGGTTGCCGGGGGTGAGCTGAAGGAGTGCCACCAGGGGACTGTGATCATCGCTTGGTCGAGCGGTGAGCTCCCCCCGGTACTGGACTGCCCGCTAATTTGTACTTCTGGCCCGGGTGTGGGGTGGCTGTACCCGCAATAGTACCCAGAGGCGGCGGGCTGCCGATCAAAGTGTGGAGCTGGGCCTGGGGGCACTAGGAGGAGCGACGCCTTTTCAAGACTGGACTTGTGAGCCCCAGTGGGCATAGCGACGGCCCCACCAGCCCTGATCTGATGTGGCAGCCTTTGTGGGGGCAAGACCTAGTTAGGGGCCAGATTGCAGCGGTTTGAGATTATGCCGTCGAAACCCCTGGAGGACTGGAATGGTGAGTGGAGTCAGCCAGGTCCAGGGCTCTGTTGAGTGAGCCTAGCACACCAGCGGATTAGCCCCAGGGAGGTCCTTGGAACTTGGGCCCCGCTGTGACTCCTTGCTGCTGGTGGGACACGGGGAGGCCCGCGGTTGCCGTGCGGTCAGAGTAACTGAACCACGGCAAATTGCGGCCACTGCACCTCATGGCACACCCAGTGGAGTGGAGGTGCCCCTGCGCGTACTGACCAGTGAACCTGGCCTGCAATGGGCCTGAACCCACCTGAGGCACTGAGAGTGGGCCCCCTTGGCAAAGCGGAACAACGTGAGGAGGGCTTGGTGCATGCCTAGTTGGGCGCCGGAGCGTCGTTGGATAGTGACTGGTGGGATTTGGGCCACGACTTGGTGGTGGTCATGCTGGGACTTGAACCGAGTGGTGGACACAGCCCGAGTGGCGTCGTACCGGATTGCTAGGTGGTGTGTTCCAGGGCGACACCGTGATTGAGGTACCATTACGCCTACAGGGGCCGTGGATTGGTGGACCGTGCTTGTCAAAGAATCCTTGGCCACGGACACTCTAGCGGGGCCTAGGAGAAATAGTTTGAGGGTCCCGTGACCCATAATGAGACCTCTGGAGTGACATGGGGGTGGCTTGAGCGGGCTAGTCCAGTAGTCTGTGGTGAACACTGCTGGCCTTCATCTGAACGGTGTCCTTAGCCCCATGCTAGTTGTTGGTAGGGGACCTTGATTGGGCATAGTGGAATCCGGAAATATGGGCAAACCTAGAAACTGCCAGACCGGGGCTCTCCAAGAACCAGAAGACAGTGCCCAGGAATAGTCGCAACCTCCCAAGCAATAACAACTTAGTACAATCTTTTTTTTTTTTTTTTTTTATATTTTTATTTTTCCCTTTTTCTTGTTAACTTGCACATTGAATTACAAATCATACTTTTATACATTTTACAAATTACATCCATTATGTATCGCTGGTTTGAAGTTTCCCAAAACAATATAAACAGTATAATTATATCACAATATCATAAATCAAAATTCTAACCTTTTCTATTCATTTACATTTACATTATCTTACGCTGCCATCCTCTCCTTCCATTTAATTATTGGCTCCCAAATTTTCAACCCAAGTCTCCTTCCCCTTTTCCCCTTCCGTGCATATATAGCTTTCTCGAGGTTATAGCTAGCTAGTAGATTTGCCAGCCAAACTTGCATATCAGGGGGTACCTTGTCCAACCATACTCTTGCAATTGATCATCTCAATACTGCAGTTGCTATAAACATAAATTCTTTCTGGTCCAATCCATCTTGATTGTCTATTCCAAACAATATCATCCTAGATGTTAGTTTTATTCTTATATCAAGAGTATTATTAACAAAATCTTCTATACTTCTAATCAAAGTGTACAGCTGAGGGCAGGTGGCAAACATATGAATAATATCTGCAGCTACTGCATTACAACGTGGACAAGTAATACCAGTGGTCCCTCCCCACTTGGCTATTCTAGCTGGGGTATAGTACAATGAGAATAGCGTCTTGTAGTGTTGTGATTGCAGGGGTCCGGAGCACAAAATATTACATCCCAAATTCAAAGACTCTTGCAGACTTCCGGGGTCCACTCCCAATTTTCCAACCCACTTGATGCTAACTTTCTCCAAATCGTCCACCTTCCCTTTGGTTAAAGTTGCATAGAAAGATCTAATTGTGCAGTCCCCTCCTAGTTTTATCTTTTCCAGTACTTCATTCTTGTTAAACCCCTCCCTACCACCTTGCTTGTGTGATAGGAAGCTCCTTACCTGCAAATATTTAAAGAAGTCCTTCCTCTCAATCCCATATTTAGCACTAAGGTCCGAGAACTGGATTATTCCGTCCCCATCCATTACATCCCCAATCTGTTCTATCCCTTTCTGTGTCCAGCCCAGCATTGTTGAATCTGCAAATATTTCTGCCGGGAAAGATCTATTTTTATAGAGCCTGACATACCTATTATATCTCCCCATTCCCATTTTTTTAAGGAATGCATTCCATATCCTATATGCTGCCATCAGGGTCTTAAACCTAGTTCTTTTATAATATCCAAACTCCACTCTATTTAAAAAATTATTTTCCGCCTCAGCCCCCAATATAATAGCATAAACTTCTGTGGACATAGTCGTAACCCCTACATCGCTTCCTCCACCCCCAATTAGGCCCTGCATATATTGTAGTGCAGCAGCCATCCGATACAGCCTAAAATCGGGGGCCCCCCAACCCCCTCTCTCTCTTGGTAGGGTCATATACCTGTACGCTCTTCGGGTCTTTCCATGTGCCCAGATAAATCTATTGAGCACCCTTTCTATCAAATTAAACCACCTAGCCTCAAAAACTAAAGGGATAGTACGAAAAAAATATAAAAATTTAGGTAGAATTAGCATTTTGACAACATTTGTGCATCCCATAAGGGAGAGGTGTAGGTTGTTCATCCTTTCTAGATCTTTTTTAACTTTACCTATTAGAGGAGCCAGATTCATCTCTACTACCCTCTCCAAACTCGCCGTTAATACTACTCCTAAATATACTGCTGAATTAACCACCCTATCGTCCGCACAAGGAGTATATCTATTCTTAATGATCTGAGTCTTTGTTCTATTTAGACTATACCCTGATATTTTCCCAAATTTCTGAGCCTCTATCTCTACCTCCTTTATAGCTAGAGTAGGGTTTGGAGTTAAGATTGCTACATCATCTGCGTAGGCTAAGGACTTCACCGTACATTCATTTATTCTCATTGGAGGTATCCTTTCATTCTCTTCCAGCCTACGCAATAATGGTTCCAGGTATAGTGCAAACAGTAGGGGAGAGGAGGGACATCCCTGTCTAGTCCCCCTAGCGATTTTTACTTTATCTGAAAGCCCCCCATTCACTCTTATTCTTGCTGCTGGGTTCCTGTACAATACCTGTATAGCTTTTATAAAGGGTTCACCCAGCCCACACCACCTCATTACATACCAAAGATATTCCCAGGCGACCCTATCAAATGCTTTCTCAGCATCGAGGAAAAGTGCTGCGACAGGGTCCCCTAGTATTTCTGCAGAGTCAAATACTGTGATCGCTGTCCTTACGTGCTGCGTAGTCCCTTTCCCAGGTATAAAACCGTGCTGGATAGGGGTTACTAACTGCTCAATAATCCCAGCCAATCTTTTTGCTAAAATCTTAGAATATATTTTGATATCCGAATTCATTAATGTAATTGGTCTATACGACCCTGGCATTTCTGGTGACTTTCCTTTTTTTTAAATAACTAATATATCAGCCGCCCCCCAGGACTCTGGGCTAGGGTCCCCTACTTGTGCTTGTTGCATAGTTATACACATATCTGCCAAGAGTTCATTTTTAAATATTTGATAAAATTCGAGCGGGTTTTGGTCTGGTCTTGTCGCTTTACCTACCGGCAAACTGCCAAGGGCTTCCTCCACCTCTTCTAACAATATATGACTATCTAGTATTTCTTTATCCTCTTCCGATATCGTCGGTGGGGATATATCGCCCAAATACTCATCAATCTCCCCCAGGTTCGGTGAATCTTCTGGAGTATATAGATCTGCGTAGAATCTCCTAAATACATCTCTTATTGCGTTAGTCTCCATGACCAGCTTTCCCTGTGTATCCCGTATTTCTTTTACTCCCGCTTCAGCTGTTCTCTGTCTAGTTCTAGCTGCCAGCACCCGCCCCACCTTCTCACTAAGCTCATATGTCTTTTCCTTATTAGACAAGAATTTATCTACCACCTGCCTGGCAAGGCCTTCCACTGCCTCTGCTTTAGGGCTATTATTCTGAGCAGACAGTCCTCTAAAGGTAAATTATTTCTTATTACCCTACTTAAGTTCTCCTCCTCCCTTAATAGTTTATGTTCTACCATCTCTCTACTGTCCCTTTCTCTTTTTTGTCTTCCCAGGACGAAGCTAATTGTTTCTCCCCTTATTCCTGCCTTAAATGTATCCCAGACTATTCCTATAGCTGCTGTCCCCCTGTTGATATCCCAAAACCATTTAATCCACTTCAACATATGCTCCTTATATATGGGATCCTTTAAAAGACCTCTCTCAAAAGTCCACTGTGCGGGTGCTCTTTGTAAATGATTATTTTTAATAGTAAGTATTACTGGGCTGTGGTCTGAAATCACCCTGGGAAGTTTCTCAACCTGTGTCCCAGCTAATATACAGCTAGTTACAAGAAAATAATCTAGCCTAAACAATACTTTATGTGGGGCAGAGAAAAAAGTGCTTCCATCAAGATGAGGATGTAGTTTTACCCAAGGATCAATCAATGAATTATTCAAAGCCATGTCTGCCAGAGCCCTAAACACTTTCTTTTTCCTCCCTCTATAGACTGCATCTATCCGTGTAAATGAGCTCTCCAAATCATGAATATTAAAATCACCACAACAGATTATGGGTTCAGGCCACTGAGCCAACTCCGCATCAAGAAACTGAAATACCTCTGGGTCATCTTCAGTAGATCCATAGATTGTAGCTAATGTTATTTTCTGACCCCTGAAGCATATTTCTGCTATAGCCCATCTTCCCCATTTATCTTCCTTCTTTTTCCCTACTACCACATCCCTATGTCTACCCAAAATTGCTACACCTCTGGTCCTAGTTTCTTGTTTAGAGCTAGCCAATAACCTGAACCCCAGTTGCTCCAAAATATTTATCTTACTTAGCTCTATATGGGTTTCTTGCAAACATACCAGATCCAACCGCAGGGTTTTTAAATATGCAGCCACCCTCATCCTCTTATTTAAGTCATTTAAGCCACACACATTAATTGACGCTATCCTACATGCCATTGTGTTAACATGCGTAGATACCAGCAACGAAAAACATTCTCTATCAGCAACAAACCAGTCTGTATATCTTCTCTGTGTCTCAAAAACATAGCAATGTGCAAAATCATAATCAAACAGTTGCCATTCACCCCCCCTCACCCCCTCCCTCCCTCTCCACCCCTGCTCTGCTCTCCCCTCCCCTCCCCCCCCCTTTACAGGCAAATAGGTCAGCCGACCTATGTGTGCCCGCCTTATGTTGTGCAAGTCGCTTCCCTCTCCCAATCATTTACCTTGCCGTGCCACCCACGGATCCCACTATATCCTATATCCTATCCGGCCTCTCACGCTCCTTTCTGTTTCTTCATCTCTTCTAGAAAGAGCTCCGCTTTAATTTCAGAGTTGAACATCCAAGTTTTCCCTCTAACAATTACCTTCAGCCTGGCAGGGTAAAGTAGATATGCCTCCATACCTAAAGCCTGGAATGGTGCAATCATCTGCCTCAGCTTCCACCTCCTCTCTACTAAGCCTGGGCGTAGTTCGCGTAGCCGCACTCGGCGAGCTACGCGAAGATGCACTTGCACTCTGCGAACTACGCATAGCTCCGCGAGCATGCGTAGTAGCTTGCTTGACCCGTTCGCAAGCCATTTTTCGTCTTCGGGAGCGCCGTGGAACTCTGGAACCTGCTCGACACCACATCTCCAGGCGTCGCCTTCCTCACAGAAACATGGATGAACGCCTCCTCAGCGCCCGACATCGCCGTCGCCATCCCAGACGGATACAAGATCACCCGGAGAGACCGCGTCAACGAGACAGGAGGAGGCATCGCCATCGTCCACAAGAACACCATCCGCATCACGACCAACTCAGACGACACCCTCACAGCCGCTTAACATCTTCACTTCCAGATACACACCGACCCCAAGACCACACTCAGAGGCACCCTCATCTACAGACCCCCAGGACCTCGCACACAATTCAGCGAAGACATCGCAGACTTCATCAGCCCGCACGCCCTCGCCTCCGCTGACTACATCCTCCTAGGGGACCTCAACTTCCACCTGGAGAACAACAACGACAACACCACCACGACACTGCTGGACAACCTCGCCAACCTCGGACTCATGCAACTGGTGAACACCCCCACCCACTACGCCGGACACACGCTTGACCCAGTCTTCTCCTCCAGCAAGTACATCTCCTTCAGCCACTCCACCGGGCTCCACTGGACAGACCACAGCTGCGTCCACTTCAGCTTCAGAAAGACCACGACTCACCACCACCCGCAACAGGTTCCCCGCAGGAACTGGAACAAGATCACCACCGACCAGCTCACCACTTCACTGAGCCAGAACCCGCCCGCCAGCTCAACGGACCCCAACCAAGCAGCCAACAACCTCACACAGTGGATCACCAATTGCGCTCGCCCAACCAGCCTCGACCACTCGCAGTCCGGCTTCCGCACCAACCACAGCACCGAGACCGCCCTCATCGCAGCCACTGACGACATCCGAGCCCTGCTCGACAACTGGGAAACAGCGGCCCTCATCCTCCTGGACCTCTCCGCAGCATTCGATACGGTCTGCCACCGCACCCTAGTGCAGCGCCTCAGCAACATCGGAATCCAAGAGAAGGCACTGGAGTGGATCATCTCGTTCCACACCGGAAGAACCCAGAGAGTCCACCTCCCCCGTACAGATCCAAGGCCACCAAAGTCATATGCGGCGTACCACAAGGATCATCACTCAGCCCCACCCTCTTCAACGTCTACATGAGCCCCCTCGCAGCCATCGTACGCCAATACAACCTCAACATCATCTCCGACGCCGACGACACCCAGCTGATCCTCTCCCTCACCAACGACCCAGGAACCGCCAGAACCAACCTACAGGAAGGGATGAAAGACGTAGTCGAGTGGATGAGGAACAGCCGCCTGAAACTGAACTCAGACAAGACGAAAGTCCTCATCCTTGGATCATCACCCTCCGCCTGGGACGACTCCTGGTGGCCCCCTGCCCTGGGCAGCGCACCCAAACCAACGGACCACGCACACAACCTGGGCTTCATCCTGGACTCCTCCCTCTCGATGACCAGACAAGTCAACGCCGTCTCACCATCATGCTTCAACATCCTACGCATGCTCCGAAAGATCTTCCCATGGCTCGCCACCGAAACCAGGAAGACGGTCACACAGGCACTATTCACCAGCCGACTGAACTACGGAAACACCCTCTATACCGGAACCACAGCCAAACTCCAGAAAAGACTCTAACACATCCAGAACGCCTCCGCACGACTCATCTTGGACATCCCCCGACACAGCCACATCTCCGGACACCTGAGAGACCTTCACTGGCTCCCATTCAGCAAGAGAATCACGTTCCAACTCCTCACCCACGCACACAAGGCCCTCCACGACCTGGGCCCCAGGTACCTCAACAACCGCCTGACCTTCTACACTCCCACCCGCCAGCTACGATCGACCAGCCACGCCCTCGCCGCTGTGCCACGCATCCGAAGATCCACCATGGGAGGAAGATCCTTCTCCTACCTGGCAGCCAAGACTTGGAACTCCCTCCCCATCCACCTCCGCCTGACCCAAGACCACCTCTGCTTCAGGAAGCAACTCAAGACATGGCTGTTCGAGCAGTAGCGGACCCCCCTCCCCCAAGTGCCTTGAGACCCTCTGGGTGAGTAGCGCGCTATACAAATATCCTGATTGATTGATTGCCTGCATGCTCGGGATGTGTAGCGCGCGAAGTTACCCATGAGGTTTGTCCCGCCCGCTCGCGTCCCCTTATTTCCGGTCACTACTAACGTGTTCGCGAGTTATTATGTGCCAGATTGCAGTTTCTGCGTGTTCGGCAACTCGATCTTACCGACAAGCATCCTTGCGCACACGAAAATGCTATTGAGCGCGCGAGAACTACGCTACGCAGCAGTTTGCGGAGTATTCAACAACTTCGCGTTCTCCGCAGAGAGCGGAGTTGCCGAAACTCCGCAAACTCCGCGAACGGAGCGTAGTTCTTTGCCCAGGGTTACTCTCTACAGTAAAATGGCAGAAGTCAGGCCTGGCAAAAAAGGTATTGTCCTCAAAAGTTCTCCTATTCTCTGGCCTTGCTTTACCCAGAATCTCCTCCCTGAGCAAAAAGTTTCCAATATATACTAGTATTGCCCTTGGATGATTTTTCTGCCCACCTCTACCTACTCCTCCTGCATCGCCCACCTTCTTTACTGTGAAAGGGAACCTGTGCGCCCTCTGTATTTCTGTTTCCCACTGCCACTGGGATTCTGGAAATGCGCCCCTCAAGAGATTTATCACAAACTGCCTGACATCCTGCCCTTCTGCCCCTTCCTCCACACCCAGAAGGCGGACATTGTTCCTCCTCTGCCTATTTTCAAAATCCTCCATCTTCCAGCGCATGTCTTCTGCCATTTTCTCGTGTTCTGTCTTAAATGACTGCCATCTCCCAACGTCATCTTCGAGCTTGCCTGTCCGTTCCTCAACCTCTGTAACTCTGTCCACCAGCTCATCATATAATTTATTGACCTTCCTTAGGCTGTTCTGTATTTTCTTTGACGCCTGCCTTGCTCTGCGGCTCTCTGTTCTTGCTTCATTTTGCATCTGTTTCAGTGTCGAGAATAGAGTCTGAAAAGGGTCTTGTTGGGAAGGGATATTGCCACTTGATGCTCTCTCTGCCATGCTTGCATGCGTATCCTCCTCCTGATATACTTGAGAAGTCGCTGAATAGTCCCACAGGAGACGTTTCTCCACTTTGGTATGCTTCCTCTTTTTCATTGTGGATTCTTTGCCAGACGTGCTTATGCCTGACTCTGTACCTTCGTCTTCCTCCGTATTAGATTCTGCTGATGACAATGACTCAGAATCTTCATTTACAGAGTAGAACTTGCCCTCCCCTTCTAGGGAAGTACAGTCTCCCCCTCCGTGGGGATGTTTAATTATATTAATTCCCCCTGCAAGACTTTGTTTTTCTAAGCTTGCTAAGCTTTCTCGACTGCCCCATGAGCCAGTCAATTTCCTGGATTCATTAATCTCTTTCTCCACTTGTATTAATGCTCCAAGCATGTCTGCTGTGGTGCCTCCCATGACACCTGTGTTCCCCTTTTCCATTCCTCCACTGTCGAGCACCCCTTTACCTCCATCTCCAGTTGATATTTCCTCATCAGCGCGAGCTCCAGCGTGTGCACCGTCTGCCTGTGGTGCTGCAGCCTTCTGACTCTCTCTCCGCGCCGGCTCGGCCCGTTGTCGGGCAACCACCTTCGCAGCGTCTTCCTTGTCGATTACGTCCTCGAGGACATTTCCAGCCGCCAGGATGACAGCGTCTGACTCACGGAGAGAACTCGGCATCTCTGCAGTTACTGTTTCCGTGGGCTTCCCTGCTAGAATCTCCGACATGGTAGGCTGGCGCATATTCGGTTCTCGAGCCTTTTGCTCGTCTCCCTTCAGCAGAATGTTCTTATTTGCCGTACTGTTCAACTTAGGATTTGTATTTTGTTTCTGTATTTCGCCCTTCTTGTTTTTTTCTCGCCAGGGGGGGATTATAGTCCTGATCGCGCCGGTGTTCTTTCCTATCAGGGAGTCCCCCTTCAAGCTGCCAGCTGCCCCTGTCTTCGTTGACATTGGAGTGTCGGGGGGTTTCTTGGTTCTCTCATTTACTTTTTCCTGATTAGCCATACGGGTGGGCGGTTTAGGAGCCATATACTGATGCTTAATTATCAAGTTCAGGATTCCTTCAAACGGACCCAAACCTGCCCAATCCGCAGTATTTATCTCTTAGGGGATACTCTTTCAATCCAGCTAAGTCCGGTCTCCATTAATACCTCTCCTTCGTGGGTGACACGATATTCCTCTTAATGTATCAGCTCATTTTGTGGGAGAGAGGAAGAGTGCGACCTCTCAGCACAACAGCCCGGCGGCCATCTTGCCTCCTAGGGCCAACTTAGTACAATCTTGGAGGCTATAGCGGACACAAAGGCTACCCTCCACCAGGACATTAGCACTGTTGCTCTGGGGCTCAGCCTGTTGCCGGAGGAGCAAAAGAAGCTGTGGGAGCGGATCAAAGAGACTGAGTCTAATGTCGCGGACCTTGCACCGGCCCAAAAGGCATTGGAGCAACAGAAGGGGGGCATTACATACAGGGTGTGCTGGTTACAGTGCAGGGCGGAGGATGCTGAAGGGCGCAATAGAAGGAACAACATCAGAATTCTGGGCCTACTGGAAGGGGCGGAAGGTAGCAACATGGTGTTTTTCTTGGAGGGATGGTTTAGGAACACAGTAGCGCTGGAGGGTCTGTCCTCCTTCTACATGTTGGAGAGGGCTCACAGGGTACCAGCCAAGCCTCTGGCTCCTGGGAGGCCTCAGCGCCCAGTGATGGCCTGCCTGCACCACTTCCGGGATAGAGACCTCCTCCTGCAGAGGGTCCGAGTAGATGGCTCCTTCACTGTTGACAACATTGGGGTCTCTCTCTTCCCAGATTGCATGCTGGAGGTGCAGAGGAAGTGGGCCTCCTACCTAGAGATCAAGAAGGCATTGCGAGACGAGGGCCTCCAATTCTCTCTGATATTTCCAGTCCAACTGCACATCATGTTGGAGGGGAAGACTCACTACTTCGACTGCCCTAAAGATGCGTGGGACTGGCTGGAAAACTACAAAGGTGAGTCCCTTGGTGGAAGACCGCGGAGCTTTGGAAGCACCTAAGACGTCGACTTCGGAGGGGGACATTAAAGAGACCATTCTCATCACAGATGGAGGAGAGAGCTGAGGCCCTGCTGGCTGTGGCAGAGCTAATGCGGAATCGGAGTCCTACCCAGGAGGTGGTGGCTGGCACACCAGGAGAGACAGATGGTGCTAAAACGGACACTTCCCGCAGTGATAGTGTGAAGTTGGCAATGGTGACGACCAATACATCAGACAATATTATTTGATGCCTTTGGTAAGCTAAGGCGGCTGTGTCATTTAGAAAGGTGCAGACCACTGGTTGCTTGTTCTAGGGCCCGTGCTGCTCCTCTGTTCATAGAGCTGGTGCACTCCTGCTGGTAGGGGCGTCCCTTTCTAGTTCTGGTTGGCTAACCCCCATTGAGAGCCCTACTAGGTTAAGGCCTCACTTAGTACTAACTGTTTGACATGATGTTTGGGCGGCCGATCGTTGTCGGACTGCCCTGGTGTTGGGGAGTTGACTGCCTTAAAGGTCTTTTTGTTGTTTTTTTGGTCTTTTATGCTTGCAGAGGGGTGGGATGTTCTGAGATAAGGGAGGGCTCTGAGGGGTGCTCCGCCTTCGTAGTGTTGCTTGACGATATCCAGCAGGAATGGCATTGACTCAAGGTGTTATAGGGTTCCTAATGTGGAACTTCAGGGGGATGGGGTCTATTGCAAAGCGCCATAATGTTTAGTCGTACCTGAGGCACAGGGACATCCATATAGGTTTCCTCCAGGAAATCCACTTCAGTAGGGAGGAAGCTGGGATGCTGAAACTGAGGTGGAGCAGCCATGTTTTCGCAACTATTTACTCAGCCTTTGATAGGGGGGTGTTGATCTGGGTCCAGCCAGGGTCCCTTTTGCCATTGAGAAGCTGCGGTGGGAAGCGGGAGGCTGGTACACACTGATTTGGGGAGTCTGGTGGGACAGAAGGTTACCCATGGGAACATCTATACACCTAACCAGGAGCAGATTGGCTTTCTGGACTCATTCTCACATGCTACTGGCGGATAACCTGAGGGGCAATCTGGTTCTTGGGGGGGACTTTAACTGCGTGGCGGATGTTGTAGCAGATCGATAATATCCTCCTTTAATGGGGTCTCAGCTGTGCTTTACAGCTCTGGGGTTTAGCGCATGGATCACACACTGGGGCTTCGAAGACTCTTGGAGGTTGCAACACAATAGCCATAAGGAGTTTTCCTTCTTCTCACCGGTGCACCAGGTGCATACTCGTTTAGCTCTGTTCTTGTGCTCCATTGCCTTTAATGGCACTATCTCCCACACTGAATATTTAGGACGTACCCTGTCGGATCCCACCCACCGACCTCTGGGAAGGTGCCCTCCGATTCCCACCTGGAGGCTTCAGACGGCGCTACTCGAGAACGACCTGTTTTGCACATCACTGCGCACACTACTTGATACATATTTCCCCAACAAGGACAACATGGCCTCTTCTTTTCAGGTGGAATGGGAGGCGTTCAAGGTGGTGGTGCGGGGTCACTGTATGGGGCAAGCGACAGGAGCCTATAGTGAGCTCCGTCAGGAGCTGCTGGATCTGTAGGGGAGCATCCGCAGTTTAGGTAACACTCAGGGTACTGAGGAGGCCGCCCGAGTGACCCTGCTGGGAGCCCTGGCAATGAACCCCTAGCTGAGAGTCTTTGCCAGGGAGGCAACAGGATTGGGCTGGATATCTTAGGGCAGATGCACCCTGTCTCCCTTTTCGCAGAAAACCTTCTTTTATACCTGTCGGAAGCAGGCAATGACGCCCCTATGGCTATGCGTATTTTGGACGACTTTGCCAGCCTATCGGGGCTACAAGTCAATAAAGCAAAGACGTATTTATTCCCAGTCGTGGGCCGTATCCCTAGGCCGGATGTGTTTATGGGAGACATACTATGGGCTCAAAATACGTTCAAGTACCTGGGCATAAATATCTTTCATTCGCTAGATGACAGGAAGGAAGGCAATCTAGTTAGAGCGTTGGACTCGTTGTGAGCATGCGTGCACTTTTGGTGTACACTACAATTGCCTGTGATGTATCGGGCCTCCTTATCTAAAATGGTCCTGCTTCCTTGCTTATTGTATTTTTTTGTTATTCTTCTGTGTCTCATGACTAGCAGCTGGTTTTGTCACCTCAATACTCTGCTGCGAGACTTGGTGTGGGGTGACGGGCACCCTATGGTGTCTCTCACACAATGTTGCAATGCCCCATGTTGGAGGGTGGACGGGGATTACAGAATTTTGAACTTTATATGTTAGCTGGTCAGTTGCAGTAGCTGGCTCAATGGATAGAGAGCGTGAATGATGACGGAACGTCCCTATCACATCCGGATTCTCACCCCAGTCTAATAGTGGCAAAATTACTGATACCAACGACACCCACCCCGTACAGCTCCTTGCTTATGCGCACTGCCTTTCAAGCATGGAGGCCATGCCAGGGCAGTGGACGGCGATTTGCTAAGTACACTCCTATGTTCCCCCTCATGGGTTTGCCACATGGTGATCCACAGTCTGTCAATACGATGGAGCAATTGGCCCACTGTACAGAGGCTGGGCTAGAAAATGTGAGAGATTGCTTTTTGGATAAATACTTGCTTCCAATTGACGGGCTTATGAAAGACTGTGGTCTACCCCCAGGCCTGTTCATGAGCTATGCGACCCTGGCTCGTACGTTTGCTCAGCGGTGGAGTATAGGGAGAAATGAACAGGACACGCACCCAGTATTGCATGCCCTGTTCACGCTCGGTACTGCGGGCATCTAGTGAAATCGTTCTATATGGCCCTGCAGTCGGCATTCGCACGTCCCTTAGATGGTCTACGAGTGAAATGGGATTTGATCAGAGGTAGAGTCCTTACAGAGTAGGAGGGTTTTGCACTACCCCAAGAAGATTTCTCACAATACACGCCTCAAATACAAACAGTTCAATTACATGCATATGGCTTACATGACACCCCACCACCTTAATGTGACCTATGTGGGGGAGGTCCATGGCTGTCATTGGTGCCCATACTCAGATGCGGATTTCGGCCACATGACCTGGGACCGTGCTCGGTAAGCTTGCTGCAGTGTTGGGCAGGGTACTGCCTTCTTCGGTGCAGACGTGTCTCCTGGGTCTTTTCCCCAGGCTGCCTAAACGCAAGGTTGGGATTAGGCTAGGGGATCCCACTCTTGGCCTAGCGAAGCATCGCAATGGAATGGAAATCTCAGAGGGGACCTGCATTTGAGACTTGGAACAGGGATGTCATTATGTGGGCTGGAGCAGAAAGTAGAGCACTAACCTGGGAGGAATTTAAGAGCATGAGAAAGCACCCAATAGCTGGCCAATGGAGGAAGGTGATGGCGATTTGGGAGAACCCTGAGGGGCCACCGACTGGTGGGACTGGGTCGGATTATAGTCAGGGGCCTCGCTCCAACAGAACTTAAACAGAAATATCCACAGCTCCCTTGGAGCTGGTAGGAAAAATATCAACCTACAGTATGGAGGTTTGTTTGTGCCCAGAACATTCATGGTCCTGGTGGGGTGGTTCTGATCGAGGGTGGAGGCCCCTCCCCCCTATGCTTCTCACCCTCTCCTGGAAAAATTCACTATGTTGTGACACCCCTTCACGCCCATTATGTTTGCTACGATATGCGTCACCCCTCTGCATATGGCTCCTTTGCCTTTTTTTAATTTATGTTGGGATGGTTGCATTCATTTTTTTTTCTTTCCTTACACCTGTTTGTAAATAACTGAAGTAACATTTTCACAATTAAGAAAGTTATATCTGTACCTTGACCTGTTGATGGAAACTCTTGTATGTTAATTATTGGGAACAAACGCTGGTGAAACATGTACTAGGTACTATGGGCAACACCTGTAGGTGGCAGTCACATGTCAGTTAATGATTGGAAAGTAACCCTCTGTGTCCAAGGCCTGTGCGATATATGTTGGATTTGTCCTCTGCTTTTGCCCACAGACACTAAGGGATGTATCTTAGCAATGTACTGACAGAGCAACTGAGTAACTCGGTCTTAATGTTGATGTGCCTTCACAACTGATATGTTTGTAGAGCACTTTAAAAATGGCAATAAAAATACTTTTTTTAAAAAACAGGAGTTTTAGCCACTATGGCAATAGTGGCTGCAACACCATCTGTACTCGGTGTGGATGCTACATATTGCGGTGGACGTTAGGACAACATAGCATATAAAATGTCATCTCCAGAATCACTATCAGTGACATTCGTCTAATTCAATTATTTTTTGACGTTTGTGTTGTTATTGCTGGGTACATTCTAGCTCCCTCGATTAAGCATTTACTCTACTTTTGCTGTCCATTATCCCAATGAGCATCTGCATAGTTGTGCTCTGCTCTCTTTGCTCTTCTGATACCTTACTCTCTCTTTGGCACTATCTTCTTGCTCCCAACCATATAATGCTTCGAACTGTGTGGTTCTAGGAGATGGCTTCATTTCATATAACTTTTCGGTTCAATAATCTTTACATCAAAATTACCATATTGTGGAAATCTGAATGGTCCTTCATTTTTATTGATTTTGTGCCATTCACGAAGCCACAAACATTTATGAAGCCCTACATTTGTCACCATAAAATGACCTGATGCACCTTTAGGTGGAACCTTGTTACCCTCTCAAACAGGGACTCGCACATCACCTCTGATCAAATTTCGAGCTTTAAAAAAGATCATGATTGCAAATTTAACTATGAATGCAAATATCAATTTGGAAAATATCCATGTTTTCATTAAATTTACAGTTCTTTATATGTCAATATTTCCCCCCAATCCCGACACAATCCTCTTTTCATAAGCTTATCGGAGTTTAGCACCTAATGACTCATCAACCAATCTCAACAGAGCACTTCACACCAACTGACCTATCTCAGAGTGGCACACTCTTACCTAGTTCTTCACTCCTTGCAAGGATTCACCCTCCTTTACAGTTTTCTTATACAAAAATTCTACAAAGTAAGCACAATAAACAACTAACTTATTTCCGTCCACTAAAGAATTCAAAACAGTTAATTCATGCAAGAAACAAATTTGAAATAACACCTCCACATCTTCCAACTTCCTTCTACACACATAAATTAAATCTCGTAGAGCAAGAAATCAACTGAACTGATAGAGTTTCCCCTTTGCGCAACAGGTTCCCCTAATACCAATCAATATTATTACAGTCACAGCCAGTAGCGGTCGGTGGTGGGAGTGCTGCTGGGGGGTAACGTGGGCTGGGGGGTAGTAAACTACGGAATACGGCCAAATGCAGGTAAGTAAACATATAAATAAATAAAACAAATGTTGTTGCGCGCACTGCATCGCCAAGTTCGTTGCAGTGCGCGCAACTAAATTTGTTTTATTTATCTATATGTTTACTTACCTGCATTTGGTTGTATTCCTTAGTTTACTACCCCCCACCTTGCCCCTCCCCCACCCTACATCACCGCCCGGCAGCCCCCCCACCAATGACCGATACTGGTCAAAGCAATTTTTTATAGTCCCTATCTCATATGTGCATTCAATGGGACCTCACAAGTTTGCACCAGTGAACCTTAGCAGACAAATATTATCACAACTTATTATGTCTTAACTATCCTGAGATCTTGGACTACTCAGAGAACAACTTCAACTTCTGAACACCAAATGCATAGCTACAACTAATCTATCAACTTTCCCAAAAATACAGGGCACATAACTTAGTAACAATCACAAACTCTTAATTAAGACAGTTGCAATTTTTGACCCTATTGGTACTCACTTCTTCACCACTGCAACCCCCATTGGAACAACAAACTACTTCAGTGTTCAATTTCGGACTTTGGACTTACGCGACATGGGCAATTCTAAACTTGTCATCTTTTTATTTCAGCTCCTTTCACTCCTGTGACACAAACCGTCCTCTCGCTACCACTTGACGGAACAGCATATTCTGTATCTTAATCTTCAGGTGTAATTATTAAATAACCCTGCCACTGGTCGTATGGACCTTTGTTTGGTGCAATCATCTACATTGAGCACAAAGCAATACAATTATTAAAGATTTTTAATAAGTCAATAATGAGACCTTGTTTGAGTTGAAGTGTTTTAGTTTAAATTCTTTAGTTTTTTATTATTTATTCAATAAGTATTATGCTTTTAAGTATCAGCATTACAAGTTAATACAGCTAGCGCGTTCCATAAAGGAATTCCCAAATCTAAATTAATTTAGAATGAAATATAATTAGGTATTAGTTCAGAAAGACAATAAAGAGTTCGGATGAGAGAATAAGTGCAAACGCATATAACGTTTGCATATCAATTGAACATTAAGATGAAGCTGTAAAGTAATCCCAGTATCAATAGCCTGGGTTAGCCAATGTGAAAATCCAGCAATAACTGTCTGTGTGGCTAGACAGGATCTTTGCGCTATAGTGATGACAGTCCGAGACGTAGTGCCGCCTCTTCGTGCTACAGTGACAACCATCCGCAGCGCTCTCCCTGCTCCTTCCAGCCTCCTCCACAGTGAATGGATCTCTTCACATTGCAGTTTAGAAGGTAACTTTTTCAGCAGGACTAATCTGGCCCTTGTAACTGGCCCATGCTCCATCAAAGTCACCCTGCACTTGTGACACTCGGTCTCACTCAACCAGTTAACTGCGAGTGGCGCTTTCTGACTTTAGGTGCTATACATACCTGAACTCTTTAAAGCTGCTTATTTACTGGTTGGATTTTTGTAATATTTTCGCAAATAATTTATTACATTTGTGGGGCGCTGGGTGGCGCTGGAGCGGAATGGACGCGTCTTTGTGATTCTCCCGCAGTCCGGCTGGTAATATGGTATTTATCCTGAGTTTTCGATCCTGCTGCAAGTTCTAACTAAGCCGACTTGCACCTATTACTGCCTGTGGGGGGAGCGGCGGGCGCTTCCCTGCTTGGCGAGGAGAAACAGCGGAACTTCATACGGCAGGAACTGGTGAGTGGCCGGCATCCCGAAGTGCCCTGGAACTCTGACTGGGCGGTGGAAGATACGTGAGTGTCGCGGCTGCCATGTGGCGTGTGGACCTCGTCTAACTGCGGAGCTGGTTCAGGATGGATCAACACTGTTGGAGGCGCCGCAAAGCAGAAACTTTGCAAACTGTGAGGCTCATAGTCTGAAAGTTGGCCCTACATATGATTCCTGTGGAGGGTGAATGCTGCTTCCTCCCCCCTTGCCCGATCTCATCAATAAAATGGCGGCTGCTTGCTGTTGGCTGAAACGGGCGCACTGTTGAGGAGTGGTGACTTCAAAAGTAAATAAGTATTCTGCTCTACTGTGGATCCGGCACAGAGAAGTTGTTTATACTATTGCGTGAGTCAAAAAATAGGAGTGGAGTCTGTGGCAGTGCCCCCTTTGTGGCACGAGCGGGAGACAAGGTGATATTTGGCATTTGGAGGCAACAGAGCCCTGCTCGACATTCCTCTGCCATTATGCATGGGGATAACTAGTGCCCAGCGGCTGACTGATTTTAGGCCCACAAGGTGCGTGTGCAACTTACTCCTGTGATGGGTCGGGTGCACCACAGCTGGGCTTAGGAGACTCGGCTCTGTCGGCTGGGAGTGCCGGACATACAAACATACTCCCAGCATATGACATGGAATAGGCCTTGAGGGGCGCTGCGCTGTGTTACTTGGGACAGGAAGAGAACTGTGTCATCTGAGGAGTCGTGAGATTGCGAGGGAGATCGCTATATGGTGTAGAGGGGCCTACTACTATTTTGATTATGCAGGGTTCTTGAACTGGACCTTGGGTGGCTCGGGTGCTTCGAGATGGGCCGGGTGGATGCGCATCAGCCGAGGCTACCTTTGACTCCAAAAATAGCGCGTGCCAAAAGGGTGCGGAGGTGGAGAATGGTGCAGAGGAGCAGCCCCCTGGGAATGGTGATGGACTGAGTACAGATATGCAATTCATTCTATCGGAAGTGCGCCAGGGGTTCGCCACAATGGTAGACAAGATGGACACCCTAAACACATGCATGGATGCCATAGTCTGTAAATTAGAAGGGCATGACTCATGCCTAAACGAAGCGGAGCAAAGAATATCGAATACAGAGGATTTCACGACACAATTTAAAAAAACAGTAACTCAGATGGATAAACTTGTGAAAATTATCAACGCAAAGAATGAGGACATCAAGGCCAGAAGTAGGCGTAATAATGTTCGCATTCTGGGAGTACCTGAAAGCACGAATACGGGCAGGCTGGAGGGGTATGTTGAAAAAATTATAACAGCTTTAATTGGTGCGGATGCACTGTCCCCCCAGTTTGTTGTGGAGAGAGCTCATCGCTCCCTCGGTCCACGGCCTCCTCCTGGCAGAGCCCCCAGATCCATCATAGCACGTTTTTTAAATTACAGAGATAGGGACACTGTACTAAGAGTGGCATGTGAGAAAACCAACTGAGCTACGATGGTGTCTCCATCACGGTGTTTCCTGATTTTACAGCGCATGTCCAAGAGGAAAGGCGCAAATTCAATGTAGTCAAGCAAAAACTGAGACAAGCTCAAGTGGATTATGCCTTATTATACCCGGCGAGGCTGCGAGTCACCTAACAGGGCGCTCAAAATATATACACAAACCCACAACAAGTGGAAGACTTCCTCAAGAAAGTTAAGCGACGAAAGGCTACAACTCCAGAGAATGACGATGTATCGAAGACACACATCTCGGATGTGGAATGAGTTCCTCAATAATGCGTGATGTCTTTTTTTTTTGTTTTTGCATTAGTTGTGGCTCTCAGCGCAAATGTGATGCTGTTGGTTCTTTTTTCTATCCAATTTGCTGATCATTAAGTAATACATAGGGTAATCCTTTGTAATGTGCTGTGGACTTCATGTTGATACTGCTGTAGCAGGGCGGAACGAGTTGGTTATGGAGAGCCGGACACCCTCGCTGCCTGTAAGGGTACCCGGCAGTTGGTGTGGAGCTCCTGAATAGGTGCGAGGTAACCATGGGCCACCTAGTGGCATTACCCTTAACGGGAGTACCCCTGATGTATTGTTCTTTTTTGATGTGGGGGGGGGGATTACAAGATGCTGGCATGATTGGGATGCTTCAGTTGGCGGGGGGTGGTAGGGGGCGGGCGGTGGTAGGGGACGGGGTGTTCACAGCTTTGACAGTCCTATGTGCTCTGAGGGTGCGTTTCATGATATTCTTGTAAATGGTGTGCCTTGCTATTTCTGCTATTTCATGTTGCAGGCTTATCCATATGATGATATAAGGAAATATGGCAGTGAAGGGGGGTGATTCAGAGGTGAAGGTGATATCCTGGAATGTTCGAGGGTTGAATTATGCCAGGAAATATAGACATATTCTGAGTTATCTGGAACGGCAGCAGGTACAGGTAGTACTGCGGCAGGAGACACATATCCATCCGAAATCTCATAACACCTTCGCTTGTAAAAGGGCGTGTGTACACGTTTTTTCATCATACTCCTCTTATGTGAGAGGCACGGCCATTTTGGTTTAACAACGGACGCCCTTTTACAAATGCTGGTACAGTGGTGAATCCTCATGGGAGGTATACTATTGTATGGGGAACACTGGGTAGGGATTCTGTTACGATTGTGAGCTGTTATGCCCCCAATGTGGATAAGCCTGAATTTTTTACATCCCATATTGGATTTGGGATCTACACATATTATCTGGGAGGGTGATTTTAATGTAGCCCTGGTTGCTGCTCTGATTCTGCAGCCCATTATAATAACAGATCCCGAGAGGTGTTGGAGGGCATAGTGGAGGAGGGGGGGTCTGCTAGATAGTTGGCGGTACCTGCATCGGTTCACATAACACACCGGGACATGGGCAAGGTTGGATTATTGCCTGATTTCTAAGGGATTGGTACCTGGCATGGGTAATGCTACGCATCTTGCTAGGACGTATTCTGGTCATTGCCCTCTGCGTATTACGCTCACTATACCTGGCTTTGATCGGCCCAGGCCCACTTGGCGAATGCAACCGAATGCATTGCTGGACGCAGTATTTCGAACATAACTTGGGGAGGAAATAAAGGATTTTTTTGTGCGGAATAAAGGATCAGTGGACAGGGTGGAGATTATTTGGGAGGCTTTTAAAGTCACGGTATGGGGATATTGTATTTCTAAAAGCTTTGGAATGCTGAGAGACATACAGCGCACACTGAGGAAGCTGGAACAAGACCTGAAGAGGCTTGAAGGTCGGATGCTGGGTGGGGAAACAGGACAAGTTCAGAAGGAGTTTAGGGCAAAACTATCTGAGTATGAGGAAGAGGCTGCCAGGAAGGTTACATTTAGAGGGCGATACTGGGTGGCGCGAAGGTATGGGGAAGGCGAGCGTCCGGGAAGGGCTTTGGCTGAGATAACTCAGAGCCCGCGTTTCAGCACTCAAGTATTGGAGATAGAGACAAGGGAGGGGTATGTCGGGCACTGTGTGGATTCTTAAAACCTTTACTTCACACTATGCTGCATTATATACCATGCAACGGCAAGGGAAGGTGGACCTTGATGCATTTATTGAGGATGTAGCGCTGTGTTGATTAAGTGATGTTCATAGGGAGTTTCTGAGTTATCCTTTTGAAATCAGAGAAGCCATTATGACATTGAAAAATGGGAAAGCGCCTGGCTTAGATGGAATACTGGCTGAGTTCTATAAATGCTACATAGATGTAATGGCGCCTGTCCTAAAGGACGTGTTGAAGAGTCCCTTGAAGTGGGTATACTTCTCCCCTCCATGAGAGAAGTGGTAATAACATCCCTATTAAAGCCCAGTAAATCTCCTAAGGTTCGTGACTCTTATAGGCCATTGTCGCTCATCAATTGTGATACAAAAATCTTAGCTACGGTGCTGGCTACGAGATTGGCTATGCTTATGGACAAAATCATTCTCCCTGATCAGGCTGGGTTCGTCCCTGGTAGGGCTAACACACAATTTACGTACTTTATATTCCCTGATACAGACTGTGTCACCAGAATTACCGCTCGCTGCTGCTTTTTTAGATGCCTCTAAGGCATTTGATTCTGTGGAGTGGGGATGTCTATTTGGTGTCCTGCAGAGAATGAGATTCCCTAAGCTCTTTATCTCATGGGTGCACTTGTTGTATCATCAGCCCTCGGCTAGTGTGTTGTCATCTCTCCCCTGCTATATCTATATCGCGTGGTACACGGCAGGGATGCCCACTGTCTTGGTTACTTTTTGCCATGGCGATTGAGTCGTTGGCCTCTAGGCTGCGTCAGCTCCATCGGGACAGGGTGTTCCAGTGTTTCCAGCGAAAGGTCCTGATTTCATCATACGCGGGTGATGTCTCATTATACATTAGAGATCCGCAGCAGAATTTTAACCCTCTGTTGCTGGAGTTTTTAGTGTTTGGTCATCTGTCGGGCGTTAATGTAAATTGGGAAAATCACAATTTTATCCGCTTACGTCTGCGGTCACTAAATTTAGTTAGACTTTCCTCTTGATCGCTGCTATTTGGGAATACAGGTGTCCAGAGATAGGGAGGAAAGGATTCGGCTAAACTACGGTACAGCAATAACAAGATTGATCAGTGGTGTCACGCATTGGATCTCGTTGCCCCTGTCGCTTGCAGGGAGAGCTTCACTCATAAAAATGGTTGTTCTCCATCAATTTCTTTATTTATTTTTAAATGTCCCTTACTATCCCGGAAAATTCTTCTTGAAAACGCTACGTGCTGAATCGACCTGTCTAATATGGGGGGAAAACAGCCACGACTTAAATGGTCCGTCCTCACACAACCATATGATAGGGGTGGATTTGATATTCCAGATTTTGAAGTATATTATATAAGTGTGCAGGCACACTATGCTTTCATTGGATGCGACCCACACTGTACACGCCACATTTAGCCACCGAGGACTGCCTGTAACATCCTCTTCCACTGAGTGGTCTCATTCATGGACCTGTGAATGCCACGGAGACCCCATTCGCGATGGTCACTAGCACGGTGGATGTGTGGAGATGTATGGCGAATCTCTTGGGGTCCCAATTATTATACTCTCCATGGCTTCCATTAACATATCATCCAAATATGGTTTTGCTGCAGGTACTGGGTTTTCAGGCTATGTGCAAGCGGCTTCATATCTATACTTGGGGTGACTTGTTCCAGGAGGGTATGTTTTGTTCCTTGGAACACTTGTTCCGAGAGATGCAACCCACGCATCTAGACGTCTTTTTGTATGTGCGACTGAGGCAAGGGACGAAGGGTTTTCTCCCAGACTTCCCCCATGAACTGGAGATTTTCGGTCCGTTACATTATATGCTTAGCTCTCCGGATGTAAAGCAGATGGTGTTGGGGTTATATAGGTGCATACGTCTGCATAGACAGGGTATTGAGGAATCACAGAACGCACACGAAAAAACAAGTACGCTATAAAGTTCATCAACTTGGCATATGTCCTAGCAAAAAGGCGCATTGCATGGCTTGCAAATTTCCAGAGGCCACCCTCAGTGACGCAGGCTGCAAGACCTGCTCAAATGGTAAAAATTGGAGGTCACCACCTGGCACACTCAGATATTACATTAGTGGGTTGCACCACATTCAGATGCATGGGACACACACCTGGAAAAACTATCTGCTAAGTCCGACAACAGACTTCCATGAACACTAACACGCCCCCCCAGCCTTCGGGGTCTGGTACGGTGGGACTCACAATACATTACCCCCACACCCTCTGGCGCTAGAAGATGAAAGTTGTACACCCCATAGCTTCTTGCAGATGGATATACATGCCCTCGCATTGTCCACAACCCCAGCCATTCGTGGTTGTCCAGTAGGATCATTAGCATGACTGCCCACACCATTATGGCCTCTCTCTGTGGCTAGGTGGGCAATATAATATCTGACAGGGAAGCAGGCCCCTTTTCTATAATTGTGTCGAATAATTATATAAACAAGGGTCTCTTAGTCTATAGACCACTGGGAGGAAGCACTCAATTCACCGCGAGCCTCATGCATAATTTGATGCCCGCCGCTATGCTATATGAGAAGTTCATTTTGTTAGGGGATCTGAATCTGCATTTTGAGGCTGCCTCTAATGCACCTGCCCAAGAGCTTCAACAGGACTTGTTAACCTTGTAATTATCTCTAAAATCTGAGCTTCCTACTCATTGGTTGGGACATCTTATGGACCCAATCTTTTGTAATTGGGAAGCTCTTAAAACTGAACCTCCAATACCCATGGTTTGGACGGACCATTTTTTGGTTCAGTTCCAAATGAATTATATCCCAGGTAATACCGCTGGGAAATTGGGAGGCTCTAACAAAAGGCAGAGAAAATGGGTCAAGTTCTCCTCTGAGAACTTTCGCACCACCCTGGTTCAGGGTGGGTCTCCGGGAGGATTAGGCTCTGAGATTGATGGTGCCTGTGAGGCTCTGGACCATCACATTCAGCTCGCTTTGGACAGGACTGCGCCTTGGTCTAGTACGGGCCCCACATGGCGAACTAAATCTGCCACTTGGTACAATGCTGAATTAAGGGAGGCTAAGACTGCCTCTAAGCGACTTGAGTGAAGCTGGAGAAACGGTTACCTGCCAGCCCCGGAGACGGTATATAAATCTAGCCTCAAGAGGTACCACGCCTTGATAAGGAAAACTCGCTCCACCTATTATGCAGAGCGGATTGATGAGGCGGATTGTTCTGCCAAAGAACTGTTCCAGGTATATAAAGAGTTATCCTCACTGCCCTCTATTAGGGAACCTGAGGAAGCTCTGCGGAATCTTGTTCTGATAGCAGAATTTTTTGCGAACAAAGTGAAGGGTATTTACTCTACCTTCCGGAGGGATGCTAGGGTTCGATCTGGTAGTGAGGAGACCCCCATGGGTGGGTTAACGGAAGAAGAATGCCTGAAGGTGTTTAGGGTTCCTGATGATGATATGCTGCATAAATTAGCTAGGGGAGTGAAATCCGGTTCACCTAAAGACCCTGCTCCAGCTAAAATCCTGAGAGAGAATATTGAGATATAAGCACCTTACATTAGATACCTGTTAGAGCTGTATTTTGGTTCTGGCACGGTGCCAATAACCTGGAAAGAAGCGGTGGTTCTTCCACTAAAGAAAAAGCCACAGATTAGTATGGATCAGCTGAGTAATCTGCGTCCCATATCACTCCTCCCATACTTCGCTAAAGTAGCTGAAAAGTTGGTTAATCACCAACTGACAGCTCACATTGAAACCCATAAGCTCTTACACCCATCACAGTCGGCATACCGAGCCTGCCACTCTACGGAGTCAGCCTTGCTCTTCTCCACAGAGGCCTTATGGAGACATGTGGACAAGGGTCATACCGCGGCACTGATTCTCCTTGATCTCAGTGCTGCGTTCGAAACTGTGGCGCATCACATCTTGCTGCAGTGTCTGAGGAAGGGTGGAGTGGTAGGGAAGGCATGAGATTGGCTGGAATCATTCCTCCACGAGCGTAGTTTTCGTGTCGAGCAAGGGTCCCACAGGTCTACGGCTATTATCCTGGAGCAAGTGGTTCCACAAGACTCTAGCCTGAGCCCTATCCTTTTTAACCTTTATGTGGCGTCTGTGGCGTTAATAACTGAATATTACGGGGTGGAAGTGGTGACCTACGCTGACAATACGCAGCTGGTTGTGGCTTTGGCACAGCCTGCTGAGCGCGCAGCCAGCAATTTTGCATCTTGTCACCAAGACCTTGCTGGCTGGATGGCCGATAACTGTCTAAGACTGAACGGCGACAAAAGGGAGGTGCTGATTGTGGGTAAGACTCCGTCAGTCTGGACTTCGGCCTGGTGGCCCCAGTCACTGGGTCCTCTAACTGTGCCTAAAGATCAAGTTAAGAATCTTGGAATCTGGATCGATTCTAAAATATCTTATGAGTATCACACCAGACGTGTGGCCGGAACCTGTTTCGGCATTCTGCGTAGTCTCAGAAAGACGCTGGATTTGCTCCCTGTTGCAGCTAGGAAGACCCTAGTCCATGCTTTGGTTACTTCCAGGCTGGACTATGGAATGTCCTTTATTTGGGAGCTAATGTGAAATGCCTCCAGCGATTACAATATATCCAGAATGCTGCCGCCCACCTGGTGTTGATGCTGCCTAAAAGAGCCGCCTCAAAAAAAGCCTTGGAATCGCTGCACTGGTTGCCCATTAGGGAGCGTGTCCTGTGTAAAGCCCTCTGTGTTAGTCACAGGATTGCGCAGGGGAAAGGTCCTTGCTTCCTCCGCAATCTGTGAACATCTTACACTCCGACTCGGCTGTTACGTTCGCAAGGTGCTGGCATGACGCAGGTTCCTAAAATCAGAAGGTCGAGAATGGGAGGAAGATCTTTCTGTTTCTTGGCTGCCCAGCGCTGGAATGCCCTACCCCATAGGTTTTGAGTGGAAGCCTCGGAGGTGGTTTTTGGTAAAGAACGAAAAACCTATTTATTCCCTAGGGACTAGATCCACTGGGGCGGGGGGAGGCTGTAACAGTTGGTGGCTGGGGGCCAATGATTAGTGCGGGGACACACTGGCTAGTGTAACCAGGTGCTGTATAAGCTCAGGATTTTTTTATTATTATTATTATATCCTGGGTGGTCTCCCATCCTGGCCGCCTATATAGTGTATTAGCACTTTAGTTCCCCAAGTTGCATTGTTCCAGTCCCTGTAGGACAAGTTTATAGATTAGTGATGCTGGGCTCCTGCCACGATATATAGATTGACGCACCACCCACTAGAAAGGTTGTGTCACTCAAAGACGAGTGGAATGAACATTGAGACTACACTATATTGTTATAGGACACTGGTCGGCAATGCTATTTGGCACAGTCTCATGACCAGGGATAGATTGGGCACAGCTACCTGTCCTGCCAGGTGCTGCTTGACCAGCCTGGGAGGGGCAGGTGGTAGCCACCAATCACCACTCCAGCATTTTTTTTTACAGGGGGCCAATATTGCAGCATTGCTGCGAAACTAGCCCCCTCTAAGAAAAGCACCCCCCATGGCAACAAAACTGGTCCCCAACCCTCCGGCCCACCGGGGAAAAGTCCGGTGCCCGCTACGGCCAGTCCGGCGCTCATCATGACTAACTTGTTTTTACTGTATAATCCTTATATTGCATTTGATTCATGATTGCTACAACTGTCCTATGTGTATGCTTAATCACTAATAAAGAATTACCTATAAAAAAAGCAACCCAGAAAAAAATATATATTGCATCAATGAATCTTCTGTATAACATAGTGGTACTGTTAAAGCATAGTAGCTTTAATTGGACCCCTATTACTCGTTCCACCATCTTATGGACCACTATATTAGGTTTCGATGAAATAATGCATCAAACTGAAAGTGAAAACATTAAATTAAGACCAGAGAAAACTGTGATATGTAAAGCATGCTTTATAATGAATGTTATTTGTTTGATGAGAAATCATTCTGTTGAGCATTACTGCCACATAGACCAGAGCAGAGGGAACTGTTACACATTGTTACAGATGAAAGAATCTGGAGAGAAAAGTTAAATGGACATGCTATCAAATGCTATCAAATACCTTGATACTGATTCAGTAACACTTTTGCAAATCTCTGCAAATAATGTACAAAAAGCACGTCCTCGTTTACAAAGGGGGTCAGCAAATTGTGTTTGGGAATGCAATTTTATACAAGCAATCGGAAGATCAATTTTAGGAATTAGCTACACAACTGATACTATTTCAATATTTACATAGGACATATTTAAACATGTGGAGGGTAAATAGGAGGGTCTCGATATGATAGGATATGCTCCAGATGTCCTGGAAGTGTGTACGAATTTCGGGCCTGTGGGAGAGTTGCTGCATCTTCCAGCTGTGAATAAGGCCTGGGCCCCATCAATGTCAGACATCTCGTTAGAAGCTTGTATGACCTTTCTCTTAGGAATGATAAGAAATGCCATCAGGTGGTTGCAGAAGAAGCCTCTCTTGGGCTATTGTTGGGAAGGGAAGTGGTGTACATGTGCCACACTGAAGACCGAATCGATCCTGTTATTGGATATGGACAATATTTGGAGTGCTTACTGCTTACTAGGGTTCGGTTTGCACATGCTGTCCCCTCTTATTCTGAATAAACTCATCTCATTACATTCCAAGTATGCTTTAACTGCGTGTAACTCTCCATGCTGTCGCGATTAATCTGCTTTTTTTATTTTTTGTGAAATGCAAATACATTATTAAACCATAATAAATACAATATTAATACTTCTGCCTCTTGTTTATTTCACCTAACACCTTTATGGGGCCGATATCAGCGTCTGATGAGAGCATTAATACAGTCTTCATTTTCAAATATATCAGAAGCATGACCGGACTAAAGGAAATTGAGGCGAGGATGATTGACAATACCTGGGACAGGAAGTCAAGGCATACGGAAGTCATGATGAGAGCAGGAACTGGCAAGAGACTTGGTAGCAGCAACTGCTGCAATAAGCCACGCAATAAAACAGATTGCGATCTCATACATCTCAAATTATCATTCATTCTTTAACGAAAGGAATACTATTTTGCAGGAAATATACATACAAAATCAAAATCAAATTCTTTTTAGACAGCACAATACATTAGGTTCAATTTCAATGCACATATGAGTGAAAGTCTGTTACCACCCTTAAATATTAAGGGCCCCATTTATGAGGCTGTGCGTCACTTTTATGTCGCTGGTGCGTCGCTTTTTGTGACGCACCAGACACGTAGAAATTGCGCCTTGTTGCACCATATTTACAAAGTGACGCATCTTGGTAGATGCGTCCCTTTGTAAACCCCTGCGCCACATTATACCTGCGCCAGGTATAATGTATGCAAGGGGGGCTTATTGACGCAAGAAAGGGTCATGGAAGTGACGCAGTGAAATCTATGAGATTTCACTGCGCCACTTCTAGGACTCAAATGTGTCAAAATCTTACGCCTGCCTCACAGCAGGCGTAAGACTGATGTAGGCCCTTTCACATGGGGCTTGCCCAATGTGAAAGTACACATTGCTGGAGTTGCGTCACATTTGTGACACATTCCTGCAATGCGTCACTTTTGCGCCTACAGATACGTAAAAAATACTGACGTATGTGTAACTCCTTGCGACATGATGCGTCATACTGTAAATATGACGCATCGTTGGTGGCGCAAGGACGGTGCAATGAAAAGTGACGCATCGCTGTTTTCATGCAGCGATGCGTCACTTTTCATAAATGAGGCCCACAGAGGCAGATTTACAGGCCCCTTCCAACACTTTTACGCGGCTATTGCATCACTTTTGTGGTGAAGAGGCGCAGTAAAAAATGCACCACGTTGCAACACATTTACAACGTGACGCATCTAGGGAGATGCATCACGTTGTAAAGCCCTGAGTCACATTATACCTGCGTCAGGTGTAATGTATGCAGGGTGGGCGTTCCGATGCAAGAAAGCCTCGTAAAAGTGATGCAGTGAAATCTACAAGATTTCACTGCGTCACTTCTACGACGCCACTGTGAAAAAACCTTATGCCTGCTTGAAGCAGGCCTAAGGAGTGACACAGCACAATAGGAATAGGCATTCCTGAGCATTGCTGGAGTAGCGTTGTGCTTGCGACACGACTCCAGCAATGAGTTACCTTTGGCCAACAGATGTGTGACGCATCTGTCAATCCTTGCGCCATGGTGCATTGCATTGTAAATGCAATGCATCCATGCCGGTGCAAGGTTTTTTTGAGTAATGCAATTAAACTGACGCATCTCTGCTAAAATGAAAATATGCGTCAGTTCTTGTAAATCTGCCCCTAAATTTACACCTATATCAATACATTAAGCTAGAATGAAACAAGAGTTTTATATTAAATAGGATTAATATGTATCACTTTATTTCACAGAATTTACCTCAAAAGGAGCCTAGGAACGGTTTTTAGAAAAGCAACTATGATTCCATTGATGCATTAAGTAAACGGAGACTACAAAATGCATTAATGAATCAGTGGGTTTGTTGAATAACTTAGTTTTGTGCTGCAGCAATGAACATTTCCATTCAGAAGTGCTTCAACTCAATTGAGGTTTGAAATGGAAATGTAATGGTCAATATAGCTTTAAAAATTCAATTCTAATTGCAGAGGTTAGGTTAAGGCTTTATTTGTATTCAAGATGAAAATTGATTGCCTTCTATAGCCCTATATTGTTATGTACGGTTGAAGTACATGATTTGAATCTTTAATGGGCCAAAAAATCACATCAGGCGGGTAGGATTAAAAAGAATTAATAATGTACTAATTATTCCAAATTAGTACAAAAGGTGATTAAGATGTATGACTGTTATGGACTGCATTGTTACACACCTTTAATGCATGTACAGGACGCAGATTGGAACAATGTGCCTGGTTATGAAAAAAATGCAAGTGTGAGACAATGCTGCAGTGACATACAGGGAAGGGTTTCAAACCACTGCTCATTATGTCAGTACTGGCAGCAACCTATCCTTGCTTAAAGATGGGTCTGGACAACCACTTTTGTGTGCAGTGTGGTCTGAGACCACAAAAAATAGCTGTTGGCCGTTGTTACTGAAACACATACCATGTGGTAAGGTACTACATATCAAAAATTATCCTATTGACAAAATAGTTTCACAGTACTTCCTTTTTCAGTTTTTAGTGCTGTGTAGCACTTTAAATAATTAAGGTAAGCAACATTGTCCTGGTGGTGAATTAAGTCTAACTTCTCTGTGTCAAACTACCAGAGGGTTGAGCACAGGTTAATTTGGTGTGGCTGTGCCTTACCCTAACAAGGATTGTGGTCGCTGCTAGACCAGGCTTCACACCCCAGTCAACCAACAATCCAATTTTTTACATACATATTCAGCTTTTGGCTCAGAAAAGTGAAGGATTTTAAATCTGTCTTGATCAGCCGCATATTGTTATTTTGTTGTTACATTCCACGATCTGGGTTAATACTCTAGTTCTTTACTAGAACTCTGTTTTTCACACAGGCATCTGTAATTGGAGCAAGGCTTGGTGATTTGTGGGTTTAAAGCGAAATAAGGTTGTCTCAATGTCTGGTTATGAACTTAGTGGCAAAAAGGATAACACAGAGGCATCAGACATTCAGCCCCATAGGCGTGCTTACGGTGCTAGTCAAGATGGCCGCCTGAGGGGGAAGCTCCGGGATTTCTTTGTGACCTGAAGGTGCGCTTCCCGCACATATTTCTGCCAGAAAATCACCTGCATCCAACTCGGAAAATGCCGGGACCCTGATGAGACGTTTTTTAGGACACAGCACGTTCTGCTCACATTTCTTTGTGCCGCTGACAGTTTTTCTTCAGGGCGTCCGCCGTTTTAGATGACTGTCAGCTCCCTCAAAACGAGCATGGACTATTATTATTCTTCCATTATTTAATGCTTTATGGCTGAGTATCTATTTTAACATTTACAGCAAGCCTGGCTACAGCGTGGTTTTAGTTTAGCCTTTGCAATGTGAAGTTGTGGGAATCTCATATGATATTTCCCTCGCCTCAGAGAGACCACCATTTTGTTTTCATTATTTCTCAAGGTGTTTCAGTGTCTCACATGCAGTGCTGCGCCTTTCAAGCCACACATTACAGTTTGACAGCGTATTTGGAGCTCCCGAGACCTTCTTCAATGGTTATTGCTACATATGTTTTTCCTTATTATAACGTAAAGCACATAACTTTTATTAGTCTCTCAGATATGTCTGTTAATGATTTGCTTCTCTCATGATATTTTTAGGTACCTCAAGTGGCAGCTGACACTTACTTTTTCTGAAGTTTGCAAGATGCCGCTGATGTTTAAGGTGTGCAACAGTATTTGTGCTACCTGAGTGATTTCTATATATGGAAGACTCTGTAAACCACAATTTGTTTTTGTACCTAAAAACAGTCTTCCTTGTCATCACACATTCCTTCATCAGCACCTATTTCATCTCATTCAGAAGGAACAATGGCAGGTGTTGCTTCCAATCGCCATTCTTCATCGCAGTCTACCACTACAAAAACTTTTCGCCTTCCTCGTCTTCTAAACGTCTAAAGCATGATCCTCCCTCTCCTGACAAGTTGTCATCTCCTATTCCCTTAGAAATGCTATTGGAGGAAATTTGTGCCTTGCGCCCCTTTGTAGAGGAAACCAACAGCAAAATGCAATTCCCGGAGGGAAAATGGTCTACAACATAAAGTAGAGTATCTTCAATAGAAAAGCAACTTTCAATGGTCCAAGGTGACTCTCAAAGGCTCTATTCTTTAGAAAAGGAGCTTCGTAATATTCAACAGCATACTGAGGATTTGGAAAATAGGAATAGGAGGAAAAATCTACGCATTTACGGATTGCCTGAAGCTCTCTAAGGTGATGACCCTGTCTCCTTCTTTTCCTCCTTCTTGCCGAAGCTCTTAGATATGCCTTCTTGTTCATCCCTTAGTATTCAGAGAGCCCACAGACTTGGTCCATGTCTTTCAAGTTCTACGTGTCTGGTCAAGCCAACGGGAGTTACCATTCTATGTTAAAATTTTACTGACTTGCTCTCAATCCTCTCTACAGCTAGAGCCAAACAACACATTTATTGGCTTGGCCAGAGGGTGTATCTTTCTCAATATGTGTTTAATGCTACAGCTGCCAGAAGGAAGGAGTCCCTTAATCTTCGAGCACCCTTACGCTCTCGCTAGATGTGGTCTTTTTCATCACTGCATTTTTAAGGGGACTTTTCAAAACCAGATTTGGCCCTTTCAAAATTCTGCGGAACTTAGGAAATGTATTAACGCCCACACTACAAGTGATATGGATACTGCTGGCCCTTCTAATGGTTGATTCTCCTGATTGCTTAATGGAACAATCTTTAGAAATTTTCCGGTAATGTCATGGTTTTTGCTGATCCTTCTATAGGTTCATTAATTGTCTATTTATAGTTTTTTCAGTGTATTATTTTTTTTACACCATTGTTCATTCAAAATGTCCTATGTTGTTCATGTTTGTCATATTTCTTGTCATATGTTTACCAGTCATACAATTTTTTCAGTAATTATCTAATGTTAATTGTCTCTTTTGTATATCCCTACAGGCTCGTTTGTGTATTTTCAATTCGTATGGTTCATGTAATTTTTCTCCCTCATCCCGATGCGGTCCAGACTCCCCAGGTTCGGGCGCTCCATCTTTTGTGTGTAGTTCTTACCCCAATGTATCTCTTTTTGTCCCACTCAGGTATGTTTTTTCTGTCATCCTTCTTGGATATGTACTGTCTCTTCTTGCTTCTCCTTTCTCTTTCAATTTTCCCTCTTCTCCTTCTTTCTTCCTTTTTTCTAATGGATATATTCTTCTCTTTTGTTCTTCTGCCTGATCCTCCCTTCTTTATATTCTGTCTTCTTCTCTCTTACTACTTTTTGTTTCTTCCGATACAGATGCTGGACGATTTTGCAGTTTTCTTAGCTTTCCTTCATTTGCCACCTTTCTCATTTTACCTCTCTTTTCTTTGTCACTTTCTTCTTATCACCTATTTTTCTCCATATTTCACATGCTCATTTTTCATTATATGCTCATTTGCATTTTTCAATTTTCTACTGTTGTTTATATGATGTTAATCTTTTCATTCAGAGTTATTACATGGAATGTAAAGGGTTTTAATAACCCTATAAAGAGGCAAATAATTCTCTCACATCTGGCCTCATGTAAACCCGATTTAGTTTTGCTACAAGAAACTCATTTATCTGAGGCTGAAGCTCTCAAACTTCAGCGTAATTGGGTTGGCTCAGTATTGATTTCTTCTACTGACTCAAAAAAGAATGGGGTTGTTATTTTATGTCATAAAAAAATTGAAATGCTCTGTTGTAACGCAAGATATAGACTACGGTGGTTGGTGGATCTTGGTCAAACTACTAATTAATAATATCCCTCTCACTGTATTTCATCTGTATGGTCCAACTCAACCCAATTCTTTTTTTGGTCTACTGTTACAGATACTTTATTTCAACAGAAAGATTAATTTTTTATGCATCATAATAAATGGAGTGCACGATAACACTCTCTTCGGTGTCAGGCTTTAGTTTTTCACCCTTGTTGGTGCAGCCAGTGCTGTGTATCTCTAGACATGTGTTTCAGGATAATTGTTCTTCTTCAGTAGAGAGCAACACATTTTTGGGGGTGCTGGAGATGCTGCCCAAAGTCTTCTTAGGTCTCAGTACCACTCGCTGGGCGCAGGTGCATCAACCAGAGCTCGTCAGCTCGTTAGCTCAAGGGAGCCCTTTCAAATAGGATGGGGGTGGGCGCACACTGCCTCACACTCCAGCACTCAGTTTGCCCTGATGCATCATAATAAATGCTGTGCATGATAACACTCTCTTTGGTGTCAGGCTTTAGTTTTTCACCCTTGTTGGTTCAGCCAGTGCTGTGTATTTCTAGATATGTGTTTCAGGATAATTGTCCTTCTTCAGTAGATAGCAACACTTTTTTGGGGGTGCTGCAGATGCTGCCCAAAGTCTTTTCAGGTCTCAGTACCACTCGCTGGGCGCAGGTGCATCAACCAGGGCTCATAAGCTCGTTAGCTCAAGGGAGCCTTTTCAAATAGGATGGGGGTGGAGCACACTGCCTCACACTCCAGCACTCAGTTTGCCCCGATGCATCATAATACATGCAGTGCATGATAACACTCTCTTCGGTGTCAGGCTTTCGTTTTTCACCCTTGTTGGTGCAGCCACTGCTGTGTATCTCTAGAAACGTGTTTGAGGATAATTGTCCTTCTTCAGTAGAGAGCAACAGATCATGCTCTAGTAGTCGCTGACTTCGACTTACTTCCTACCCGCTTTAAAATGTCTAGGTGGAGATTTAATAATTATCCTTTACAGAATCCAGTTCTTTCCTCTCCTTTCACCTACTTTACTCAAGACTTTTTCTCTATTAATGAAGATTCCTTTGTGTCCCATGTTTCGGTATGGGATAGCTTTAAAGCAACGGCTCGAGGATTTGTTATAGATTTTGTCTCTAAGAGAAAGAAACAGTCCTCCATTAAACATAAAGTTTTATTGACCTCCATTAAATACTTAGAACATCAGTTTTATACTTCCTCATCTGACTCTCCTCTACAGAAAGTTATTCGTGCTAAGATGGAATTTAATAAAAATTCTACTGAAAATGCTTCCTTCACTTTGCTTCGTAGCAGTGCCAGATACTATGGTGGTCGAAATAAAGTTGGCTCACTTCTTGCTAATTATTCAAAGTCTAGAAAAGAAAAAAACATTAATTGAGTACATCCACTCAACCGATGGTAAACATCTTTTCAAAGATCAGGATATATTGGCCAGATTTACAAAATTTTATAGCGTTTTATATACTCCTGATTAGCCCCCACCTGATTTACTCATTGATGAATATCTAAGTACTATTCCTACTCCTTCCTCTTCTGATCTAGATTTCACCTCTTTAGACACCGATCTTTCACTACAGGAAATCTCCATCTCCTTGAATTCTTTAAAGAAGAATAAATCCCTTGGTCCTGATGGTCCTGACGGTTTTTCTGTAGAATGTTATCTTCATTTTTCAAATTTGTTATTATCAAACCTTTTTAATCTCTTCCAACATTTCTGCTCCATAGGTGCAGCAAGTGGTACTTTTCTAGAAGCTTCTATTTGTCTCATTCATAAAGATGGCAAAGATCCCAAATTTTGCAAAAATTATCGCCCCATCTCCTTGATAAATATTTTTTATAAGATCTTTGCTAAACTTTTAGCATTGCGACTTGAACTCTTTCTTCCTCATTTAGTAGGCCCCAAGCAATGTGGAATTGTTAAAGGTAGGCTAACTTCTGATAACTCTTGTCTATTTTTCAATGTTCTAAATAAAGCTTCTTCTTTTTCCTTTCCTATCTCAATTGATGCAAAAAAAGCATTCAACAGAGTAGATTGGTCCTTTTTGTTTAAATCTCTTCGATGGCATGGTTTTGGTACTAAATGCATTTCTCTTATATCTCTCCTTTACTCTACCCCCTCTGCTTCTACCATCGTTAATGGTCAAATCTCACAGCATTTTTCACTCCATCAAGGTGTTAGGCAGGGATGTCCATTATACCCCTTTTGATTGTTCTTTCTCTTGAACCTTTTCTTTCTCGTATTTTTCAAAATCCCTCTATTTTTGGATTTCAATACGGAGATCATCATCTGAAATTATCTGCTTATGCTGATGATATTTTGCTCTTTATTTCCAATCCAGATTCCTCTATCCCTTCTTTGTTACAAGAAATCTCTGATTTCTCAGCGGTATCAGACTATAAGATTAACTCTGATAAGAAAGAAGTTTTACTACTTACCATAATTTTGCCTCAAGACATTTTGAGTCTACTGGCTTTCATTGGATTAGTTCTAAAATCAAATATCTTGGTATTTGGTTTTCTAATTCCATTACCGATTCGGTTAAATTAAACATGAATGTAGCTCTAGACCGTATCTCTAAACTCTTCCCATCCTGGAACCCTATTTTTCTCACCTGGTGGGGTCTTCTAGGCTCCATTAAGATGATGATTACTCCCATTCTATTATATTATTTTTCAATGATACCAATATATATCCCTGTCACCTTTTGAAAAAAATAGATTCTCTTCTCTCCAAATTTCTATGGAAAAATAAAAAGTCCGGAATTTCTTTAATTCATCTCAGGAAACCAAGACTTGTGGGTGGGGTAAACTTTCCAGATTTTCGATATTATCATAAAGCCTTCAGCTTAAAACAAGCTTCTCATTGGCTTCTTACGAAATCCTCTCCTTTGACTCCTTTATGGGTCAATATCGAAAGTTGTCTGTTTACTCCTTTCTCAACCAATGAATTTCTTTCTTTACTGCCAAAAATGCCCTCACATCCCTTCCACTATTTAAACACACTTGCTCTTTGTTAAGACCCCATTTTCAGCCAAAAATAATATCCAGAAATACTTTTCTACATTCTCCTCTGTGGCACAATCGTAATATAACCATTAATAATAGACCTTTGTACTGGTCCTCATGGAGAACAAAGGGGATTGCCTGGGTTAAGATTTGTTTGATGGCACTTCTCCTTGTTCTTTTTCCTGTTTTTCCAGCTACATTCAAATGCCCTCTTTCTTTTTTATATACATTTTTCATACTTATGGAATTACTTCTAAGTATTTATTATTCCCTTCCTTCTGGTGAAGCTTTAACGACTTAGAACTTGCATCTTAAAATTTTAAAATCAATTCCAAAAGCCTCCTTAATTTATAAATCCTTCTACACCATGAATCCAGAATGCGATAAAACTAAGGTGGAACTTGCTTTGGAATCAGACTTCGATTTTCAGAGGAGCACTGATATATGGAATAAGATTTGGGCTTTGTCACTAACGACTTTGAGAGCCGTTTCTACCACTCAATCTATGTTTTTTTTCTATATCACAGATTATATTTCACTCCCACTTCTATAGGTAATTTCACACACAAAGATAATAGGAAATGTTGATCCTGTGATTTTCCATCAGCAGACTTTCACATCTCCATTTTTCAGGTCCCCCTGTAATTTCTTTTTGGACACGAATCTGGGCTTTTTTTATCTAACATTTTTCGGATACACATTCCCATGTCCACTATTCTCTTTATGCGAAAAATGTCAGAATCCATTCCTTTACCATCCTATGAAAAAAGGTTGTTTGATCTTAAGTTGGATTTAGCGTTTCAACTAATTACGATGAACTGAAAATGTTTGACCAAACTTTCAATTAAGTCATGGTGGAATACTGTTTCCTAATACCATAGGTTAGATATTGCTTATGCCTCCCAATGCAATCCACATGTAAATAGAGATATATTTTGGTTGCCATTAACTACTTATTTAAATACAGTTTCAATTAATAATGTTTCTCATAATAGTTCCGAAAATTTCCAACCCCCTTGATTTCATTCCTCTTTGTTCTATATTTCCTCTTCTTCTACTATTTGGCCGAGTTTTTACTCAACAGTTACCTTGTTCTTTGTGTTTTATAATTCTTAGGAGCATAATATTAACAGTTACTTAGTGATTATAAATATATTTTGTACCCCATCTTTTCCCTTTCCCCCTCTTTCCTTTCCCTTATTTTCCCTAAACATGTAAACAGCATTCTACTATGATTCTGTTGCCTACTCTACTGTGCTTACAAGTTATATTGTATATTCTTATTTTTTAGGCCTTTAATGTATGATTTTGATTTTTTATGATGTATTAAAGCCTATTAAAATCAAAAAAGAAATTCAGCCCCAAGTCAGCTATATAAGAATGTGCTGTGGAGATGAGCACATTGATTGTCAATCAAAGGCTGTTCTATCAAAATAGGAATTGCATATATAAACACATGTTGATCTGGCATGCACTCTTTGGGGCATATTCTCAAGGACTTATCGCTGAGTTAGCGGCACTCTATCTGAGCCAAAGTGGTGATGAATGTATCGCCCTATTCACAAGCTGGTGCTAACAGCCGATATCACCAGTTTACATGCGGTAGCAACAGCCAAAAACATTGCCACAGATGACACTGGAAACTAACGTTAATGACATGCAGAGTAGGGTACCCGTAAAAAAGAAGCAACAACACAACTTTGCAACATTCTCAACGACCAGCCAGATTGGCGATAAGATCACAAAACAGGCGATAAGGAGCATTATGTTATGTTATGTTATGTTATTGTTTTTTATTGTGCGCACAGCTGCTCCAGCCAAGGAGCGTCCTGGCGCATAGACAAGGAGAAACATAACACAACAGGGAAAAAGAAGACTAAAAGGGACAGCTAAAACAGAAAAGTTTTTATTGCTTTCCGGAAGGTCGTGAGGTCCTCCAGCAAACGCATGTCAACCGGAAGAGAATTCCAGGTTAGTGCAGCTTTTACGCTGAAGGAGCGTCCTCCCATACGGCTGAGCCTAAATCTAGGGACTACAGCAAAGGCCTGTCCTTGAGAACGGAGGGCACGTGCGGGGACATAGAAGGAGAGACAGCTGGACAAAATTTCGGGTCCTATACCTCTCAAGATCTTAAAGGTCAGACAAAGGACCTTAAAAAGAATGCGCTTCCTCACTGGAAGCCAGTGTAGGGAACGAAGAACACTCGTCACCGGGCAAAGTCTGGGCAGGCCAACAATCGCTCTGGCCGCCGCATTTTGAACCCGTTGCAGGCGAGTAAGCTCAGCCTGGTTAGCCCCGACCAGAAGAGAGCTTGCGTAATCCAGGCGAGAGATGATAGTAGCCTGGATTACCAGCTGTCTGGTTGGGGCATCAAAAAATTTGAGCACAGGTGTTAAGCCTCTCAATTAGCAGCAAGGATTTAACACCTGCTCTTACCAGGTGTAAAGTCGGATGACAACCTGCACCATAAAAGGAAGCCCAGCCCAGAGCCACACCTGCAGAACAACAGATACCATGGAGCTTCTGATCATGCAGCTCGGACACTCAAGAGGGCCACCGGTACCACCTCAGGAAGCGGCCCTACCCCAGGCACCCCCCCACGGACAAAGGTATTTCACATCAACTTTATGAAATCATGAACAAAACAATTCACCTGATGTTGCACAATTACAACAATTATCATTAATGTGTGGTCAGAAAAGGAGAATCATTCATTCATCATTGAAATTCCAAACAAAATATTTAATTCAAATTTAACTTAAAACAACTATTTGGAAGAGTCAGGGTGGGTCTTCCCTGGGCAATATGTTAGTAATTCAGTAGGGGATGGTCCCAGTAAACAATACTTTGCCACAAAACACATAAAACATGTCTTGTGTATTCACAAAGGTGTTGAAAATCAATGTATAGAAATGAAAGAATGAGCAATGTTATTTATTCTCATAGTCATGCTCTCAAACATGACATTGTGAATAAATAACGCTGTTCATTCTTCCATTTCTATACATTGTTTTTCTACACCTTTGTGAATATACAATACATGTTTTATGTGTTTTGTGGCAAAGTATTGTTTACTGTTACCAATCCCTAATGCATTGCTTATTATCCAGGTCCCAGTACCGTTGGATCTACCCATATATATAACTAATCTGTAAGTCGCAGCCTGTAAGACAAAGTTCACGAGAAGAAGATGTGTCATGAGCTCATCAAAGGACAGAGAGAGACAGAAGGAGAGAGAAAGAGAGAGAGAGAGAGAGAGAGAGAGAGGGAGGGAGAGAGGGAAAGATAGAAAGAGGGAGAGAGAGGGAGAGTAAGATAGAGAGAGAGGGATAGAGAAAGAGAGAGAGGGAGAGAGAGACAGAAAGAAAGAGAGGGATAGAGAGAAAGAGAGAGGGAGAGAGATAGATGGAAAGAGAAAGAGAGAGAAAGTGGAAAAGAAAGAGGGAGAGAGAGTGAGAGAGAAGGAAAGAGAGAGAAAGTGAAAGAGAAAGAGAGAGAGAGAGAGAGAGAGAGAGAGAGAGAGAGAGAGAGAGAGAGAGAGAGAGAGAGAGAGAGAGAGAGAGAGAGATTGTACAAGGAGCGCACTGCCACTCAGGCTCTTGGCTCATACGTGCCAGCTGTTGTATGTGTATCGCTATTGGTGCACCATAAGCCTAAGCCCTGGCCTCAACTGCAGTGCGAAAGCCACATCACATTTACAGAATGCAAGCAGTAGTCAGACTAACATTAGGGATGAAATATCCTTTGTCTCAATACAAAAGGCGGAAGGACATCTGCACCTCTGACATTGGTCTTGAATGCAGCTGGCACCCCCTGAGAGAGATACCATAGCAAATGATGACGACTCCCACACCATGCACAGCGCTAATGAAAGGCGAACATATCCACACCCCACACACAGAAGTCCCTGCTTGAGATACTCCTGCTTGAGATACTCCTGCATGGGATGCCCTTGACACTTACCTACACAACACATATGTAAAAATGTTGCACATATATACGACTCATTGCTCCGAGCTGTGGCATATCATCCACATAACTTTCACATGTCAGAAGAGTGCCGGTTCTACGAGTGCAACAACACAGTGGCAGGACATCCCGGACACATGCACAACCCCTGTCACGTGGAACTGTACTGTGCACGTATGCTACATTTGTTGGGGCCACTGCCACTGGCTGTGTTGCACATCAGTTACCTTCTGAGCTTCCGTCTTGCGTACGTCACATGCGTCCAGCCCTGGTTCCACTGTTGATCATGCACATCTGAGTGGCCCATAGATGTCTGCCTATCCAACACAACGGTAGCTGAAATGGATTATGACCTGTGTGTACGCCCCCTGTTGGCCCACAACCAGGAGTGTAACCGTGATACCCGTGCATGGGATGCCTTGATATTTGGCGTATGTGCTGGCAGTTGGGCATGGGAGATTGTATAAATCCTCATGTGCAGTGCCCACATTGAGGCACTCTCCTATTGGGCTGTGTTGCAGATTGGTGAAACGGCGTGGATGGAGCACATCTGTCCGGACCAGGTAATGGATTGGCTCTCCCTCGTGTTTGTTGAACTCAACAATGGCCCACTCTTGAACTGATTGCCCATGAAGCTGCACTCGCATTCATGGATGAGCAACTATGTTCCTGCAGGCACAACTGATTGTAACCCAGAGCACAGGTCCCAACACCTTGTTGCATCTTGGAGGAATGGTCACATATCCCACCACAACAGTTGACATTTCTGCATTTGCCTGGATCTAGAATGCATGTGTGTGAACCTGCACGTGTAGACACACACCTGTGCAAGGTGAGGCAGTCCCATGGGCGGAACTGCACAGTGTCGTTTGGAAACGTTCCTAAATCTGACATACTGCTGGAGGAAGAGTACCCACATGGCAATGTAGTACCACATGTAACCTTGTTGGACCCTTTCCCCTGCTCACTGTCAGCAGAGCAGACAGTCAGTGCAGTCCAGTGGTACAGCAATATGCAGATCGCATGAGCAGTGAGTCGTGTCCCCTGACCTGGGCAATGAGCATACGCCAAACATCACATGACACGTTCAGCAAGGCAAGGTGGGCTGAGACCGTTGCCATCCGTAATGATTGTTGTTCATTTTTGCCTCCCCATTTCTTGCACCTCTACATGTTCCTATGCTGCCTGTTAGTGTCTGAAGCATTGGTATGCATGTTGTTGCCCTTGTCTTGCCCGTACTAACACGCACATGCTAATAAAGTTTACACAACTTCACTGGTGTTCAACTGTGATGAGTGTTGATTAGAATGACAAATCGTGTGCCTCAATGAGCATTGTCTGTACACAGGGAGGGACTGACTGACCCCTTTCACTTGGGGGTGAGTCCCTATTGACAGCTCCACCCCTGTGAGCCAGACATTGTGGTTGGGATAGTTGCTGGTAGACTTGAGCTCTTACGTGTCTTCAGCAATGTGGGTATGGTGTCCAACATCTTGCCATGTGGATCAATGTGATACATCAAACCAGGCTGTGTCCACACAGTTGAGTGTGAGTAGGTATGCAAAGAGATGTTCTGTTGTCACATGTGATGGGGTAAACTCCTTTGGGCCTGCTACCGAATTTGACATTTTTTACACATAGCTCTATTAAATAAATGGACATGGGGCTACGTTGGGGGGTTGCAAGATTGTTGTTCATGAGCAATGAGGCCACAGCTGGTTTACACCTTCACAGTCATCTAATTGGCCATGTGGGTCAGGGTCAAACATGCGCATTGATGTCATTTCCCAGGGTGAACCTTTTTGTGCAATCAATGTCCCTACATTCATCCATACTTTTATACTTGATAGAACATAGACATGACACATCAGTGTGATTTGGAATGTTTTATTCACATTCTGTGGTGTGTCAGAGCTGGAGCAGTACATGGCCATGCAAACCACATATTACATGGTTGCCCAGTGGAGGGCCAACCAGAGTCCTTTGGGCAATGATAAGTTAATCGGAAGAGGAAGAGTTCAGTCCGCAGCCTGATTGCTGTGTCATTGGTAACCAGAGCAGATATGGCAGCCCATGTCGGGGTCCAGATGAATGTCGCAGAGTGTTTTGGGGGACAGTGGAAGGTGTTGTTCCAAGGCATGATGCAGAGGTCTGAACCAAGCCAGAACTGGCCATATTGTGGGGATGAATGCTACAACCTCCTTTCGCACACAGAGTCATTACCATCCACATCTTAGTCCTCTGATATATCTCCAGTGTCAGGTGTTTATGGTGGTGTTATGGCTGCATCACTGCGTGCCACGGACACATCAGGGGGCGGAGGTGTTATGGCTGCATCACTGTGTGCCACTGAAATATCAGGGGGCGGAGATGTTATGGCTGCATTACTGTGTGCCACTGACAAATCAGGTGGCGGAGATGTGTGTGTTGAAGTTCTTGCTGCGGCCATTAGGGACAGGCTCTGTGGTAGCAATGGCAAGATGAGGATCTGCAGGGCATGGAAGATCCCAGCTACATCTCGCTGGTGTTCAGCCATGGCAACCATCCTTCCAGCCTGCATCCGCTCCATGTTCTCCATTGTCCTCCATTGTCCTCCACAGCTGTGCCAAGTCTGTGCTGTCATTGCTGGAGCCTGTCTGACCAGACAGTTCTTGTATCCGAGTAATGGCACCAGCTAGGTCAGCCAAGGATAGTTGTAGAGCATGGAAAGAACTGTGGGTGCCTGTTAGGGACTGTGTGGTCCCTGATGGGACTTATACACCCACTTATTGCATCTAGTTTGGCTGCCATGAGGTCGAAACCCACCCACACCTGTACAGCCAGCACGGCCTTTGAATGCCATGTGTCTTTCTGTGAGGTGGTGGGAGCCAGTCGTGGTGGTGAGTGCTTCCTGCTGTGTAGTCTGTGCAGGGGGAGGGATCACCTCGATGCAGCTGGGCTGCCCTGCCCCTGGAGGTGGGGTGCAGAGGCTGTCCACCAGCCATTAGAGGGTGTCGGAGCATATGGCCAGGGGGTCATCTTCATCATCACTGAAGAGATTTCTGGTCTGCCCTGCAGGAGGTGTTGACTGTCCCTCTGCAATGTAAAGGGGTGATGCAGGTTAACAGTGTGTTCCATGCATGTTGAAATATTGTACATGTTTACAGACAGACAGCATGACAATGTACATTGTGACTGTTTTGGAGGAGCTGGCTATTTGATGGGAGACAGTGGACATTTCGAATACATGACGGATGTGAGGTTGTACTTGTACATTATCATCTCACAGTTTCCTGCTATGCCAGAGGTGATTGGCCAGTTTCTACACACAAGCAGCACCAGTTGTGTCCTCTTTCATGTAGTGAAAGTGTTGCACTTTGTACCACATTATCATCGATGTTGATGTGCTGTGATTGCTATGTGTGTGTGCTACATTGTGGGAGAGTCACCCCTGCAGCTCTGATTTAGCGGCCCCTTATCCCTTTTAGGTGGTGTGCCTTTGACTTATGTGCTTTTACAGTGCTGATATGTTGGCAAATTGGGTCATTTGTGCTCTTGGACGGTTTTTATACTCCTGCGCATTGTTTGTCTGCAGATGAGGTTGACGATAGGGGTTGTATTTGCACGTGGATGGGTCAGAGTGTGACCTGCTACTTTGAGAATGCCATTCACACTGGGCTACCTCAGTGTTGTGTTGTGCACCATGTCATGTATTTTAACTGCAGCCATGCTATCGGTCATGTAGTGTCACTTGCATTGTCAGTGTGACTCATTGAGCCACTGCTTTGTTGGATTCAGGACATGTGCATGGGTAGGCTGTGGGATTGGTGATAGGGAGTGGGGCCCCTTTGTGCACATAGTGGATGGGGGCCTACTTGGTGTTTCCATGTGTGCTGCAGTGTGCCAAAGGTATCAGGGATATCTTCCACAATCATTGTGGGTGTGCAGTGTACTACACATAATTGTGCATGTGTGCCATTGTGCCCTACTCCCCCCGGTCCCTGGTAGTTACTCACCCTGTTGCTGTTGGGTCAGGTCATTTCGAGCTGTGTCTGGACACCACACTGATGACTGTGGCCACCATTTCCTCCAGCTCATCCAGCTCCTCCTGTGGCGCAGGACTCCCACGTTCAGCCGTTGCTGCCTTCCTGTTGGCAGCGAGTTTCTGGTTTGGCTTTTCACATCATGCAAGCGCATCTTGACCTCCTTCATTGACCTCGTGAACACTCCAACTGCATTCACGTTGTTCACGATGGACTGCCATATTTCCATTTGTGTTGCCAATGACACAGTGGAGGTGACAAACAGTTGTTGGTAGTGTTCTATCATCTCCGTGACGATGATCCGGTTTTCCTGCGGACTGAACCATGTCTTCCTCTTCTCCTTGCCCTTCCCCGACCACAGGGTTCCTGGCTTGTCCTCTGTGGGGCTTGTGGGGTTCGAGTTGTCCTCTGCACTCAGTCCGGGTACATCCATGGTGCTACGCAGTTTATTTTGGTTTTGTTGTTTTTCCTTGCTTTTATAGTGCATTTTCCCGCATGACTCGTGGGAATTGCAGGCCTGACGCCGGTAGTAGCAGATTTTTGTATCGCAACTTTTTTCGCGTTCGTGTTTAGCATTTTTCCGGCATCACGTTGATTTTAATTAGGTCATTTGGCGCATTATCATGAGACTATTGCACAGAGCCGTAGGGTTGGGAATACAAAGTTTACACAGTGTTATTTTGTCGCGATAGACTGCGATGTGCAAAATTGGTTAAGCATTTTTTGGGATAATTATCACACGTTTTTGAGAATATGCTCCACTGAGCGTTATCGACTAGAATAAAACATTATGAAGAATGCAAGTGTAATGGGTCTGTACAGAGATAGTTGTATTTTTAAATATTCATATAGATTGCCCACGTCTTCTATTTTTCCTTCTTTGGATAGTTAATACAAAACAATATCTTGATATTTACAGATTTAGCAATGGATTAGTTGTTAGATGTGCGAAAGTCAGAGATTACTGAAGAATATTCACACGTGGAAGACATGTATATAGCTATTGAAATGTATTTACAAGACGTACAGTGTTGTGGTTGATGCATTTTTTAAAAATTGTACTCGAAAGTCTCAGTTTGCCCTTACTTGCACATGAGACATTTCAAATAAGGCATGGCCTAAAAACGAACACCCACAACCCTTGCACGACAACGACATCGAATCATAAAAACATGACAAAGCTTGACTTCAGTCAGGCAAGGACATTTTTGAAAGAGGATAACTCAGGTGTAGTACTTGAATTAGGACTGAGACTTTGCCTTACAAATTAACAACTATGGACACAAGAACCTAAAAATCAACTCACATGCTGATCTCGTTATAAAGAAGCATCTTTGTCGGAATAAATCTGATGTAGAATCAATGCTAAGGTTTTCAGGGGACATACTGCACAGCAGCAAGCACGCAGTAAAATGTTTACCCAGAAACAAATCATTATCTGTATTAATGAAACCAGCACTGCGCATACACAGTTATTACCAGCAATGTTCATCCCTATGATTGCTGTTTTTCTTTCTGGTCTAATAAGCTTTTTGCAACCCAGCAGTGGCAGGAGGAAAATGATCGATCGTGAATCTTTAGTGAGTACTATGATTGTCACAGAAGATGGGGCGGCCCTCTGCACACTTTATACGAACCAGGAATAAGAAAGTAAAATCCATGTTATGTTTATTAATGTAGAAATCCTTATATTCAAAACTATGGCTGATAACCCGCATTGAATGGACTGCATTATATCTATTTTTTTACTATAAAATATCTCTGATAAAGTAACATAAAGAATGAGCGACCCATAGCTCTAACATAAACCACATACACAGGTAAAATAAAAAAATGTAATGAGACGAGATACTGTTCAATGTCATAAGAACTGGAACTACTAAACATGCAGCACACGGAGCAAGAGCAAATCAGCTAGAGCGTCCCAGTGGCTGGGTTTGACTCATATGAGCAACACAAATTCCTTGAATAAAGTCTAAGGTTCGAAGAAGGTGCTTCAAAAAGGGACACCAAACACCTGCTATGAAACGGAGGGAGTGCTGAATATCGAGCCCAAGAATATTGATACATGAGAGTATCAAGGGCAAAATATTGAAAGGTAAGTGCTTAAGGAGAAGAATAGATTTACTATTCTTAACTCCACATCTACGTACCATGAAGATACATTTATCACCAAGGACTTAGTTATAGCATATATTAATGTACTTACCTTCCAATATTTTGGAATCAATGTTTTTTCATCAATATTTGCATGCCTTGATTTCTGGATTGGATATTCAGGTTGCACACCTCATGAATGTATTATAGTGCAGTAAACAGAGACCCCACAGTGCTGATTATCCCTTCCTGTACCTTCTGAAGTAATCAATATTCCTGCATAAGCACAAGTGACAGAAGCCAGTGAACATGGATGCAGAACCTCGATACTTTGAGGTTGCCTGGACAGCAGCCAGTAGTTTTCAGAAGGGGCATTTAAAGTTGGGGATATTTCCCCTCCACTGTGTGTGAGTATGGTGGTGCACTGGCATATCAATGCACAAAGGCAGAAGAACATGCAGAAAAGTAAGTGCACTTAGTTGTACAAATACTACTTTGCGTACAACTGTAAACAAACAAACACAATTGAGATAAATAACACATAGAATTATGTCTAAGTATATTAGAATTGTTTGCTGCTACTCAACTTCAGTAGTGCGGAGAAGCAGACCAATTGGGAGGATTTCACCTACAGGATGAATGCATTAAGGGTGGAGGGACGAATAGTGGGGGGAAAAAATTAGTGATGAGACGAGAAAATATGCTTGGGGAACAAGTTTGCCTAAATAAAGGTGGTATCTGTTCCCTCTAGAGGTATAACTGGATAATGCATCGCACTTACCTCTATGAAGCAGTGTATCCTCTTCATCATGCGCCCCATTCAGCTGCACAGCCTGCCAGTTCCAGAACCTCTACCATTGGGTAAGGTACACACGTAAGCAATATTAATAAAGCAAAGCACTGCAAATAACACCATGCCAACAAGCAATATGCATCCCAGTTGCAACACTACTCCAAAATATAGGCATGACACACCTACAAACAAATATACTAATGTACTTGACAGGTAATGCTCATCTCCGCACAGAAACTATAAATTCACGTCAAAAGACACCTTTTTTACTCTTTTCAGACTCTCTTTGTGCCCTTTTACAATTCACTCACTCTTGGTTTGGAAGTGTTGCAACCGGGGCTCACACAGGCGCTCATGCTTCATGCCAATGCAAATGGCTACTCCATCTTACAGATGTTCCCTGTACTAATCACATGTCCCAATATGTGTGTGCTCACATCTGCAGTCACTAAAGGCCCCTTGGTTAGACTTTGCACACTGGGGCACTACATGCCCAGTGTATGTGTCCTAAGCACTAAAAATTTTAGAAATTGGTGAAAAGAAACTAGACCCAGGGAATAGAAATGTAAATGTCTCCCATTGACTGCAGTACTTATTTTGCCATCTACTAGTGTGACCGGGAAAACATGGCTTAAGGTCCACCAATGAAGCCGGAGTTTAAACCAGAACCCCAACCAGGCAAAATAATCCTTTTGCGAGGCACAAAACTTTTCTATTCAATATCAATAAGTCAGGTTTATTTAGCTATATTTAAGGAGTCTGCACAGAAATATTTTTCTGAAACTTTTCACTTTGTGCCTGTGCACGTGCGCGCACATTTCTTCAGGGATTTAAGGATTTCTATAATCTACCCTGGCATCCTTTGAAATGTGCAATTTGAAGGTGAATAAATACCACTTGAAGGTTTCCTTCCGTGCTTGTTTACATGCTTGCACAGTTCCAAAACCCATTTATGTGCTCGGAGTGTGAACATATGCCAGCGGCAGCTCCTCCGCTAAGGTGGAGGAGTGCAGCCCCACTGCTCTTCCAGCTGTGGGAAAAGGAAAAATAAAATGATAATAACTATGCTATTATCATTTTATGTTTCTGGTTTACTTGGCAGAGTGGAGCTAGGCTGTCCTCACATCCAGGAATGGCAGGAGTGGTGGGCACCTAAATTGCGCATGATGGTTTGGCCGGCTGTCTTGCGCCGGCCAACCCGTCATGCACACTTTGCATGTTCTCTCACCCAGGCTGTGGTACAGCCTACACAGCCTGGGTGAGAGAATATCCCCAGGCCCCAGTCCATCTGTGAGCACTGAACCACGGCACTCAGACCAATCACAATGCTGCTCTAAGGCAGTCTTGTGATTGTTCAGAGGAGCATGAGTGCTTCTGGGAGCCAGGAGCCAAGGGAGAACGGAGGAGAGATGGCAGTCTGCATTGCCAAGTTAAGTTTTCTTTTATCTTTACTTTTCTTGTTTTTTGTTTTTAAACCCCCTCCTCCGCCCCGTTCCCCAGCAGCCACCACTGCATATGAAACTTAAGCACAGTACCAAACTTTAAAATGGCATTTGTTCACTTTCAAATCGCACATTCCAAACAGATATAGCTTAGTCAATAAGATTGGGGGTGGGGGATGGGGAGTGAGCTTCAGGTTTTCCAACAATCACACTGGCATATCATGGTAGAAATGATATGAGAAGCAGCACGTGGGGGTTTAAGGGCCAGTGGAAAGAGAAAGGGAGTGCAGAATGGGAGAAGTACTTAAAACAGTATTTTGTAAAATAACCATGTTATAAGACCTCCAAAACATATAAGAGAGTTAGTGTGTGTGTTTTTGTCTGAGTGAGCATTTAGAAATCCCAGGTGAAATTGAACAGACACCTTATACCTGACTGAAAGCTCCTGTACCCAACTATGTATTATACAATACAATCATGCAAAGAGGCACATAGTTAATAGCATACAATACGCGCACAAAAAACACAGATTGATAAGGAGTCTTGTCTTCATATAAGCATCTTCTTTATTCTTGATTCACACAGCCAACGCGTTTCACCCCAGCGGGCTTCATCAGGGCTGACGTGAAAAAACTCAATTCCACGTCCTTGCAAGTCAAAACGTAATCCATGTGATAATTGCCTCCGGTCAAAAAAACACTACCCGTTCGTGTTTTTTGACCGGAGGCGATTATCACATCACCTGTTGGCGTCGTATGCGAAAAGGAATACTGAATTTGGAATAAACTGAGGAGCTAGTGAATTGCACTAAACATCTCTGGAGCCCAAAACGGGCAAAATCAAGCAAGGTTATGCAATTAAAAAAAAAATTTGGGACACCTCGCAGAAAATTCTGAACTTGAAAAGGATATTTGTGCTTGAAGTGTATATTGGTGTATATTGGTGGAATCCGTTTTGACTTGCAAGGACGTGGAATTGAGTTTTTTCACGTCAGCCCTGATGAAGCCCATTAGGGCGAAACGTGTTGGCTGTGTGAATCAAGAATAAAGAAGATGTTTATATGAAGAGAAGACTCCTTATCAATCTGTGTGATTTGTGCGCATATTGTATGCTATTAACTATGTGCCTGTGCCTTTTTGCGTGATTGTATTGTATCGTTTAAATTTAGGTCCTAGGGCAGTGGACTTACAAAGGAGGTCACAAACTAGACTTTTAGGTGACTTTACGTTTTGTGATAGAAGAGTAAGTGCTTGTTTCCCTCACTGCTTTTGCTGTTTTCCAACTATGTATTAAGCAATACATGTATTAGGGGGTTGTAACACTCCAAACACTCCCCTTTCGAGCTACACCCCTTGTTCTAAAGGATGCCAGGATAGGTTATTGATATCCTTATGCTCCATAAGTAATGAGTGCGCAAGCGAAAAAGGAAAATGTTCACAAAAATATTTCTGTGCAGGTTCCTGAAATACGGTGTAGTAGCAGGATAATAAAAAGCTTGCAGAATTGAAAATCAGAAGTAAATCACAATGATGACTGTTACAGTATCTTATGTTAGCATAGAATAGAATCTGCATTTCCATATGTTTGCAGTACCTTCAGTAGATGTTGGAGTCCACAGTCAAGTTAGAAGTAAGTATCACCATGAATCCAGGAACAAAGGTGATATTTGGTGCTTCCGCTCATCACCAATTCGTAGTAGATTTCCACCACAAGAGAAACCGCAGGAAATGAGCTACAAGATACTCTCCATAGAAAAAGATTCCATCAATCTAACTATCAGCAGCTTGATGTAACAGCATGGGCGGTTTCCAATCATGGGCATAGGAGCTCCGTTCCACCTTTATTCCCCAGCTCAGGTGAACATAACTGCATATTTGAACTTATATTAATGTAGGATTGCCAATAATAGTAAGGGAGAATTGAACACAAGTGAGTTTTCAATTGTTTAAAAAAGACTCACTCCATCTCGCTGGCTCAGGTCTGCTGCACTTAATCCAAACACACTTATCTTGTGCAGGCTGGCATATGCCCAACATTTGCCTGTGAACACTTTGCTATATGCTGGGCTAATGATCTCACAGCCAGGGGTCATCAGCTCCACTAAGACATAGCTTTGTAGACAGATTTCCGCCCGCTGATGATGTGATGGTAAAGTGAGCCCCCAAGGCTTCCGGATAATAAAACCCTATAGCACTGAAGCCTCATGTCAACTAGGAAGCGGAAACCATGTCACCCCACCATTTCCCATCTTTTAACATGTGTGGGATGGGGTCAGTGAGTATCGCTGACCCCTGCGACGAGCTGGGAAAGGGTGAGGTAGAAGCTGCAGTCAGGAAGCAGAGAAAGTGAGTCTGTGCAGTAGCTCATCTCTTAATTTGAAGATACAGCACAGACTTGAGGTGTCTGCCTACAACACTGCTTTTAATGAGAGACGTCTGACATGGAAGAGAGGGAGTGGCAAGTGGCAAGTATGGCAGCATAGCAAAGAAAATAGCAGCTTGAGCTTCTCGCAGTGCCCCCATGCCATGTACTTATTGTCAGAGAAAGCACACAAGTGAAGCATGCCCAGAGTAGGCAAGCATAAAAAACATAATGAGAAAGTGACTCAGTCGGCCCATTATAAACATTTATGTTAGACCTAGCTTTTTTTATCTGGCTTTATCCCCAGAGTTTTTGCTTTTTTCGCCTCCTCTTTCTGACCTGTTTTTGTTGGGTTAATGATTCTGGGCACTTTACCGCTGCTGTTCAGTGCTAACAGTCGACCTGGCATGCCTCGGGGGTTGGGGGGTCGTGAAGGGAGGCTGTTGTACGGGGAGGTCATGCAGGGGGTGTTTTAATTAAATTATAATTATAAAAAATAATTAAACTTACCTTTTTGGCTGTCGGGTCCCATGTCTTCTCTGTTCCTACTCTCCTGCCTCCGGCAGGAACAGGAAGTAGAAGCAGGCAACCAGCATCCTTCCCCTAAGCCAGTCACAGTGCTACAAGTAGTGTTGTGATTGGTCAGGACGCCGCTCAGCCAGGGGCTTATGGGGAGGCCATGTTCTCCATGCAGGCTGCCTGCATGGAGGAGGGCAGAGTGCACATGACTGGTTTGGGCAGCCCAGAGGGCCGACCAAACAGTCTTTGCTCACTCGGGAGTGGGCGGCACACCACTCCTCCACTGCCCTATTCGCAGAGCAGTCCCATTGCCTGCAACCAAACATAAAATAGTAATAATTGAAAGTTATGAACATTTTATATTTCTGCTTCTCGCACTGCGAGAAAGAAGTGGGGTGACACTCCTCCACCCTAGTGGAGGAGCCACCCCTGAGTGCTAAAGTACATTTGCTGTTCATCTATATTGTGTTTATGGATTGGTGTTTCCATGATGGGTTTATTTGACTTACTACTAAGCCCCTAGTACAGTGCACTGTGTGTGCCCAGGGCCTGTAGTAAAGTGCTGCTAGTGGCCCTGCAGCAGTGATTGTGCCACTCTTGCATGCAGCCTTTTAAAGGGGTCTCAGACCTACCCCTGCAGTGTCTGCGCAGAGTTTATACTGCCATGTAAACCTGGTACGTGCACCCACTTGCTAGACCCTAGCCTTCCCTTTTCTTCATATTAGACACCGCTAAGGTAGGCCCAAGGTACCCCTGTGGGCAGGGTGAAGTGAATGTGAAAGGTAGGAAATGTACTGGTGTGTGTGACATGCCCTGACAGTGAAGTACAGTATATTTCGTTTTTCAATATGTAAAGGCTATCTGTCCCATAGGATAGAATAGAAGTTAATTTATAACATTTTATATGTGTAACTTGCCATTGGGATACATGGGTAGATGGAGTTTAGTATGCCTGAACTTTTAGTAAAAATGATTTTTATATTGTGTATTTGAAAAAACCACTTTATAGAAAGTGGGTACTTTCTTGCTTAGCCATGCTGGGTGCCTCTTCTGGTTTGTGGATTGATTATCTGGCTTTGGAGTGAGAGGGGCTGGGGATATGCATTCTCTCAGATTGCCACTGAGGGGGTTGAGGTATGCCCTGGATTTCCTGAATGAGTCAGGGCTGGGTAGAATAGACCTGGGCTGCACTTAGAGTAGTGGGAGGAGAATTCCCTGCACCTGAATAGGTCTGATCTGCCTTACACAATCCCATCTCCACCTCCTGCCGGGAAGCTGGGACAGAAAGTACAGAACTGGTTTGGACTGAGCACAGAGTCCCTCTGCCACAAGAGAACAAAGAGAAATTGTGTATAAATATTGGTTCCGAGACCCTAGGACATTAGAACTCGCTTGGATCAAGCAACCAAGAAGAGCTGGGAAGCTGTGAGGAGAGACTACCACTTTGCCGTGTGCTTTGCTGTGTTTGCCTGTAGTAGCTGCGTCTGTCTTGGGCAGAGAAAGAAGGACTGGACTGAACTTTCTGTATTTGTTTCTGCTGAGTGTCTCCAAGGTCTTGAAGTAGAGCTTGTCCCCTGTTCAAGAAGTCTCAGCAACTGCAAAGACTTCACCTTCCTCTAGGTACCGCCTCTGGGACCCTATGTTCCATTTGCTACAGAGGGAAATCACAGCCCGACGCCATCTCCAACACCGCTGCTGGCTCTGCGATCGGAAGACACAGCAGAGGGCACTGCTGCACTATGCACTGCAACCCTGGTCTAACATAAATGACAACCACTGTCATTGAGCTGCTGCTTGCACTGAGACCTGTGGGCACTGCACTCCGCACCGGCTCAGTTCACTCTGCTGCCCTTGTCTCACTGACGACAATGTTGCAAGCTGATATTGCCGCAACTGCCTGCACCGTGCGTTGGGGGCACCGCTGGTAAGTCATGCGATGCACCGCCCCATCCCACACTGAAGTCTGGGCACACCGACACCAGCTCCCATCGACCGGCACTGCCTCCTGCACTGTCACCTGTCAGCACCGCAACAAGCACCACCTCACTTTGTACTGCTGCCCCAGTCTCACCTATGCCGCTGGACGACCGTCACCGAGCCGCTGCCGGCACCGCGACCTGAGGGCACCACACGCTGCAACGCTCCACTTCACACTGCAACCGCAACTGTTGCTACGACCGGTCCGCACAGATGCATCAGCCGGCGGCAGCTCTCACAGGTAAAGGCTGTGAGACGGTGAGGCGGGCGGGGTGGGAGGGTAATGGAGGTTGACATACAAAGGAAAAGATGAAAGTAAATAAGTAAAACAACTTACATTGCGCTCGCTGTATCGCCAACCCTGCAATACGGTGAGAGCGATGTAAGTAGTTTTATTTATTTATTTACTTATTTACTTTAATCTTTTCAGCCATATGTCAAAATCCACTATCCCTCATCCTGTCCCGCCCCCTCCCTGCCTACTGCCCCACAGCGTTAACCTGTTCAAGCCAGGCACTGGCGTCAGCTGGAACCAAAGTTACTGTTTGCAAGTCTTCTGACACTGACCCCGTTCCTCACCGACACAGTTGACCAAAACTGTTGGATTTGGTTGTTTTCAGCACCCTGGTAGCCCCGGTCAGAGCTACTGACTTTAAGGAACAGCATTTTTGAGGTTTTTGAGGTTATTCTTGTATAGTGCATATTTTGATTATTATATGTTGGATTTTTGTTGTTTTAATCTAATTTGGTTCAGATAAAGATTATCTTTTTTTCTAAACTGATGTGGTGTCCATTTGTAGTATTTTCACTGTCTTACTATATGCACGAATGCTTTACTCATTGCCTCAGAGATAAGTCTGCCTGCTCATGTCAAGCTATCAAGGTGGTGAGCGGAGGTTGTCTAAGGGCGTAACTCCCTTACCCTGACTAGAAACAAGGGTCCCTACTTGGACAAAGATGCAAACCATTGCCAACTGGAGACCCCCATCTATAACAATTTATTATAAGAAGCTGTTCTTGTATTCAGTATCCCTACCTAATGATGCAAGGCGCACATAAAAGATGAGACTGAGCAGAGTTCTAGCAACAGAGTACCCCACGCATTGGAAGGCACTCGCTCCTGATATTTCATGCTTACACATAAAGTGCAGTGGATGAGCAGTGTTCAGCTGCTGTGTCTACGCTTGCAGAGCTGCACGCTGGAACCACGCGTGTTCCATGGGCTATGAGGGAACAGAAAGAGAATGGGGGTTGGGTCGGGAACTGCGAAGGCACTTCATGTGTCTGTGGGGGCAAATAACAAATGAGATAAACAAAGGGCACCGAAAACAGTCCATGACATGTCCACCGGTGACACCCGCACCCACTGCCTTATCCCATGGGATCGGCTCTGCAGGCTTCTACTGACTTCAGAGACGATAAATCCTTATTTTTCAAGAATACACCGCTGATCTGACAGGGGCCTCCGAGTTCCCGTGGATGGGGTCACTGGTTTCTCTGTTTTTAACTGTAGATGCAGGGCCTTTCGTTTTTCGTCCAGGGGAATCATTACAGTGATAATATCACGCCTTCAAGAAACGAATGCTACGAAAGTAAATGTTCTTAATTGACACTGCTGCCATGCCTGTTTCCTTTAATCACAGCTATAACTGACACAAACGCCTGTTTACGGGAAGTGTTTTATTTACCAGCGAATGTATGACGCAGGCGTGCGAGAATCGTACAGCGGCGTCGTGTCGATTTCTTGCTTCACGACAGCGGCCTGGCCATGCCAGATTCTACCCCCGCCCTCCAGCAATGCCAGAGATGACCCAGTAATCCAATTTTCACAGTGCACTGAATCTGCTGTTTGGGGGCACGCCGGACTGTTTGCTCTGTACTCTGCTGTGTGCAGATGTGGCTCTAAACTGAAAAGGGCCGTTCTATTTTATTTTCACAAGTCAAACTTACATTGAATGGAACTCCCGGAATCAACTCAACATCCCCTGATTTTGGGTAAATCACTTCATCTCCCGGTGCCTAAAATAAAAAAAATATGACCTTGTGTAATGTAACTTGTATTCCTGTCAATTGCTACAGTGTTCAGTGGTCGAGGTCGCGCGATAAAGAGCGGAATGCATTCACTGTCCAATTCCAGGCAATGTCTGTGCAAGCAGATTCATGGCATCTGGCTGATGGGAAACACGAGTTCTAATTTCATTCGGTATGCATGAACGTAATTGATACTGCTGCAAAAAATGGAACGTAATAATTGTACGCTTTTTTTGCTTTCCCCAAAGCGACATTACAACGTTTTCCACTCTTTCACCTTACAATAATTATGTTTTTTTCTGATCTCAAAGGCACAGAATGTGAACTGCGTGACTCAGAATTTAATTTACAGTGGTAGAGTGGTGTGTACCTCTTGGAGATGAATAGAGAGGCGTGTTTTCGATCTGTCTTTGACCAGTTCAGAAATAATGTCTAAGAAAGAGAGAGATCTCCTACAAATTCCACTTTCAGACTCCATGGACCAAGTGTTTATTCTCGTTATTCCTAATGTCTCAGCCTGACATGTATTCACGTGGAGGTAATAACTACTTTTTCGTGAGGGAGATGCCAACCTAAAACCTTCTTGCCTGTTGTACACATCCCTGAAGAGGAAGTCAAGCACTTTTGGGAAGCCAAAACTTCCTCCACAAATATCAGAGTTTTTGTGCAAAAACCTATTCATTCATTCATTCTGTTCATTTTTAAAGTTTGTGCTGGAAAATGCATCATTTTACCCTATAAAAAAACAAGCATTTGCAATGCAATCAGTCTCGCTTTTGGGACCTTATATGTATTTAGGTACGCAGCACATTAGCCTGGGTGTTGAAACATTTACTGTTCTTCAACATAGAGGGAAAGTAAGCACCAAACTGTGTGACACACCAGGTATGGGAACACATGGAGAGAAATATTGTCTTTTAGTTGGAAATGCTCAATCAATCAATCAATCAATCAAAGCATTTATATAGCGCACTACTCACCCGGAGGGTCTCAAGGCGCTGGGGGAGGGGGGGGGTCCGCTACTGCTCGAACAGCCAGGTCTTGAGTTGCTTCCTGAAGGCGAGGTGGTCCTGGGTCAGGCGGAGGTGGGTCGGGAGGGAGTTCCATGCCTTGGCGGCGAGGTAGGAGAAGGACCGTCCCCCTGTGGTGGCTCTTCGGATGTGTGGAACGGCGGCGAGGGCGTGGAATGGGGACGCGATGGGGGCGCGCCCCAATAGCTAAATGCTATAGTTCAAAGCTCTGTTTTTAATGTAAAATCAGGGCCTTCAGTGGCGCTATATTATTGCCTATGGGTGCTTGTGGAAGACAATTTTATGGACTGGAATCTAGAGAATGCGCTACATGAAGGGTTGAGGTCTAATAGCCTGCGAAAAGTAAAGCATGCAGCTTGAACACTAACAGTCAAGATCTGTTGGTGTATGCTTTAAAAACGTAAAATTTAAAAATGTTAATTACATTTTTATTGTCAGAATGTCGGTGAGTTGAAAACTTTGAAGAGCAGCTGGTCTCTATGTTTTTTTAATGTTAGAAGGGCACTAATAATTTACAATTATAACTGTTTCTGAATTCTGCTTAGCTTTCCAGTTAAATAGAGACCAACGGAGGCTATTGTAAGGTTCCTTGATGCTTCTACAGGAAGCAGAGGCCAGATTATGAAAATCTCGTTGGCTCCTATTTCCACCCTACTTCAGTCTGCACGTTTAACTCTAAAGCCTTCTGGCTGTGGCGAACAACACAAATGTGTGCATGTACCGCTTATCGCCAAATAAAGCTATGAATCCAGAATGATTGAAGCCAGCAATAAAACAAAGATACATGGATTTATTTGTAGGCGATTTCACCAGATTGACTTCCTGTGTCCAATATGCTTTGGACACAGAATGTTGTTTAACATAACAAACAGTGAAAGGTACAGCGAATGAACAAGATCACATTAAATGTTTGGCATAATCAAGTTCTGTAATAAAAAAAAGCTAATATTTACTCTTTAGATAGGTACACCCATGTGACTCCCTTAGAGAAAGGGTAGAACGAGTGAAGAATGCAAAGGCTGCTACCTGAGTGATTAGCACCTCTAACACGTTTTGTAGGTGAGACTGGCCAACACTATCCGCACCGTACATTTGAAAAGAAGGGAAAGGCGGGGTCAACATCGGCCCACCACAGTTATGGCAGGGCGCACCGGCCCCCACCTGCTACCCGCACTAGCTATTGGGGCGCGCCCCCCCTCGCATCACCATGACGTGGCGGGCGCTCCACAACATGTATTGGACACCGGGTCCCTTAGTGACCTGGAAGTGATTGAGTCACTTCCGGGTCACTGGGGAACAAAGGCCAGGCCGGTTAGATCCGGCCTGGCATATGAGGGGTTAAAAGGCCATGGAGCGCGAGATTCTGCCTCTTTGACTCCTACACGCCATGGCCTGCCCTTCCAGCCTCTAGGAGGCTCTAATTCTTTTTCTGTTTTCTCTTTCAGTGCGGTGTCGTGGTTGGTGTGATGGCAGGGCCTCGGTCGGAGGCCTCAACTTTTCTTTTCGTCGATCGGTCCTCAGTCCGGCAGCTTGGATACCCTCTTCAGGGCCTCAGCGGAGGCCCCTTAAACATCTCTTATCTCTGTTCCCCTTTTGCAGTCTCGGCGAGGTTGCGGGACAGCTTTTTGAGGCCGAAGTCAGCTGTTTGTATGGGCGGGAGTGGAGCTGCGGCGTCCAGAATGAAAAGGGGGGGCTCTTGGCCCCCCAGCCCGCATGGCGGCGCGGCGACCGTCCCCCTCCTCAGAGCTTCTCAGTGGAGGGGCGTGCCCATCCGGGCGCGCCTCGTCACCGATTGGTTGGCGCCCCCCCTTGACCCGGATGCCATTGTTGGGCTTCCGGGTCGGGGGGGGGTGGGATGCAGGAGGGGCTGGGTGGGGGCGGGTCCGCCCTCACCTGGCCCCTTGGGGATAAAGAAGCGGGGAGCGCCCAGGAGACCCTCTTGTTCTCTGGACGCTCCCCCACAGAGTGTCGTGCCCCGCGTTCGGGGCTTCTTGTTTTATTTACTTTTTTCCATTTGTTTTGCAGGCTCGTTTTCGTGAAGTGGATACCAGGACGGCCGAATTTGCTCGTATACAACGAGGCAGCATTACGAGGGGAGGCCGTCGGAGGCATCGCGCTCGAGCGGAGGTCTCCGGGACACGAAGCAGGTTTGAAGAGCACTTGTAGGCAGGCGCCTGAATCGTCAGTAAAAGGTATTTTGCGGGGGCGGTGGGCCCCGCATGGGAGATCGGTGAGCCAGCCGGCAGTTTGTTTAGAGGCCAGCGTGCAGGTCTCAGGGATACACACGGACCCGGGCAGTAACGGCGGTGTAATACTCCTTTGTTAGGGGCTGCCCTCGTGTTAGCTTAAGAGAAACGCTCCACCTGTATGAAGCGAGGTTTGCACTTGGTTCGTTTCCTTTGCTTCTGTATATAGATATTTCGGCTAATAGGAACGATTGCACGCTGCACAGGCGGCGCGGGAAAGGTGATTGGGGAAATTTAAATCCGACCGCGTTAGCGCTTTTGTTTTCGAAGCGCCTGGTGCCACTATCAGGTTGTGTGTATATTGCAAGGATTCACGGGGAGGAAGCGAAGCAGGGTCGACCAGGGCAGGACCTGGATGGGAGACCCTTGGTGAAAGCAGGCGAATTTTTTGGTATAAAGCACTGAATTTAAATTCGAAATTACAAAGGAGGGTGTATTTATTGAATATAAACCTTCCTGGCTTAAGGAGCCTACAATAAATGTGGGTGTTTTTTAATCTGCTCCTGCTTTATATTCCACGGTATTGATACAATCTTCTATTGCAGGCAATTAACGACTGATTGGTATTGGTGCAATTCGATTACCGGAAGGGCCATAAGACGTCGTTGCTGATCCAACACCATCTGGGAGCACGCAGGACGTATCGGTAAGAGGAGAGCGGGGGGCTAGCATTTCATAGCTTCTAGTTGCCGCCGGGTGGGTCTACGTTAGAGTTTACTCACCCCTGACAAACCGGATAAGCCGGGGCGTTGCGGTTGCTGTTGCATGGTGCTTACAGCCCCCTGTACATCCTCCAGCTGGTGAAGGTACAGAGCGCACGGTCTGTTAACATAAGGAGTGTAGGGCCGAGGCGTGCGATCATGCCAGGGCAAAGGGGTGGTAAAAGGGGGTCTAGCACGGAGGCCATGATGCAGGCTATGATGTGGGAAATGGCTCAAATTAGCAAGATTGGGTAAGGTTGAAGAGGCCCGCATGAATGATAGACTCGCTGACCCCCCGGGCCCATCAGGGAGGCCAGTACGGGAGAGAACGGTTCCTTTGCCAAGGGGTGATTTTGTTACCCCACCTAAGAAATCCAGGGCAAAAAAGCCTAGGTTCAGTTCCCCAACCCCAGGGCCTTTAGAACCAGTTCCCACTGTACCAGTACCCACGATACCAGTTCCAGTGGCACCACTGCCAGCGATCCCAGCACCAATGGCACCGGTGCTCCCTGCTGCTCCGGCTGCTCCTACAGCACCTATCCCCCCTCCACCTGGGGGACTGGCACCAGTCCCGGGTGGGCCATCGCCACCGGCCCCATTGCCTAATTTGCCTGGACCCCCAGATGTTCCTCCTGGGGTCCCAGATGTGCCGGCGGGCAGTCCGGACCCAGTCCCTGTTGAGTTGGAGTCTCAGATAGCGGCATTATTGCCTTGGCTTCGAAAAGGGGGTGTGTGTCTTCCCTCAGCCGACCATGCGGCTGAAGCAGTTAAATTGGTGGAAAAAATTAAGGCTGCAACAGCGGCTGATAGTATGGCGGTGCCCATATCTTCTTCACTTACAGGTTCCAGTTCAGCCCAGCCAAATGGAGATAGTGTCCCACCAACACAGGCGCCCGTGAATGGTAAGGAGGTGGCGCTGCCCCTTTTGGGGGACGGCGTTGTGCCATCCAGGAGTGAAAACTTAGGGCAACATGTGTCTCAGGCAGTGAAGGAAATGATTTGGGCGGGGAAGTATGTATACATTTATTCCTTGTTGTTGGACAATAGGGAGATGGAACAGGCTAAGTTGATGAAGGAATGGATGCATCCAAGTGAATGGAGGGCTCAATGCTCCAGATTCAAGGTAGAGGAAACGTTGAAGAATTGGATCAGGGCCTTTGCTGTCCTTTCCGCGATCACGGCGGAACGGCCCCCAAATGTCCAGGCAGCTATGTCTTGCTACATGAGTAGGATTGTGAGGTGGAGCGATCAGTATACCGGCGATGCCTGGAAGGAGTATGATATTAATTTCAGGAAGGCCAAAGAGTTTAATGCATCTTTAGCGTGGGACACGGTGGATTCCATGTCATGGCATCAGCAGTTCTCAGGGGACACGGCCCCTACACAGTCTACTAGCGCTCCCAGGGTGTTCTCCGCCAGGCCCCAACAGCCCTTTCGGTCACACCAGGGGAATGAGGTCCCCGGGAAGAACAAGGGGGGGGGGGGGGCAGAGAGAAAAGGGGTGTGTTGGGACTTTAATAAGCGCTCCTGCTCAAGGCCCCAGGGTACCTGTAGATTTAGGCATGCGTGTTCAATTTGTGGTCACCCGTCCCTTCCCGAGACAACATGTAGGAACAAGCAAGGTAACCACGGTCACGGGGGAAGGGGGAAGCCTGAGTAATTCAGTCCAGCATGCCACTCCAACGCCAATAGACGTTTTTGCAATGATCCCCTGGTTGAACAGATACCCTGATCGCACAGCTGCCACTCTATTGCAAGAAGGTTTTTCTCAAGGTTTTAGGATCCCAGCAATGGGTTACACTGGTAGCCCACACTGCAAGAATCAGCTTTCAGTAACACAGAATCCAGAGGTGGTGGCCGCTAAGATTTCCAAAGAGTTGTCCCTAGGCAGGATAGCAGGCCCCTTCCAAGAGGTGCCGGTTCCCAATTTTGTGTGCTCTCCGTTGGGGGTAGTACCCAAGAAGGAAAGGGGCCAATTTAGACTGATCCACAACCTATCGGCCCGAGGGGGACATCCTTGAATGATGCAATTGATGAGGGGATTTGTAGTGTCAAGTATACCTCATTTGATCAGGCGGTTGATTTACTGCGTGCTCTGGGTACAGGTGCATTAATGGCAAAATCTGACATAGAATCTGCTTTCCGCCTTCTTCCTGTACATCCCCTGGATCACCACCTCTTAGGTTTCACTTTTGATGGCAAGTTTTACATGGACAAATGTATGCCTATGGGCTGTTCCATATCATGTGCATACTTTGAGACGTTTAGCCCATTCCTAGAATGGGCTATGAGACAGATCACTGGCCAATAACAGGTCATGCATTACTTGGATGACTTCCTTTTCTTGGGGGCGGCGGACTCTCAGGAGTGTGCTTGGGCATTGCAGGAATTTTGCATGCTCATGCGTGCTTTTGGGGTCCCGCTGGCACCAGGGAAGACGGTTGGACCAGCCACCTGCCTGGAATTCCTTGGCATTGAAATTGACTCCGTGGAGGGATGCTTCAGGTTACCCAGGGACAAGGTGTCGAAGTTTAAGGCAGCTCTGCGCCAATGCCTAGGTAAAAACAAGGTTTCCTTGCAGCAGCTGCAGGAAGTAGTGGGGCAGTTGAACTTTGCTCTAAGGGTCATCCCTATGGCCCGCCCGTTCTCACGCTCCATTGCTCAGGCGATGAAAGGGTTGCGGGAGAAGCATCACCGCACTAGGCTGTCATCTGAGGTGCGCCAGGACATGCATATCTGGATGGCATTCCTGGAGGGCTTTAATGGCAGGGTAGTGTGGTCAGCTCCCCCTGCTACATCAGCAGAGTTAGGCCTGTGGACTGATGCGGCTGGGAGTGTGGGCTTCGGTGCCATCCTTGGGAACAAATGGGTCACCCAGCGGTGGCCGGAAGAATGGAGAGCACAGGGTCTGACAACCAACATTGGCTTCTTGGAACTTTTTCCGATATGGGTGGCATTGAAGGTCTGGGCAGAACATCTATGTAACCAATCAGTGGTGTTCTGGTCGGATAACATGACAGTGGTGGAATGTATAAACCAACAAGGGGCTCGCTGTCCGTTTATACTATGCCTGATAAAAGAGATTGTGCTGCAATGCTTAAAGTGGAATGTAGTTTTCAGAGCCAAGCATGTGCCTGGCATCCTCAACAATGCTGCCGATTCCCTTTCTCGTTTTAAAATGCAGGTCTTCAGGGAACATCTTCCTGCAGCAGACCCCTTGCCAACACACTTCCCGGCAGTTCTTTGGCAGATTGGTGCCCCAGATTACAGGACCTCGTGGTTGCTATCTTAGCCCCCAGGACCAGGACAGCATACGAAGGGGCGTTTTTGTCTTACTGTAATTTCTTGGGTCAGGAATGGGCAGTTAAGTGGGCACAGGAGGCCAGTTTTGAGGCCTATTTAGAATGGATGCACAAGGAACGACGCTCCGTGACAGCGGCAAGCAGGCATAGGGCAGCGGTCTCTTTCTTTGCACAGACTAAGGGCATGCGAGATCCCACGAATACCTTTATAGTTCGCAAAGCTTTGAGGGGGTGGCGCCGGCTGCAGGGACACTGTAGATACGAGAAGGCCCATTGGACTGGCCCGGTTGGCATCATTACTGGAGGCATTACACCAGGTCTGCAGCTCACAGTGGGAGGTCCTCCTGTTCAAACCTGCATTTTCCCTGGCCTTTTATGGGGCCTTAAGGATTAGCGAACTGGTGGCAGGATCAAAAGTGGATAAATTGGGTGGCCTCCAGCGGTCTAGCATTACCATCAGAGAGGATACTATGTGGGTGACAATTCAGAGGTCCAAAACAGATCAGGAATCTCGGGGTCACACCATAGTGCTCCAACGGGCTCGGCCCAACCCTTGCTGCCCGGTCTCCCACGTGGAGGTCTTCCACGGACAGCGGGGGGCACGGCGGTGGGTGCACTGTTGTGTCACGCTGATTGGACACCATTAACTAGATTCCAGTTTAGGAGAGTCCTTGAGTTAACAGTCAGACAGGCAGGGTTAGATCCTAGAGAATTTGGCACCCACTCCTTTAGGATAGGGGCTGCAACTGAACCGGCATTAAGGGGTCTCTCAGCTGAGGATGTGAAGAGCATCGGGAGATGGACATCAGAGTGTTATAAACGTTATGTACGAATTGACATGTTGTAACAACTTGGTGCTCACGCTTGGTATGTTTTGGTTTTCAGTTTCTCAAACCTGTGACGCGGGGGAGGAACTCACCACCGGGCGTCAGCAAACAGCACCATCACAGCACGAGCAACAGGATGAACACAAGACAAAGGTTATCTGGATTGTGGGGCACTCTTACGTGAGGCGTGCTGAGCGTGTTTTTCTTTCAGGAGACCGTCAGGAAAGGGCGGCGCGTAAAGGGCTTGCTATCTCATTCTTTGGGAGGGGGGCCTGTGCCTCAGCCAGTTTAGGGTTTTTTTCCAGGGACTTTTAGCTCAGCAGCCCTCCGCCCCGTCGGTGGTGATACTCCATGTAGGGGAGAATGATCTGGCGAAGTTAGGGAGGCGCATCCTGATTGAAGAGATCATCTCCACGGCAGGGTGGGTGGCCAAGACTTGCCCGGGTTGCATTGTAGTTTGGTCTCAACTTATTCCTCGTTGGCAGTGGCGAGGGGGGGACTCGGTCAGGGCTTTGAATCACTCGGTAAAGAGGATCAATACTCAGTTGGACAAACTATTTCCAGCCCCCCGGTTGCAGACAATTCCACATGGATGTATCTGGGGCGAAAGGTTCTACCTGAAGGATGGGGTTCATTTAACAGAGTCAGGGAATGTCCTTTGGTCTAATAATCTCTGGGCCTGGTTGGAGGGTTATGCTGGGTAAACACACTCCTGGGTGAATTCTTGAGTAGGGGGAGGCCAGATCGTCGGGTAACAATGCTGGCCTGTGGCGATAAGGTCATGACCGGTGAGCAACTATTTTAAGGTCTGAGGGGGCGGGCATCATCCCATGGAGGTGCCCGCCCAAGGGGAGGTGCCCTTGGCACCTCATAGAACTTCAGGGGCAAGGTAATTGCTGTTCAAAGGGGCGCGGGTTGGAGTAGTCACGCTTTCCTTAGGCTGGTAGCCACCCCGTGCGCGCATACTCATGACGTCACCGGATGGCGCAGAGTAAGGGCCCTCCTTTAGTGGGTAAATGGAGTTCACGGCGTGGACCGGGTAATTACCAGGCCCGGCTACGCATGCGCATATCTCTGGGTAAGGCGCAGCTAGTAATTGTTTCACGGCGTGGACCGGGTAATTACCAGGCTCGGCTACGCATGCGCACATCTTTAGGTGAGGCGCAGCTACTAGGACCTGACACTGGTTAGCGACCTTGCCATATGGCCAGAAATGTAGTATACAAAAATCTAGCTTAGGATGTTAGTTCGGTTAGGAAACAACCTGTATTAGAGTCTCTGTTAAGGTTAGTCTCTCATACTTGTTGACAACATTGTATCTAATGTCCTGCTGATTTTTGTATAAAGTATTTATCATGCTATTAAAATTTTTAATTTTATAACTTAATAAATACGGCCGGGGGGTCCCGCGACCCCCCGCCTTCCAAAGATAACCATGTTTTGTGTTCATATGTCCGGGAGTTGGTGTGGTCATTTGGGAGGGGGGCGGCAGCCAGTCGCTGACCATGCAGCCGGGAGTGCTCAGAGTTCGCTTTTTTGAATTCGGCGTCCTAGTTACCAGCGGTTTGAAGCATGATGTGAGTGTGGGGGGAGCACACTGAATACAAATGCAGCTGAACACTCTGGATGGGCGAATTTGTTAAAGCAGGGTCGAGCCGCGGTCCAAGTTGGACAAAAGGACACGTTTTAGAATTACCGGCGTCCTTGTTGTCAGCAGGCTTTAGCGCGCAGAGTGTGGAGGGAGAGCTATGTTTACGAGCGCTCAGTGAATAGCACTGCTTGCCTCGCGGAGTTTTTTCAGGTACCTGTCCTCTTTAAGATGAAATAGTGCCTCCGATATCACTGGTGAGGCCTACTGCCCTGTCTAGGGGTAGATGGTGTGCCCTATTTTGATGGCGCTTTATAAACAAATGCGGGGGTGTAAAGTGCTGAATGTATCGAGTTCCTTGGAGCATGATCATTGGGACGCAAATTCTTATCTCTGTGCTATTTACAACACTTGTGTCAATGTATGTCTTAAAAGGCTTATGCCTGCTGTTGCCCCTGTTTTAGTCCACTGTAATTTATCTTGACTTCGTGTGGCACGAAACGTCGGGGGTGGAGTGTGCACTCCCAGAAAGTCAGACATTACACATGCAGCGTCAATCCATATCGCTTTAGTGAACTTACGCTGGCACTGCCTATAGCGTGATCGCAGATGCTCTCAAAGCATGCCCACGGGTTCGAAGCTGCACTCCCCCATTGCTAGATAAGGCAGGTGTCCTTAAATATTCAAATAAAAAGGAGTACTCCCCTTTTTTAAAGGAAAGCGAGGTACAATTAATCTGTTTATTTGTTTAATGCCATAAGTTGTGGCCGTTGCCGTAATGAGGCCACCGCCGAGTTCCATTGCCTCAATTACTCATGGCAATGATACAGCTAGCGCTTGATCTCTACCTCCCTAGTGAGCCTGCGTCCCAGAGGCAGTAAATGGTGTTGCTGCTACAGATTTCAATGAAGCAGGAGGCTATTTTCTACATAAATTTGAATAATTAGGCAGTGAGTGGCTCTTGACTGCTCCCCTCATTATAGAGTCCTGGCTCTTGTGACTGTGTGCGAGTGGCAGAGGCACTGGAGGTCTCTTGGTGGAGGGCGCAATTGTGGGGCAGAAGTGGAACAGTCCTGGATCACAGGGGGTCAATACACCCCCCACGGTTAGCATGCACTTGCCTTTCGGCATTATTTCCTTAGCCCCCGCTGGGTTACTCCTAAAGGGTGTCTACATATTAAGGCTTCTGGAGGTATACGGTACACTTACCCTTAGTAGGGTGGGCATGGCTGACTCCAATTGCATGATCCTAGCCACGAAGGTTTTTTTTATCTATTGCGCAAGGTAAACTCAAAGAATATAGGTGATACATACACCTGCAATAGATTACATATTGGGATGACTCCAAATTCGTCAGCAACAACCCCACAAGGTACTGTAGTAGGATGTTTGTTAGTACCAGGGACTCCAAACACCTAAACAATTTCTACTGGCAAACAATGTCAAGTTGCGTTGTTGGGGGTACTTCACTTCAATTCAATTCAAGAAACTTTATTTCGGTTTTGAATTACAAACCATAAAAGTTGCACAAACAAGTACGTCAGGATAAAAAATTCATTGTGGAAAATAGTATCAACAACAGAGTATAATCGATAATTAATTTAAAACAATAAATAATAATTGTTATGCTACATTGACACGGCAATATATAAAAGGAAGAAAGTGACAGTGCGTTCTTATATGATCTCTATAGTAGCATACAGTTTATAAAAATACTTTAAAATTTTAGATAAAATTCATTATAGGTCCATAGACTTCCTATACTTAACAACTGATTTTAAGAATTCTAATATAAAAAGTATACAATCTCCATACAGTCATTGTGAATACATCATAGCTGGCCTAACCTGACAAAAATTAAGTTTTTTTAAAAGAGGGACCAAATAGCGTTTGCGGGGGGATTCGTACAATTTACATAAAAAACATAAAAGGCAGTGTGAGAAGTTGGTCTGGTATATAATGCTCACTAATTCTTAGTGATCACTTTGTACCATGCCAAGCAACCCTTATGATGATGGTTGTAATTCAACCTTGTAGACCAGTTATCCTAGTGGTAACGTGGACAAAGCAGTCTTAGGCTAAACTCTGAAAGGCATGTGAAGCCAGCTGTTATACCATACACAACCCCCTTGAATACCAAATGAAAGGGACACCACACAGCTATATATTGAAAATATATATTGATTCATTAACTATAAAATCCCCTGGACTCTTTATGAGCACAGAAGCACAAGCGTTAAATCACAAGACAGTTTAAAATACACAAAAGTTGCACAATATGGATGAGCCCTAGGGGCCACCTAAACCATATACTAAGAAAGTGGTATAAGAGATACCAATAGGAAAGGGAACAGGCCTAGGGCCTTGGGAATCGCTGGAGCTATTCGAGACTAGCAATGATTAAGTCGGGAAAGGCCCACGGGACTCGGGTGCAGTGTTCAAAGTGCACGCACTTTCCAATGTAAAGTCTATGGTGCGTAAAAGTTACACAAAGTTAGTTTAAGGGCACTTCCGCTGAACCTAGAGGAACAAAACTTAAGACACAGACCCTAGAGGTGTGTACCAGTGTAGGGACACCGGCGTTGCAATGTTACCTCACCCACAGGAAGTGGGTGCACAGGGTCGAAGTGGCGTCGGGTTTTGACACGCAGGTTCTTGGCGCTTGAAGCTGAAGATGCTGCAGGCGATGTGAAGGAGAAGTGTCCGGTGGATCCAAGGGTGGATCTGAAGTGGTGAAGACCTGAAAGCAGAGGGGACAATGTTCAAAGTCACTGACCAGTGACCACCGTGGAACCAGATTGGAACCAGGCAAAGTCGGGTGCAAACAGGTGATGAGGGGTTGCTTCTCTCTGCAGCCACGTGGACACGAAGAGGTCAAGGACGTCCAGGAGTCGATCACGAGCTGTACCTCAAAGGTTCTAGCTTATGGCGGTGTCGGCAACTCGATTGAAGCAAACAAGCCTTGGCTAATGCAAGCCATGGGGAAAGTGAAAAAGGCTTATTACTCAGACCAGCAAGGTCAGAGCGGGTACTCCTTTCTACAGGAGCGAGGGCAGGTCTGGAGCAACCAGACCCACAGTGTAAATTGTAGGTTTCGTCACCAAGATGGCCACTGATCACGTGACAAGCGGCCGAATTGGCGAGTCAAGTGGCACAAAGCAAAAGGGCCCCACGCAGATCGTGGAGATGCTGGAGGGCTGATCTTTAGTGCAAATGCTGCTCGGTTGTGGGGCTTCTCAAACCCCAAAGCACAGAGTCAAGGGTGCCTCAGAAGCTGCGCAGTCAGCGTCTCGGGGGTCTTTCAAGATGTCCGCTCCCACGTCTCTCGGTGCCTCCACGGGTCCCTTCTTTGCAGGGACTGTGGATCGGGCTGTGCGAAGTCTGGGAAGCTGGGTCTTGTCAGACTTTGCACTCGGGCTCCGGCGGGAGCCGGCGGCAAAGCAGACGTCGAGGTGCTGGGTGATGCCTGTGTTCACAGGGTGGCCCCTCCTAGGCCACAAGTGAGATTCTCTTCAGTCTTCTGTGCAGCAGAATGTCGAAGTCCAGTCTTCTTCTTGTTTAAAGTTGATTTCAGGATGATCTGCTGTGCAATGGCACTGCTCCCACTCTTATTCCAATCTGAGGGGTGGATCTCCTGCTAGGTCCCTCCCCTATGGGTGGGACCAGGAAGGGGGGTGGTTACACCCCCTCTCCTTTGTCCAGCTCCTCGCCAGGACTGGGGCTGGAAAGCCCCAGAACCGGTTTGGGCTGGCTTATGCACAGGGACACCTTGTGTGCCCCAGGCATGTCTCAATCTATTCAGCCCTGTCCTACCCAATACACAAAACCCTGTCTGGGGTGGTGCTCGCACCTCCCCAGGCAGGAAACCCTTTGTCCAGGCCCTCCTCGCTGGAAGGACTCCCAGCAGCAGGAGGTCAGACATGTGTCTGTGGTGGCAGCATCCATTTTGTGATGCTGAGGCTCTGTTTAACTTTAACCGGGGTTAAGGCTACACACATGTCGTGTCCCTCTAGAAGGGTGGAATGCTATCCCCGTCGCCAGAACTGGCGAGGGGATAGTATTCCAATTCGTATGACACCTTACTCGACATGTTTTGATAAAGCCAAACCAAAGATAGCATTTAACCGCGAGGATTATAATGCACTTAAGAGTATATGGTATGGCAATATCCCGGAACAGCTTAGGGAGTGGTTCCCGACAGCTGCAGACAGGCTCAGCTCCTGCTAGAGCACCATCTCACATGTAACCATGCACTCTGCCCCCAGGATTGCAGGGGCCTTCCATAGGAATGGCTTACAGGTTAACATGTGTCCAGTTTAAGGTTAGATATAGGGATACTATATCTAAGTAAGAGGTGATTACACCAACTTACCCCAGCTGAGTGATCAGCCAGTTGTGTCAAATCTGGAGGCCAGGCCAGGGGTGGCACAAGACGTGCTGCAGCCCCTGGTAGGCCTTGGATGCACCTATGCCCTGGGTACCTAGGGTACACTGTTACAGGGGCCTATAAGGTGAACCAGTTCCAATTATGTTATGCACCTAGGGTACATGGAGTCCATTTTAAGGAGAGAGCAATCAGCCTGGGGCCCTGAATAGCAGGATCCCAGGCCAACTATGTCAAAAACCAGCTAAACACCAGGAAAAAAGTTTGGGGGGTAACCATAGTCAGATATCCACCTTCCTACAGGCAGCATGTCCTGCAGAGACTTTCCGTCGCAGCCGCAGGGAGCTGCCTCTTTATTAAAACCCAAACATTTTGGCCTTACAAGCAAATGATGAAACAAGTTCATCCGAAACCTGGTTAATAAAAATTTCTTGTGCGTGGACAAAGTACCCAGTAAATAAGGCTCAGTATTTGGTGTTGTTTTTAACATAATGTATGTCCGAACGCTAGGTTTCTGTACCTCTTTAGCTTCCCTTGTCAATTTTCTTTCTAGAAGGAAAGCTATTTTTATTGCCTCCACATCCCCCTTGTTTATACATTCAGGGTTATCAAATAACTCACCCCGCCCTGGACTTACAAGTCCTTTCCTAATATAGATCAGCCGGTGCACAGACATAATATCGAGTCCAAAATATCGATTGGACATAATATCGCGTTTTTAACATAGACTGGACAAAATATAGACAGGACAGAATATAGAAAACAAAAATATCGTTTTTATGGTAAGTGAAGTAATATCGACTGTTAAAAATATAGATAGTTAAAATATCGAAGAATATAATATAGATAGTTAAAAATATCGATTTTTTAAAAATATATAGTTTTTTATGGTGTATTTTTATGTTATAATATGTGTGAAAAGTGTGTATTTATGTTATAAATAATTTATTTTAATAAATTTTGTTTTTATAATTATTGCGTAATTTAATTCAGTAGCGGGTTGTGGGTTTATAGGGGAATAGGGTGGGAAGTAATTTAATTATAATTCATTAAATATGTACATTTATTTATGGATAGTAATTTGTAATTAATTGTTAATTAATGTATATGTGTTAATTAATTTACTTGTAATTGGAAAATAATTATTATTAATAGATTGGTAATTATGGAAATTTTACTAACTTAATTCTGTAGCAGGTTGTGGGTTTATAAGGGAATAGGGTGGGAAGTAATTTAATTATAATTAATTAGATATGTAAATGTATTTATTGATAGTAATTAGTAATTAATTGTTAATTTCTTTATACTTGTTAATTAATTTAATTATAATTGTTAATTAATTTGTATTAATTGATTAATTGGTAATCATGTAAATTTTACTAATTAAATTTCTGTAGCGGATTGTGGGTTGTGGGTTTATAGAGAAATAGGGTGGGAAGTAATGTATTAATAATTAATTAAATAATAAAATTAATTAAAATGTATTTATTTGGAAATAATTGTAAAATAATTTTTAATTATTAAATAATTAATTGTTACTGTTTGGATTAATTTATATTAATAGGTGATTAATTGAAATAATTATTGGTAATTAGTAATTTAAAAATATTAATTATTATATTTGATAACATTTTTATTTATTTTTAATTAATTATTAATAGATATTCATTTTTAGATTTTTGAATAATATATTAAATATTTACTTTCCCTAATGTTGTATTCTCTGGAGTGGGAATAGTAATTTTAACCCCTACGCTATCCAACACTTTCCCTACTGTTACATCCACTGGAGTGGGAATAGTAATTTTTACCCCTACGCTATCCAATGCTTTCCCTACTGTTGCACTCTTTGGAGTGGGAATAGTAATATTAACCACTACGCTATCCAACACTTTCCCTACTGTTGCACCCACTGGAGTGGGAATAGTAATTTTAACCCCTACGCTATCCAACGCTTTCCCTACTGTTGCCCCACTGGAGTGGGAATAGTAATTTTAACCCCTACGCTATCCAACGATTTACCTACTGTTGCACCCACTGGAGTAGGAATAGTGATTTTAACCCCTATGCTACCCAACGCTTTCCCTACTGTTGCACTCTTTGGAGTGGGAATAGTAATTTTTACCCCTACGCTGTCCAACGCTTTCCCTACTGTTGCACCCACTGGAGTGGGAATAGTAAATTTAACCTCTACGCTATCCAACGTTTTCCCTATTGTTGCACCCACTGGAGTGGGAATAGTAATTTAAACCCCTACGCTATCCAACCCTTTCCCTATTGTTGCACTCACAGGAGTGGGAATAGTAATTTTAATCCCTACGCTATCCAATGCTTACTCTATGTTTGCACTCTTTAGAGTGGGAATAGTAATTTTTACACTTTTGTTATTGTACGTTAATAATATTGGCTAATATTTAATTATATTTTGTTACTATATATATATGTTTTAAGAAATATGAATAACATTTGTTTTTTACTTTCATTAATTATTTAAATATTATATGTTAATTTAAGTATTTTTAAGTATATTTTAGTAATTAATTTTCAAAATAATTTAATTTAACATTGTTTTTAGTAAAGTCGTTATTTTTTAAAACTATATTTTTGTAAACAATATTTTTAACTCGATATTTTTGTACTTACCTGTTTGTAGATAGAAACTCGATATTTTGTCCGTCGATATTTTGTCAACGATATTCTTGATGGTCGATATTCTGTCTCTCGATATTATTTCAGTAATCCTAGTTCAGTCACGGTACTGCAGATGAGTTATCCATTGACAGGCAGTCTTTTAAAATCATGTTGGTCAAGGGAATATCAAGGTTTAACAATGTTTTTAACCAGCAGGTCAGAGGGCGCAGGGAGAATGCATCACTAACACACTGGATCCCCAGTTCCTCATGAGCAGCTAGGTTTGATGTTCCTCGTCGGAGACACAATAAGCGTTTCAGAAAAACATTCTCCACAATTTGTAAACAGTCTCCCACGATTTTCCCCCATATTTCGCTGCCGTAAGTTGCCGAAGCCACTGATTTGGCCTTATATACTTGCAACATTGCGCCAGTAGGCTTTTTCCCCAATTTGGATGCGAAATTAAAAATTGCTGCATTTACCTTAGCAACGTCCCCTTTCTTTTTCAAAACATGAGGGCCCCATTTCAACTTGTTATCGAAAAGTACTCCAAGATACGAGAACGTGCTAGTGAGGGGAATTTTAGCATCTCCCACTTTAAACTGAAAGTTCTTTTTTGGTGACTGCCCTACCTGCATAATATATGATTTGGAGTTATTTATTGTTAAATCCCTGTCTGTCATAAAAGCATCAAAGGCAGTTAAAAGTGCTTGTAGTCCCCTTTCTGTCCTGGATATGAGGACCGCATCGTCCGCATACAGCAGAATCGGGATTCCCCGACGTCCCACTCTGGGACAATCAGCCCCCACCTCCCTCAAGACGCTATCTAAGTCATTAATATAAAAGTTAAACAAAAAGGGAGCAAAAAATACATCCTTGAAGGACTCCCTTTTTGATATTAAAATCCTTTATCACACTCAGGTCCTAGGAAAACCTAACATTTGCTCTGGTGGACCTATGTATATCTTCTAAAAAATCTACAATACCGCATTGAACCCCCTTCGCCCTCATGGACTGCCAAAGCTTCTTCCAGTTCACACAGTCAAAAGCTGAGGACAAGTCCATGAAGGCAAGGTGAATAGTCCCCTGGTGTGCCACTGTGTTCTTACTTAATATCAAAAAAAGATTCAGGCACTGGGCAGTGGTATATCGCCCCCTGCAGAACCCATACTGAGTGTCGGACATGATCTTTTTGTCCTCTGCCCACAATGTGAGCCTTTGCAGGAGAACCCTCCCCACTAATTTCACCATAGAATCTATAAGTGATATGGGTCTGTAACAATGTGGACTGCTTTTGTCCCCTTCTTTAAAAATGGGGACTATAGTAGAAGTCGCCCATGACTGTGGGCAGCCATGTTGTGCCGCAGCATTGAAAACGGACTCCAGTATTGGCGCCCAAAAGGAGGGTCAGACTTAGAAAGATCTGGGGGGATCCCGTCGGGACCAGGAGCTTTTACCAGCTGTTAAGCCTACAATTCCTTCCAATATTTCACCCCTCCCAAACTTAACATCTGCAACATTGAGGCCGGAAGCCAGAATATCATTCTGTTCAGAGGGACAGGCGTACATCTGCTCAAAATGAGCCCCCCATTCCTCCTTAGATATATAATATTCAAGGCCTCCTCCTGCCTCCTGATCAAAGAATGGTTTATATAATACACTCCAGAACTTTGAGCTATTATTAAGGGTTTCAGGGTCCAATAACTCCCCCCAAGCCTCATCCCTTAACGCTCCCTTACGTTTAGCTAACGCTGCTTTGTAATCCCTACGACACACTATGACGTCAGCTTGCACTCTGGGGATGATGGCTAAAACGTCCCTCAGCCTTTTTGCTGTCTTTGAGCAGTGCTGATCAAACCATCTGTGGCTCACATTTGTTTGTTTCTTGGCTGGGTCAGATAACAACTCTGTAACCTTTTCTGTAATAGTCTGGAAGGCCACTAGCACCTTTGTGGATGGGTGCCCCCCCTGTGTACAAAAGGCTATTTCATCCCCACATGCAACTTTAATATTGTTAAAGATCAGTTCCGGAGTTACTTGCGACCATCTTAGTCTGCGTTTTCCATCAGTTGGGCGCAATAGACCCAATTTAGGGATTTCCCCTGTTTTAGCTACCCAGGGGCCAGTTAGAAGAAGAGATGCATTAAAGATGAAATTAAAATGAAGTCAATAAAGGTCCCTTTCCCATGGCCCTTAACTTGGGCACTGTAAATCTGGTATGTGGATCCGACATGAACATAGTAGAATCATGTCGTTTAGCCGATCCCCTTCGACCGAATGCTCGAAATGAAATCTATGCTTTCGTGGACAACTCAACTCGGAGATACATGACAGTAAGAGGTTACTGCATGAATGAATATTAAAATCACCTACAACCATAAGGTTATGTAGGCTTTGACTCATGGAGTTATTGATAAAATCATTCAGAGCAGATATATTACTATGATCAGGAATGGATGAGAATGAATTATAAAAGTTTACCAAACGCAATGTACAGGTCCCACTACGTATTGTTAATGCAAGGATGCCCAAGTGTGAGGTGGGTACTACACAGATTTTACATGCCACAGCTACTGAGACATAAATGACCATTCCCCCCGTGGTCTCCCCCTGTTGGATACAGTAGCTGGAACGAAATAAGCCTTGTAACCTTCCAGGAAGAGATCACATTCTGCCAACCAAGTTTCTTGTAAGCAGATTATCAAACATTGCTTAACATAGGTTGTCCATCTGGGGTCCCCTAACTTGGCAGCCAACCCTGCTATATTCCAAGAGATAAAATTATTCAGACGCCCCATTGTTGCTTGGCCTCTTCAGCTCCTAAAATGGCCCTCCCCCCATCTGAGATACCAGTTTCCCTAAGTCAATCGCAGGCTTCCAAGCCAGACAAAGTTTCATATCTATTGTGCACTGGTAGTCTGTACCCGGTATTATTTTGCCTATTTGATGGTATCTAGGCTCGGCCTAGACCAGCCGTCCCCCTGAAGATCTTCCTCCAGGCCGAGTCTCACCGGATCCCTCCGTAGTAGTGGCCTGTAGAAGAACCCCAGAGGTAATTGTTGAATTACAGTACCCATTGTTGGCTGTAGACTAAGACCTCTTGAAAGTAAACGACCTGCAGTATGGGGGTTGTCAAAATTAACAATAATGCAGTCATCCGTCCCTTGTTGACTGGATCTACCAATCCAGTTAACCCTGCGTGCCATGATCATATGATTAATTAAATTGGCTCAGTCTAGGGTATTCTGGGAAAACCAATGCACTATTTTATTCAGCAATTGCCCATAATTTTCTTCTTTCTTGGTGGGAGGGCGGGAACATGCCCCAATATAACTACATATGGGGTGGCTTCTGGCGGGAGTTCAATAATTGAAGATCTCCGGGGCACGCAAGGCCCCACCTCTATCCTCTGATTTATCTCCGGCAAGGGAGAGGTCCTTCTGGTATTGGGGGATTGTATTAAATCCGTTTTATCTCTCTGTCCACCCTGAGATTACTTGGGCCTCCTGCAGCATGGGGCCTTCTGTTAACCAAGACTAGATCGCCATCCTTGCCACTGTTCCCACCTACTCTGGCATTCATAGTCGATGCTTGGGTTTTAGACTTATGGGAGTCCGCTACAACTGTGACTTTTGAAAGGTTAACCAGCAATGATTCTAAGTTCAATAGCCTTGATTCTACCTCACATAATTTTTGGACTATGGTTTCTAACGAGGTTTTTACCATAGTCTCTAATTTTCCCCACAAATCCCCATCAACGGGGCCATTAGTTGGTATCCCTCCATCACTCTGAACATTATTAATTACATTTCTCTGTGTCACATTACCCATGTCATGTATTTCTACCACTGTCACCCCCTTATTCCTGACGCTGTGTGTCCTAGGTGTCTGGTTCCCCGGGTTGTCTTAGCTATGGCACTAGCTTTCTTAGGGCGGGTAGTTACTACTTTTTGTTTCTGTGCCCTTCCCCGTAGTTTATAGTTAATGGGGCTAGGTACCGATTCCGGAGTCCCAGAGAGCCTAGTACCATTTAGTATAGATGTATCGGCCTCCGGACGATGAACACCATCCACTCCGGATCACTAACCGACCCATGCCCTCACCAGGTCTTCAACAAGGCAGACTCCGTCATCGCATCCCAACTCCGGGACATCATCAACTGCTCCTTCAACACCGCCACCTTCCCGGAGAGCTGGAAGCACGCCGAACTCAGCGCCCTCCTGAAGAAACCATCAGCAGACCCCACCGATCTCAAGAACTACCGCCCCATCTCGCTGCTCCCGTTTCCCGCCAAAGTCATTGAGAAGACCGTCAACAGACAGCTGGCGCCTTCCTCAAGACGAAAGGATCCCTCTACCACTCACAGTCTTCCGAGCCAATCACTGCACCGAGACCGACTTCATCGCAGCCACTGACGACATCCGCACCCTGCTCGACAACAGGGAAACAGCGGCCCTCATCCTCCTGGACCTCTCCGCAGCGTTCGATACTGTCTGCCACCGCACCCTAGTTCAACTCCTCAGCAACGTCGGAATCCAAGAGAAGGCACTCGCCGGAAGAACTCAGAGAGTCTGCCTCCCCCGCTCAGATCTGAGGCCACCGAAGTCATATGCGGCGTACCACAAGGCTCATCACTCAGCCTCACCCTCTTCAACATGTACATGGGCCCCCTCGGAACCATCGCACACCAACAAAGCCTCAACATCATCTCCTACGCCGACGATACCCAGCTGATCCTCTCCCTCACCAACGACCCGCCACCGCCGGAACTAACCCACACGAAGGGATGAAAGAAGTAGCCGAGTGAATGAAGAACAGCCGCCTGAAACCGAACTCAGACAAGACGGAAGTCCTCATCCTTGGATCAACACCTTCTGCCTGGGATGACTCCTGGTGGCCCCCGGCCCTAGGCAGCGCACCCAAACCAACGGACCAAGCACGCAACCTGGGCTTCATCCTGGACTCTTCCCTGTCAATGACCAGACAAGTCAACGCCGTCTCGTCTTCATGCTTCAACATCCTACGCATGCTCCGAAAGATCTTCAGATGGATCCCCACCGAAACCAGGAAGACGGTCACCCAGGCTCTTGTCACCAGCCGATTAGACTACGGAAACACCCTCTACACCGGAACCACAGCCAAACTGCAGAAAAGACTCCAACACATCCAGAACGCCTCCCCACGACTCATCCTGGACATCCCCCGCCACAGCCACATCTCCAGACACCTGAGAGACCTCCACTGGCTCCCAGTCAGCAAAAGAATCACGTTCCGCCTCCTCACCCACGCACACAAAGCCCTCCACGACCTGGGCCCCAGGTACCTCAACAGCCGCCTGACCTTCTACATTCCCACCCGCCAACTACAATCGACCAACCACGCCCTCGCCGCCGTTCCACACATCCGAAGAACCACCATGGGAGGAAGATCCTTCTCCTACCTGGCAGCCAAGACCTGGAACTCCCTCCCCATCCACCTCCGCCTCACCCAAGACCACCTCTCCTTCAGGAAGCAAATGAAGACCTGGCTGTTCGAGCAGTAATAATAATAATCTTTATTCGGTTTTTACAATTCGAAAAGCCATAAAAGATAACAGTTTAAAATACTTTAAATTTTTTTTTTTAAAAGTGGATTCAAAGATTTGAATTCTTAGCTCGGACAAAAACTTTTTAGGCAATTTGGAAAACATGGCAAAAGCTGGAAGATTACAGTTTTACAGATTGTTTCTGTGTCTCATGATGCATTTTAAAAAATTCAATACATGATATACCGTACATTCTGAGTCCAAAAATTGAAGAGATAACATCGCTGGGCGGCATTGTCTATGGCCCCATTTTTTTAATAGGGGAATGAGCCAAATTTTTCGGTGCGGTTGATAGAACTTACAGAAGAGTACTGTATGGATAGTGGACTGTTGAGAGTGTTCGTCACAGGGACACAATGCCATATCAGTACTCCAATTATTCTTTTCAGGGAAGGTCACCAGTCTGAAAAATAAGTTCAACCTGAACCTTGTTAGGAGCATCATCTCGTAGGTGGAAATCCCTAGGGTGAGATATGGCTGAATTTTCATGGTCTGCTGAATGGTAACTGCATGCATGACAGATTTTTTTGTAGTCAGCGTTGTTAGTCTCAGGGAATCCAAGTGACTCAATGCTACCTGTTTTAGATCTTTTTTAGAGATTTCTTTCATTAGTTCTGGATTATAATAATATTTCTCAAATCCCAGATCTTGTAGAAAATTTCTAATGTAAGAAATCCAAGGAATTTTTTTAGCATGGTCCAACTCCATGATGTCTTGTATAATATTTTTTGTCAGGTTATTTTCATCAGATAACCAGACTCTTCTCCAAAGCATTAGAGGTTGGATTTTTATCAAGTCTTCGATAAATGGGATTCCCAATTCTATGTGCGAGGCATAGATGGAAGTGCCTCGTGGTGTTGAGAGAAGGAATCTCGTGAAGATGTTTTCCTCTTTTTGGATTGGGACGGTGTTTGTATGACCCCAGATTCCTGCACCATATAAAGCTGTGGATTGGCACTTCGCCGCATATATTTGCAACAGTTCCACTGGGGGTTTTTTCCCAAGTTTGTTGGAGAATTTTATTAGGGCCATGTTCGCTCTTTTAAAAAGGTGCCTCCTCGCTTCTACCGCCGGCTTCCAATTTTGGGCATCATCAATCATGATACCCAAGTAGGGGTATTGCGAGGTTCTCTCAATTTTTTGGTCTTTTAAAAAGATGGATTTTGCGGGTTTTTTTGAGCCACCGACTACCATAGTGAAGGTTTTTTTAACATTAATATGCAGATCCAGAGCTGCCATGAAGTCTGCATATTTGGTTAAAGATTTCTGTAGTTCAATTGGAGTTCGGGCTAAAATGACAGCATCATCCGCGTAGAGCAGGGCGGGGATTGGGCGATCTTTTACTTTCGGGAGGTCTCTTCCCCCCTTCAACATACACTCCTCCAAACCGTTGGTGTATAAAGAAAAAAGAAAGGGGGCGAGGACGCAGCCTTGCCTCACTCCCCGCTCTACCCTGAATGGTGCTGTCAGTTCTCCTCCTGTCCCGAACCTCACTCTCGCTGTGGCCCCGCTGTAGAGTTCTCTTAAGAAGTCTAGGAGAGGAGGGTCTACTCCCATCTTGCTTAGCAATGACCAGAGCTTGGTATGTGAGACACAGTCAAATGCGGAGGAGAGATCCACATATGTCATAAAAATAGAACCTGATTTTGCCAATGTGTACTTAGAAATGAGCAAAGAGAGGTTTAAAGCTTGCTCGATGGTTCCAAAGCCCTCCCTGAAGCCGAACTGTAGGTCTGAGAGGATGTTTTCGTCAGCCACCCACTGTTGCAGCTTACCAAGGAGGACTCTGCCCACTACTTTGCCCAGAGAGTCAAGAAGGGAGATTGGGCGGTAGCACTTGACATCTTGCCTATCCCCCTTCTTAAAAATGGGGACCATTATTGACGATGACCATGAGTCCAGCAGTCCGAGTTCCATGGTTGCGAAACAGACCCTCGTGATTATTGGAATCCACAAGTCGGGAAGAAATTTAAATAGATCGACGGGAACCCCGTCAGGGCCGGGGGCTTTTCCTGGTCTACTTAAGGATAACGCTTTTTCGAAATCTTGAAGGTCAACTTCCAGGTGTATTGGGAAAGTGACTGGGTTGCAGCTATGCTGATGCAGACCTCTATTAGATACAGTTTGAAAGATTTTCGAAAAATGGCTCATCCATGTAGCCTCGTCTATGGCCACGTCTATTTTTGGTCCAGTTGTGTTAGATAGAAAAGGCGATTTGACTAGTTTCCAGAAAGCCTGGGAGTTCTTCGAGAGTGCACTCTCGTGTAAGGCCTTCCACAAGGATGTTTTTAGGTCTTTTTTCCTCGTCTTTCTAATAGTAGAGTATTCTCTTCTGAGTTTTTGGATCTTTCTTGCATCTCTGTTGGGTTCCCTAAGAGCTTTCCTCAGATTAGACTGTGCTTTCGTGCAGTCTCGACTAAACCAGCCTGTGGTCTTTCTATTGTTTTGTTTGAGAGTTCTGGTTAATAGGCTTTTGACAAGTTCTATGATGGCGTTGAAGTTTTCCAGTATTTGATTAGCCTCTGCTTGAGGATCTAAACAGACCAAAATGTTTTTGTACGCAAGAGTAACTAGTTTTTTCGTTAGAATATTGGGATCCACTTTCTCCCATTTGATAGTAAAGCCATTAGTCTTGTTCAGCTCGAGCCTATTCTGAGATAAGGTGTTGGCTATGGTTACCATCGGAGAGTTCGAGAGATGTATTTGGAGGTTTAGACTTAGCGCTGAGTGATCGCTGAGGCAATTTTCTAAGATTTTAAATGGTCCGAGTTGCGGTTTTAGGGCTTCTGTAACTAGTATATAATCCACTGTTGTTTCGTAGCCCCTTCCTCTGTAGGTAGGCTCTAGCATATCAGTTGATTGTAGTGTGGGATTCATAATTTGCAGGTCCAAGTCTGCAATTACTTTGTTCATGGCGGATCCTGCATCTGAATGGATAAAGTGCATTAAAGGGCTGTCAGAGTCATCTACTATTCCACAGGTATCGATAATGGGGCAGGGGTGAAGATTGAAATCACCGCCCCAAATTATGTGAGCGGTATCCCCTTTCTGTTTGTAGTGAATGTGTTCCGTTATTTTGTTTTGAATTTGGTCGAGAACATTCACAAAATTTTCTAGATCCAGGTTATTGTATGTGTTTACTGCTGTAACACGGATTTTTTTCCCTACAGAGAAAGTAAGAATTTGAAAATTCGGAAGGAGGTCTGTCTTAATGATCTTTAGATCTACAATAGTATTTGCCATGTAAGTTGCCAGACCCCCCTTCGGTCTGCCTGAAGTGCTAGGAAGGGCAGGAGAAGTGAAAGTTCTGTATCCCAGCAGGTGGAGTGCTGCCGTTGACCATGTTTCCTGGAGAAAAATAAATTGGAAGCCCTTCAGAAAAACCGCTGCCGATCCGTCCTCGATCTTATTACGGAGGCCGGCAACGTTCCAGAAAACCATGGGAAGCTGAGTGGGTCCGCAAACATGTGCATCCTTATGCTTATGTGGTATGGATGGGATGGGCGTAGAATTTGGATATGAGGATACTGCCGTATTTAGCAAGGGTTCTGGGGGTTTAGCTGTTTGTCAATCGACCATTTCCAGGCCGCTAAACCTGTTCGTGGTCGGAAAACCTAACCAGTGTTGTCCATTACTAGTGGGTTCGTAGTTAGGACCAAGCGCTTGGTAGGGTGGTCTCTCCCAATGCTCCCAACTTCGAAAACTGTTTAGGGGACCCACGGTCTGCCAAGGGACTTCTCTTTGATGGTAACTCCGATTAGGTGGATACCGAAAGTTGGTAGGTTCGGTGGGTCGCATTATAGTATTAGTGGCAGCTGATTCTAGCTCCCAAGGTTGGGGAATTGGCTTCTTCCAGATGTTATCAAACTTACGTTGGTGGCTACTGTTATTATACCTTTTCGGGTAGAAGTAAGACAAGGGTCTTGTTACAATACCCCCGGGAAAGTTGTTACATTCCCAGGAGCATATATATTCAGCTATGGTGGGATCCTCAAATGTGATGACTATGCAGTCTCCTCGTATTGTTTTTTTTCTATATCCCACCCACGGGGTCCGAGAAACTGAGGCTATTTTACTTTTCCAAGGTGGCGGGACGGGACGGTTTGTATTCAGCCAAAACTGGACCTTATTCTTTAACGACCAGTTTGGTTCGGTTCCGTCACCTGTGAGTTCGGGAACCCCCGTCATAACCACCACGTAGGGAGTGGCCTCAGGTGGTAGGTTAAAGGTGGGTGGTTGATCAGTTGTCCCCCTCGGGGTATTTTTTATTTGAGGTGGCTTGGTACTTGTTGTTGTAGGTGTTTTTGGAGCAGGGGTTTTCGGGGGAATAGGGTTTGCGGTTGATGTTGGTTGGGAACTAGCTTGTGAGGGAATAACCAGGGGCGTGGGAGCTACATTTTGTGGAATGGGATTATTTGCCGGAAGGTTTAATGTGATTTGCTTTTTAGACTTTGGGGGGGGTACAGTGACGGTTTTCTTAGAGGTAGGAAGGCATGGCTCTGGGTTTGGCGGAGGCTTGGTATGGGATTGGGGAGGTGCGGGTTGTAAGAAACCAATGATTTTTACTAACTGCCTCTCTATATTACTGAGTCTTGTTTCTAGAGGGCGAATATGAGAATTTAGAAGGAAGGCTACCTCTGTGATCAATCTTGCTGATTCTCTTTGTCTGCCAATGTTTGATGTGGATATTGAATCAGGCATTAAAGTATCACAGAGGTCACGCGGTACATGGTGGATTGTTACCACGTTGTTGGGTGGGGGAGCGGGGTGGTTAGGAATCATCAACTCATTTGCGGTAATGACCGTTGTCGATGGCTTAGACGTTAAAGAGGTTGTGGTGTGATTTGAATTACTCTTTGCAGTCCTTTTTTTTACCGCCCCCTCCCGTGTTCCTCTCATTTGTCTGGTTTCTTCAGGTGTTGGATCGGGAAATATATCAGGGGTATTCTCCAGGTCAGATTCTGAGAGGGTTACGGATATTTGGGATGCTGACAGATCAACGTTGTTGGGTAGACTAAGTCTATTCGTAGTCGCCGCCGTTAGGGTTGAGGTTGACTGTATTTCTGGAGTTTTAGCTTTTGCAATTAGTCCCATTGATGAACGACGTGCGATCGCCAGGTCGGTGGAGACTCTACCCTCAATTAGACTAATACTCTGGTCTATAAAAGTATTAGCTTTGGACAGAAAATCGTCCATGGGACCTAATAGTTGATCGCCTATACCATTCTTTTTTGTTTTTTTCTGTCTTGTGGATCTAGTATTCATATTGCAGTGAGTGATCAGGTAGATAAAGGATTACTACTTTGATGGATTGTCAGGGGGATCGGAATGATTGTGAATACCTGTGTTGGGGAGAGCGGGGTGTAGCTGTTAGAGGGGGGGGCCGGACCGGACTCTTCCGTACTCTAACGGCCCCGAACGGCCCTGTCTTTGCCCAGTCTTAGCCCGGGCTGCGTCCCGCGCTGCGTCCCGCGCTGCGGGAGTGAAACGCTATTAAGTAGTTGGCGGTTTGGGCGGGGGGCGGGCCAGCAGGGAGAGCGGACCGGAAGCTCTTCCGTGGTCTCGCAGGGACTTCTGGGAGATGAAGTCCCTGCACACTCGCAGCCCCGCTGGTGCCTCACGCCCCTTACCGCCTTTCCGCCGAGGTCCTCACTTGTGCACGCAGACAGCAGCTGAGACTGGGGCTCCCCTGCGAAGCGGCACCCGCGAAGCGGCACCCGCGAAGCGGGTGCGGCGAGTCGTCAACAGGGAGCCTCACAGGTCGTTGCAGAAAGTGCGCTGTGCAGTCGGTGGCCTCTTCACAAACAGTAAGTGTCCCACTGGACAGGGATTGCCGGTGCACTTTTGATGAGTCTAGATGGGCGGGGGGCGGGCCAGCAGGGAGAGCGGACCGGAAGCTCTTCCGTGGTCTCGCAGGGACTTCTGGGAGATGAAGTCCCTGCACACTCGCAGCCCCGCTGGTGCCTCACGCCCCTTACCGCCTTTCCGCCGAGGTCCTCACTTGTGCACGCAGACAGCAGCTGAGACTGGGGCTCCCCTGCGAAGCGGCGCCCGCGAAGCGGGTGCGGCGAGTCGTCAACAGGGAGCCTCACAGGTCGTTGCAGAAAGTGCGCTGTGCAGTCGGTGGCCTCTTCACAAACAGTAAGTGTTCGAGCAGTAGCGGCCCCCCTCTTCCCACCCCCAGCGCCTTGAGACCCTCCGGGTGAGTAGCGCGCTATACACATTTCTTGATTGATTGATTGGTCTGGGGAATCCTTTGTTGAACAGGGGGTGGGGTAGTGTGATTAAGGGTAATCAGAGTATCTGGGAGGGCAGGGGTGGTAGAGAGCCTACCAAATGAGGGGTCCAGGGATAACCTACGATCAGTTATTATGATTTCTTTGTTCAGAACTGACTCTGCCCTAGTAAAATAGGCATCTAGAGTTCCAACCACTCCTAAGCCCACTCCTACTTTCCGTTTGCTCATTTTAAAATACAGTCAATTCAAAAGACCCAAGCAAAATACTTAGAATAGTAAATACCACAATACTTATAGGAATCAGGGGCTAATAAGACTAATTGGCCAAGATAAGAAATGGTACCTAACTGGCTTAATGCAGAACCACAATACTTGGCTTTTATGGAGAACACACAGGATATTATGCCATGGTACTACGTACATGCAGTAACAATGTTATAAAATAAAATAGACTTAGAAATAAATAACTAGATTTCCACAATTATAAAAAAATAAAAAAAATAAAAAATTTGAGACAGTGGTCCGCTAATAATCCGTTTCAATAGTTACAGAATGTCCATGATTGTCATTTTTGAGCAGAACATGTTGTGCAGATCCATGTACTGTTTCAAAAGTTCAAAAATGCCCATTGGCTTACTCACGGAACCATATGGGCTACTTTGCATCATGAGGTCTGTTCTTGTGAATAGAACTGTTAGTCTGGTTGCAAAAGGGGGCCAGTTTCTGAGCTGTCCCGGTGTTGGCAGCTATGGTACGAGGCTGGGCAAAGAGCTCTCAGTAGCTAGCCAGAGGATAATGCAACTAAGGCCTTAATCAAAAGGGAGTTTATATGTTTCCAGAACCCAGTTGATGCTAGGGACAGCATGTAATATCTTGTTGTAATTTAGGAAGAGGTGCCCAGGTATATAACTGGGGCTATGCCAGGCACCCTCATTGAAGGCCTAATGTCAAACAGCTAAACGATTGCCACTTGCAAACGTTGTTAAGCTCTAAAGGGTAATGACTCTAGTACTTATGGCGGAGGCACTAGGTTATTCAGCTTCTAAGCAGAGGACAGGGCTACGCCACCTGGTTCTAATAGCCACATTAAGCCGGGGATCACACTTCGTACCTTGAGTTTAACCACTGAGAAACCCTAATCTGATCCCCATGCAATTGCAAACACAATGATAGGATTAGATCCCTCACTGTGGTACTCTGATTTATAATCCCAGGGACGATGTAGGCAAGAGAAATAGCGGAAATGGGTTTACCAGTTGATTGCTAATTAATTAGCAGCACCATGCAGCCACCCAACATTGTTCTTACTGGACAAAACGTTCCAACAATGTTCTTACTGGACAAAACGTCACTCGATAGGGTAACTGGCGCTATGGTAAGCACTCATCAATGCATATGTCCGCTGTGGAAATTATGGCGGGGGCCAGGTGTCTTACGGTTGACCTAGCTGATTTACTGATAAATCTCTTGGAACTACACGTATGTGTGTCAGGGCCAGTAAGCTGAATGCTGCTAGTGAGCTTGCACCACAAGTTTGTTCCACCCGCAGGGAGAGCCAGATAATTATGGCAGACCTATCACTGCAGGGTCTGCACACGCAATTGCTAAATTGCCAGGTTGGCCAAAACCTTCTTCTTTACATTTGTTACCTCTACGGTAGGCTCCGGGATTTCACATGGGGCCAAATTACTTAATGGGGAGTTAGTTAGGATAGTAATTGCATGGTTTTGGAGGTCAGGCTCACTTGGCACGATCCTCGGGGAGGATTCTCGCAAGTATACCTTCGACGCTTATGGCGTCACAGTACATCTCAGGCCTTCTTGTCTCACCCTCAAGGGTATTCATGGGAATGGGCACAATCATGGAGAGAGCCTTTGCACTTGTAACATGAATGTCCGTGTGGCATCACAAGGTACCATTGCACCCATGTACGGGTACAATGGGGCATTAGTTGCCGAAGGTTTTGTCACGCTGTATCTCTGCACTCTGGTACCTCTACACTTATATGTGTGGGGTCACACAATTTTTTACGTCCTTGTGCCTCTACAACAGAATGGATTTGGGTCCAGTATCATGCAGAATTGAGGCATTCTTGTGAGATCATACAGTACTGGCACAGAAGTAGCGCTGATTGGTGAATTGTGATTGGTCATCCACATACAAAAAGGCACTAATCATTTGTTTGTTTTTCACATATGTATGATTGGATCCATGGCTTATACCTGGGAAGTGCTCCACACCGCAACAACTGCAAGAGGTGGACAACCAAGGGGACCGGTCGATGGGGAACGAAAGTGGCAAGCAACGGCATTAAGGTGATGGGCGATCAATCAAGGGCTCAGGAGGTGCCAGCACTGTATTGGTTGTTTATAGGTGTGTTAACCATTGGTGGTGACAGCCTCAATAATATAGCAGTACGCTGCTTCACGTGCTTTAGTATTCTGCTGCAACCGCGCCTGTGCTCGCGGGTGCCATTGTAGCAGACACAATTGGATATTCTGTAGTAAGGGAGTAGCCATATGCAGAACATTTCCCTGAGCATAGGGGGCATGTGTAGGTGGTTCACGGACTCCATGATGTGCTTAAAGGATGTCCTGGGGCCTATGGTTGAGTCTGACAGCCCTAGCATCTCTATCCAGCACTGGGGGAGGGTGGGGAATGATTGATCCAGAGCTCCCAAATGGTAAGGAGCGTTGGTTAGTGGGGTATAGTCGGTCGACATGTTGTGCACGGGGGGTACACTCAGACATTCCAGAAGCCTCCAATGGGAGGAAGCAAGTCGGTGAGGCCATTGAGCTACTGGGAAACAGATACCTAGTAACAAACTGCTGAGGCTGGCTAGGGTTTGACACTTTCTTACGATAGCTCAAGGGTGCATCTGGGGGGAGTCGCACTTCCTAAAAGACAGCGTCCATTTGTCCACACCGGGGGGAGGAAACTGTTGCAGAGAATCTTCTTGCCTAGTTAGTGGTATTTAGGGACAAGGCATGACCTTGTAGTGAGTTGGCTATTTTTGTGTTTTTTTTAAAAACAGGACATGACCTTCCAGTGTAGGAGGGTAGGGGGGCCCGATAGTCGGTCAACTCCGCTGGCCTGTGGCGGTAAGGTCATAATTGGTGAGCAGTTAATTTAAGGTCCTTAGGGGGCGGCACCATTCTCGAATGGGGTCACCCAAAGGGAGGGACAAGTGGTCTCTCCTAGTACTCCAGGGGTAGTTACAGGCTGTTGGCTACATGGGTGCGGGGGAGGGGGGAGTCACGCTTTCTCTAGGCTGGTTGGCCACCCCGCACGTGCACAATGACGCCAGTAAATGGCATAGAGATGCAAGGGCCCCCTTTAATGGAGTTAATAGGGTGCAGGGGGTAACCGAGGGGCGGAAGTACCCACACGGTAGGCGGACCCTCTGCGCATGCGCACTTCAACGGAAGGGCGTGGTTAATAGGGCGTACGGGGGTTACCGGGGAGGTGTACCCACCACAGTAAGCGGGCCCCCTGCTCACGTGCACTCCGACAGGAGGGCGTGGTTTAAGTGATAAGGATCTGACACCAGTTAGTGACCTTACCGTAGGCCCAAATAGGATACTCAGAAAAGAAATACTGTATAATGTGACTGTTACATTAGATTCGGAAAGGAAGTACCTTGTACTAGAAGTATGTTAAGGTTAGCCATCTGATATCTGTATATATCAATATAATAGAATGTCATGGAACGTTTTCTGCGGAATTGTGTAAATATTGTTTATTTCAATTTTGATTTATTTTAATGTTTTAATAAATACGGCCGGGGGGTTGTGTGACCCCCCGCCTCCAAAGAAATCCCTCTCATGTCCTGGTCAATAATGTTGGTTAACGGAAGTGTGGGGGTCCTCCGGCAGTCCCTGGCCATATTATCTATACTTAAAATAAGTATTTTTACTAAAAAACAATACCTTTTATTCATGTTTTGTTTTTTAAAACATAAATAAAAGGCAGTATCATTTCCAATACTAATAGCTTAAACTCTTGCAAAAGCGAGTCTTATTGCATGGCAAATGCTTGCATTTACTGTCTGTGCTGCTAACGTGTAAACACAGTGCAAACACTTACCTGTCACTCAGAATCAACACGTTTATCAGATGCATGTGTCTGTTGTTTGTTTGCACCCTTTGCAGAGTGTATGCCTCCTTCGTGTGAGACTACCAGCTCTCCAGATAATGGAGCATCCAGGGCATGCACCAGACTACACCCTTTGAAGTCCAGAGGGAATTTAAACTATTGTTGGCTCGTTATCACTGAACCTGTCAAATAAACATTCATTTACCCCTGTTTTACAGGTTCTTTTTTCCAGGAAACAGAGGTATCCGTTAACTCATTCCGAGCCCGAGAAAACAGGAGCACAAGGAGCAGTTCTATTGATTTTCACCCCAATTCCAGTGATAATAAAACCATGTCCATCTCAATAGTGAAAAACACAAAAAAGTGATGTGCTAACGTTATTTGCTTTTTGCCCTAATTGATCAAGGAAGCCTTACCTTCCACCCCAAAATACATCACAGTAACAGCAGCAAAACCTAAGATCACAAAAGTATGGTCCATAAGGAGCAGTGCTATTGCTTTCAACCCCAATTCCAGTAATATTAAAACAATGTCCATCTCAATAGTGAAAAACACAAAAAAGTGATGTGTTAACGTTATTTGCTTTTCGCCCTAATGGATGTAGGAAGCCTTCCCTTCCACCCCAAAATACAACACAGTAACAGCAGCAAAACCTAAGATCACAGAATTATGGTCCATGGATGGGGTAGAGGGAGAACATGTGCTAGTGTTGGTGGGAGTCTGTCCTGAAACTTGGTGGTCAGGCGGAGCTTCTGTTTGAGGAGCCTCATTTTCTGGGCTCGGAGGACAGTTGTGGGGCCGTGTACACTTGGTTTCAGAGACAGTTGGTGCTGAAGCTCCCGGGGCACTGTGCTGGGGATTTAAAATACAGTTGGTGCGACAGTCGGTGGTTCAGCTTAGGAGTCAGTCAGAGCAGAGGCTTGTCAGCCTGTCTGCACTAGGGCATTGAGACAGTGTGAGTTGAAACATCAGAGAAAGGTGTGGTTGCGCTTGTGAGACAGTCTGTTCTAGTGCTTGGCAAACACCTCACAAAGGGTCTTGCAAGACAGTGTGCACCTGTGGTGGGGTTTTGTGACAGTTTGCTGGGGCGTGCGTAGAGTGTAAGTTAAGGTTTAGCAGACTGTTTTGGCAGGACCTTGTGACCCGGACTTGAGGCGCAGTGTGTGCTGAGTTTAGTAGACAGTCAGGGCAGCAGCATGCGAGACAGTATGTGCTGGGGGATGGACAAAGAATGTGTTGAGGATTATGAGACAGTCTGTGCCGGGAATGGGGTCAGTCGGTGCTAGGCCGAGCAGCAGTTTGTACTAAAAATAAAAGACAATGTGAGCCAGCTCATGAGTGACAGTCTGAGCTGGGGCTAATGAGACAGTCAGTGTCGAGGTAAACACCTGTGTTGGGATTTACGAGAACGTTCGTCAGGGAGTGAAGATGGATTCCTTGATTTTGTCAAACTCAAACGAGCTATTTGAAATTTTTTTCAGGGAAAGCCATATTTTATGTGTTTTATGTGTTTCAGAGATGCACACGTAATGGGCAGGGAAGGGGACTGAGCACTTACCGCCGAAGGCGTCTCTGTTGTAGAAGTTCTTGATGTTCTGGCTCTCCTCCTCGTTCTGCATGGTGGTGACATATTTGGCGGAGGCAACCCAGCCGTGCCGCCCCACATCTTCTAGGGGCCGATCCACATGCTGCTTGGCTGCACGGGCTACTTCCTCAGTAAGCCCCGCCCACAGTCAGGCTTGGCTCCTGCCTGGCTTCTGCCCCCAGGCACCTGGATGCGGAGCAAAGTCTCTCCAATGACCTGTGCTCCGGGAATAATTAACTGGTGCCCCACACACAATCAAGAACTAGTAGAAGAAGCATTGGCTTCGCAAGTGTTCAGGCAGCATTAAAAGTGAAAGGCGCACAGCGTGCTGAATATAAACAAAGCACATTGCACTTTTGTCGTGCATGTGTACTATGTAGGGCACTACTTTAAAAACAAATATTTGCAATGCAACAGAACTCGCATTTACGCAAGTCCTGTTGCATTTTAAAAGGGAGTACGGGTGGGCAAAAAAGGCATGAATGGGAGTGCGGGGGCGTGGTGGTAGGTTGAGAAGTTAAGGACTGCTGAAGGGGACGGTAGGAGGCACAGGAACCAAATAGTGTTGGCAGTAAAGGGGCCAGTAGCCATGGAAGGATACAAATGATGACATGGCCTTCATGACGAGGGACTAACAAGCCCCAAACCAATCGGAAGGTAGTATTTGGGATGAAAGCTAATTAAAAAAAATGAACGGAGAGTGGGCGGAGCTTCCACGAAGTTCCCAAGTTATACTGCACACTGCTTGTCTCAACGAGACAGTGCATGCGCTGCCTAGGCGAGACCTAAAAAATTGACCAGGGGAATCTCCTGCCTCCCCCAGATGCCATGCCTCCACCAAATGCTGCGTCCCTCCAGTCCCATCAGATTCAAACTTCACTAGCCACCGCTGTGTAACAGTCCGCTCTGGAATTTCTAGCCCCAGGCACATCATCAGAAAGCATTCTCAGAACTATGTGACACAATAATATGATTATTATTGATAGTGATAATAATAATAATAATAATATAGAATAGGCAATTTGCAGCTTAGTGACATTTTTGACATACACTGTTGAAATACTATTTTACTCATATTTCATATGTTTCTATATGCACAGTATAATTATACCTGTTTCTAGAAAACCATGAACGGCTCTTAAATAGATGAGTTATTATTAATTGAAATCACTTTTAAAAATTTTACTCACAATTGTGTGAATGATTTTAATTAATCACGCATAATAAATACATAAATAAATAGCTAATAATTACAAATATTATTCCTGTGGGGTAGGGTCCTTACTGACTCCGAGTGGTGTAAGGTTTTACAGTATCCAAAAAAGGTGTCCCGCAATACCCGTTTGAAATATATCCAATTCAACTACGTACACATGACCTTTATGACGCCCCAGCGACTTAACGTTATATACGGGGGGAGGTGCAAAAGTGTTCCAGATGAACCCACATGGATGCTGACTTTGGCTATATTACCTGGGATTTCCAGGGGGTGCGTCCTTTCTGGGAGGCAGTATTGGGCAAAGTAGGACTTGGCCTTTTTAGCTAAAGTTCCCTAAACCTTTTGCTTTCCCCCAGACCGTTTTCCTGACATAGAGTTGCCAATTTAGATGCTTTAGGTACTTTGCCACTGCTGATCAGTGTCAAAGTACAAGTGTTCCCTATGTAAAGTGTAATGGTAATTGGTTGGCCATGATTGGTATGTTTGCCTTACTAGTAAAGTGCCTAGTGATGTACACTGTGTGTGCGCCAGGGCGAGCAATGCAAAGGTGCGTGGAGAAGGGAATTCAGGCCTGAAGTGTAGGGCCTGTGCACAGTTTGCGAAGTTATCATGTTTTCCTGACAAATACAACCACTTTTCAGGCCTTACATTCCCTTTGCATAAACATTGGGCACCCCTTAGGTAGGTCCTGGGTAACCCCGGGGCAGGGTGGAGTGTAAGTAAAAGGCAGGACATATGTTGAGGTGTGTACTATGTCCTGACAGTAAAAAAAACCTCCATTTCGGTTTCACTGGTGAAAGGATATCCTGCTCGTAGGACAGAATGGGGGAGGCTGGGCATTGTGTTTTGGTAGCTTAGTTTCCTATACATTTATAATGGAGAGGTGAAGTTTAATATGTATGAACTCACAGTGTCATAACACATCTTTCCATGGATGTGGTTTGTCACTGCGTGTTCAGAAACCACTCTTTTACAAAATCGCTGAGTTTTGTTCTTTAAACATTTGTGTGTGTCACTGCTGAATGTGGATTGACTGTCTGGATGTGAGAGGTGGGAGAAGCTGGAGTAGGTCATAACCCAGAGGAGGGGTTGAGATGGCACCAGACTGACCTGCATCTGGAGAGTAGGCAAGGAGACACCCCAGGAAGTGAAGAGGCCTGGGTTGCTGCAATAAAAAAATTGACCTATCTCCTGCTGAGTGATTAAGGATGCAGACCCCCACTATCAAAGGGAGCAAGGTAACACTGGGAGGGTGACACCCAGAACTGATTTAGGCAAGGGTCAGGGACCCCTGTGCACAACAAATTTCGAAGATATTTAGGGGTATAATTATGAGAGCTGAGACCCCTGAACAGTGGAATGGAAGAGAAATGGATTGAGACTGAAAAGGCTTGGACCCATTTAGTGGTCAAGAGGAGCCTCTGCTAAGGAAGGAACAACTGAAGAGACTGCTGGGGAAAGACCAACACTTGCTTTGTGATCTGGGGCTGATCTGCAATTTGCTGTTTTAACCAAGGAAGAGGCTGTTGGGACTGTGCTTGGTGTGCTGGGTCCCCCTGCTTGAAGAAGACTGTGCTTTTTACTATGTTTTGTTACCCCTAGAGCCTGAGGTGAGCTGGCTCCCTGTTTGGAAACACAGGAACATAAAAGTTTCCGGAGAAATTTCAAGCAACATGGTGGGCGCATGTTGTGGCAGCTTGAGACCCTCAGGAGGTGTGCCCTGTGATCTTGGACACCCGGAGGAGAAGCAAGACTCGGACATGCTGGGTGTGTGTCATGGTGGACAGGAGGTGTTGGTGAAGAGCGCCGGGTCAACGTTTGCATCGAAGATGGAGTGAGTCTCGGATGCACTGTGTGCGTGTCATGGTGCACCGCAGGCGTTAGTAAAGATCACCTTGTCAGCGTGTGCACCAAAACTAAAGTGAGACTCGGACACACTGGGTGCATGTCGTGGTGCACTGCAGGCACTGGTGAGGAGTGCCTGGTCGGCATGTGCATCGGAGGCGAAGTGAGTCTCAGACGTGCTGGGTGCATGTCATGGTGCACCGCAGGCATTAGTGAAGAGCGCCTGGTCAGTGTGTGCACTGAAACTGCAGTGAGACTCGGACATGTTGGGTGCGTGTCTTGTTGCACAGGAGGCATTGGTGAAGCATGCCTAGTCAAAGTGCGCATCAAAGATGAAGTGAGTCTCAGACGCACTGGGTGCGTGTCGTGTGCACCGCAGGCATTATGGAAGAGCGCCTGGTCAGCGTGTGCACCGAAGCTGAAGTGAGACTCGGATGTGCAGGGTGCATGTCGTGGTGCACAGGAGGGGTTGGTGAGTGACGCCTGATCAACGTGTGCATTGGAAGTGGAGTGAGTCTCGAACGGGCAGGGTGCTTGTCGGGGTGCACCAGAGGCGTTGGTGAAGAGCGCCTGGTCATCCAGTGCACCGGAGGAGAAGTGAGGCTCTGGCACTGTGAGTGTGTCATGGTGCTGCTAAAGGTGTTGGTGAAGAGCGCCTGGGTATCAGGGCACTAGAGTTGGAGTAAGTCTCAGTGAAGCAGTGTGCATGCTTTGGTGCAACCTGGGACTGTGGAGGTAACTGGCTGATCATCGGGTGCACCGCAAGCTAGTAAGTCTCTGCGGCTCTGTGTGCGTGTCTTGTAGCCAACTGAGAACGCAGGAAGGAGTGCCTGGTGAGCATGCACTTGGAGTGGACGTGGAGTCCCATCAGCGTGGACGTGGAGTCCCATCAGCGTTGTATGTGTGGCTCTGTGCCCGAGGAGGGTGCAATGGTGAATGTGAACCCGAAGTAAAGTAATCTCAGGGGCATAGGGTACTTGTGCCCCTGCGGCCGCCGGAGACCTTCCTAAAAGTCGCTGTCTGGACCGGCAGCCCCAGAGGAGCTGAGCTGCCAGCTGAGCCTCTGAAACCCATTGAGAAAGTTCTGCACAGAAGGCCAGGTCGCTGAAGGAGGAGAGGAGAGTGGGGTCTTACCCCCAAGTAGCGTGGATCACTACCTGGGCGGGATGTGGACAAGGAGGGACACTCTCTCGGCCTCGCAGTCCTTCTGAAGACATGAGCCTTTGCTTCAGCTCAGATTGGGGCCTTTACTGATTATAAGGAGTAGCAGTACTGGGGCCAGAGTAAGAAGCTGTACTTTATGTCATCGATGTTACATGTGGGGGAAACTATTATCGAAGAGGCTGATTGTTGTAATACACATTGCCAATATTGCTGCTAACGAATTGCCGGACTGTCTTATGACGCCTGACATTATTTCTGCCTAACGAAGTGCACAATTGTAGTGCTACACTTTGCATTATTTGTCCATTGCAAAGTACAGGATTGTAGCGGCCCGCATTGCATTACTTCTTCATTGCAAAGTACATGATTGTAGCGGCCCTCATTGCATTATTTCTTCATTGCAATGTATGTGATTGGGGTGTGTGACGCATTGCATTATTCCTTCATTGCGCAGTACATGATTGCAGCGGTACGCATTGCATTATTTCTCCCAGTGCAAGGTACCAGGGTGTATCGTTATGCATTGTATTTTTTTCTCCTTTGCCCAGCACAGGATTGTATTGTTACACAGTACACTATTGTTTGTCCATTGCAACATGTGTGATTCTAGCATTTTGAAAGCGGTGATTCGGATTTGAACCTACCAGCCAGCCGGGACGAATATTACCGTTTATTATATGTTGGATTTTGTATTGTGTGGTCTGATCATATATCTTTTTATATAAAGTTTATACTTGTTTTAATCAAACATGTGTGGAGTCCATTTGTGGTGTCATCAGGAGGTTGTTCTGGACGTGGTTGCACATACTGTACACTTGTGCCTTAGAGATAGGCCGGGCTACTCCTGACAAGCTACTTAGGGGGTGAGCAGGGCTATCTCAAATGGTGTCCTTACTTGGCCTAAGGTTGAGTGAGGAGTCCCGGTGTCCCCCTCGCCCACGAAACCTTGTCCAGCTTCACCTGTAGTGTGGTCCTATTACTTTTCCCACCCATCATTTCTGGACTTGATGGGCAGCTTGGGTTGTGTGCGAGAGATTTGGGGTCAGCCAGGTAGTCTCTGTCGCCTGCTACAGGGTGGTGTGCCCTGTCCGGACTGCCGGAGGCAATCTTTATGGCACCTGCTCCTGATCTTCCTTCTTGCTTAGTGCTACATTGCATTTTAACACAGATTCCCCTTCATCACCTTGGGATCTTCGGTTGTTCACTTCTGCTAAAGGCCATGGCTAGTGCTTCAGCAGCACAGGGCCTCCAACACCTAAATGCCCCTGTATCCTTGCCAGTGGGGTCCTGTGTGACCGGCCCAGTAACGCACGGCACTCTGTCCATGATCTACTTGGTGCTACTTCACCACAGGGGTATCTTGGCGTGCAAGGGCTCACTCTGTCAAATTGCCTGCATTTTATGGTGTCAATGCCTTTCGTCTTTTTCCCTAGTGTTGTATGGACCACAGCCCGCCAGGCATGCCCCTTCTTGTTTCTTCAGGGACTGGGCCCAACTTCAGCCCCGGTTCTGTAATCATTGTGCACATGTGCCTCTTCTCTCCGACGACTGTCGGAGGGTGAATTCTCCAGGGGCCCACTCTAGGCTGCCACTGGCACCTCCCCCATACGCTGATGTGTGTTGCATCGTGTCCGGCGATATAAACTCACCTTTATGAATGCCTGCGTGCTACAGTGGTCACCGCTGTTTCTGGCTCTTTCTCCTGCTGCCTTGGCCGCCCAATTGTGTTGCTGTTTGAGCTGGGCTACTCCTCTTCGCTTTCACAAGTATTGCGCCCCTCGTTCTCAGTCCTCTCCGACCATCGAGGCTCCAGTCAGAGCGGCAGCTTCCTCTCACCAGATCACCACAAAACTCCGCCGATGGTGCATGTAGGTGAGGACAAATCTTTCTTTACTGTATTGTTGCAGTTAAATGTGGATTATTGAACATATGTTGTGTGATATCGGATATGGTACGCCGGAGCCACGTTAGAGTGCGGCCATCTTCCTCTTCCAGGTCACAGAATTGATAACAATCAATTAATTGACGATGTCACTCGTCTGATTATCACCAACAAATGAATCCTAAATACCCCCAAACATTTTAAAAGACTTATTTGATGTCCTAAATTGAGGGAACATTACCAAGGGGCTCAGTTCAATTAGGGGGAAGCTCATCTAACCTCCAGGAACATACGGGGCGTCGAATAGCATTATCCTATGAACAAATTGGGAATTGAGGCATAAAATTAGTTGAAGACAAAAGAGAAAATGACCCCAACGTCTTGTACACCAACAGATGAAGTTCAACTGCTGATACGAAATGTTAAGACTAACCAACAGGTCTTAAGAGGTCCTAAAACTAGAATTTATATAAAGATCAATAGTCTATAAACGTCTTTTTAAAAAAATGTGGGAAGTTTTTGTTGAATCTTTATCTCGTTAAACATCTAACCTCATGAGTTATACACACGTCTGGAGCTGACTTTCTACAGCTTTAAATAAATACAAATGAAGGAGGCCCCCTTAACTGTCAGTTCTGGGACAGGGGAGAATAAATGAACAGGCAAAGACGTCCCACAGTTGACCCTGGTTGGGTGGTATGATCTTGTAGGTGCCCAAACTTATGTTTTTACAAATACTAATCACACATTGTTGTACGCAAAGCTTAATCGTAGCTCTATTAGCTTGTAAAGCGGCCAACACCTAAATGCAAACAGTTCAGGAAATTTTTAATGCTCTTACTTTCCTTAAGTTTTATCAAGTTCTAAAAAGGACAGGACGTTTAGGTTTTAGAAAAATATAACAATGTATATTTATTTCAAAGTCAAAAGTCATTCGCAAAACACAGATGATTAAAAACAATTTATACAGTAGCTAGTTAAAAACATGATTAAAAATTCAGTGTTGTACGCATCAAACAAATAGTTCATACATAAGAAATTCAAACACAACAGTTTTTTACAAAGAAATTTCACAAGAACAGGGGTCGACGCGGCGTTTCGGTTTTTGGAGAAACGATTAAAAACCTTCTTCAGGACCAAGTTCTAAAAAGAAACATACAATTACTTTTTTGCGTGTGACAGGTATTAAGTACATATACAGAGCATTTTTTTGACCTTATCAACCTAAAGCACATCCTGACAATTATAAAGACAGAACACCTTGATTCTATTCGTGGTTGGCCATGACCTGTTTACAGAATGAAGTAAAGATATTGGTATTTGTAAAAAACATGTGGACTACAAAACGGGGCATGTCAATAGTGGGTATCAGAGAATAGTATATATTATCTCTCCGATAGTGTTGGCAAAAATAGCCTTAAAGTTAAAAAAAGGAATTAAATAATTCTTAACATCTCTTGGTGCTCTTAACATTGGTTACTGATTATTAACCGAATGGTGGGTAGCTCATGTCTCTCACCCGATATAAATGGATATTTAGTGAGGCTGGTTACCTTAGTTGTATAAAACTCTCATCCCGATCAATCCGGGGAGGATGTCTGCCCAATTATACTTTTGGGTTTCAACAGGGCTGCATGTTGCCTGGTCTGCAAATAATTATAATTCCTGTAGGAGAATAGTGTTTGAAAAGGCCTATATTAGTTTCCAACTAGGCATATTATCTAAAATGAAAGGCTAAATGGTGGGTTACAGCTACCTTGTAGTTTCCTTGAGGAAGTTCATACGTTAGTAGTAGGAGCCACCGATTTAGGTATTTTCGAAGGACTGAAGGATAGATTAATATGAGAATGCACTTAGTCTCTATTTTTTGAGGCTTGTCTCGATATTACTGGAAAAAAGGGGGGGGCTATGTTATATTTGACTTACCCAGATTTTTAATTACTGGATCCCCAAGTCAACACAACCTTTTCATTTGGCGCTGTGTTGATAAGCGCTGCCTTATGTTAATGCGCTGCTCCTTGCACTGTAGATGAACAAGAGAGAGGGGTAGTTTGTAAATTGCTGGTGGACACCTTCTTTAATTCTGCCGGTAATTCTTTTAATGATGTATACTTGGCGTGTTTACCTGTTGTCTCTATTTATGTTATAGCTCCAGCAATGTAAACGCTATCTGCGAGTCTGTTATAAATGAGTTCAGTTTTATAAAGCCCTGATCGTATATAAGGCATGTACTGCGTCTTGAGTTAGTTGAGTCTGGTTTGAATAAAACCTTGAATGTATTTAGTGCATTTACTGAACCTTATAATCTGGTACCAAAGCGTGCTTCTTATGTTTGTTCGCGCCGCATTGCCCAGTGTGTTTCTTGAGATGTAGTATGCGAAAACCTAATGGAATTGCCCAAACAGCTCTATATGTCCCCAAAGTGCTCTACATTTTTTTGGGACGAGAATGCCGGTGGATGGTGAGTGGGCTATCCCTTGCATAGTTACGTGTTTCCCATTATTCGCGTAGGTTTAGATAACGATTCAATTTATTAGCAAAAGGATCGCGGGGGTTCTTGCTACGTTCGAGAAAGCGGCATAGTCGGTTGCGGCTGGTTTACCTTAATATTGTGGTTCGGGCTCCCTGCTCCTACTGCTACGGTCCTTCCGGGATCTGTGATAGATTGATATGTGGAGGTGGGGGCCGTCCATGTCGGTTTTATGCACCGGCGCTTGTAATTGGGCGGCAGGTAGCTGCATTTTAATTGGCTCTCTGGGGATCACGTGTCAGCGGACTGTGTTTACATTCTGCTATTTTTTTATCGGACTCCTGTATTGCGTCCAGTGTATTAGACTGCTCGTTAATATGTGCTAATATTACAAAAACCCGTGTGCGTCATTGTGATAAACCAAAGAGTATATTATTTGCACTTAGGTTTTTCTTATAAAGATAGTGCAGTGTGTGTTCTTATAAACTCTGCGCCCCATATTGATTTGGCGAAAGGGTGAGGTAGTGGAAATAAAAAAGTAGAAAATAAAAATAATAATAATAATAATAAAAAATGGGCGTTATATTTACAGCATGCTAGTGGAATTTGAGTATCTATTAGTGTCTATTGGGGGGGACTGTTAATTGGACTGGCTTCGGTACCTATCTGTCTTTACTTTTTCAGTAGATTACATCAGACTATTCTCTCCCAGTCTTCCCTGCTGTTCAAGCCAATGCGGACACTATTACATCTGGACATGTAAAATTGTTCACGTCTTTTTCTTTTCTGTGTCAGATTGCCACCTCTGACATTGAGACTTACGTGTTCAACACAGCACCAACGTAGGTCGGTAAGCTTGTCTTTAGCGGTTTTCCAGTGCTCAGTAAGAGGAGCACCTACTTTGTTGGTGCGTAGGGCCGACCTGTGTTCGTTAAGTCTAACCCGTACTTCTCTAGAGGTTTCTCCTATGTAAATCAAGTTACATGGACAGGTGATGAGGTATACTACGCTTTTGGTACGGCAGTTCATGAAGCTAGTGGGTTTGATGACGGAGTCTTTGATGGTAATGATGTCACCACGGATAATGTCCTTACAATTATTGCACCCTGAACAGGTAAATGTACCTGTAGGTAGGGGTGCGTTGTTAATACAGGGTTGGCTAGCAGATTTATTTTCCCTGTACGTGTGAACTAAGCTGTTCCTGATTGTGTGGTTCCTTCTATAGGAGAAGCGTGGTTTAGGCAGTGTGTTGTGTTGTTTGTCCGTGATCAGATGCCAATTCCTATTTATAATGTTCTTCAGTTTGTTGCTTATTACGTTGTAATTGGTAACAAAAGCAATAGGTTGAGGTGTACACTCTTCATGGTTCTTTGGCAGAAATAGACTTTCGCGGTTGTAATACTTGGCACGCTTGTATGACTGTCTTATTAGTCTTTTTGGGTACCCTCGCTCTAGAAACTTAGTTTTCAGGATCTCCGCATGTTTTTCAAAGTCGTGCATTGTGGTACAGTTTCTCTTCAATCTTAAGAACTGCCCGAATGGGATATTGTTTATTTGGCTGGGGGGGTGGTTGCTTTTGTGGTGCAGCATAGTGTTCCTGTCCGTTGGTTTTGTAAAGAGTTCTACTGTGAGTATACCATCAGTATGTTTGATGGTGATATCTAAAAATTCGGTACTCTGGTTGTCAATGTGGGATGTGAACTTCAAATTTTGGTCACCAAGGTTTAACCAAGCAATGAATTCTCTCAATGTCTCTATGGGTCCCGTCCAGATAAAAAAGACATCATCTATGTAGCGTGACCACATAGATATGTTCTCATAGAAGGGTGACACCGTGTTGTATATGTGATGTTCTTCAAAGTCTGACACGTACAGACAGGCCAGACTGGGGGCACAGGTGGCCCCCATGCTGGTCCCCTTGATCTGTCTGTAAAGTTGTTTATTGAACAAAAACAGATTGTTTCTTAATACTACAGATATGCAGTCTATGATGAAGGTTTCGTGTGCATCAAGATCTCGGTCTTCGTTATTGAGCATAGATGTAATTACTTCTATTGTTGCATTCTGTGGGATATTAGAATAAAGTGCTTCTATGTCTAGTGTGACAAGAAGCTGGGACTCTGGATCAAATTCTAGGCCTTCAACTCTGTGGATAATGTCCGCCGTGTCTTTAATGAACGCTTTTTGGCTAGTAACAAGGGGTTGTAAAAAAACGTCTACATATTTACTGAGTGGTTCTGTTAGTGACCCAATGCTAGAAACAATTGGCCTCATGGGGGGGTTTGAGATGTCCTTATGGACTTTTGGGAGTCCATAAAGGGCAGGGATAACCGGATCTTGATTATTAAGGAAAGAGTATTCCTCATCACAAATGATGTCGTCATCTTTGGCTTGCTTTAAGAGGTTCAAAGATTTGAGGGATGCCCATTCCTCCATGTTGGCAGGTTTATAGTGTTCCTTGTTGCTCAGTAGCTTAAGCATCCTATTGTTGTAGTCAAGGGTGTCCATTACTACAATGCCACCCCCCTTGTCTGCTGGTTTGATGGTCAGCTCGGTGTCATTCTGCAGAGATTTAAGGGCTAGTGACTCATCTTTGCTGAGGTTATGGTTGATCCAGTGCTTGTGCTTGAGTAAGTCATCTATACTTTTATCCACGCTCCGCTCGAAAGCTTCTATGTCTTTCGGGATCATGTTGACACTGGGAGTCCAAACTGACTTATTCTTCAGCCCTGATTTGTTCTGGCTGGGATGACGTTCTTTACCCTCGAAGTAAATTGCTAGCCTGATTTTCCTGAAAAAGCTTTGGAGGTCTCTCTCTAAAGAGTATCTGTCAGTATTGGCGGAGATTGCATAGCCTAAGCCCTTTTCTAACAATGTGATTTGTTGAGCAGTGAGTGTAATTTTGGAAAGATTAATGATGGGGGCTTTGTGGTAATTGGCTAATCCCATTGTTTCTGGCTGCGTGTGTTGGGACGTCGTAGGAACTGCGGTGTCGTGTTGTAGTTCCCTCGTCCTCTGCCTCGCCCCTTCGATTGGCCCTGATTTTGTTGGCGCTGTTCCAAAAAAGGAAGAAGGGTGTGGTTTGAGGTGTTTGCGGTTTCTCTATCTCTCGTGTTTCTGTTCTCATTTTGTTGTTCACCCTCAGATTCGGAACTGGTGTATGAAGTATCAAAGAACCTGACTTTTCTTTTTTGGAAATTGCGGGGAGGGTTCTGCCATGGTCTACGCTGTGGGTAATTCTCTTTGCTCCTCTCGTAAAAATCCTTCTGTAAGTATGGATAGACATGTTCGAGGTTGTAATTTGATATGTCTTTCCGTAATTTATTGCTCTTTTTATTCGTTAGGTAATCGGTATACCCTGATATGTCCTTCTCTATTTCCTCTAGTTTTTGTTTTGCTTCTTGGAGTACTGGACTGCCCTTTAGTTGGGCTTCTTGATCTTCGATTTCTTTGCGTTCTACTATTAGTACTTCCTGGGCAGTCTCAATGATAAGGAGGATCCAATCCCGGCTACAGCGGTTGGCTACCAGTGTCCAGTTCTCTATGAATTTTCTGTTATTTATGAAGACCCCAGGCTCATTTACCACCTGGAGACCTTTAGGAATCACTCCTTTTTTGCAGTATTCCACTAGGAATTCTGCATGTAACTCAGCCCTAACTACCTTCTTTTTTAAATTCCACAGGGTCCGCCATTGTTCTTTGTCTGACTTATCCAAGCAAACGGCAGAGATGTTTTTTACAGGCGGCCCATGGATGATCTTATTAAAATGATCATCTGTGTAGCTGAGTACTTTGAAGCCTTCCATATTTCCTAATGCAAAACTAGGTGGGACAATGAGTGCAGTGTCGGGAATACAGTAATATAAATGTATATGGTATGTGAGTATCGCAAAAGAATTACCTCCTCAGCTAACTAGCTGGGTAAAACAAATACTAAATATCCATTTATATCGGGTGAGAGACATGAGCTACCCACCATTCGGTTAATAATCAGTAACCAATGTTAAGAGCACCAAGAGATGTTAAGAATTATTTAATTCCTTTTTTTAACTTTAAGGCTATTTTTGCCAACACTATCGGAGAGATAATATATACTATTCTCTGATACCCACTATTGACATGCCCCGTTTTGTAGTCCACATGTTTTTTACAAATATCAATATCTTTACTTCATTCTGTAAACAGGTCATGGCCAACCACGAATAGAATCAAGGTGTTCTGTCTTTATAATTGTCAGGATGTGCTTTAGGTTGATAAGGTCGAAAAAATGCTCCGTATATGTACTTAATACCTGTCACACGCAAAAAAGTAATTGTATGTTTCTTTTTAGAACTTGGTCCTGAAGAAGGTTTTTAATCGTTTCTCCAAAAACCGAAACGCCGCGTCGACCCCTGTTCTTGTGAAATTTCTTTGTAAAAAACTGTTGTGTTTGAATTTCTTATGTATGAACTATTTGTTTGATGCGTACAACACTGAATTTTTAATCATGTTTTTAACTAGCTACTGTATAAATTGTTTTTAATCATCTGTGTTTTGCGAATGACTTTTGACTTTGAAATAAATATACATTGTTATATTTTTCTAAAACCTAAACGTCCTGTCCTTTTTAGAACTTGATAAAACTTAAGGAAAGTAAGAGCATCAAAAATTTCCTGAACTGTTTGCATTTAGGTGTTGGCCGCTTTACAAGCTAATAGAGCTACGATTAAGCTTTGCGTACAACAATGTGTGATTGGTATTTGTAAAAACATAAGTTTGGGCACCTACAAGATCATACCACCCAACCAGGGTCAACTGTGGGACGTCTTTGCCTGTTCATTTCTACAGCTTTAGCTAACACAAATCGTTGGAGACAAGCTAGCCCTCCTCAACATTACAGTCACACCTTTTCAATAATTCCATGGAATGTTAATGGTATTTTATAAATGTTGGGCGATCAAAATGTTATTGAATTTTGGCAACATTGACAATTCAAGAACCTTGGTGTGAATCCACAATTGACAGGGTATATCGAATATAATCAGTGGACAGCAAGGAAATCCTAAAAAGCCATCTTAGAGGCAGGCTTGCGATTTATGTGACAACAATAACCCATCTGGTAATAGTCACTTTGAACTAAATTCCAAACGGGTAAAATATAATAATAATTCACAACTGGGATCAAGTACAATCAAGGATTCTTTGATCCCTATTCCTTTTAAATATATAAATGAATCCTAAAGTAATAAAAAAGAAATTTCTAAAAACATTAGAGGTCATGATATATAAACAGAAATCAGAATACCCAGCTGTATACTGGTTATTAAATGAAGATTTTAACATGAACATATTTAATGATTTTGATGAGCCTAAAATTGTTTCTATCCAAAATTATTTTTGTGTGATTCCGCAGGAAATCATTGCCTCAAAAATGTTAAGATAGGAGGATCTTTCCTCTCTGTCATAGAATAAGTAGGTTTGAGAATTTTAAATGGGCACTATAAAGGACATCGACCAGCAATTGCAACCTGGATTACATTTTCAAGTTAGTCAACCCTCAACTACTCTTCAATGATCTTAAATAGCTTTCACATAAATAAAGATTAAAAAATCATCTGTTCATGAGAAAGTGACAACATCCTGCAGAATATGATCGTAAAATGCAATAGAAGACCAAGCATTCCTTGTAAATGCCTCTTAGCCCATCCAACCTCTACTAAAAGGCCCCTATTCAAGGAAAATGTAACATCGTCCCACATCCATGATATTTTTTTAACAACTAGTTTCCTGCCAATAATATCAGTGATTCGTGGGAAGGGACCATTCTACACCCTATATTTAAAGGAGGTGCAAATGCAATGGAGGACATGTCAAATTGTTAATGTTAATGTTATGTTAATGTTAGGCTAAATTTATAGAGCGCACTGACACCGGAGGTTTCCTGGCGCTGAGGTTGGAATTGAGGTAGAGCTGAGAGCTAATGGGAGTTCGAGAAGAGCCAGGTCTTTAGGCTCTTTCTAAAGCTCAGCAAGGTGTCAGAGGTTTTGATGTGTAGGGGAATGGAGTTCCACAGCTTGGGTGCCAGGAAACTAAATCTCCGGCCACCCTGTTTTTTTAACTTGATCGCTGGAACGGTGAGAAGGTGAAGATGGGCAGAGCGGAGATTGCGAGTGGGGCAGTGTGGGTTAATGAGGGATTTCAGAAAGGCCGGGCATTTGGTATGCTGGGCTTTATAGATTAGGCATCCAATTTTGAAGGCAGCCCTTTGTTCGATGGGCAGCCAGTGCAGCTTGGCCAGGAGGGGTCTAGCCGATTGCCATTTGGGGGCTTTACAAATGAGTCTTGCTGCCTGGTTCTGCACCATCTGGAGGCGGTGCAGCAGGGACCTGGATAGGCCCCAGAAGAGGGAGTTGGAGAAGTCGAGGCGGGAAAGGATGAGGGAAATGACGATTTGAACCAAGGCCTCGTGGTAGGTTTATAACTTTAATTGCAGTGGAGGCAACATTATGTGTAAACTTGTTATTAAAGTACTTCGAAACTTGGGCCAACCAACAAGGTTTAATAACTTTTAATCAAACCGTGTTTTGTGCTGGAAGCAGTACAATCACCAAATCAAGAAACAAAGCCCAATCATATACTTGTGTTGTGGATTTAAAATCCCTTTTCAAAAATGTTGCAAGACATTTGGCAAAACTAAAGCCGTAGGGACTTTCTTTCTCCCCCCTGAATGCAATACAATTATCATACTCAAACACCTGGATCCACATGAAATTATGCAATGATGCAACCATTTAACTTAGCAATATTGACTCTGGATCGTTTCAATCAAGGTTGTCTCATAGATCCATTGCTGTTTAGCCTTTGCATGGATCCCGGGACAAAGTAAACTCTCATCCTACATGTCTGGACAAAGTCATCAGCATCATCATCCGTATTCTTTATTTGGCTAAAAGTTTTAATCATAAAAAGATACTACAGAACAATTTAAGAAAACTTTAAAACTGTATAAAATGTGCAGATGCTATTCAAACTGCACATCAATGCAGGAATGCTTGAGTCCTATGAACAAATACAAGTACTGTACATGATCCATATAAAGTGCAGTGGTATTTAGGGCCTGTAAACAGCATCAATGCATGTATAAAGTGCAAGTCACAGTTCAAATATAACATAACAATTTAGTCCAAATTAAATGGCACAACTAAAGAACTGACATTTTGAGTGTCGATTACCAGAAAGTTCATAATAGTTATGAGTTATCTGGGCTTTCAGACATCAAAATATCTAGGTTTGTCAGGGTTTTCATTATTAGAAATGGCTCTAAAATATAGGCAGGTAAACAGTTACAAAGTGTCACATTTTACAACTTGAACAAATGCAAAAATGACAATTTATATTCAGTTATATTTATATCGTTAAATAACAATCTAAAATAGTATTTCATTGGTCCTGTGTAAAACTTACAAAAAAGAGCAAAAGTGCATTGCTGACTCGGATGAATAGCCATCACGTGGGCATTTCGGATAGTTTGCAACCAGGGAGGATTTTTGGGCAATGAAACCAGATGATGGACTATTCTATGTCTGAAGCGCGAGAGACTGAGTCTATGACACAGATTTTCTATCCTGACAAGATATGACTGAATGCCCATCGGTTCAGACATTGTTAGATAATCTGTATCAGTGGATTTGGCCATTTCTCCCGCTAATCTTTTATGATCACTTGCTTCTCTCAAGGATAGCTTTAAATCAAACATGGAAAAAAAACAGGACTTTGGGTCTATGAGGAGTACAGGAACTTTGAGGACACCTAGGTACTCGATAATGTAATGCAACCATGGTATTTCCATTGCATTATTTCGAGACAAACAACCCTGCAGGATGGCTCTTGAGAAAGATAATTCTAGGCTTAACCAAACAGTATGCCACATTTGAACTGGCTTGTTGTAAAACGTGTCAACTATAAAAGGAATCTCCAGTTCCTTGTGGCATACATAAGAAGCTGTGACGGGGCTAAACGTTTGGCATTATACAATGTCATAATTTCCTTAATCTGCTTTCTACTCAATTTTGCTGTAAATCTAAAAAAAACCTCGACTGTTCCAGTCAGTTTGTTAGCCATGGATTATCTGTGTGAAGCCCATGAATCACTGGAACTAAAGAGGACGCCCAGATATCAGAATACTAACAGACAAAAAACGTTACCCCAATGTGATGCCTGATTTTCTTTGTGTTGGCCTTCCCACCTATCATAGCCTGGATATTTTCCAGATTGACATTGAAGTCCCTTTTCTCCATAAAAGTGACAAATAAATTAATCAGTTGCTGTAAGCCTTTCCATGTACACAACATCAAGATGGTATCATCATCGTACAACAAAATTGGCACAGATTTGGAACCAACCCTGGGTGTGTCTGCTGGTAGGGCCTGTAACCTAGCATCTATTTTGTTAATGTTTAGAGACAAAAGGAAAAGGGTAAGCTCACAGGTATAGGCAGTGTGACCCAGAGGGCCTGCTGGTGCTGAATCGGTCCATAATAGGGCCTCATGAGCTGGGCTATGGCTCCTCACAGCTTGTGACACAGTTTAAGGAAGGCACCACTCATTGGTAAGAAACCCAAGTTCCAGCCTGATCTTATCAATTATGACCTTCATCAGTAGCTGGATGAACGCAAACCAGCTAAAGCTTAATCCCGATAAGACAGAGCTGGTCCTTACAGGGCCCCCAGGCAACCCTTGGAAATCCAATTTCTGCCCCCCCTCCCTGGGATGCCCGCCATCCCCAGTCAACTCGGTCTAGAGCCTTGGGGTCACCATCAGTAGCGACCTCTCCATGAGGGCCCAAATCAACTCGGTGGTTTCTGTCTGCTTTTTCCATCTACGCAGAATTAGGAAAATCAGTAGATTTCTATCACATGAAGCTCCCGTCTAAGTCACCCTGGCTTTAGTCATGTCCCGCATCGACTACGCAAACTCACTGTATGCCGGAATTCCTGCATACCAATCCCATCGAATTTAACTGGTCCGGAATCAAGCAGCCAGGCTAATCCATGGCCAGCCGAAGTTCAGCCACACTAAACCCCTTCTTAGGAGCCTTCATTGGCTCCCAGTGTTCCAGCGCAGCCTCTTCAAATGTGGCTGCCTGATCCATAGAGCCCTGTCATCCCATGGACCCTCTTTTATTGCTTTATTTACTGCGACCTACGCTCCTCCAGTCTGAACCTCTTGTCCCCTTGCACTTTCAAATGAAAAAAACACGGTGGTCTGAGATTCTCGACCCAAGCACCACTTCTTTGGAATTCTCTCCCCCCGGAACTGCGCCAAATACACTCCTACCCTCCTATTCACAATTCAGGAAATCACGTAAAACTTGGCTTTTCTCCCAGGTATACAACTAACTCCTACACACTGCCTCGGTCTTAAGCCCCTCCACCCAAGCACCAAAAAAATGCTGGTGAACGTGCGCTCTATAAATAATTTTATCATATCATCATATCATATCCTATCAATATGAAGAGTTCAGGAGCCACAAAATGCGGTTAGAAATCCTTGTGGTAAGCGTATTTATTAAGCTGCTGTCCTTGCCTAAAAGGAATTAGGTGCTGTAAGATAATATGGGAGCGGCATTGGCTCGCATGACTTCCAGCATTGGATTGGGGAATGCTTAGGGCCTAGTAAGGACTTTGAGAGTTTGGATAGGGTCGATTGGAGCGCCCCAGCCTTTGCTGCAATTTCTTTACAGTTCTTGATGAAGGATCCCTTAGCATTTAAGTGTACCCTAAGATACTTGTGTGATTGATCTGCCACAATCTTGTGTAAATTGTATGTCCAGCCACTCCCCTGGTACCTTGGTCTGTTAAATGTGACTACCTTTGTCTTCTTCAGATTAGCCTCCAAGTTATTGGTGATTGTGTAGATGTGCAGCTGATTAAGCAAACATTTGCAGACCTATCCTCGTAGGATTGAATAGGACCAGGTCATCAGCATACTGATCAGTTTGCTGATCCCCATTACCGCCGATCCTTGGGGGATAGCAGTTGACTGTGTCAAGTCTTTGTGGAAGATCTGCAATAAACAGGTTAAAAAGTAGGGGGATGGCACACTTCTCCTTTTAATGCCCCATGATGTTTGGATTTTCCTTGACAGGTGTGAGCCATCCCCTAGCTTGACCTGAATCCAGGTGATAGTGCGCAACTGAATTATTGGGTCCAAGAGGTTTGGGGTATTCCCCACTTTTTTAGTTGCGGCTGAGTACCCTTACTACACAATCGAATGCCATCTTGAAGTCCATGAAGCAGCAATGTAACAGATGCTGCAATGAATTCGACTTGTCCAAAAGAATGGATAGGGCTAAAAGATAAGTAAGTGTACCAAACTTCGCTGTGAAGCCAGTTTGATTTTTTGGGACAAGCCCATCAACTCCACCCACTGTTTCAAGTCCTCCAGGAGAAGGCTGGCAAAATGCTTGTCCTCGTTGTTAAGTAGCTCAATCAGACAGTAGGTACTGGGGTCTCATTGCGAACCTCTCTTGTGGATGGGATGGATTACTGCCCCACTCCATGACTCAAGTATAGTTGAGGTCTGCAGGCAATAATCAAAGAGTTTGGTTAAACACCTAGCCCAAAAACAGGAAGTGCCTAATAAGAAACTTGGCCCATTCTTGCTCTCTGATGTTTGTGCCGCCCAAGACACGTCTTCCATACATTTGTTTGTTCACAAGGGCCCAGAGTTGGGCTGCTTACTTGCGCATAAAAGAATGCACCAAAAATATTGTAATTGATTATGATTCTCTGCATAGATTGCCTCTCTGTACCTTTTTTGTGCCATTTGTATACATGATTAGCTCTGCGAAACCTTGTTTCTTCAGAACATCTCTCAGCGCCTTGTAGTTTGCTTTCTTTAGGGCCTGAGTCTGTGTTGAGACAGTGCTTGGATTTGGATGAACGTTTTGGTGGCCTAGCTGTTGGACTTTGGCAAGCAGTTAAGTATAAAGAGTTGACCATTCCACTGTCGGATATCCGGCTCCTAACTTGGCTTGAATGTCAACAGTATAATTTCCAAGTAGAACATACGTGGTTATCTAATGGTAAGGTGGGGTTCATAGAAGAAGGTATTTACAATCGACTTTAGGTGACTATCCGGTCTAATATGTGAATACATTTTTCAGTCACTGTGTCTACTTGGGCCAGGTTGGCCTTCAATAATTTTTCAAAGATTGGTACGATATCTTGACAACTATTATAAATTGACTTCTTATTGGAAGGACTTATAAAGCGCAGGAGATTTGCCTTGTGTATCTGTCCACTATTATTGTAGACGGACATTGTTCTACTTAACTTTCATAACTTTGAATATGGTTTTAGTCACATCATCTTCACTTCAAACGTCTTCTATTTCTTTATGGATAGCATGGGTGTTTCTGACTAAGAAGTGTTATTATTATTCACATATTTCTGATCTGTGGTTATAATTCACTATCCTGTTCCTTATCTGCTTGGCAACTGTTTTTTTTAACTTTCAGTTTCTCTTGGTTTATTGACTGGTTGTGTGTTTCCTTCTTGGTTTCGATGGTGACACATTGTTATGTTCACCGGGTATGAGTTTAGGACTTAGCACTTATGCTATTATACACAATATATTTGAAATTGTTGTTTATGGTTTTTGCAGCCTTGAACAAGTTCTGTGGACAAAACACTTTTTGGCTGCCACCATGGCAAAATTGCTCATGCCATGTACCAAATTTTGTTCCAAATAAACAGAAGAATTTGAATTACCTGCTCATTTAGTGGACTTACTTATCAAGGGTCCTATAAAAACAAAAGAGTGAGTGCTTTGGTGCTTTGTGTTCAAGTTATCTGGACTGTCACACAGTGCAGTATTTTGCACCTTAGGTGGCTGGGTGCTGGGAAGGACTTTCTTTTGATAAGTGATACTCTATTTACTACCCTATATGATTGATTTGGTGTGCAAGCGTTTACCAGCGCCCCCTGTGAATTATTTAATTCTTGAATATCTAATGGTGGCTGGTAATTAAATATTATGGTAAGCTATCTTGTTGAGGCATCCATTTCTAATTGAATCAAAGATTGGGTCGACCTTGCTGGTAGTAGAAAGCTAAGAGCATCACTTATCAGTATCTAATCTACTTTGATATAACATCTAAGGATGATGAAAAGAACATAAAGCGCCAGATGTATACAATGAATTTGAAATCCTAAATCCTGTAATAGAGGGCATGCTGCTGGAAAAACACAACATAGATAACGATTGACTCTATTTAGAGTTCTAAATTGTAGTAAAGCCTCATCCTAACAATTTTGCTTTTTGTTACCCACAGAAATAAATCTGAGTAAAACGTCAAACTTTCTTTAGGCTAACATACTAAAAAGAAGATTAACCAATTTTACCTTTAATTGCCACAGTCCTCAGTGCATTGCCTTGCCATTTCTCTTCAAGGTCAAAGGATCTTGCCATTTTAAGAAAAATTGTGAATCCTTTTATATTGGTAATTTAGTACAATGGCATTGTCTAGGATACAAACATGAGCTTTCAATCAGAGCTGAGACTTCTGAAACTATTCCTCCAACACCCTGCAGTGCGGAAAACTGCCTTTACAACCATGTTCTTACCTTTTACCTTTACCGGGCATATTTTAGTGTGCATGTTTTTACTGTGAATATGCATATACAACGCATGCTAATACCAAGCATTTAAGGTAAGTTGGGGGGTGAGGGAGAGTCTCCTCCCGCAATACATTGATTTTAAATGGAAAAACAATGCGTGGTATTGGAATGCGTTGTAAATTCTTCTTTGCGGTAAAAACATGTGCACTAAAATGTTCATGGCAAAGGCATGCAAAGTAATTACCTGTGTTGTACGACCTGCAGTACAGATGCTTAATAATTAAAGCAAGAGAGTGGAATTTCAAACAATTCAATGAAAATACCCCTTGTTGCAAAAATACCGTAAACACATCCAGGTAGGGTCTTCTTTTGTTTCATCTTGTGAATTGCATTGCTATGTACAATTCCAATATCCTGCTTGCACCAGCACACTGTTTTAAATCCCATCTATTTCCACGCTTCAGCTTAGGCTTGTGGATTGGAGAGTGCTAGACTAGTTGTAAACTTTACAAATCATAAAATGCAAGTGATTTGAGTGACATAGTTCCAAATTTCATGAATGTCATGTGAAACTTTCCTTCCTTTGTCTTTTTATAATATCAGGGTCAGGCACATAGCAGTAGATACAATTTTCAAGTAATATACACTTGGCTGTATTGCTGAGAACAAATATTGATTAGATAAATAATTAATCATTATGTATCAGCTGCTTTAGCTTGGCTGTGTCCTCTACCCAATCAATTAATGAGTGTGAACACGGTACAAAATACATTGCATATACATCACATTGTATTGACTGATTAAAAATTAATCAGTGACTCGGAAACGAACCAATAAAAATGTTATACATTACAGTTATGATGACTATATATTACACAAGGGCTGTGAATTGTATGTATGTTATTTAGCATAGTGAACATTTTGGTAATTGTAAACTCCTTTATAACTCGCCGGAACACATATATTTCCATAAAGGTGGCTTTGTCAGATGTGCTGTTGGAAGAGATCAATCTATTATGAATATGGTAGTAATGTTAAATAAAAAGTAAATGCTTTTGCACATTTAGATTTGGAGTTTAGCTGATGGGTTACTCTGTCACAAACATGACTTATTACAAGTACCTTATATCCTATGGCACTTGGAATAAGGTGTACAGTACATCTGTCACATTGGTAATGCAGCACAAGTCAACCAGACTCTAAATCAGGCCCTTACTATTTTGTTTGTTTTATTGCATATTTGCAATTGATATAACTGACATTCTACACTAAAGGATAGAAATTGATGTTAGAAATGGGGGTCTCTGGTTGGCGATGGCTTTTACCCTGTCCAAGAAGAGATCTCTTCTTCTAGTCAGGATAAGCTGATTATACAACTAAAATAACCCCTGCTCACCAAATGGCACTTGGCCCGAGCAGTCAGGCTTATCTCAGAGGCAATGTGTAAAGCCTTTGTATGTAAAACACAGTAACACAGTAAAAACATTACATTAGAAAAATAAAGTATCTTTATCTAAACCAAACAAGACTGAAATATCAAAAATTCAACATACACAACTCAAAATATCACTTTTAAAAGGGTTCTTGCAAAAATAAAGTTCCAAGCCAACAATAGATCCATCTAGGGATATCTTGACGTTGTTACATGTACAAATCCAAAGTACAGTGTTAACCGCTAGGCGCATGGACCCCCCCCCCGAGAAAAAGTACCTTGTGTGATGAGACAAACAATGGCGTTACCTGGCATCGGGGAGGTGATGTTGTGCCCATGTCAGACGGCGTCGGTCCATACTTCCACATGAGAGGTGAGACGTCAGTTCCTTACTTCCACAGGGGAGGTGAGGTGTTGCTTCCTTACTGTTCTACATGGTAGTTTAAAATTGCACGTGCAGACTCTGCAGTGGCAGGCCTGAGACAAGTTTACAGGGCTACTCATGTGGGTGGCACAACCAGTGCGGCAGGCCCACTGGTAGCATTTGATTTACAGACCCTGGGCACACACAGCGCACTTTACTAGGGACTCATTAGTAAATCAACTATGCTAATCAAGGAGAACCAATCTGAATCCCAATTTACACAGAGAGCATATGCACTTATTAACAGTAAAAAAGTGCCCAGAGTCGCAAGCTCCACCAAGCAGGTCAGAATTATAGGAGGCAAAAGGGTAAAAAGCAAAAAGGCAGGGGATAAACCTGAAAAATGGGCTAGGTCCAACAATTGGTATTTAATTTGACAGTAAAAACATACAAGTGACCTTTGGTGGTAGAACTGAAGGCTTATGGAGGAAGGAATAGCGCAGAGTGGGCATTGTTGGTGTGGAGAGCATGAACTTAATTCAACACATACATCAACATGCTCCTTCTCCTTGGGTCTGGTTACTTCATGAATGCAGTTCATCTGTTGCATTAACCACATAGTCACTCTCACTGAGTATGGAGCATGGTAAGATGGTGAGACATGCAGAAGCCGTAATTGGGTTTTTTTGCATAAAAGCTGGCAATGCATGTAAACATTTCTTTTATAATACATAAAGAGGATTCTTTCAGCTCTTTTGTGGACTCTCTCACCCTCTACCCATCAGGTCCCTAAGTTAGAAAGTTCTTCTAAACTTCTGCCTTATTTAGGATATGCTACTGTCCTTTCCTACTCCACTCTCAAAGCTGCCTGTTTCCACACCCAGTTCCCCTAAGGATGAAAGGAGATGCTCACTGTGTTCATACTTCCTTTACCACTGCTTCCTGGTAAACAGATTGTTGCTTCACTCACCTGTGTGCAGCGGGCTCTTCCTTCTCTGTTACAGTTTGTACTTCTGCATTGCCACTGTCCTATGGCTGCTGTAGTAGCACCAGCAGCTTTGTGTTGAAGGTTGACACAGAATAAACCCTCCCATTTCTTTTTACCCTTTGTCAGGTCTACGGGTATACAATGAGGTGGAATAGCACTCTTTCAGCCATGGGCTGGGGTTAAGGCGACCTAAATCTATTGGAACCTTTGAGAGTGTTACTCTTTTAAGCAAGGATTTTATATTTAATTCCAGATATTAAACTCTCGTATTCCAGTTACTTTAAGCATATGTCTTTATATTTAAAACAAGATCTTAAAATCTCATATTCCAATTAATACGTTAGAGACACAACAGGCCTAAACTCTAATCCAGGTGTTAATGTATATGTCACTAATAGCCTGACAAAAACATAATGATTATAAGTTTCTTGTTGTTGATAAAATAAACCAGTGCTTACACCATTTATTGTGGAAGTAACCTATTTCTGTTTCTTTAGCCTCTTCGACGCTCATGACGAGCTGAGCTCGTCATGAGCCACGGTGCCACGGTGCTCCGGTGCTGATGACGAGCTCAGCTGGCCATTGGCCCATGGAACACTCACACGCGGGGATAATTCCCCCGCTGTGCTGAACGTTCCATGGAGCCAATGCACCTGTGACGAGCTGAGCACAGGAGCACTGTAGCTCATGACGAGCTGAGCTCGCCATGAGCATGGTGGCGCTTTGCGCACCCCCCTCCCCCCCAGCACAGCGGGGGAATAACCCCCGCAGCGAAGGAATTAACCTGGCTACTGCAATTGTACAAGCCTCAAAACCGTGCATTCTCCTAGTCGGTCAAGAATGGTCCTCCAGCAGTTACCCGCAGCTTAGATGTATAGAAATATATGATTATTTTGATTTTTTCTCTAAATTAAGGTGTGATTCCATACATTCTCTTTCTTGCTTATATCTCTTCTTCCACGTGTAAATGACTTGGTATACCATATGTTTCGAATCTACAATCTCATTTGTGTTCCTGAAGCATCACACACAACTCAGGAACATTCAAATATTTTCAGTCGCAAATCAAACTAACATTATATTCATTCCTTACATCTGAATCTTGCTGAAACATGGTTACATCACAGAAGGCCCAAATGGAGAACTATGCCTGCTTCTAGTCTAGAAGGGGGGCATCACATATCCCAAAATACTGAGGAGTCTTCACCAGCTCCAAATCTACGCCACATTTACATTTAATAATTTATGTTTTTATAAAAATTGATCTTCAATCAAAAATAAAATCAACACATCTGTGTTGATTACAAGTCTCAGATTTAGAACAGTCCTAAGTGAAGCAGTCGCTTGGCTATTAATAATCCGAAAGTCTCTATTTTCCTCAGTTACATCATTGTCTTTCATATTAGTTGTCACAGTGGTATCAAATTTACACGCGGAGGATATTGAATCAAGATTTGATTTACCTCATTAGTACTCTGTCCCAATAAAGGCAGAGCTGTACCACACCAATATGATCACACAAATTTTGAGGTAATTTCTCATAATGCAAAGCTATAATACCAAAACTACATCATGGAAATGCTGGGTTAGTGTACCACCAGCTAACACATTTGGGTAAATATGTGGATAGGAAGAGGAGAAACCTCCAGAAACGTTACCAGAACCCCAAATCAAGGGGTGATTGTTAGATTTGGGGGGTCTCTAGTTGGCAGAGGTGGGTACCTTTGACCAAATAAGGACCCTTTTGTCTAGTCAGGGTAAGGGGGTACACTCCTAAAATAACCCCTGCGCTCCCCCTTGGTAGCTTGGCACGAGCAGACAGGCTTATCTCAAAGGCAGGTGTAAAGCATTTGTGAACACATTTAGTAACCCAATGACAGCACTACAGATGGCCACCACCCAAGTTGTAGTATAAAAATAAGTATTTTTATATAGAATTATCACAAGACCACAAACATCAAAAATCCATACTACTGTACTTTAATAATGCTAGAATTTGCTTAGTTCTCATTAGAAACACTTTAAATTCAATGTACCTTTAGATGTGTGATGCTATACAACGAAAGTGTTGCAGGGAAGGTGATGCGTTGGTTCCTTACTGCTGCATAGGGGACGGTGATGTTTCGGTTTTTTACTGCGCTTCCGTGGTGATGCGGCCCGCAAAGCTGTGATGCGATGAAGATCCGGTGCAACTAAGCAAAATGGCGTCTTCTTCTTGATGCGAGAACGATGCGTGCATGCCCGACGGCCGTGCGGCGATTCATCAATTTTTCTGAGCCCTTCGACAGGCCCTGCGACACGCTTCTCCAGTGATGCGACGTCATCTGCTGTGAGAGCAACACTCTGCTCCGGTGATGCGAGGTGCTTCGGGTGATGCGTTGGTGACAGTGGCAGCACTGGCATGCTTCTCCGGTGATTCGACAGCATCTGCTGTGACGGCGACACTCTTCTCCGGTGATGCAACAAGAACGGCTGCGGCGGCGACGCGCTTCTTCGTCTTGAGTCGTGCTTCCAGATCCCAGCAACATACAGTCTCTCAGAAGGCCCAGCTCAACAGCAGACATTTCAATTCCAAGCAAGGGAAGGTAGCGAAGCTGATTGGCGAAGTCTGTTGTCCTTGAGACTTCAGCAGGAGGCAAGCTCTATCTTAAGCCCTTGGAGATCCTTTACAAGTTGATTTGAAAGTAGCACAAAGTCCTTTATCATTTCTTTGGCAGTCAGGCAACCACTGCAGGCCAATCCCCCAAACAGCACACAGCTTAGGGATAGTCTCCTCCTCAGTATCTCTAGTTCCTCTACTCAGCAAAGGATATTCTTGTTTCCCAAAAGCGATCTAAAGTTCTTGGGTCTGGGTCCCAATATTTATACTAGCAAATCATTTGTCCTCTGAAGGTAGAGGGTCGTGTACCCAGTCCAAACCAGTTCTGTGCAGTCCTGGAGCATTTTGTTGACAACACTCCTTATTTCCTTTGACAGTGTGGGCCAGGGACATCAGGCACACATAGGTGGTGCAGCCAGCATTGTGGAAGGCAGGCATAGCCCTATTCAAGGCCCAGGTGCACTCCTCCCACCCATCTATGTGCAGATAGCTCTATTCAGCCCTGTTCTGACTCACCTGTCTCCTGGAATCCCCCAGCCTCTGTCACTCAACCTCCAGACATGGAATACACAACCTAGCAGAGGCAGGCTTGGATAGTTAGGCAAGAAAATACCTACTTTCTAAAAGTGGTATTTTCAAACACAGAATGTTAAAACCAACTTCACCAAAAGATGTATTTTATCATTCTGAGTTCAGGCATACTAAACTCGAATTTCTACCTAGTTCCCTGAGTCACTTAGGATTCTAAGATGTTATCATCAAACTGCCGAATTTTGGCCTATGGGGAACAGGTAGCCTTGCAATAGTGAAAAATTAAAGTGGCTGTAATTCACTATTAGGACACACCACACACACCGGGGCATGTCCTACCTTTTACCTACAGCGCACCCTGCCCTTGGGCCTGCCATAGGGGTGACTAATATGCGGAAAAGGGAAGGTTTAGGGGCTGGCAAGTGGGTGCACTTGCCCTGTCAGCATGGCAGCACCAGACTGCACACAGGCTCTGCAATGGCCGACCTGAGACACACTTTTACAGGCTGCCTCTGTGGGTGGAACACCCAGTGCTGCAAGCCCACCAGCAGCATTTGATTTACCAACCCTGGGCATCCGCAGTGCACTGTACTAGGCTCTGACAGTAAATCAAATAAGTCAATCATGAATCCACTACTCCATACATCAATTTGCAATAGGGAGAGCATATGCACTTTAGTACTGATCAGCAGTGGTAAAGTGCCCAGAGTCATAAAACCAACAGAAACAGGTCAGACAAAATACAGGAGGAAGGCAAAAAGTTCAGGGATGACCCTGCAAAAATGGCCAAGTCCAACACAACCCCCTTCAAGCCAAAACACAGGGTAGACCAATCACTACCTTGATTAAGCATGGGTGAATTTTGCGAATCTGGCGTTCGCGAATTTTGCGAATTTGCGAACTCGCAATCCGCAAAATCCGTGAATTCTGGGAAATTTGCAGATTTTTTTTGTGTTCGCAAGGGTTTCTGCCAGTTCGCGAGGATTTTGTACCAGTTCGCGATTGCGAACTTACTTGTCGGCACGCAACGGTCGCGACTATGTTGTTTCTATGTCTGGTTCATCATCACAGGTTCACAGCACCCTCTGTTTCAACACTGCCACCCTCTGTTTCACCCATGCCACCCTCTGGTACATCAATGCCACCCTCTGGTTCATCATCATCACTGTAGATTATGGGGGAGAAAGCAAGCACACCTGCCCTGCTTCAACTGACATGAATTAATTTGGGGTTGATTTATTAATGTGTCACTGTTATAAAATTCCAGTCTGGCACCTGCTTCCTTATCTGTAATTTGCTTTCTGTTGCAGTGCAATTTTTTTTTCCAGGACCTTTGTGGCCTACTTGTAGCTATTCTATGATCCGGCTGTGAGGGTCAGAGCAGGGTCATACAATTGTTGCAACTAGCAACTGAACTCTGGAGGGGACCCAGTCAGGAAGCACTACAGGGAATGGTTACTAATGATGAATTTGAACTTTTGCACCTGCTGCTGAGTGCTTTCAGTTTAGCAAAACTCGTTTTTCTGCAGAACAGCAAATGTAATTCCCCAAACAAACTTACTTGTGAAAGTTTATTTCTAATCCAAAAGTGATCCAAAGAAAGTCAAAAGGCCTCAAATCCAAAAAAGGGCAGGCAAATGTCAACCTGAGGAGTTATTCTGATAAAAATCATCATTTTCAGAAGGTCTATGCTGCTTGCTAGTGGATTTCTTGTGCAGAATTGCAAATTTTGTAATTTCGCGAGTGCGAGATTGTTGCTGCCCGCCGCACCTACATGTTCGCAATTGCGAACTTACACCGGACGCCGCAAAATTGTATCACCAAGAAAAAAAAATCCGCTGCGTGCGAATTTGCGGATTTTCGGTAAATTCGCAAGCGTTCGCGGATTGCGAATTTACCGAAAATCCGCAAAATCCGCGAGCGTAACGGATTTTCCGCCCACCCTTAACCTTGATGGGCTTCTCTGCTTTGGGCGATAGCACATGGACCCCGGCCCGCAACAGCGGGGGCATATCTGAATCTTTTTGGATCCCTCTGTCCATACTCTCAGGGCCCACCATTCTAACCCACGAGGAACCCTACTCCTCAACTGTGGACACCATCTGTGCAGCACATAACCTTAGCTTGCTCACAGGTGTGTCCCAACAGACAGACAGCTTCTGCTTTGGCATCCTTAGGATGCTGCGGAGGTTTCTTCCCCTGCTTTCCGAGGAACATAGAACGCTGACAGTCCAGGCTCTGATTGGGTCCAGGTTGGATTATTCCAACATTCTCTACCTGGGCCTTCCAGAGTACTTGCTGCAGCGGCTTCAAGTGGTGCAGAACGCCGCTGCCAGGGCAATTTTCGGTCTTAATAGGCGTTCCAGTGCCTCGGGCCTGTTGGCAACCTTGCACTGGCTTCCCATCCGCAAGCGGATCGCCTTTAAGGCGCTGACCTTGGCCTATAAAGCTCTTCACAAGGGGGGAGCTAAGTACCTCCAAAAGAGACTGGTCTTTTATCAACCGACCAGGTCTCTGAGGTCGGAATCCCTGTACCTGGCAGCTGTCCCACGGGTAAAGAAAGCGCGCCTCGGAGGCCGCTCTTTTGGATTGCTGGCACCACAGTTGTGGAACTCTTTGCCGCTGGCTCTGCGGGGAGCCACTAGCTTGCTGGCTTTTAGGAAAGGCCTTAAAACTTGGCTGTTCACTCAGTAGCCTGTCTCTTGTGAGTTTCTGGCTGACACTTCTTTTATTCTTTTATCTGGTGTTATGTTAGTATGTCGCAGTTTCTTCTCTTTCTCCAATAAAGCGCCGGGACACTCTTTTTGAGTAGCCGAGCGCTATAGAAAAGAATAAATAACATAACATAACATAACATAACAGTGGCCACTGACAGTAGTCAGTGATGAGACACAGACCTTATGCCTCTCAGGGCACTCAAACCTCTGTAGCATCAGAGAGCGGGGGCAGTAGCCCCAGGTGCTTGGCACCCTTTATCCACTCTCCCTCCTGTAAGGCCAGGTATGACATCCTGGCACTGACCCATCAGCCCCAGGCCTGTACCCGGTGGCTGAACAAGAAACTGGGGTGGGTTCTCCCACACCCAGTCCTCCTCCTTTGGGCTCTGTACCCTCCCACCTGGAGCGGTACCCCCTTCCAGAATTGTCAGGGTGCCTGTAGCAGGTGTCCTACACAATGCGCCCACCAGTTCAGGGGTTTTATCCTGCAACAGGGCTTCCAGGTCAGGGGGGACACCCTGAACCTGGCCCTCCGACCTAGGGTCTAAACCCTCAGGCTGCACCGGGGTCAGAGGCGAGGACTCCCTCCCTCTGTACCCCCTTCCAGTGCACTGCCCCCTCCCAACTGGAGTGGTACCCTTAGAAGCTACATCGCTCAGGACACTGATTACAGTTGCCCCTTCCTCCAGGTAAGACAATACCTGAACCTAGCTTCCCAGCCCAGGGTCCAACCCCTGCAGTTGAACACTTGCTTGGCAAACCAGGACTTCCTGGGGAGTGCATATACCCTCCCTGAGGGTGACACATAACTCATGTGTCGTGGGACAATCTGCCTGGCGCAGATCACCCGACCCCTGTCCACCTGACAGCGTGTGAAGATCCCCCAGGAAAGAAGTGGTATGACTATGGCCATTTCTTGGTGACAGCCCTTATGGCTGGCCCCTGATCCACTGGTTGTTCCACTGGGGACTCTTTCTCCCTCTCATCCCACAATCTGGACTTCTGCACCCTCCACTTAGGAGTGGCACTGCCAGACACCAGAACTGAGGCCTGCTTACAGACACTCCCAGTTCACCAGACACTAGGGGATCCCCCTCAATGGGCAGCCAATGAGGATAGCCTAGGCTCCCCACCTGGTGCTCCCTTAAAGAACTGTCCAGGTCCTGAGACTGGGTTTCCCGCACCTTGGGTCTCGCAGCCCCACACTCAGTCTGCCCCCACTGAGACAGGATGTGATCCCCTACACCCCTCCCACTACACCGGGACCTAGCTAGGTTACTCTGAACCTCTTCCACCACACAGGTCTGGAAGATACCGGAGTCACTCCCCAATGCCTCTCCAGACCCTCTGGAATCCACCAAAAGGTCTGCCTGCAAGGTGAGCTCCCTACGGTCAGAGAACTCACCCTCCAACAGGTGTGTTGGCATAGCTCTGGAAAACAGGGACTTACAATGTGCTCTCCCGCAATTCAATCACATAGCCCCACACAAGGGTTAACCAAGCTATCCTTTACCTTATCATCCAGTGCCTCGCACACGTACTCTACACCACTCTCCTGAGATTGGAACAACAGTATCTGTCATTCAACCCACACTCTTCTGGGCGGTCTTCACACTCACATACCAGGACTTCAACCATGGGGGAACCCCTCTCCCTGCACCTCTCATCTAGAGTCAGCAGAGTGCCCCTTCCACCACTAGGACCATGAACCCCTGCATCAGTTTCTTTCCATTTTCCTCAGGGACACTGAGCATTACTGGAGCTACCTCATGTCCTTGAACATCCTGGTGTATGTTAACCCCCCTCTTTCAAGTCAGGTGCCACACCTCTGAGTGTATGTACTGCTCCCTTAGCACCAGATAACTCAATGTTGCTGCCACCATCTGAGCTGGATTACACCTCCAACTCAGCAAAGCTCACTTCCTTAGCTCCACACATTTCTTTTTTCTGGGCTGAGACACTCATGGCCTGAAGCCTCTTGATCCCCAAATCAAGCTCCCTCATTCTGAAACCATGCTCAAACTGCACCCTCTTTTCCACTAGGGCCAATTTCCTAGTTTTCAACTCCAATTCTAACTGCCCACTCAACTTGAGCTTGGCCAGCCCTGGCACACTCAGTGCACTTTACTAGGGGCTTACTGGTAAAATAAATATGTCAATTATGGATGGCCAATCACAATAACAATTTACTCAGGGAGCACTTGCACTTTGACACTGATCAGCAGTGGCAAAGTGCCCAAAGCATCTAAACCAGCAAAAACGAAATCCAGCACAGCATGAAAAATACAGGAGGTAGAGGAAAAAAGTTTAGGGAAACCACACCAAAGATACCAGGTCTAGCAGAGAGACAGGTAATAGCAACTTTAAATCTCTTGCAGAAGTGCTTCAGCTGTTTCACCTTGTAGCATTATAGTTTCTCCCCTTCCCAATCAAAACCAGCAGATGCTATTGATGCTGCTTTATCCATGGTGGTTAAACTTGGCAGTTCTTGGCAAAAATAGAAAATCCCATGAAAAACAATCTACCAAAATGTATGTGGTCGCGTTTGGTCTGCACTCACTAGTAGTGTTCACCAATCACTGTATATGAGTCACAAATGCAAGTCCAGAGTCCTCACTGCTGACCACCAATGTTAGATTTGGGGTCTCTACTTTGCAGAGGCAGGCCCCTTTGACCAAATAGGGACCCTTGCATCTAGTCACGGTAAGGGGGTACACTCCTAAAATAACCCCTACTCACCCCCTTGGTAGCTTGCCATGAACAGACAGGCTTATCTCAGAGGCAGTGTGTAAATCATTTGTGAACACATATAGTAACCCAGTGACAGCACTACAGATGGACAATCAATCTGGGGTTGGTAAAGCGCACTACTCCCCTGTGAGGGTCTCAAGGCCCTGAGGGTTGGGGGGGTCGGGCAGCTCAGGTCAGTTGAAAAGCCAAGCCTTGAGTGCACTCCGGAATGCCGGCAGGGTTGGTGTATGTCGTATTTCCAACGGGAGAGAGTTCGAGGCCATGGCGGCAGTGAAGGAGAAGGCCCTACCTCCGGATCTGCTACCGTGGATGCGGAGAACTTCTGCCAGGGCGAGGTCGGCCGAGCGGAGGCTCCTCACTGGTGAGTGGAAACTCAATCTGTCATTGAGGTACTTGTGCCCGATGCTGTTGAGTGATTTGTAGGCGTGTGTGAGTAGTTTGTAAGACAAGTTGTAGAATAAAAATAAGTATTTTTATATAGACATAACACAAGACCACAAACAACAAAAATCCATAATACTGTACTTTAAAAATGATAGAATTAGCTTAGTTCTCTTTAGATGTAAAATGCGACACTTTAAGTTCAATGTACCTTTAGATGTGTAACGCTATACAACGAAAGTGTTGTAGGGAAGGTGATGCGTTGGTTCCTTACACACAAGAACAGTGATGGGTCGGTTCCCTACTGCTGCGTAGGGGACGGTGATGCGTCGGTTCTTCTCTGCATGGGGAGGTGATGCGTTGGTTTCTTACTGCACTTCCGTGGCTATGCAGACTGCTACACCGTGATGCAATGAAGATCCAGAGAAATAAAACAAAATGGCATCTTCTTCTTGATGCAACAACGATGTGTGTATGCCCGATGGCCGTGCAGCGACTCAACGATTCTTCTGAGCCGCGACAGGCTCTGCAACAAGCTTCTCCGGTGATGCAATGGCGTCTGGTGCGACAGCGACACTCTGCTTTGGTGATGAGAGGCGCTTCGGGTGATGCGATGGTGACAGCGGCAGCGGCAGCACACTTCTCCGGTGATGCAATGGCATCTACTGCAACGGCAACACTCTTGTCCGGTGATGCGACAACAACGGCTGCAGCGGCGACACGCTTCTTCGTCTTGAGTCACACTTCCATCTCCCAGTGACACGCAGTCTCTCAGAAGGCCTAGCTCTACAGCAGGCACTCCAATTCCCAGCAAGGGAAGGCAGGGGAGCTGGTTGGTGAAATCTGTTGTCCCTGAGACTTCAGCAGGAGGCAAGCTCTATCTCACGCCCTTGGTGATCCTTTACAAGTTGATTTGAAAGGAGGTGTAGCGAGCATTGTGGAAGGCAGGCACAGCCCTGTTCAGGTCCCAGGTGCACTCCTTCCACACATCTACATGCAGATAGCTCTATTCAGCCCTATGCTGACTCACCCTGTCTCCTTGAATTCCCCAGACCCTGTCACTCAAGCTCCAGAGAAGGAATACACAAATTAGCAGAGTCAGGCTTGGATAGTTATGGAAGAAAATACCTACTTTTAAAAGTGGTATTTTCAAACACAGAATGTTAAAATCAAATTCACTAAAAGATGTATTTTATCATTCTGAGTTCAGGTATACTAAACTCGAATTTCTATCTAGTTCCCTGAGTCATGAATTATAAGATGTTATAATCAAACTGCCTATTCTGGCCTATAGGGAACAGGTAGCCATGCAATAGTGAACATCGAAAATGGCTGTAATTCACTTTTAGGACATTCCACACACACCAGGGCATTTCCTACCTTTTACTCCCGCCAAAGCTGGGTCCCCCAAAATGGGATCTGCACATTTTACAATACGCGGACGATATTGTCATAATGGACCAGAGAAAAACGGGGCTTTAACGAGCATTAAGTAAGCTGCATACATATAATATGGCCAACGCACTAAAAATCAACCAAGAAAAGACCAAGGTGATGATATTCGGAAGATGCCATAACAAGAGAAGTTTAAGGTGGCACATTGGGCCTGCAACGATCAACTCAACAGCAAAGTATAATTATTTGGGAGTATGGTTCTGCGAGACTTCAAGATCAACAGCTCATTTACCAGCTATGAAAAAGAGAGCAGGTGCAATAACATACTCCCTGATTCGACTGAATCAGTCTCGGAGCAGCCCTTCCTCAGAACCGATCTTGAAAGGGACCAAAGCCACATTACTCCCCGCCTTAAACTATGGGCATCAGGCCTTTCCCAGTGCATGCTCTGTCAGTCTTGACCTCGCCCAAGTTTCCATCTACAAAAAAATCTTTCATCTCCCGAAATTAATTCAGAGGGCAAGATTACGCCTGGAGCTGGGCCTACAAAGGCAGTCCATCTACTGCGAGGCAGACACTTTGAAATATTTTATAAGGTCATTAAAAGCAGCAGATACCACTCTAAAATTCCACCTAAAAGAGATCTTTACCATCTCTGGAAATCCATGGAATCGCCAGATTATAAAGGCCATCAAATCATTGGAGATTGACAGCTCCCTGCTAACTTCAGACACAATTCCATACTCAGTGTGGAAAAAAGTCATCAACAAGCAGGTGAAACTAATCTCCCATCGTATTGACCTAAAGGCTTTAAATACACCAACTGTCTTGCTTCCCTTGAACGTTTCATACCAGCCTGGGGTACCTCAATTTGACCTATTGGAAAATTTGAACGCAGCTGCACGGAAAAATATAATCTTAATGCGCCTATTAGGCCTGTGCTCTACGGCCTCCCACAGATGGGCTCCTTCAAAAGAGGGGGGCCTGCAGACTATGTTCATACTATAAAGAATCATGGCCGCACCTTCTCTGTTGTTGCCCTGCCATGGACGCCCCCAGAAGGCTTTTATTAAAACCTTTATTCTTAAAATGGGGCACTAGGTCATGCTGGGAGGCTACGTCTCTGTGTTTTACCTCCACAGACATTCAAGCGCTCGCTAGGGTTGGAAAGTTTGTGAGACTCTTGGCTAATTTCTTAACACCCTCCTCGGCTCCTGCGCTTCCTGCCCCTCCCACCCAAAAACTTATCACTGACTTTTTTTGTCCCCTGGTTTAGCTCCTCCTGTCCTAATCCTTTCATTTTAGGACTTTATTAGTAACTTAACATCGGTAGTAATAAGACCGCTTTTAAATGTACAGATTTTGTTGTTTTTTAAATGACAGTGTATTTCTCCAGCTTTGTTTCTTGATGTGATAATTGTGATATTATGGTTTTTTATAGCAATGGTTTTAATTAACTAAGCTAAACGAATAAACTAAACTAAAACAAACTACCTTTTACCTACAATGCACCCTGCCCTTGGGTCTACCTTATGGGTTACTAATATGCAGAAAAGGAAGGTTTAGGGACTGGCGAGTGGGTGCACTTGCTCAGTCAACATAGCAATACCAGACTGCATACAGGCTCTGCAATGGCAGACCTGAGACACACTTTACAGGCTGCTTCTGTGGGTGGCACACCCAGTGCTGCAGGCCCACCAGCAGCATCTGATTTACCAGCCCTGGGCACCAGCAGTTCACTGTACTGGGGTCTGACAGTAAATCAAATAAGCCAATCATGGAGTCACTAAGTCATACATCAATTTACAAAAGGGAGAGCATATGCTTTAGTACCGATCAGCAGTGGTAAATTGCTGAGAGTCATAAAACCAACAAAAACAGGTCAGACAAAATACAGGGGGAAGGCAAAAAGTTCAGGGATGACCCTGCAAAAAGGGCAAAGTCCAACAGTGATACTAAACCACCCAATTGCAGAAATAAAGAAGTGTCATGCTATTATCAGAAAAGATGATTGTTGTTACTTTCCTTGGCTTTATGGCCTTCGTTCCTAAGTATGGGGTATAGTTGGACTCATATATAAATGGTGTTTGAGCCGGAACCTGGAGTCCTAGCTGTGCACAATTGCCACAACGCATGTTTCCTTCCACACATATTCCTTTGTGGATGGCTGCATGTATGTATGCAGTTAAAAGAGGAAGATAGTATGGAAAATGTGCTGAAAAAAACAAAATACACAGGTATTGGGTGGTAAAATCACCATGAGGTAAAATCTCAATGCACTGTATGGATTTAGCTCAGGTGGATTTTATAACATATGGCGCCGAAATCTAGAATGAGGACCTTAGTTCTCAAAATAAATTTATAGAAAAAAATGTGCCATGACACATCTGTTGCTTAAAATTGGGTGCTTATAGCTAGGACAAATGTTTTTCTACTGGAGAAGTAGGAGTTCAAAGCACATTCAAATGTTTTGCCAAACACACTGTGCTATTGACCATTTATATCTTTAACATCATCCATTCACACAAAACTCTCACAATACCTGTCTTGGCCTTATAAAAATTTGATTAGAAGAGAAAATGGTGCAAGTAAAATAATTAATTGAACTCCAGCCCACACAACATATTAGTCACAGCGGAAAAAGAGAGGCACACAAACGGAGGTGTGCTAAAATCATCTGTTCCTTGAAAGATAAGCAGCGAAATAATGCCTTCGGCTGTGGTACTCGTCTCAAATTGATTATCGGGTGGAGGTGAAAACGACCCTGTCCTCACAGCTTTCCTCGTTTAGATGACATCAAAAGGCGTATCCCATTATTCTCATCTCCTAATCGCCTACTATTATTGTAATAGTGTTATATGCATTTTTGTAAAGAATTATATGTGAGCTGAATTCAGTCTTGTCTTTCTAGTTGTCAGTGTCTGTTTGGATGGGTATTCCTGACAAGCAGCATTGTGCAACGTACTTGAACTGATAAGAAACTGGCTTGAGCAACAAGGGTCATTGAGAAAATGAGAGAATGTTTTGAAATACACGTGGAATATATATATATATATATATATATATATATATATATATATATTCACTGAAAAAACCATAGGTTATAGACCATATATAGTTAGGAATTCGCATTTACAAAACCTTATTTTACTCGCATAAAACCATTGAAATTCCATATATAGTTAGTTGCGCTAACTATATATCGCGCACCCGCAATCCACTGCTGATGATGTCACATATTACATCATTCATGACATGGTCAGTGACATCACTGATGACATCACTGATGACATCTCAAATGACATCACTGATGACATCACTGATGACATCTCAAATGACATCACTGATGACATCACTGATGACATTTCATTTGACATTAATGATCACATCACTGATGATATCATTTATGTGATAAAACAATGAACCTCTTCAGACTCTAATATAACCTTAGATACAATCAGTGTAAACAGACACTTACAGACTGTCACTCATCCATGGAGTTACTCACACACCTAGTCAGTCATGCCAAGAATCAATCACACCTCCATTTCCTCAACTATACAGTTATACAAACTTTACTTATTCAAACATATACTAACACATATTTACTCTCTTATACAATCCCTGATACAAGTTCACAATGATCCATACAGCCACTCACACATTCACTGGCTCTTATGCACAGTTATTTATATATGTCAACTCTCACATGTACTGTGTTTTACATATGTACTTACTTTGACATGTAGCACTGAGATATCCATTCACTCACCAATACACTCATGCACACAGTCAACCGCCCATACAGCTGTTTCCACATGCACTTTTGAAACCATACATCTAGTGAATCAACTGCTCACACATCTATGCACAGAGTCATACACATCCCAGCCACCCACACACACACTCAGTCTCCCATACAAATACTTGGGCAACCAATCAATAACCCATATAGTTACTCATATAGCTACTTATCAACACATGCAACAGTTTACAGAACAACAGACATAATGATGCACAAATTAAGACAGTTTAGTCACTAACCCATGCACTCAGTGAGACACATTTAATCACTCACTCATACAGTCAGTCATGCACCTACTAAATCCTTCATCCAGACACTTATACATCCACTCATTCTTCAATATGTAAGACATATTTTAACTTCACAGAAACATACAGTCACTGGATGTTGTCATCAGTGATGTCATTTGAGATGTCATCAGTGATGTCATCAGTGATGTCACTGACCATGTCATGAATGATGTAATATGTGACATCATCAGCAGTGGATTGCGGGTGCGCGATATATAGTTAGCGCAACTAACTATATATGGAATTTCAATGGTTTTATGCGAGTAAAATAAGGTTTTGTAAATGCGAATTCCTAACTATATATGGTCTATAACCTATGGTTTTTTCATTGAATTTCAATGGTTTTTTAAATGCAAATTTCTAACTATATATGGTCTATAACCTATGGTTTTTTCAGTGAATTTCATTGGTTTTTTAAAAGCTAACATCTGTAGCTGTAAAATGTATTATTCTTTAAATCCCAAAATATATTTAGATGTTTATTGATAATTTTTTTTTTAATATTTTTTTTCTTCGCTTCTAGTTCGCGAACCGGGAAGCTTTCCGTTAGCTCATCTTGATGCCGCGATCTAGTCCGCGAACCGGTCAACGTTACGTTAGCGGAACAGTGACGCGCCGCGGAAGCGCGACGTATCACGTTATCGCGTAATGCGTCTAATGACGCGCCGCGTTAGCGCTCCCGGAAGTGCTCCGGACCGCGAACCGGAAGCGATCTGGGACGCGGCGCGCGCCGCGTAACGTAAGCGGAACAGGTCATGTGACTTGTTTATCAAACTTCTCATTGGTTCATTTCACTTTTGGTTTCCAAATGATGTATGACTAGGTCATGTGACCTAAAAATAACACTTTTCATTGGCTCAGAACTTTTGTTTTCCCCAAATCAAGTAAACCCCTCCTTATTTCCTCACTCTGACTTTCATCTTGGTGAGAGAAAGACCATTTATCTGAAGATCCACAATGGCTTCCATTGTTGCTGCAGCTGGTGCACCCCCACCACCACCTCCACCTCCCCATAAGAAGAGAGGACCACCCAGTCAAATTATGACTAACAGAGAGGAGGAAGATGAGGAAGAAGAAGAAGAGGAGAGAGAGGGACAACAATTTGTTGATGAGTTGCCCCGGGTTTCTAAACGAAAAACCAGTTTCATCTGGCAGTTTTTCACCATCCCTCCTGGAACCAAGAAAGTGAATGCAAAATATGCCACCTGCCTCATCTGTGACCACAGATTGTCGAGAGGCACAGAAAAGAAGTACAGTATGGGGAACTATACAATGCACCGTCACATGAGCAGGTGGCATCCCTTGAACTACAGCCGGGCTGAGTTGAGGGATCTTGTAGACAATCCGACGGCAACTCCTGTGGCAAGATCTACATCCACATTGTCTTTGACGGGAAGAGAGGCACAAGAGACTGTGCCAAACATCCAACGTAACTTCCAGCACATGAAGGTGTCTTGTATTTACTGTGGTGCTATGTTGTCATATGGCAACATGAGTGTCAACCTCATGAACATTGCATATGAAAATCATAAGTGCCCTAATGCACCCAAAAAGTAATTTTCTTTTTTTTTGCTCCAGTTGAGCCGTTTTGAAAGCCTGTTTTTTGTTGTCTCCCCTCCTTAAAAAACACAAAAAAAACATAAAACAGTTCTAAAAATACAAAAAAATCAAAAAATGTTCAAAAAATTACAAAAAAAACATAAAACAACAAAAACAAAAAAAAACAGTTCTTTTCAGAACTACCTCCCCTTTCAAACAAAATTGCTAGAATGTTTATCACTCTGGCAAGCTCTATTTCTTTTGGTTCGCTTCAAGTTCGCTGACCGGTTCGCGAACTTTAAGCGAACTAAAAAAAATATTTTTTTAAAAAAAAAGAAGAGTTAGTATAAGGGAAGTAAACAGAGAATAATGTAAAAAGAAAGACAGCTAGAGAGAGTAAATGAGAGATACTGTCAATGACATCATCAGCAGTGCATTGCGGGTAAAAAGAGTGGAAAACATTTACCTTATAATTCTTGTTACCTTTTTTAAATATTTTTTCATACTTTCAATCTGTAAAACAAAGAACAAACATTTCAAAAAATATTAAAACATGTATTTAAAAATTAGAAAAGACAAGGGAAAAGGTTCAAAAACAAACAGTTTTTCAACAACTTTGACATTTACAGAAGTCTCTGCTTCTCTACGTTCCCTACACAATCCTAAAGATATATATTCGAAAGAAACTGTATCTTGATATTGCTGAACTGAGGCCTATTTTGAAACATGATGTTTTTCTTGCACTGCTAATGTCTCACAATAGTGATGCAATAGCAGCGCAAAAAAGATGTAAAGTCATAATAAAATTGTGTCTAACATTGTAAATGATTGTTTTAGGATGCAAATAAGATGTGTGCTTTCAAGAGCTTTCTTTGAGGTGAGGCCTCTTTTTTTTATAAAAAAAAAACACTACCCAGAAGTACAGCACTCTAAGCATTAAAATTGATATTTACAGAACTCACCTTACCCATATGTACCACACATTTCTAAATGTATATCATAAGGACAAAAAGCATAACATTAATTATACATGTTAAATGGTTTATTTTTGCTGTTCTCAGAATGTATCAAATTTCACTTAAATCAGTGACTTGAAGGTATTCATCATGTAACAGCGGGGAAAAAAAAACACAATCAAAATGACTGTGTTTAAAAAACCCATACAACCTAAGAAATCTGATTTCAAAACTTCTTAAAATTAACTTACTTTCAATGACGTCGAAGGATCTCCTATAAACAGCATCCACTCTGTTGTGCTTTAAATATTTTCAGCCCGCCACTTTCTGAAAGAAAACCTCCATCGATACGTGAAATATGTTACATAGAAAAAAAACTTCTCTCATTATATCACATGTTTCCACTAGGCCAAATCATGTTGCCGCGATTCGCAAATCTTGTAATTCTTCCAATCAAATCCCGACATTTTCTATTTTCGCAACTTTCAAAAATAAAATATTTGAGATTATTTTCACAATCCTGGACTACTAATATCTTACTCTTCTTTGTCAGTCATGTTCTCCTTTTCCTATGACACTGATACTGCTTACTATGAAGCAGACTTACTTGCATTAGGTTTATATAGTTGAATTTTTAATCGAGACAGCATTGCAGACTTACATTCCCTCTACTTAAAATTTTGGTTTTAAAAACACCAGGTAAGAATTTTTAAGGTCAAACGGCAATTTTTTTTTGAACGTTACAACAGAATCATTACAGAATGACCAGCCGTTTCCAGACTTTAAGTAAGCTGTATAATGTCCTGATGTTGTTGATGGACCATCGTGATAGATAATTGCTACAGTAACAAAAGTCCTCCCTGATATTGACAGCTGAGAAGCCACAAAATTTTTTATTAAAGTTGACAATTTTGTTCCATCAGGCCTACATCGTTGCATCATTAAAATGACATACTGGCCATATCTACGTATAAATAATGTTGACATCATATCACATTTACATTGGCTACACTCCATGTTGTGATCCGCTGCATTTACTAGCTTATTAAAGGAGACTGATTTACTGTCTGGCAAAGTTAAATATATAAATCTTTCTGAGTCTACACTAGTAGTACTTGATACCATACAGTTCTCGCAGTCATGCTGCCATTGATAAGAAAGCCCAAACAGGTGATCTACATCTACACCCTCAACTTGCAATATATCAAGCATATACATTAAAAACTCCTGACAATCTTGCTGATTATTTTCAGAGAAGTCTGTTTGACCTGAACATTCATCTAACAGATAACGAACTTCAGACACACTTTCTACTTTTGTTCGATCACTGCTACATTTCTCGAAAACAGAATTCAACAAACAGCATAAAATTTGTTCAGAATTCAACAGAATCTGTTCTTTTAAACTCTCTAGTGAAAAGAGAACATTAACCACTACATTTGCATAGCAGTTGACACCAGAACTGTTTTCAAATTGAAAACCGACAACATCTTCAACAGAATCCACTTTCTTTCTGCTAACAATTTTCGGTTCATTGACTTTTAGTCTTTTTGCAACAACCTCCCTACTATTACTGCTATTTCTACGTTTGCGGCCTACCACACGTTTCTCAAACAAAGGATATTGAGGCAAATGTGGCGCATACTCTCTTCTTAACCTATTGTATTCCTTAACACAATCTAGATCCGCACAAATGTTTGTGACATCACAGTCAATCAAGTACAATCCCGATAAAGTTCTAACTCGTGACAATGCCACATATGCCATACCCTCCTTGAACACAGAACTGCCAATATTCACCAATGCACAGTCTACACTTAAACCTTGCGATTTATGGATTGTCACCGCATATGCCAAGCAAACAGGAAACTGTTTACGGCGAACATATAAATCTTTAACAAGCAAAAACCTAGCAGAACAACGACCAATTTGCTGTACTTCCTCAATGCCATCAAATTTAATTTTTAAAAATTCTATTCCATCTCTATTTCTGTATTTCTCAAAATCAACAACATTACCCATTGATCCATTTACCAGACCTCTTTCTACATGTAAATTCCTTCTCAAAATAATTCGGCAATTTAAACACACATTCAAAGTCTTTTCAAAACCCGCTGTTTTAGATATAGTCTTCTCTAATGAATCCAATTTTGATTTCAAATTGTCTGACAAAATAATTGTTGATCCCATATGCTCTAATTTGTCGATAGCTTCAAGTTTCACAATCTCTTGCTTTTCTAAATTCAACATTTTGTTGTTGAAGATGGCACATTCTGCAAGAGTTGGCATGAGACATATCCCGGATTTCTTCTCAGTAATTTTATGAAAAATATTCTCAGGCACAATATCTTGTTTGGGATACAAATTTGACAGTAACCGTGCATTTAAAGCTTCTTTCCCATGCTCGGTCACTTTTCCAATTCTAATATCTTGTAGAATATTCTTGTAATCTTCATCCTTTGCCTGACGCATATTTTGATGCAGTTCTGCATAATTGAAGTTTAACCATATATTGACGTTGCCAATGCTCCCTAGGCACTTCCTGGTATCTTCATGCGTGAGTATTTTGAACACAGGTTGACCTTTTACTGGTGTCAGCTGTAGAAGATCTCCGAAAACAATAATGTGTTTCCCACCAAATAAGACATCATATTCAGTTTTAAGTACTTCTTGCATTCTCAAATGCACAAAGGCAAGCATGACATTGGAAACCATGCTTACTTCGTCAATGATAAGTAGTTTCATTTTCCTCAAAACTCTTGAAACTTCACAGCAAGCATCTCCAGATAACTTGTTGTATTGTAATTTGTTGTCATGCTCCACCGGCAGCATCAATAGACGATGCAAAGTAATACCTTTAATATTATGTGCTGCCAGTCCAGTAGGAGCGGTGACAACACAAGACAGCGATGACTCAGTCCTTTCCTGCAAATAACAAGAGATTGCTTTAATGAGGAAACTTTTTCCAGTTCCCGCTTCTCCACTCACGTACAGTCGGACAGGCTTCAACGACGTACACGAGCACTCTTTCTTCTCATGACTTAATCCGTGCTCAATTTCCTTGGTAACTTCATCATATATTTTCCTCTGCTCAACGTTGAGTTGTTTTTCCAAGTCTTGTAAGTTAACTGAATCCTCCTGAGCATGTGCCATGGCTCTTTCTACTTCATTCATAGCAGTGGCAGCTTCATTTTCGATAATAGGTCCTCCAAGTGGATCTTGACTCAATGAAACAGAACTCTGACTGTCCTGAGAACTGTCTCTGGCAATCTCGGCTGCAATCGTTGCTTCCTGCTCAATTTCCAAAGTTAGCATTTCTTGATATTTAGAAAAAGCAGGACATTCTATGGACTCCTTGGCTGCATTGAAAGAGTCTTCGTAACAGAGGAAATCTCCAAGCAGTTCCTCTTCTGCACGCCAAGGCTTGAAAAGTTGCAAAAGTGCTAAATAGAAAAACTCCTTTTTTTCTGGAGATTCGCCACTTAATTTTCGATGGTTTACTAATTGGCATTTTCTTTGCTTGACCAGGCATCCCTCACTTCCAATTACAGCATACACTCCTTTCTCAATATCTTCTTTGATGTTCCTCTTGAATATATAATTTTGGAGAACCTCATATAGACAAATATTCTCAAGGTGACTGCTTCGATTTGGATAATATGTATCCAACATGTTGGTCTTCAAAATGTCGGTACTGTTTGGTTCCTTTTCTGCCAAATACTCAATTTCCCGAACAGGTTTTAGAACTCGATTTCGCGTTGCAGCAAGACCAAGACTCGCCCAAACGAGACTCCTGGATTTGGCATAGAGACTTGCTGAAGACAATCGATCAGAACATTCGTAAGCTCCGATTTCTCGATGCGACAACATCTTCAGACTGAAACTGTACAACTTCTTGCTGAGGCTCTTTTCATGGGAAATGTCCTCCCACATATCCTTCAGTTCGGTCTTTTCTTTTTTGGTGATGTAAGATGTCACATACCGAGCCACAGCCATACAGTTGTCAGCCACAAACTGTATATCCATGTTGGCATTCCACATGGACAAAATCACTGGGTTGTAGTCATTGATGTACTTGGACTCTTCGTTCCTTTTCAAATTGTATGTATTCTTGGGTGATTTCCTCGTCACATTATGTCGCAGCGAAGACATCAAACTGTTCACTCTTCCTTTAGAAATCACCGGTCGTGGAAAGTTGAAACGACATTTGGTGTAGAACTTGTCCTTGTTTCTGAATTTACGACGACAGTACTTTCCACAACGATGGCTTTGGAAACGTAGAACTTGTTCTCTTAGACTTTTCTTCTCCGTTGCGTTTGGAACAGCACACGTAGAATACTGTTCGATGAAATTCATCACTAAGTCATCCGGATCTGTTCCAAATTTAGGTGCATCCTTGATCCACAGCAACATATGTATATGAGGGGCACCTCTTGCTTGGTACTCCTTTCTCCAGAAGAAATCCAACACCTCTCCAAGAGGTGGATTCTTTTTATTTGTGATGAAAGACATCATAGCTTCAAATCTATGATTGAAGTACCTGCATACATTCACAGGATCCAAAGAACACAGTTCTCCAGGTGTCTTGAATTCAATGTTTTCAATATTTCCATTTGCCTCTCGTAGAAATTCAAGTAAGTCATCCCAGCCATACTCGGCACAGCTCAGAGTGAGGAACCATGTCGGAGTTCCTAAGTTCCTCAGCATACATTTTAAGTCACCATGACGACGGTACCAGTACTCATTAGTACCACGCTGACACGCCATGAGATTAATTAAGTGAGAATCCAAAATACTGTCTTGGACATTGACTTTATGCATAAAGTCACTTGCCGAGATGTTTCGCATCTGTATACCACTTTTTAAGATGTGGTTCACTGCATATGACAGTCCAGACAGATCGCTTTCAAACAGGAGATGAAACAAATAGGGAATGCATTGCCGAAACCTAGGATCTTCTGCATACAATCGTAAAGTCCGGTATTCAGACGCAGGAATTTCACGAGGTCGCTCATCATATCTTCCTCCTTGACCTGTGGGAAATAGCTGTGGGAAACACCGAGCTTCCAAACTTTCCTCCCAAACACTAATGGGACTCCCTTTGGCTTGTTTCATTTGAAACAACTCAATAGCATTCCCCATCACTTCCTTGGAATGCAAAGGATGAACACTATAATGTTCATATATTTCTTCACTTTTAGAGGCCTCTACTTTCTCAATTTGGCCAGCACACAAATCGCTATCCTCTTCATCACTTACTTCCTCTTCTGCAACATATACATTCTTATAGTACTTATTATTTTTCTTCAAATACACTGTTGCCTTTTTGACTTTCCTAACATCCACTAAATCTTGCCATATTTTCTTATTCTTTGTCGGAACCCCATTAACCAAGATAACCAGAGGTTCCTCTTCCACTTTTTCTATTCCAATTGTGTTAATGTTTTTGTTCAAATCTAGAGGCAAATAAACAACTCTTCCCTTTAATCCTCTCTGTAAATCTGCTGGAGGCAATTTCCCTGTCTTTGGCTCCATTCTTACAATAGCCTGAAAGGGATGGATACTTTGAATCAAAATAGATTCATAAGTATTTAAATCCTTCAATTCAGAAGGAATCTCAACCAATTCCAGATTATTATGAACTGCCCTAGCAGGCATCTGGTTTTGGTTTAATTTATTACAACAATAAGTACACACACGTTGATCCGATCCCAAATCAAAATAATTTTCTACCATCAAGTATGTGGCTAAATCCTTCCATTCACTATTATTTTCCCTTTCACTTTTTGCATATAAATCCACTACCTTAGTCTGATTCTTATAATAAGTGCGTCGACAACATACACAAGTGAAATTAGGCCTCTCACTTGATTTCATCTGAAACGTGGCAATTTCCTTCTGAAAATTATCTGTACTGGAAACCTGTACATTATCTTCCACATTACCCTCTACTTCAGGGTCAATTTGAACATTCTCATCTTTACTACCAAAGTAACAAAACTCAATTTCTTCACAAAGATTCTTCACATCTATTTCAGAACCATGCAAAAGAGCAGCACATAACTGTTTAAGCATAATTGCTGGACTCTTAGCATAATACAACATTCTCACTAATTTTCTCACTTTATTATGATGCACTGCTAGCATCCTGAAATGATGAAAAACACTCTGGCATACTCTCCTGGAAAGACAAGCCAGTGAATGACCACGCAAACCTGTCATTTGTCTCACTCTGCAAGGATCTAAATCTTGCAACAACTTCATTTTCTGCTTCAAACTTTTCTTATTAAATGTCCGTATAAAATCACATAGCAAATTGATGGAAACCTGTCGCACACTGCAAATAGAACTACACTTCCAAATGTACACAGGACCCTTAGGACGTCTTCCTAAAACCTCATCACTTAGCGCCTCTTCTGTCTCTGTTGTCACAAGTAGTTCTTTTTCAACTGGACAACCATCCTTCACTTCATAAGCTCGACCACTGATGTCAACTGCATGCACCAAATCATTATCCTGAAAATAAGTCTCCTCATTAAAAAATGCCTCAGAACTTGAACTATGCATCCATTCTCCAGAAAAAACTTCACAAAAGTTAGTACGATTTACTACTCTCTTCCATCTACTTTTTGTTTTGAAATCAGAAATTACCTTGCTTAGTTTCCTAATTCTATTGATTACCAAAATAAACAACTTTCGCTTGATTTCAAAAGCATGATCAATAATTTTCTCTACATTTTTCTTCTTCCTATAAAATGCCGCTTTCTGTTGGCCTTTCTTTTTAATATTTTTCAATAAATTAACTAATATCCTATTACGGAACATTCGTTGTCGAATGTCCCTAAACTGTTGTTTCCTTCTACTATCATGCACAGAGTTATCTCTTCCTCTACCAGTAACATTTGTGATGGGTCTCTCCTTTCCATTTAAATTACTTCTCTTTTTGTTAAGAGACACATTTTTTTGAGCAAAATTTTTTTTACTACAAATATTTCTTAAGAATGATTTCGTGCTCTTACCCGGACCTTTCTTGGTGTTTTGACAAGTATTTGGGGAAGAGGACTGCTGCAATAAAACATCATCCTGCTGTCTTTGACGTTTTCTAGCCTTTCGTATTCGACTTCTGGAAGGCATTTTCCAAACTATGAAAGAATCTGCAGTTGAATCTGTGAAAAAATATAATATAAAATGTTATTAACCACTATTACCAAACAGTAAATAAATAACAGTCATCTAAAACTTAATGCTGTACTAATTATTTAACATAGCAAATATTTTCCACCAGCACTGCATCACAAAAATGACACTCAATGGTACAAAACAGGCATACAACACTCATAAATCACTCCCTAATATTTTAAATCATTAATTCAGGATGACGATAAGATGTAGCCTATCTAAAGGTTTGTTTAGGCCCAGATCTTTGGACTGGGGTGAATGTGTGTCATTGATCCACATTCAGTCCATCACCTGTTTTGTTTATTTGAGGTGAGGCCAACACATGGTTGCAGATAAGATTTTCACTGAAAAAAAACCAAGGTAAAAAAACATGTGAAGGCCTACCAATGAAGTAAATCATTAAATGAAAACCAATACATTTCTGGAAATATGCACTACTAGTGCTTCATAAGATGTTTTGGATCATATTTATAAGTTATTTGAGTATCTAGTATGCTATTTTACATTCTTCATGGTGCAAATTTATTGTAAATACGCTCCCACCTGCGGTTGGCAAATTTAGATTTTGATTATGGGAGTTAGATAGGCATGTTAATAATTTCCCAAAAATGGTATATAACCCCAAACAACCTTTGAAGCAAATGCTCTTAGCCATGTTATCCACCTCCCATTGGATAACATGGCTAAGAAATGCTTGCAAATGTGATAAAAAAAGGCCTGCAATGCATGAATAACGCAGAAAAATCAGCGATATTCATGCATTTTCCAACAAATGCTCTTAGCCATGTTATCCACTTCCTATTAAATAACATGGCTAAGAACTGCTCAGGGCACCATGAGGAACGCTTTCCATTTAAAAAGGGAAAAATAACATCAAAGACACTAAAATGCCTTCTAAATATGAACCCAAACAACCTATGAAGCAATGTGAAAAAAAACTGCCGCAATGCATGAATATAGCAGAAAAATCAGCGATATTCATGCATTTTCCAGCAAATGCTCTTAGCCATGTTATCCACTTCCTATTAAATAACATGGCTAAGAACTGCTCAGGGCACCATGAGGAACGCTTTCCATTTAAAAAGGGAAAAATAACATCAAAGACACTAAAATACCTTCTAAATATGAACCCAAACAACCTATGAAGCAATGTGAAAAAAACGGCCACAATGCATGAATATAGCAGAAAAATCAGCGATATTCATGCATTTTCCAACAAATGCTCTTAGCCATGTTATCCACTTCCTATTAAATAACATGGCTAAGAACTGCTCAGGGCACCATGAGGAACGCTTTCCATTTAAAAAGGGAAAAATAACATCAAAGACACTAAAATGCCTTCTAAATATGAACCCAAACAACCTATGAAGCAATGTGAAAAAAAACTGCCGCAATGCATGAATATAGCAGAAAAATCAGCAATATTCATGCATTTTCCAGCAAATGCTCTTAGCCATGTTATCCACTTCCAATTAAATAACATGGCTAAGAACTGCTCAGGGCCCCATGAGGAACGCTTTCCATTTAAAAAGGGAAAAATAACATCAAAGACACTAAAATACCTTCTAAATATGAACCCAAACAACCTATGAAGCAATGTGAAAAAAACGGCCACAATGCATGAATATAGCAGAAAAATCAGCGATATTCATGCATTTTCCAGCAAATGCTCTTAGCCATGTGATCCACTTCCTATTAAATAACATGGCTAAGAACTGCTCAGGGCCCCATGAGGAACGCTTTCCATTTAAAAAGGGAAAAATAACATCAAAGACACTAAAATGCCTTCTAAATATGAACCCAAACAACCTATGAAGCAATGTGAAAAAAACGGCCACAATGCATGAATATAGCAGAAAAATCAGCGATATTCATGCATTTTCCAGCAAATGCTCTTAGCCATGTGATCCACTTCCTATTAAATAACATGGCTAAGAACTGCTCAGGGCCCCATGAGGAACGCTTTCCATTTAAAAAGGGAAAAATAACATCAAAGACACTAAAATGCCTTCTAAATATGACCCCAAACAACCTATGAAGCTCTAACAGTACATATCCTGAAATTTAATTCATTTCAAAATTCGTTTTTAAACACAGCATATAAATCAATTGTATACCTGCATTCATGAAGAAATGACTAAAAATGTCCTTGAGACACATGAAAGTGTTTTCTGGAATGCCCTAGCACCATTTTTGGGACACTATTAACATGGCTAGGTAACTCCCATAATCAAAATCTAAATTTGCCAAGCACAAGTGGGAGCGTATTTACAAGACACTTGTCCCATGAGGAACACTTTACATTTTAAAAGGCGAACACAACATCTTAGACACTCAAATACCTTATAAATATGGCCCAAAACAACCTATGAAGCTCTAGCAGTACATATCTAGAAATGTAATTGATTTCTTAAATCGTTTTTAAAAGCAACATATCTGTTTCAGCTTACATAACAGACCATGAAATGGCCTCCATGTATTACAATATCTTGTGTAACTGCATGCCAGAATGTTACACCAAATATGCAATTATAATTTCTCTTTGAAACTAATTCTATTAGTATATCACTAGAGACAAAACCACATTTTAAAAACACAGCTTTCTTCATCATTTTCTCCTTAAATCATACTATTCTCTATCTAAATTAAATAAATCTTTTCTCACCTTAGCAAATATTTTTTGAGTTTTGAAAACAGTCTCAGAAATACACCAAATTGTCTTCAGCAGAAGAAAAAGGATGCACTCCAAAGGCTGCAGCTATTGAAAGCACAGAAATACAGATATTCTTTTCACATATCTCTCATATTAGCCAATCATACCTCTTCCCTCACTTTTTTCAAATCAAAACCCTTCCCCCCTCTGCCCTGTCTGCCTTGTTTCCATAGCAACCACCTCCTGGAAGACCTCTCATGTTTGCAAATTCACACAACAATGTTTCAATTGAACTCTGAACTCTCAGTGCACCTGCGTATCCAGTGCAATCTTTCATTAAATGTTTCTTCCTTGACCATTCAAATTACATCTTTCAAAGAACACATCCATGCACCCTAACTTTCTGTTTTCAGAAATGGAAATGCACCAATCACTGCTAATGAATCATTAGCATTGTAAATCCACAGTTTTTTTTCTTTAGAAACTCCTACTGTTTCAACTGCCCTTTCATTACCACACTTCATCTGACTGCAGAACAACCTTCTTCCACCATGTTTAACGTCTGGATTGTTGGACATAGTTACATCCACTGGGCTCAAAGGTATGCTGAGAGCAGAAATTTACACAACCTCAATTTACAAGATGTGGAAATTAAGTGGTTGGGCCAAAGAGGATTAAAATGTCACCAATTGATACCATTGGTGAAAACCTTTATGCATTTGCCAAAACCTGACCTGTTAATAGTGCACTGTGGAGGTAATGATTTGGGCACTTTGACAGGGGTAGGTCTGGAAATGCTTTTAAAGGACACCTTGGAGCAATTAATGGCACTTTTTCCTCAAACTGCCTTGGTATATTCCAATATATGCCAAAGACAGAAATGGAGGTGGTCCAACCAATTTTGTCCACAAATTGAGAAAGCGAGGAAGCATGTAAACAAATCTGTTTCAGCTTACATGAGAGACCATGGAATGGGCTCTCTGTACAACAATAACTTGCGTTACTACATGCAAGATATCTACAGAGGAGATGGAGTTCACTTCTCAGATGAGGGCAACAGAATTTTCATTCTGAATTTAAGACTCTGCATTGGTACCTACTTATAAGTACCTAAATGTACCATAAACCCAAAAGCTCTTCTCAGAGCTACCCTACATCTGATCACTCACAATTATTATTTTTCTCTAACTTTTTTCACTAATTTTCCACAAAATTCGCTCCCCGGAGCGCTACCCGGTTCGCTAACCGAAAGCTAACCTCGCGGAATTTTTTTAAAAAAAAAATTTTTTCCGCACATATAAGCCTCCTCAGCCACGCTCAGAAAACCTAGGGGGTCAAGATAAGTCTACCATGACCCCTTCTACCCATTCTAAACATTATTTGCCCTCCATCTTGTATCTTAATGCGAACGAAACACAAAATGGTGGACTCCCGTGACGCTTAAGGTTCGCTAACCGGACAGCTTCCCGGAAAGCGGTCCTAAAAAAAGGCGGGAAAGTAATTTACAGAATAACGACTAGAAACACTCTCACCAAATATAGATTAGCTCATACTACATAACAATCCCTTCCATTCTCACAAATTTCATTGAAATTCCATTTAGCCATTTAGCCTGTAGACCTCTCCAAGTACCGTGAGGTAAATTACTTCACAAAACACATCTGAATTGTTGGAATTGACAACCAATGAAAATGTTACTTTCATTTTCTACTTTTATTACCTGACATTTGATTGGTTATATACCTGTATATATATAAAGGGAGAGAAGGAAACACAGCCATTTTGACTACTACTTCTTGTTGTACCTCCTATTTCAAAAGCTTCAAAAAACTTCAACTTCTTTGTGAAGGTAAGTTATAATTTAATATATTGTGCACTATGACTTAATATAGTAGACTTTTTCTGCTACATATACACTATCCCTCTGTAGTAGTAGTGTCTTGGTTAAATCACATACACTTTTTTTTAGTCCTATTTCCACTCTCATACTATACACTGCCAAAAGATAAATTCACTGATAAAAACTGCCTATCTAAAATTAATCCCAACAGTGCCCTATCTCTACTAATATATATTTTTTTAATCCAAATTTCAGGCAAAATGGAAGGCGAGCAGCAAGTTTCATTTTCGATTGAACTGAAGGAGAGCAGCCAAGACAAACTTGATGACTTTATGGATGACAGTAGAGACCACGAACTTCTACAATGTGTTGAAGCAGTAGACAACTTGCTTCAAAATGAAAAACAATTACACCCTATAATAAATTATGACATTTCTGACAATGAAATGTTAGAAAATTTAATAAAGTATGAAACACAATCATAATAAAAAAAATAAATAAATAAAGAAAACAAAAAAAAACAAGAAAAACAACAAACAATTAACATACAGTATTAGAAAAGTCTTTCATTCTTTTATCCATAAAGTTCGCTGCCCAGAAAGCTATCCGGTTCGCGAACTTGGCGCTTACCACGCAAAAAAAAATTTTTTTTTTTGGACCCTCCTAGGCCCTTTTAAAACCTCCACATAAAACCTAGGGGGTCAACGAGGATCTACTATGCCCCCTTATGGTAATTTCCCCCTTTGTTTTGGCCTCCTCTTGTCTCTCGATCCTACCGAGAGACAAGATGGCGGCCGCTCCGGACTGTTTAGAATGTTGACAGACACCGGAGGGCCAATCAGCTTCTCATCGCAAAGTTCCGATACGCGAAAGGTTCGCTAACCGGATCGCTGCCCGGAGCGCTGTTACAGATATATATCTTGATTTAAACGTTAATTTCTCAAAATCCACTGAAGCACATATATTGAGACCAGTAGGTATATATAGTTAGGATTTTTTCCCTATGGGATTTCTGAAAATTCTATGCCTAATAACTTTTGCGTTTGTGGACGGAATTGGCTGAAATTTTCAGGAAAATGGCACATTTTGTTTCTGAGCAGCCCTTGAAAATTTGGGGGGGGTTTGTGGAGGGGGGGCCGAGAAAAAAGGGGGGTCCCAAAACGCCTTTTTCCCATGTTAATTTCCATAGGGCGGTTGGACTCACTTTTAGCCCGAACGGCTGAATGGATTTTCACGAAACTTGGCAAAATTGTAGGGACTGTTAGCCCGATGTGCCTTTGCTAGGTCTCAATATATGTGCTTCAGTGGATTTTGAGAAATTAACGTTTAAATCAAGATATATATCTGTAACAGCGCTCCGGGCAGCGATCCGGTTAGCGAACCTTTCGCGTATCGGAACTTTGCGATGAGAAGCTGATTGGCCCTCCGGTGTCTGTCAACATTCTAAACAGTCCGGAGCGGCCGCCATCTTGTCTCTCGGTAGGATCGAGAGACAAGAGGAGGCCAAAACAAAGGGGGAAATTACCATAAGGGGGCATAGTAGATCCTCGTTGACCCCCTAGGTTTTATGTGGAGGTTTTAAAAGGGCCTAGGAGGGTCCAAAAAAAAAAATTTTTTTTTGCGTGGTAAGCGCCAAGTTCGCGAACCGGATAGCTTTCTGGGCAGCGAACTTTATGGATAAAAGAATGAAAGACTTTTCTAATACTGTATGTTAATTGTTTGTTGTTTTTCTTGTTTTTTTTTGTTTTCTTTATTTATTTATTTTTTTTATTATGATTGTGTTTCATACTTTATTAAATTTTCTAACATTTCATTGTCAGAAATGTCATAATTTATTATAGGGTGTAATTGTTTTTCATTTTGAAGCAAGTTGTCTACTGCTTCAACACATTGTAGAAGTTCGTGGTCTCTACTGTCATCCATAAAGTCATCAAGTTTGTCTTGGCTGCTCTCCTTCAGTTCAATCGAAAATGAAACTTGCTGCTCGCCTTCCATTTTGCCTGAAATTTGGATTAAAAAAATATATATTAGTAGAGATAGGGCACTGTTGGGATTAATTTTAGATAGGCAGTTTTTATCAGTGAATTTATCTTTTGGCAGTGTATAGTATGAGAGTGGAAATAGGACTAAAAAAAAGTGTATGTGATTTAACCAAGACACTACTACTACAGAGGGATAGTGTATATGTAGCAGAAAAAGTCTACTATATTAAGTCATAGTGCACAATATATTAAATTATAACTTACCTTCACAAAGAAGTTGAAGTTTTTTGAAGCTTTTGAAATAGGAGGTACAACAAGAAGTAGTAGTCAAAATGGCTGTGTTTCCTTCTCTCCCTTTATATATATACAGGTATATAACCAATCAAATGTCAGGTAATAAAAGTAGAAAATGAAAGTAACATTTTCATTGGTTGTCAATTCCAACAATTCAGATGTGTTTTGTGAAGTAATTTACCTCACGGTACTTGGAGAGGTCTACAGGCTAAATGGCTAAATGGAATTTCAATGAAATTTGTGAGAATGGAAGGGATTGTTATGTAGTATGAGCTAATCTATATTTGGTGAGAGTGTTTCTAGTCGTTATTCTGTAAATTACTTTCCCGCCTTTTTTTAGGACCGCTTTCCGGGAAGCTGTCCGGTTAGCGAACCTTAAGCGTCACGGGAGTCCACCATTTTGTGTTTCGTTCGCATTAAGATACAAGATGGAGGGCAAATAATGTTTAGAATGGGTAGAAGGGGTCATGGTAGACTTATCTTGACCCCCTAGGTTTTCTGAGCGTGGCTGAGGAGGCTTATATGTGCGGAAAAAAATTTTTTTTTAAAAAAATTCCGCGAGGTTAGCTTTCGGTTAGCGAACCGGGTAGCGCTCCGGGGAGCGAATTTTGTGGAAAATTAGTGAAAAAAGTTAGAGAAAAATAATAATTGTGAGTGATCAGATGTAGGGTAGCTCTGAGAAGAGCTTTTGGGTTTATGGTACATTTAGGTACTTATAAGTAGGTACCAATGCAGAGTCTTAAATTCAGAATGAAAATTCTGTTGCCCTCATCTGAGAAGTGAACTCCATCTCCTCTGTAGATATCTTGCATGTAGTAACGCAAGTTATTGTTGTACAGAGAGCCCATTCCATGGTCTCTCATGTAAGCTGAAACAGATTTGTTTACATGCTTCCTCGCTTTCTCAATTTGTGGACAAAATTGGTTGGACCACCTCCATTTCTGTCTTTGGCATATATTGGAATATACCAAGGCAGTTTGAGGAAAAAGTGCCATTAATTGCTCCAAGGTGTCCTTTAAAAGCATTTCCAGACCTACCCCTGTCAAAGTGCCCAAATCATTACCTCCACAGTGCACTATTAACAGGTCAGGTTTTGGCAAATGCATAAAGGTTTTCACCAATGGTATCAATTGGTGACATTTTAATCCTCTTTGGCCCAACCACTTAATTTCCACATCTTGTAAATTGAGGTTGTGTAAATTTCTGCTCTCAGCATACCTTTGAGCCCAGTGGATGTAACTATGTCCAACAATCCAGACGTTAAACATGGTGGAAGAAGGTTGTTCTGCAGTCAGATGAAGTGTGGTAATGAAAGGGCAGTTGAAACAGTAGGAGTTTCTAAAGAAAAAAAACTGTGGATTTACAATGCTAATGATTCATTAGCAGTGATTGGTGCATTTCCATTTCTGAAAACAGAAAGTTAGGGTGCATGGATGTGTTCTTTGAAAGATGTAATTTGAATGGTCAAGGAAGAAACATTTAATGAAAGATTGCACTGGATACGCAGGTGCACTGAGAGTTCAGAGTTCAATTGAAACATTGTTGTGTGAATTTGCAAACATGAGAGGTCTTCCAGGAGGTGGTTGCTATGGAAACAAGGCAGACAGGGCAGAGGGGGGAAGGGTTTTGATTTGAAAAAAGTGAGGGAAGAGGTATGATTGGCTAATATGAGAGATATGTGAAAAGAATATCTGTATTTCTGTGCTTTCAATAGCTGCAGCCTTTGGAGTGCATCCTTTTTCTTCTGCTGAAGACAATTTGGTGTATTTCTGAGACTGTTTTCAAAACTCAAAAAATATTTGCTAAGGTGAGAAAAGATTTATTTAATTTAGATAGAGAATAGTATGATTTAAGGAGAAAATGATGAAGAAAGCTGTGTTTTTAAAATGTGGTTTTGTCTCTAGTGATATACTAATAGAATTAGTTTCAAAGAGAAATTATAATTGCATATTTGGTGTAACATTCTGGCATGCAGTTACACAAGATATTGTAATACATGGAGGCCATTTCATGGTCTGTTATGTAAGCTGAAACAGATATGTTGCTTTTAAAAACGATTTAAGAAATCAATTACATTTCTAGATATGTACTGCTAGAGCTTCATAGGTTGTTTTGGGCCATATTTATAAGGTATTTGAGTGTCTAAGATGTTGTGTTCGCCTTTTAAAATGTAAAGTGTTCCTCATGGGACAAGTGTCTTGTAAATACGCTCCCACTTGTGCTTGGCAAATTTAGATTTTGATTATGGGAGTTACCTAGCCATGTTAATAGTGTCCCAAAAATGGTGCTAGGGCATTCCAGAAAACACTTTCATGTGTCTCAAGGACATTTTTAGTCATTTCTTCATGAATGCAGGTATACAATTGATTTATATGCTGTGTTTAAAAACGAATTTTGAAATGAATTAAATTTCAGGATATGTACTGTTAGAGCTTCATAGGTTGTTTGGGGTCATATTTAGAAGGCATTTTAGTGTCTTTGATGTTATTTTTCCCTTTTTAAATGGAAAGCGTTCCTCATGGGGCCCTGAGCAGTTCTTAGCCATGTTATTTAATAGGAAGTGGATCACATGGCTAAGAGCATTTGCTGGAAAATGCATGAATATCGCTGATTTTTCTGCTATATTCATGCATTGTGGCCGTTTTTTTCACATTGCTTCATAGGTTGTTTGGGTTCATATTTAGAAGGCATTTTAGTGTCTTTGATGTTATTTTTCCCTTTTTAAATGGAAAGCGTTCCTCATGGGGCCCTGAGCAGTTCTTAGCCATGTTATTTAATAGGAAGTGGATCACATGGCTAAGAGCATTTGCTGGAAAATGCATGAATATCGCTGATTTTTCTGCTATATTCATGCATTGTGGCCGTTTTTTTCACATTGCTTCATAGGTTGTTTGGGTTCATATTTAGAAGGTATTTTAGTGTCTTTGATGTTATTTTTCCCTTTTTAAATGGAAAGCGTTCCTCATGGGGCCCTGAGCAGTTCTTAGCCATGTTATTTAATTGGAAGTGGATAACATGGCTAAGAGCATTTGCTGGAAAATGCATGAATATTGCTGATTTTTCTGCTATATTCATGCATTGCGGCAGTTTTTTTTCACATTGCTTCATAGGTTGTTTGGGTTCATATTTAGAAGGCATTTTAGTGTCTTTGATGTTATTTTTCCCTTTTTAAATGGAAAGCGTTCCTCATGGTGCCCTGAGCAGTTCTTAGCCATGTTATTTAATAGGAAGTGGATAACATGGCTAAGAGCATTTGTTGGAAAATGCATGAATATCGCTGATTTTTCTGCTATATTCATGCATTGTGGCCGTTTTTTTCACATTGCTTCATAGGTTGTTTGGGTTCATATTTAGAAGGTATTTTAGTGTCTTTGATGTTATTTTTCCCTTTTTAAATGGAAAGCGTTCCTCATGGTGCCCTGAGCAGTTCTTAGCCATGTTATTTAATAGGAAGTGGATAACATGGCTAAGAGCATTTGCTGGAAAATGCATGAATATCGCTGATTTTTCTGCTATATTCATGCATTGCGGCAGTTTTTTTTCACATTGCTTCATAGGTTGTTTGGGTTCATATTTAGAAGGCATTTTAGTGTCTTTGATGTTATTTTTCCCTTTTTAAATGGAAAGCGTTCCTCATGGTGCCCTGAGCAGTTCTTAGCCATGTTATTTAATAGGAAGTGGATAACATGGCTAAGAGCATTTGTTGGAAAATGCATGAATATCGCTGATTTTTCTGCGTTATTCATGCATTGCAGGCCTTTTTTTATCACATTTGCAAGCATTTCTTAGCCATGTTATCCAATGGGAGGTGGATAACATGGCTAAGAGCATTTGCTTCAAAGGTTGTTTGGGGTTATATACCATTTTTGGGAAATTATTAACATGCCTATCTAACTCCCATAATCAAAATCTAAATTTGCCAACCGCAGGTGGGAGCGTATTTACAATAAATTTGCACCATGAAGAATGTAAAATAGCATACTAGATACTCAAATAACTTATAAATATGATCCAAAACATCTTATGAAGCACTAGTAGTGCATATTTCCAGAAATGTATTGGTTTTCATTTAATGATTTACTTCATTGGTAGGCCTTCACATGTTTTTTTACCTTGGTTTTTTTTCAGTGAAAATCTTATCTGCAACCATGTGTTGGCCTCACCTCAAATAAACAAAACAGGTGATGGACTGAATGTGGATCAATGACACACATTCACCCCAGTCCAAAGATCTGGGCCTAAACAAACCTTTAGATAGGCTACATCTTATCGTCATCCTGAATTAATGATTTAAAATATTAGGGAGTGATTTATGAGTGTTGTATGCCTGTTTTGTACCATTGAGTGTCATTTTTGTGATGCAGTGCTGGTGGAAAATATTTGCTATGTTAAATAATTAGTACAGCATTAAGTTTTAGATGACTGTTATTTATTTACTGTTTGGTAATAGTGGTTAATAACATTTTATATTATATTTTTTCACAGATTCAACTGCAGATTCTTTCATAGTTTGGAAAATGCCTTCCAGAAGTCGAATACGAAAGGCTAGAAAACGTCAAAGACAGCAGGATGATGTTTTATTGCAGCAGTCCTCTTCCCCAAATACTTGTCAAAACACCAAGAAAGGTCCGGGTAAGAGCACGAAATCATTCTTAAGAAATATTTGTAGTAAAAAAAATTTTGCTCAAAAAAATGTGTCTCTTAACAAAAAGAGAAGTAATTTAAATGGAAAGGAGAGACCCATCACAAATGTTACTGGTAGAGGAAGAGATAACTCTGTGCATGATAGTAGAAGGAAACAACAGTTTAGGGACATTCGACAACGAATGTTCCGTAATAGGATATTAGTTAATTTATTGAAAAATATTAAAAAGAAAGGCCAACAGAAAGCGGCATTTTATAGGAAGAAGAAAAATGTAGAGAAAATTATTGATCATGCTTTTGAAATCAAGCGAAAGTTGTTTATTTTGGTAATCAATAGAATTAGGAAACTAAGCAAGGTAATTTCTGATTTCAAAACAAAAAGTAGATGGAAGAGAGTAGTAAATCGTACTAACTTTTGTGAAGTTTTTTCTGGAGAATGGATGCATAGTTCAAGTTCTGAGGCATTTTTTAATGAGGAGACTTATTTTCAGGATAATGATTTGGTGCATGCAGTTGACATCAGTGGTCGAGCTTATGAAGTGAAGGATGGTTGTCCAGTTGAAAAAGAACTACTTGTGACAACAGAGACAGAAGAGGCGCTAAGTGATGAGGTTTTAGGAAGACGTCCTAAGGGTCCTGTGTACATTTGGAAGTGTAGTTCTATTTGCAGTGTGCGACAGGTTTCCATCAATTTGCTATGTGATTTTATACGGACATTTAATAAGAAAAGTTTGAAGCAGAAAATGAAGTTGTTGCAAGATTTAGATCCTTGCAGAGTGAGACAAATGACAGGTTTGCGTGGTCATTCACTGGCTTGTCTTTCCAGGAGAGTATGCCAGAGTGTTTTTCATCATTTCAGGATGCTAGCAGTGCATCATAATAAAGTGAGAAAATTAGTGAGAATGTTGTATTATGCTAAGAGTCCAGCAATTATGCTTAAACAGTTATGTGCTGCTCTTTTGCATGGTTCTGAAATAGATGTGAAGAATCTTTGTGAAGAAATTGAGTTTTGTTACTTTGGTAGTAAAGATGAGAATGTTCAAATTGACCCTGAAGTAGAGGGTAATGTGGAAGATAATGTACAGGTTTCCAGTACAGATAATTTTCAGAAGGAAATTGCCACGTTTCAGATGAAATCAAGTGAGAGGCCTAATTTCACTTGTGTATGTTGTCGACGCACTTATTATAAGAATCAGACTAAGGTAGTGGATTTATATGCAAAAAGTGAAAGGGAAAATAATAGTGAATGGAAGGATTTAGCCACATACTTGATGGTAGAAAATTATTTTGATTTGGGATCGGATCAACGTGTGTGTACTTATTGTTGTAATAAATTAAACCAAAACCAGATGCCTGCTAGGGCAGTTCATAATAATCTGGAATTGGTTGAGATTCCTTCTGAATTGAAGGATTTAAATACTTATGAATCTATTTTGATTCAAAGTATCCATCCCTTTCAGGCTATTGTAAGAATGGAGCCAAAGACAGGGAAATTGCCTCCAGCAGATTTACAGAGAGGATTAAAGGGAAGAGTTGTTTATTTGCCTCTAGATTTGAACAAAAACATTAACACAATTGGAATAGAAAAAGTGGAAGAGGAACCTCTGGTTATCTTGGTTAATGGGGTTCCGACAAAGAATAAGAAAATATGGCAAGATTTAGTGGATGTTAGGAAAGTCAAAAAGGCAACAGTGTATTTGAAGAAAAATAATAAGTACTATAAGAATGTATATGTTGCAGAAGAGGAAGTAAGTGATGAAGAGGATAGCGATTTGTGTGCTGGCCAAATTGAGAAAGTAGAGGCCTCTAAAAGTGAAGAAATATATGAACATTATAGTGTTCATCCTTTGCATTCCAAGGAAGTGATGGGGAATGCTATTGAGTTGTTTCAAATGAAACAAGCCAAAGGGAGTCCCATTAGTGTTTGGGAGGAAAGTTTGGAAGCTCGGTGTTTCCCACAGCTATTTCCCACAGGTCAAGGAGGAAGATATGATGAGCGACCTCGTGAAATTCCTGCGTCTGAATACCGGACTTTACGATTGTATGCAGAAGATCCTAGGTTTCGGCAATGCATTCCCTATTTGTTTCATCTCCTGTTTGAAAGCGATCTGTCTGGACTGTCATATGCAGTGAACCACATCTTAAAAAGTGGTATACAGATGCGAAACATCTCGGCAAGTGACTTTATGCATAAAGTCAATGTCCAAGACAGTATTTTGGATTCTCACTTAATTAATCTCATGGCGTGTCAGCGTGGTACTAATGAGTACTGGTACCGTCGTCATGGTGACTTAAAATGTATGCTGAGGAACTTAGGAACTCCGACATGGTTCCTCACTCTGAGCTGTGCCGAGTATGGCTGGGATGACTTACTTGAATTTCTACGAGAGGCAAATGGAAATATTGAAAACATTGAATTCAAGACACCTGGAGAACTGTGTTCTTTGGATCCTGTGAATGTATGCAGGTACTTCAATCATAGATTTGAAGCTATGATGTCTTTCATCACAAATAAAAAGAATCCACCTCTTGGAGAGGTGTTGGATTTCTTCTGGAGAAAGGAGTACCAAGCAAGAGGTGCCCCTCATATACATATGTTGCTGTGGATCAAGGATGCACCTAAATTTGGAACAGATCCGGATGACTTAGTGATGAATTTCATCGAACAGTATTCTACGTGTGCTGTTCCAAACGCAACGGAGAAGAAAAGTCTAAGAGAACAAGTTCTACGTTTCCAAAGCCATCGTTGTGGAAAGTACTGTCGTCGTAAATTCAGAAACAAGGACAAGTTCTACACCAAATGTCGTTTCAACTTTCCACGACCGGTGATTTCTAAAGGAAGAGTGAACAGTTTGATGTCTTCGCTGCGACATAATGTGACGAGGAAATCACCCAAGAATACATACAATTTGAAAAGGAACGAAGAGTCCAAGTACATCAATGACTACAACCCAGTGATTTTGTCCATGTGGAATGCCAACATGGATATACAGTTTGTGGCTGACAACTGTATGGCTGTGGCTCGGTATGTGACATCTTACATCACCAAAAAAGAAAAGACCGAACTGAAGGATATGTGGGAGGACATTTCCCATGAAAAGAGCCTCAGCAAGAAGTTGTACAGTTTCAGTCTGAAGATGTTGTCGCATCGAGAAATCGGAGCTTACGAATGTTCTGATCGATTGTCTTCAGCAAGTCTCTATGCCAAATCCAGGAGTCTCGTTTGGGCGAGTCTTGGTCTTGCTGCAACGCGAAATCGAGTTCTAAAACCTGTTCGGGAAATTGAGTATTTGGCAGAAAAGGAACCAAACAGTACCGACATTTTGAAGACCAACATGTTGGATACATATTATCCAAATCGAAGCAGTCACCTTGAGAATATTTGTCTATATGAGGTTCTCCAAAATTATATATTCAAGAGGAACATCAAAGAAGATATTGAGAAAGGAGTGTATGCTGTAATTGGAAGTGAGGGATGCCTGGTCAAGCAAAGAAAATGCCAATTAGTAAACCATCGAAAATTAAGTGGCGAATCTCCAGAAAAAAAGGAGTTTTTCTATTTAGCACTTTTGCAACTTTTCAAGCCTTGGCGTGCAGAAGAGGAACTGCTTGGAGATTTCCTCTGTTACGAAGACTCTTTCAATGCAGCCAAGGAGTCCATAGAATGTCCTGCTTTTTCTAAATATCAAGAAATGCTAACTTTGGAAATTGAGCAGGAAGCAACGATTGCAGCCGAGATTGCCAGAGACAGTTCTCAGGACAGTCAGAGTTCTGTTTCATTGAGTCAAGATCCACTTGGAGGACCTATTATCGAAAATGAAGCTGCCACTGCTATGAATGAAGTAGAAAGAGCCATGGCACATGCTCAGGAGGATTCAGTTAACTTACAAGACTTGGAAAAACAACTCAACGTTGAGCAGAGGAAAATATATGATGAAGTTACCAAGGAAATTGAGCACGGATTAAGTCATGAGAAGAAAGAGTGCTCGTGTACGTCGTTGAAGCCTGTCCGACTGTACGTGAGTGGAGAAGCGGGAACTGGAAAAAGTTTCCTCATTAAAGCAATCTCTTGTTATTTGCAGGAAAGGACTGAGTCATCGCTGTCTTGTGTTGTCACCGCTCCTACTGGACTGGCAGCACATAATATTAAAGGTATTACTTTGCATCGTCTATTGATGCTGCCGGTGGAGCATGACAACAAATTACAATACAACAAGTTATCTGGAGATGCTTGCTGTGAAGTTTCAAGAGTTTTGAGGAAAATGAAACTACTTATCATTGACGAAGTAAGCATGGTTTCCAATGTCATGCTTGCCTTTGTGCATTTGAGAATGCAAGAAGTACTTAAAACTGAATATGATGTCTTATTTGGTGGGAAACACATTATTGTTTTCGGAGATCTTCTACAGCTGACACCAGTAAAAGGTCAACCTGTGTTCAAAATACTCACGCATGAAGATACCAGGAAGTGCCTAGGGAGCATTGGCAACGTCAATATATGGTTAAACTTCAATTATGCAGAACTGCATCAAAATATGCGTCAGGCAAAGGATGAAGATTACAAGAATATTCTACAAGATATTAGAATTGGAAAAGTGACCGAGCATGGGAAAGAAGCTTTAAATGCACGGTTACTGTCAAATTTGTATCCCAAACAAGATATTGTGCCTGAGAATATTTTTCATAAAATTACTGAGAAGAAATCCGGGATATGTCTCATGCCAACTCTTGCAGAATGTGCCATCTTCAACAACAAAATGTTGAATTTAGAAAAGCAAGAGATTGTGAAACTTGAAGCTATCGACAAATTAGAGCATATGGGATCAACAATTATTTTGTCAGACAATTTGAAATCAAAATTGGATTCATTAGAGAAGACTATATCTAAAACAGCGGGTTTTGAAAAGACTTTGAATGTGTGTTTAAATTGCCGAATTATTTTGAGAAGGAATTTACATGTAGAAAGAGGTCTGGTAAATGGATCAATGGGTAATGTTGTTGATTTTGAGAAATACAGAAATAGAGATGGAATAGAATTTTTAAAAATTAAATTTGATGGCATTGAGGAAGTACAGCAAATTGGTCGTTGTTCTGCTAGGTTTTTGCTTGTTAAAGATTTATATGTTCGCCGTAAACAGTTTCCTGTTTGCTTGGCATATGCGGTGACAATCCATAAATCGCAAGGTTTAAGTGTAGACTGTGCATTGGTGAATATTGGCAGTTCTGTGTTCAAGGAGGGTATGGCATATGTGGCATTGTCACGAGTTAGAACTTTATCGGGATTGTACTTGATTGACTGTGATGTCACAAACATTTGTGCGGATCTAGATTGTGTTAAGGAATACAATAGGTTAAGAAGAGAGTATGCGCCACATTTGCCTCAATATCCTTTGTTTGAGAAACGTGTGGTAGGCCGCAAACGTAGAAATAGCAGTAATAGTAGGGAGGTTGTTGCAAAAAGACTAAAAGTCAATGAACCGAAAATTGTTAGCAGAAAGAAAGTGGATTCTGTTGAAGATGTTGTCGGTTTTCAATTTGAAAACAGTTCTGGTGTCAACTGCTATGCAAATGTAGTGGTTAATGTTCTCTTTTCACTAGAGAGTTTAAAAGAACAGATTCTGTTGAATTCTGAACAAATTTTATGCTGTTTGTTGAATTCTGTTTTCGAGAAATGTAGCAGTGATCGAACAAAAGTAGAAAGTGTGTCTGAAGTTCGTTATCTGTTAGATGAATGTTCAGGTCAAACAGACTTCTCTGAAAATAATCAGCAAGATTGTCAGGAGTTTTTAATGTATATGCTTGATATATTGCAAGTTGAGGGTGTAGATGTAGATCACCTGTTTGGGCTTTCTTATCAATGGCAGCATGACTGCGAGAACTGTATGGTATCAAGTACTACTAGTGTAGACTCAGAAAGATTTATATATTTAACTTTGCCAGACAGTAAATCAGTCTCCTTTAATAAGCTAGTAAATGCAGCGGATCACAACATGGAGTGTAGCCAATGTAAATGTGATATGATGTCAACATTATTTATACGTAGATATGGCCAGTATGTCATTTTAATGATGCAACGATGTAGGCCTGATGGAACAAAATTGTCAACTTTAATAAAAAATTTTGTGGCTTCTCAGCTGTCAATATCAGGGAGGACTTTTGTTACTGTAGCAATTATCTATCACGATGGTCCATCAACAACATCAGGACATTATACAGCTTACTTAAAGTCTGGAAACGGCTGGTCATTCTGTAATGATTCTGTTGTAACGTTCAAAAAAAAATTGCCGTTTGACCTTAAAAATTCTTACCTGGTGTTTTTAAAACCAAAATTTTAAGTAGAGGGAATGTAAGTCTGCAATGCTGTCTCGATTAAAAATTCAACTATATAAACCTAATGCAAGTAAGTCTGCTTCATAGTAAGCAGTATCAGTGTCATAGGAAAAGGAGAACATGACTGACAAAGAAGAGTAAGATATTAGTAGTCCAGGATTGTGAAAATAATCTCAAATATTTTATTTTTGAAAGTTGCGAAAATAGAAAATGTCGGGATTTGATTGGAAGAATTACAAGATTTGCGAATCGCGGCAACATGATTTGGCCTAGTGGAAACATGTGATATAATGAGAGAAGTTTTTTTTCTATGTAACATATTTCACGTATCGATGGAGGTTTTCTTTCAGAAAGTGGCGGGCTGAAAATATTTAAAGCACAACAGAGTGGATGCTGTTTATAGGAGATCCTTCGACGTCATTGAAAGTAAGTTAATTTTAAGAAGTTTTGAAATCAGATTTCTTAGGTTGTATGGGTTTTTTAAACACAGTCATTTTGATTGTGTTTTTTTTTCCCCGCTGTTACATGATGAATACCTTCAAGTCACTGATTTAAGTGAAATTTGATACATTCTGAGAACAGCAAAAATAAACCATTTAACATGTATAATTAATGTTATGCTTTTTGTCCTTATGATATACATTTAGAAATGTGTGGTACATATGGGTAAGGTGAGTTCTGTAAATATCAATTTTAATGCTTAGAGTGCTGTACTTCTGGGTAGTGTTTTTTTTTTATAAAAAAAAGAGGCCTCACCTCAAAGAAAGCTCTTGAAAGCACACATCTTATTTGCATCCTAAAACAATCATTTACAATGTTAGACACAATTTTATTATGACTTTACATCTTTTTTGCGCTGCTATTGCATCACTATTGTGAGACATTAGCAGTGCAAGAAAAACATCATGTTTCAAAATAGGCCTCAGTTCAGCAATATCAAGATACAGTTTCTTTCGAATATATATCTTTAGGATTGTGTAGGGAACGTAGAGAAGCAGAGACTTCTGTAAATGTCAAAGTTGTTGAAAAACTGTTTGTTTTTGAACCTTTTCCCTTGTCTTTTCTAATTTTTAAATACATGTTTTAATATTTTTTGAAATGTTTGTTCTTTGTTTTACAGATTGAAAGTATGAAAAAATATTTAAAAAAGGTAACAAGAATTATAAGGTAAATGTTTTCCACTCTTTTTACCCGCAATGCACTGCTGATGATGTCATTGACAGTATCTCTCATTTACTCTCTCTAGCTGTCTTTCTTTTTACATTATTCTCTGTTTACTTCCCTTATACTAACTCTTCTTTTTTTTTAAAAAAATATTTTTTTTAGTTCGCTTAAAGTTCGCGAACCGGTCAGCGAACTTGAAGCGAACCAAAAGAAATAGAGCTTGCCAGAGTGATAAACATTCTAGCAATTTTGTTTGAAAGGGGAGGTAGTTCTGAAAAGAACTGTTTTTTTTTGTTTTTGTTGTTTTATGTTTTTTTTGTAATTTTTTGAACATTTTTTGATTTTTTTGTATTTTTAGAACTGTTTTATGTTTTTTTTGTGTTTTTTAAGGAGGGGAGACAACAAAAAACAGGCTTTCAAAACGGCTCAACTGGAGCAAAAAAAAAGAAAATTACTTTTTGGGTGCATTAGGGCACTTATGATTTTCATATGCAATGTTCATGAGGTTGACACTCATGTTGCCATATGACAACATAGCACCACAGTAAATACAAGACACCTTCATGTGCTGGAAGTTACGTTGGATGTTTGGCACAGTCTCTTGTGCCTCTCTTCCCGTCAAAGACAATGTGGATGTAGATCTTGCCACAGGAGTTGCCGTCGGATTGTCTACAAGATCCCTCAACTCAGCCCGGCTGTAGTTCAAGGGATGCCACCTGCTCATGTGACGGTGCATTGTATAGTTCCCCATACTGTACTTCTTTTCTGTGCCTCTCGACAATCTGTGGTCACAGATGAGGCAGGTGGCATATTTTGCATTCACTTTCTTGGTTCCAGGAGGGATGGTGAAAAACTGCCAGATGAAACTGGTTTTTCGTTTAGAAACCCGGGGCAACTCATCAACAAATTGTTGTCCCTCTCTCTCCTCTTCTTCTTCTTCCTCATCTTCCTCCTCTCTGTTAGTCATAATTTGACTGGGTGGTCCTCTCTTCTTATGGGGAGGTGGAGGTGGTGGTGGGGGTGCACCAGCTGCAGCAACAATGGAAGCCATTGTGGATCTTCAGATAAATGGTCTTTCTCTCACCAAGATGAAAGTCAGAGTGAGGAAATAAGGAGGGGTTTACTTGATTTGGGGAAAACAAAAGTTCTGAGCCAATGAAAAGTGTTATTTTTAGGTCACATGACCTAGTCATACATCATTTGGAAACCAAAAGTGAAATGAACCAATGAGAAGTTTGATAAACAAGTCACATGACCTGTTCCGCTTACGTTACGCGGCGCGCGCCGCGTCCCAGATCGCTTCCGGTTCGCGGTCCGGAGCACTTCCGGGAGCGCTAACGCGGCGCGTCATTAGACGCATTACGCGATAACGTGATACGTCGCGCTTCCGCGGCGCGTCACTGTTCCGCTAACGTAACGTTGACCGGTTCGCGGACTAGATCGCGGCATCAAGATGAGCTAACGGAAAGCTTCCCGGTTCGCGAACTAGAAGCGAAGAAAAAAAATATTAAAAAAAAAATTATCAATAAACATCTAAATATATTTTGGGATTTAAAGAATAATACATTTTACAGCTACAGATGTTAGCTTTTAAAAAACCAATGAAATTCACTGAAAAAACCATAGGTTATAGACCATATATAGTTAGAAATTTGCATTTAAAAAACCATTGAAATTCAATGAAAAAACCATAGGTTATAGACCATATATAGTTAGGAATTCGCATTTACAAAACCTTATTTTACTCGCATAAAACCATTGAAATTCCATATATAGTTAGTTGCGCTAACTATATATCGCGCACCCGCAATCCACTGCTGATGATGTCACATATTACATCATTCATGACATGGTCAGTGACATCACTGATGACATCACTGATGACATCTCAAATGACATCACTGATGACAACATCCAGTGACTGTATGTTTCTGTGAAGTTAAAATATGTCTTACATATTGAAGAATGAGTGGATGTATAAGTGTCTGGATGAAGGATTTAGTAGGTGCATGACTGACTGTATGAGTGAGTGATTAAATGTGTCTCACTGAGTGCATGGGTTAGTGACTAAACTGTCTTAATTTGTGCATCATTATGTCTGTTGTTCTGTAAACTGTTGCATGTGTTGATAAGTAGCTATATGAGTAACTATATGGGTTATTGATTGGTTGCCCAAGTATTTGTATGGGAGACTGAGTGTGTGTGTGGGTGGCTGGGATGTGTATGACTCTGTGCATAGATGTGTGAGCAGTTGATTCACTAGATGTATGGTTTCAAAAGTGCATGTGGAAACAGCTGTATGGGCGGTTGACTGTGTGCATGAGTGTATTGGTGAGTGAATGGATATCTCAGTGCTACATGTCAAAGTAAGTACATATGTAAAACACAGTACATGTGAGAGTTGACATATATAAATAACTGTGCATAAGAGCCAGTGAATGTGTGAGTGGCTGTATGGATCATTGTGAACTTGTATCAGGGATTGTATAAGAGAGTAAATATGTGTTAGTATATGTTTGAATAAGTAAAGTTTGTATAACTGTATAGTTGAGGAAATGGAGGTGTGATTGATTCTTGGCATGACTGACTAGGTGTGTGAGTAACTCCATGGATGAGTGACAGTCTGTAAGTGTCTGTTTACACTGATTGTATCTAAGGTTATATTAGAGTCTGAAGAGGTTCATTGTTTTATCACATAAATGATATCATCAGTGATGTGATCATTAATGTCAAATGAAATGTCATCAGTGATGTCATCAGTGATGTCATTTGAGATGTCATCAGTGATGTCATCAGTGATGTCATTTGAGATGTCATCAGTGATGTCATCAGTGATGTCACTGACCATGTCATGAATGATGTAATATGTGACATCATCAGCAGTGGATTGCGGGTGCGCGATATATAGTTAGCGCAACTAACTATATATGGAATTTCAATGGTTTTATGCGAGTAAAATAAGGTTTTGTAAATGCGAATTCCTAACTATATATGGTCTATAACCTATGGTTTTTTCATTGAATATATATATATATATATATATATATATATATATATATATATATATATATATATATATATATATATATATAATACTTCTTTTATGGCAAAAAGCAAGAAATGGGAAGAATGGTAATAAAGAAAAAAAAGAGAAGGCAAAGTGCTAAAATTAATAGAAAGTGCCAACCACACACATAGCATATGAAAATAATTATAATTATCCTTCTGTAACGCAACTGGTGCTTATGTAAAGCGCCTTGATACCTTCGGGTTTAGTTCTTGCTATTTAAAACTTCGGATTTTTTTTTTATTTTGATAAAACTTACAATTAAATCATAGTGGCTTCCAATCCTGCATTTATTACTCAAGATATCAGCTGTCCTTGCAGGTAAAAGCTTACGCAAATTTGGTTGCAGAATAGAGTTGCCAATTGCTTTTAATGAATGCACACACTGTGCATGCATTGCAAAAACATGGTGCATATGTCACTAGCAAATCAATCCATCAGCACCTGTTTGACTGTGTTAGGGTTGATGGGAAGATTATGTGGTACTAGAAAAGGACCTCTAGAACGGGATGACGGGAATGCAAATGCTGTATTTAAGAAATACCACTAAAGAAGCCAAAGACAACCTCATTATCTTCAATACACTTCAAGTATAGAAAAGAACTCACCATCTTCTTCTGCTGGACAGCCTCATCCACCTTCAGGCACACATGTGGGAAAATAAGGCGCTGTTGACAGTAGGCGCCCTTTCAGCTGGTACAAATGGAAGCTGAGAGATATAGTGGTATCTCTCAAGTCCTAACAGAAGGAAAAGTGAAACATTTTCAGGAAATGCAAGATGAATGCAAATTAGTTCCTAGATTCGTGATACTTGGTCATATTATCTGATGCCTGAGGTTATTCGGGCTGATGGGTGGAGGGCCATCAGAATGGCAGCTCCAAGGATGGCAGCCAAGCCAATGAGAATTGATAGTTTATTGTACTGAGAAAAAAATAGTAGCAAGATGTTTGGAGTTGTTTATATTGACATTTCTGATCTCTCTCTCTCTTAGATTGAAACCATTCCAAGATTACTCTGCCAAATCTAAATCATGATGCAAGGGTACTTATGAAGATGTTAACGATGTCAGAAGCTGACAACTGGTCCAGTAAGGTGGGCATACAATCTTCCTCGTCATGGGGAATCTGGCATAATTCGCATGTATGCTTCATTGCGCTTATCAATTGTCAAAGGAGGTTAGCTGTGTAGAAATGATTCGTCTTTGAAAACCTCAATTGGTAACACCCAAATACCTCGCATCAGCAGCAAAGTTACAACCACCAGGCAGCAGAGTCGGGCACAACCAGTCCACATAAAACGTCTGAAGGGAAGTTGTGATTGATCTCAGACCAGACAGTATGGGAACAACCAGTATTTAGTATTCAGGTGTGGATCCCCCGTGAGACCGCGGTTTACTGTGGTGCTGTCGTGCTTTCACATGTCAACTTTTAATGTTTTTTCCCAATTTAAAGTCAGCATTCCATTCCATGAATACAATTTTCATTCCAGTGTTTTCAATCATTAGTATCCTTCACGGCAGCTCAGCTTTACAGCAGTTCCTCCATTCTAAATGCTTCCCACATTAAAGGCCAAAACATTTTGATTAGGCGTCAGAGGTGCAGTCCCTCAACTGCAAAATATCAGTCTTTAGCAGCAATCAAAGATGTTTGAAGAGAAAATGTTGTTGCCTTCAGAAAAGCTTTGATATTCATATGTTGTACCTTCTTAGCAGCCCACTACATTCAGCCTTTCACATTACATCAAAGTGTTACCATTTACCTGTCAGTCCCAGTTAGACTCCAATGTATTCTTGAATGTACGTTCTTTTACATCACAATCTCTTTCTCAATTTATAACCAGTACTAAATTACATTACGGATTTTCAGAGAAAACCAACGTTACAGAAATTCCACTGGTATGGCTGCTTCAAGCAGTAATGGTCAAATATACTTCTTCAGAACTAAACTGTAGTTCCTCATCAGGACACCATTAGACCCCAGCAGCTGACAAAAAATATTTTAAGATGCCATCTTCAGCATGAATGTGTTAATTTCCATTGAGATTTTTCTGTGCTCAAGTACTCTCAAGTCAACACACTGAGAAAAAAATATGAAACAATGTATTATATTGTACATTTCATAAGGTTTTCCAATTATTATATGCACCACAGAGTGAGCTAGAGGTTATCCAGAGGTTGTGCCTCTGGGAACCGGTATCTCACTCCACACGGTGACTCCTGGATTGAGAGAGCATTATGGTGGCACCCTGTGGAGTTGAGAAACTGGTGGGTACGTTCCTGGCCTCTGGCAATTTTAATCCAATAATAAAAATTTCAAGTTAACTCCGGTGATTAATGTTCTTCCTGGAGAGAGACTAGTTTTGTCTAGTAGAAGCTTGGACTGCTGAAATCCTCATAAGGTAGTGCAGAGGATTAATATGCCTGCTGCAAAGAATGTGTACCATGCAAATCACAAAGTGAATATATCATAAATAGGTCAGTGAGTTACTGCTTTCGTCGGAGACTTCCTTTTGTTACTTGCAGTTTACAAGTTAAACTCCTAATGTAAAACAGTATTATTAAAGAGAACCCCCAACCATGGTGTTGCGTTTCAAATTCTGAGTCTGTGCTTCTCCAGACACACCCTCCCTAAGCTATACTGCCTACCAGTATAGATGACATATAAATCCTACCCCTTGTAGTCCACCGTCTTATGTAAAGTTTCCTATACATTGATTTACACATATATGATTGATTGTCTCTGTAATGTGTGTGCAATGTAAAATGCTCTAAACCCCTTCACTTTTATGAGTGACACTATACATGCATCTGAGAGAAAGTGGTTATAAAGACAGTGAAAGGGTGTTGGTAGTGCAGGAATCTGTTGCCCTGGTGGTCATGGGGGGGCGCCAGAAATCATTGTCGCACAGGGTGCCACCTGTGCTGAAGCAGGCCCTGCGCAAACGCCAAATTAATCTCTGCTCAACTCCTGGTAACTTTGCACAGAGCAGTTAGGCTTCACTTAGAAGGCAATGTGTAAAGTATTTGTGTCACATTTCAAACAGTGAAACAGTGAAAACACCACACAATAAGAGTCCCAAACCAGGTTAGACAAACAGAGCAAAACGTAATAAATAAAACATGAACAAAATGACAATAATCCAATCAGTATGTTTTGAGTTATGAGTTTTTAAAAAGAATAAACTGCAGTACTCTGCCTAAAACCATAAAGAACCAACTGGCTATCTGGTAGTGCTGGATTGGGTTAATGTCAAAAGTTCAAGCTGACAACGTAGGAGCGCGGGAATGTCTTTGAAACATTTCTATTGTGTGTTTTCTGCTTTTTCAACAACTGATCAATAATTTTACAGGAACAGTTATCGTTATGACCTTTATCCATACCTTGTTATTTCATTTAGTTACTCATTATTTTCCATTCCAGAAATATACAAGAGAATGTTCATACTCCTGCTTCTTTTTTGCCTGTACCGATAGATCTACCAATCAAATGTAGTGGGTAGTGAGCAAAGAGTGTATTACCCCCAGGTCCCTCCTGTCCTCTTTCCCTTCATTAATAACCAATGAGATAACCTATCTCCCAGACAGAAAAAAGAAAAGCATGAATGCTGGTACACCCCTCCCCCTCCCTACTGGGAGTATATAAGGGTACAGTACCCAGCATGCTTCCTGTTCTTTTTTCTGTCTTCCGACAGTTTTTCTGCATGGATCCAGGAGCCTTTTGGCTCCAGGGGCTTACCTGTTGCTGGGCTTCGGGTAGGGCTGGTCTTCGTGGTTTCCCCTCCTGCCGGGCTTGAGGGGTTCCCTGTGGATTCCTCCAGGCTGCTCCTGCTGGCTGGGCGTGATCTTCTGTGGTGGCGCTGGGGGTGTCCAGTCCGAGTTTCTGTTCTGCCGGGCTTCACGGAGACTCGGCAGTGTTTCCCTGTTACTCCGGTGGTGCGGCGGCCCCTGTCCGGCTGGGGCGCTTCCTTCCAATGTGTGCCTGACTTCCTTTCATTGCAGCTGGAAGTCAGGCGTTTTGATGGCGAGGACGGCTGGCAGCGGTGTTTTGGGGATTTTGCCGGTCCTTCCTTGTAAGTACCGCGTAGCGGAGCTTCTTTTTCTTTAAATCGATGTGGTCCTGCTCTGTGCCTGCATTTTCTTGTGGCTTGCTGGGCGTGTAGTCCTTTTCTTCCCTTTGCTGTTGGAGCGCTGTGTTGGGGACATTATATTCGGCCATTGCCTTCCCTGTGGTCGGACTTCTGGAGGCTTCCCTGCTGGGCTTTGGTGGCCTTGGGTTCCTCTCTGGGGGCATTTTCTGCTGGTACAGTGATGGGGAAGCATGCAAAGAAGAGTAGGCATCTGGCAGAGTCCTCCTCTTCTTCGTCTGAGTCTTCTTCTTCTTCTCCTGCCCGTTCGAAGCATCGTTCCAAGGGTGGTAATGCTCGTTTGAAGCGGCTGATTCGTGAGACTTTGTTGGAGATGGGGGTGCTCCCAGGTCCTGGTCCTCTGGTCGTGCCCGCCTCCTTCTTCTTTATCTGAGTCTGGGGATGAGTGGTTGGAGAATGATGTTCAGAAGGGCAAGTATGTGGACAAGGACATGTTGCCTGAATTATTGGGTCATGTTAAGGCGAATATGGGCTTCCCTGCTGATGACGTCCCTAGTACTTCTGGGGGTTCCTTGTTCCGCCAGTTCCAGTGCTCTGCTCCGGTGGTTATGCCTGTCCATCCTTGTGTCAAGGAGGTTTTGGATCGGGAGTGAAAGGATCCTGACCGCATTTTGCTCCCTCGCTTCATGGCGAAGCTCTATCCTCTGCAGGATATACATTCATTTACATTTATTTCACTTGTAAAGCGCGTAATTCACCCGAAGGTCTCCGAGCGCTAGGAGCAGACAAGATCCTTGGATTCAGCCGATTCAGAGGAGTTTGAGGGTTGGGATACTAAGGGTTAAAGAGACAGGTTTTGAGAAATCTGACGTGATCTGGCTCTTCTCTCAGAGATGTGGGGAGGGAGTTCCATGCTTCTGGGGCGGTTTTGCTGAAGGCTCGGTCCCCGTTCCTGACCGTTCGGACTCTAGGAACGGATAAGAGGGCTTTACTGGAGGAGCGTAGAGTCCCAAGTGGGATATGGGCCTTAAGTTTCTTTTCCAGGTAAACTGGTCCATGTCCATTTACTGCCTTATGAACCAGACAGCAGAGTTTGAACTTTATGCGTTTCTTAGCGGGGAGCCAGTGCAACGTTCTGAGACATGCTGCTGACGGGGTTCGAGGAGGAAGGTCTAGTACTAGCCTCGCAGCAGTATTTTGAAGAACCTGAAGTCGGTTTAGTAGTGACTGATTGATGGCTGAGAACAGTGCGTTCCCGTAGTCCATCCTGTTTATAACCAGCCCTTGAACTAGGGGCATGCGTGCTGAGAGCTAAGGTTCTGCCTGACTCTGTGCCTGTGGATTCCTTTGTGGCTAGTCTGGTGGGGCGCACTTCTGGAGGGTGCAGTTGTGCGTGATCCGGTGGACAAGAGGGTGGATGCCTCCCTGCGTAAGGTTTATTCTAGCTCTCATCTGGCGCTCCGGGCTGGCATCTACGAGACTTATGTGGCTCAGTCTCTGCTTTCGGACTTGAAGACTTTGTATGGGTCCATGGATGATTCTACTGACTGTACTGATATTATGGCCCATGTGGAGCGTCAGGTGGAATTTCTTTCTGACATTTCCTTCGATGTGGTGTGGGCTTCTGCCCTCTCTCGGGGTGCTTGTGTGGCTGCTCGTACGAACTTGGTCCTGAAGGACTGGAAGACAGATTCGGCCCAGAAAACTGCTGCTTTGAGACTGCCTTGTCAGGGTTCTATGTTATTTGGTGGGGAATTGGAGGACAAATTGCATAGGCTGTTCAAGGAGAAGAAGCATTCTTCCTCTTTCAAGCAGTCCGCTGCTCCTCAGGTTTCTTCCATGCCTAGGCCCTTCTTCAATCCTCCGTCTCGCAGACAGTTTTCCAGGGGTCGTGGACGTTTTCAGTCTGGCCGGGGTCGGGACAAGAAGGCGAAGTCCCCTCCGGCTAAACCTCGTTCCTGAATATCTGGCATCAGAGGCCGGATCCTTGGTCGGAGGTCGGCTTCGGTTCTTTCTTCCGGCTTGAATGTCCTCCTGTTCAGACTTTTGGGTCCTGGAAGTTATCCGCTTGGGATACCTCTTGGAATTTTCAGTCGCTCCTTCGGACTCGGGGGTCCGTCCGACTCCCTGGCTGTCCTGTCCGTCCATACGGGCGGAGCTGTCCCTGGGGGTCCAGTGTCTGTTGGACAAGAGGGCTGTGCAGTTGGTTCCTCCGGGGGGAGATGGGTCGGGGTTTTTACTCCATCATTTTTCTGGTCCCCAATGTGACAGGAGGGTATCGTCTGGTTCTGGACTTGAAGGCCCTGAACAAGTTTGTGCTGAGGGTTCCGTTCAAGATGGAGACTCTGCAGCGGGTGATTCCTCTGGTTCTCAGGGGTCATTACATGTACACTCTGGATCTTCAGGATGCCTACTATCACGTACCTGTCCATCCTCTTTCTCGTCCTTACCTGCAGTTTTGTCTTCTAGGGGTGCATTACCAGTTCATAGTTCTTCCTTTCGGCCTGAGGTCGGCTCCCAGGGTGTTTACCAAGGTGGTGGATCCCTTGGTTGCTTTCTTGCACCTCCAGGGGATTATGGTTTATCCGTATCTGGACGATTGGCTCCTGCATGCTCCCTCAGCGGATCTGTTGTTGAGGGATCAGAGGTTAGTGTGTTCAGCCTTGAGGGACCATGGGTTCCTGTTGAATCTCCCCAAATGCCAGCTTCTGCCATCTCAAGACTTGCAGTTCATAGGGGTGCGTTTCCGCATGGATTTGAATCGGGTCTTCCTGCCAGTGGCTCGTGCTGTCACCCTGTGCTCCCTGGCATGTCTTTGGTTGCGCCTTCTGGGCCTGATGGTGGCCACAGTGTTCACGGTGCCTTGGGCACATTTCCATCTTCGTCCTCTGTGGTCCTACCTGCTGGCTCGGTGGGATCCCTTGTCGGGGGACTTGTCCCTTTTGGTTCCTGTGTCCCTGTCAATCCTTCCTGCCCTGCGTTGGTGGTCTCTGTCTTCCAATCTGGACAAGGGCTTGCCTCTGCTGTCTCCTCTTCTGGTGGTCCTTACGACGGATGCCAGCGCTCTGGGCTGGGGGGGCGACTTTGGGATCGGAGTGCCTTCAGGGCCGGTGGTCCCTTCTGGAGGCTCGTTGGTCTTCGAACTGGCGGGAGTTGTCTGCTGTGTGTCGGGCTGTCCGGGGGTTTCGGCTCCTTCTGATGGGCCAGCATGTGTTGGTTGGGTCGGACAACTCGGTGACGGTGGCCTACTTGAATCACCAGGGCGGTATTCGTTCTCGGTCCCTGAACGCAGTGGTGTCCCCCTTGTTTTGCTGGGCGGGGTGCCATCTGTTGTCCCTGGTGGCTTTACATGTCCGGGGGGTGGACAATGGGGTGGCAGATGCCCTCAGTCGTTTTTTTCCTGCCTCCCTGGAGTTGGCCTTGACCCCAGTGGCCTTTCGTCTGGTGTGCGTGAGGTTTGGTCTTCCCTTTCTGGACCTCTTTGCTTCCCGGCACAATGCGCAGCTTCCCCGTTTCTTCTCCCGGATTCCTCAGGAGGGGTCTGGGGGGTGGATGCCCTGTCCCTTCCTTGGCCTTCCCGCCTGCTGTACGCCTTTCCTCCTCTGGTTCTGATCTCTCGCTTTCTGTCTCGGCTGTTGCTGGAGGATCGGGTGGTGGTGGTGGTGGTGCCTTTCTGGCCCCGCAGGTCTTGGTTTCCCACCCTGATGCTGTTTGCTGTTCAGGGTCTGTGGTTCTTCCCCTTCCCTCCATCTCTGTTACGGTCCTCCCCGATGTTGCCCCTGCGGCGGCTTTGGCTGTCGGTTTGGCGGTTGAGAGGCAGGGGTGGCCGAAAAGGGTCTCCCAGAGCATTTAGCCTTGGCTATTCAGCAGTCTCGGAAACCTTCTACCCTTCAGTCCTATGGTAGGCATTGGAGTAACTTTGAGCGTTGGTGTCTTGGCCTGGCTTTGTCGCCCTTGGTTTGTCCTTTGTCGGATGTTCTTCAGTTCCTTTGGGATGGGTTCGAGAAGCGTTTGTCTATCTCTACTCTCCGGGCTCAGTGGGCTGCTATCAGAGCTTTTCAGGCCCCTTGGGGGAATCTGCCTGATGGGGATGGTCTGGTTTCCCAACTGTTGCATAGTTTTTCGAATTCCTGCCCTGTGGTGCGTCCTTTTTTTCCTCTCTGGGATCTTCCCTTGGTTTTGAGGGTTCTAGTTGCTGCTCCCTCTGAGCCTTTGGAGGAGGTTGATATGAAGTTTGTCACCCTCAAGGTTGTTCTTTTGGTGGCTATCACTTTTGCTCGCCGCCTTGGGGAGCTGGGTGCTTTGATGGCTCGGGAGCCTTTTCTGTCCTTTTCTGCTGAAGGGGTGGTTCTTCGTTTGGATTCCTCCTTCGTTCCTAAGGTTTCCTCCCAATTCCATCGCTCTCAGGAGCTGGTCCTGCCTGCTTTGAATTCGGCTCAGATGGACTGGGACGACCTTCCTTGGTCCTTGCTGGATGTTTGCCGGGCTTTGCGGGTTTATGTGGATCGGACCCGTGACTTTCGGCTTTCTGACTCCCTGTTTGTTTCTTTCGGTGCTGTCTCCAGGGGTTGCCATGCTTCTTCTTCTTCCATTGGGCGTTGGTTGAAGCAGGCTATTGTTCTGGCCTATTCCCTTTCTGGTTCTCCCCCCCGGCTGGGGTTCAGGGGCGTTCTACTCGGCGGGTGGCTGCTTCCTGGGCGGCGGTTCGTGGGGTGTCCCTTTCTGAAATTTGTAGGGCCGCCACTTGGGCTTCTGCTAATATCTTTTTTAGGCATTATCGTATCCAGAATGTTCTGGGGGATGACACTAACATTGGTTTGGGGGTTCTTCGGGCTGTGTGTTCCTGATTCCCCTGGTTTTCCTTTATGCTGTGCTGTTATTTTCAATAAATTGCTGGGTTTTGCTGTGCTGCTGTGTCCTGGTGGTTTGTTGTTTGATGATAACTGGTTGCTGCTTGGGTATTCTCATTGGTCATTAATGAAGGGGACGAGGACAGGAGGGACCTGGGGGTAATGTCCTATTACTTACCGGTAATCTTCATTACTCCGGGTCCCGTTGTCCTCGTCCCCTTCATTACATCCCTCCCTCCCTCCCGGACTTACCGGCCCTCATCTTGGGCTTGGTGGTTCAGGAGGCATGCTGGGTACTGTACCCTTATATACTCCCAGTAGGGAGGGGGAGGGGTGTACCAGCATTCCTGCTTTTCTTTTTTCTGTCTGGGAGATAGGTTATCTCATTGGTTATTAATGAAGGGGACGAGGACAACAGGACCCGGAGTAATGAAGATTACAGGTAAGTAATAGGACATTAGTTTCTTTAAAATTATTAAGTGCTATCAAGTACTGAAGCTTTCGTTCTGAAAGTAAAATAATTCTACTACTAAAAGACAGGCTGTATTTGAACATCTACTCTCCCTTCCTCAAAAATCAGTGCAAGGGGCATCAGGTGATGAAACACTTGACAAATATAAGGAAGGATAACACCAAACTCCTGGACATAGAATTTAACACTCGGCCCAGTTTAGTGGAATACAAGGATACATCATTTTTCCAAAGAATAGCAGCACAATGAATCCTTTTAAATGTATATTTGTAGCTTTATGTACAATTGCCGCACATTTAGAATTTCAACATTTTCATGCCAACTCATCAGAGACCAGCTGATCACAAGATGTTGTGATAAAAGCATTCAAGATAAACATCTACAGTCAAAGAGTCCTACTTTGTCAGAGGCAATTGAATTAGCCCAAAGTCGTTAATTTACCAAATCTCCTGCTAAACGATTATGCTCTGGTACTGAGCCTTCAGCTAGCTGCAGTTTAAATGTCAAACCACACTATGATAGACTAAATCAAATTATCAACTCTGCTAAGACAAAAAAAGCGATGTGTTATAGATGTGGAATTTGGGATTATCGTCTAGAGGAGATGTGGCCATATGGCTCAACACTGTGTGATTCTGAGCAAATCAATAGGAGCCACATATATGTTGGTCAGGCTTTGTGACCCGCAAATTGCTATTTTTTGCAACTCACAATTTGTGAGTCGCTAAACCTGATGGACACCATGTCTGTGACCGCTTTTAAAAAAAAAAGATTTAAAAAAATGCAGTCTGTTTTCCTTAAAGGAAAACGGGATGCAGTTCAAAAGTAAAAATGAAAAGTTTTATTTTCATTTTTTTACAGTGGGCAGTGGTCTCAATGACAACTGCCTGCTCTGAAAAAATGTAGGCGCCCCCATTTGCAAAGGGGAGGGGTCCCTTGGGACCCCATCCTGTTTGCAAATTGCTTACCACCAATGTGAAATTGGTGGTAATCTGTGAATGTGTTGCAACCGCATTACCAGTCGCAAAACATTCATACATACTACTGCAACTTGCTATTAGGAAGGGATGCTTTTTACATGCCCCTTCCTAGTAGCGACTAACAACCAAGTTTTGCGAGTCATTAATAGATTACCATCTCATAAAATAGGGTTAGTACATAGGAAAATGCAATTTACCAATCACAATCGGCCTGATGGGCCTTTTGTGACTGGTAAAATGGTTTGTACATCTGCCTCTTGATCTCCTTGTGCCAAAAAAAATTCAATGTAAAGTAGGAAATGTATTTGTGTAAACCCACTTAATGTACTGATCTTGGTGACTGGCTCCCAGTCCACCAAATAATGTACTGTGCACCGTTGCTTCCTAGCTAGGTTTGCACTATGTAAATTCACTACATTTAGTGAATTCAAAGAACTAAGGGGCATATTACCAAGCAATAGCGATAATTATCGCTATTGCTTGGTTAGAGACAAAAAATTACAGCTGAGCTGCGGCGATTTTTATCGTAAATAAACCTTGGTATTACCGTTGGATTCTGAAGCACGGAGTTGGTTGCACCCGATCAGAGGGGGTACAGAGAAATAATCACACACTTTAACTTCTGACATCCTCAATCATAGAATCAACACCCTATTTCACTGTTCTGACCTGCTGTACCGCGGTGCAGTCCAGCCACTAGAGTCAGCCAAGCCCAATAATCATCTACAGTAGTTGGCTATGGAAGCACAGAGTCTGATGCACATCACAGGAGGGAGTTGTCAAAACCCAGTACCAGGTAATATCGGACATCGTCCATTGTGGCATCAAAACACCCTTACACTGTTGGGACCTAGAGTAGGTTGCACCTGGTCGAAGGGAGTACCTTCATCTCCAATTTCAAATGCAATTCTAACATTGTCCATTGTGGGATCAAGACATTGTTCCACTGTTGGGACCTACAGTTGGTTGCACCTGGTCAGAGGGGGTACACAGAAATAATCACACACTTTAATTTCTGACATGCTCAATCATAGAATCAAGACCCCGTTTCACTGTTCGGACCTGCTGTACTGCGGCGTAGTCCACCGACTACAGTCAATCAAACCCAATAATCATGTGCAGCAGTTAGCTACAGAATCACAGAGTCTAATACACCTTAACGGAGGGAGTTCTATGAAAACCAAGCAACATGTAATATCGGACATCGTCCATTGTGGGATCAAGACATCGTTCCACTGTTGGGACCTTGAGTAGGTTGCACCTGGTCGAAGGGAGTACCTTAATCTCCACTCTCAGATGCAGTTCTAGCATCGTCCATTTCTAGGATCAAGACATTGTTCCACTGTTGGGACCTACAGTTGGTTGCACCTGGTCAGAGGGGGTACACAGAAATTATCACAGACTTTACCTTCTGACATCCTCAATCATAGAATCAAGACCCTGTTTCACTGTTCGTACCTGCTGACTACAGTCAATCAAGCCTAATAATCATGTGCAGCAGTTAGCTACGGAAGCACATACTATGATGCACCTCAATGGAGGGAGTTCTGTGAAAATCAAGCAGCAAGTAATATTGGATATCGTCCATTAAAGCATCAAGACACCGTTCCACTGTTGAGACCTAGAGTTGGTTGCACCTGGTCGAAGGGAGTACCTTCATCTCCACTCTCAGATGCAGTTCTAACACGTCCATTGTGGGATCAAGACACGGTTCCACTGTTGGTACCTGTTGGACTACTGTATTAGTAGTATACAGAGCACTCCACGCTGCTAGACCTCAGACTGGGCACTGTGTGCCTGTGTCGCGGTAGCCAGCGTTGATCTCAGGAACCTTACGACCTTGCCGACCTCGGCCCAGGAGCTCCACCGGCACGTGGTGGGCCCTCTTTCTCATAATGCGTTAGTGAAAGGTAAACTGTGGGGCATATGTGCGTTGCAGCGGCCATGACGATTTCTGAGTACCAGCAAGCTGAGAGCATCATTCAGGCAGCCACCTTCGCTCACAGGGTCAACCTCATGGCGGTGTAAGCTGTGCAGACCAAACCACACCCACAGAAACGTGCCTTTTATTCATAATCCTACGCTAGCCTTGCGTGCGCCAAGCCAGCCGACTACGCTAAAGATTTGAGGGAGGAGGGGGCACGTACGCGCTATGTTTTCATAATCTTCCCTACTGACTGTACAGTCATGGATGAGTCCACTGTCTACTTCACTCAATAGACCATCAGTGTATGTTCACATATACATGTCTGTGCTCTGCATACTCAAGTCTGTCCGGCACATCCCCTCAACACTTTGCATTGTATACTTTTATAATCGAAAACCACTTGCCACCTTCGCATATACTTTGCTTCCATCTCTCCCCGCATTCCGCATTGTGTGGCAGAGGTGCCATGCCATATTTGGTTTGTGTCCATGGCTAGCCATGGTTTCCACAGTACGTGGTATCGCTGTGTCTGCTAGGTGTACATGTTGTTTGTCATGTTGTATGTGATAATACAAGGTAGCACGTTTAGTCACGAGCAGTGGTTTGTTCCATTTACATATCGCTGTCTTAAAGAGGATACAGAGGTTTTTTTTACAGGTGAAAAGTGCAACCACAAAAGCAGTCATTCATTACTATCCAAGAATGTCCAACTGCACGACGCTTCTAAGCTTACAGCCCCCAATCTTGTGTGCTTTCTTAAAAGCACGCCAACTCCCACAATCAGTCCAACATTATCACAGCTTTCTAACGGCAGTTATCTGCTTCTCAATAACATCCACTCCTTCGGAATGTGAGCTGGCATACCGTATGTCCTTACTGTTTCATACCAAGCAACTTCCTGTGGCAATGTCTATTCCCACCTACACAAAATAACTCCCAAACTTCAACTTGGCCTTCAATTCCTACTTTGAAAACAGATCTCATTAAACTAACCAAACTAAAGCGCTTTTGTTCAGAACAGAAGTGTCCCTCACTTCTGCAAAATACATTTATCTACTGTAGATAGCACAAATTTCAAGTAAAATACAGGTCCTTTTAAAAACAAACCTCGAATTACACTTTTGTGAACACATCTCATACTAAAGGTCTGCAACACTTTTTAACAAGGTCTCCTCCGGCCTTCTCACAGTTTTTCAAACTGTTTTTGGTATAATACCAGACTTTTTCATTCGATCATCTTTAGAATTACAGGAACAGTGCCCATAATTTGCGCTTTCTTTGCGGCCATCCTACTACTATTTTTGCTTGTAAAAAATGGCTGCGCTCCCTGTGGTAACAACTATAACCGACAGAATATGCCTCTACGCAAAGCTATCAATACTGTCAGAAAATGGAACAACTTTTCGGCTGCCTGCCTCTATCTATAATCAGAGCCAGCTACAACATGACATTTATTCACACATATGCAATCTGCGTGCAACCATCTTTTTATTGCAAAACTTGCCCATTCAACTGGCAAATGGATCTATGCCTTGCCAACATCCCAACAATCGCTCCCGATATCCAGCAGGTAATGTAAAACAAATGGAGTATCTTGAAAACCATGAACTTGATTGTTTAGGCAGAGGCGAAATGGCGGATGCAATGCAAAAAGGTATTGTGGCGGAACGGGATTTCTGCGCAGCCGCGAAAGATCTCCTGCAACGTGCAACCTTTGACAACATCGCAGATTGCTTGCCAACATTCGAGAAACAGTACTGTCCCATCAAGGATATGAATTGGATCGCTTTGCTTTTCTCACACGAGGGCAACAATGACCTCTTGAAACATTACGCATCTCAAGCCGCTGAAGAACTTCCAGACTGCCATCTCCAAGACTTGTAAGAAATTCATGTTATTCTTGGATTGATTTTTCCAACTTTTTTTACTTTTTCCTTACATTTTTTTTAATACATTTCAATTGAACTATTTTCATATAATAACTTTCTAAGTATGCTCAGGCATTAGAACTCTGTTTTTATTATTGCCCCTTACGTCTCCAGTCTAACCAGGGATAGGTGATGTATGGCCCATGCAAATTCGCTATTTACTTGCTAAATTAGCCTAAACACAACATCCATTTTTGAAACCATGTCTATTCTTTGTGCACACGTCTCTCTACCTGCCTGTAATCCACAGAGCGCTTTCACACAAATTAGCTCATCTTCAGCCTCTGCTCATGAGCAGGCGATCACGATCAAAAAACACGACATTGTTTAGGAACTGGTTGGCACAGTGTGCTAATCGTATCGTACCTTTATTTTCATTATAGAATTTAGTCATTCATGTCTAATAGCTATTCTTTATGTCACATGGAACTGTAACATGGAATGTGGAATTCCCTGATGCAGGAGCTTCTGTTTGAATACAACAGAAGCGGTTGGAGGTTGCCTCAGCTCGGTGCCTTAGCTCTTTGCACAATAATTTTTTTTTTGAAAGAGGTGAAGACAATAATGTATGGTTTAATGAGAGAGATACCGAATGTGCTTCTCAGAAGTGCAATTTTGTATTCCTCCTCAAAGTTAATGTGGGTAGAACTATTACCAATTCTGACATGCACCAGGTTGAATGTACTGTACAAGAGATTGCTGACTGTTCTACTGTTCATAATTATGTGTTACAAAAAAGGAGTACCAGGGTACCTAAGAAGTTTGATGATTACATTTTGCAATTTTTTTTTGTTTGTTTTCTTAAAGGATACATGTGGTAATCGTGTCTTAACTTTATTTTCATTATAGAATTTCGAGTCATTCAAGTCTAAAAGGTATTGTTTATGTCACATGGAACTGTAACATATATTGTGGAATTCACTGATGCAGGAGCTTACGTTTGAATACAGCAGAAGCGGTTGTAGTTTGCCTCAGCTGGATGACTTAGCTCTTACACCAGTGGCTCTTAAATAAAGACACTTTTGCAGACTGCATCGCTTCATTACACACAGCCACTGTCTTAGACACACCTGATTTCACCATGTCTCTTCTGTGGCATTGCAACATTCTGCATGATATTCTTCATGATTATTTCTTTATTCCTGCTTGCTAAAACACTGCATTTGAGTCTTCAGAAAGTAGAGGTGAGTAGTTTGCTTCCCACTCCCTGTATAGTATAAACACATACTAACACTACTTACACAGGTATGCTACAGCGGCCAGTATCCTACAGCGCCCACACCACATCACTTTACAGCTATCAGCTCACAGCTTAGGCTCACGGTTTCATTCCTAAATCTTCAGACCAGTTCCAGTGAGTAGTTTGCTTCCCACTCCCACTATAGTCTAAACGCATACTAACACCACCTGCACAGCTATCCTACAGCGGCTAGTCTGCTACAGCGCCCAGCGCACATCAGTTTACAGCACTCAGCTCACGGTTTAGGCGCACGCTTTCATCCCCGAGTGTATCGGCACCTCACCTCACCACCATCTCACTCTGAGCAAAACAGCACTTTCACACCGGTAGGGGTAAATACTTCGCTTCACACCCTCTGTATAGCACACCCTAAACACCCCACAGATGTTACAGTGCTCCTTCCTGCCTCTTTCCTACTTTTTTCGCTTTTTTTCCCTACTTTTTCTGCCCTTTTTTTCCCTTACTCACTTTAACGTAATCACAAAATGGCGGCTAACACTTCCTAGTTGCAACTGCTTGCAGCCAATAAGCCATTAAGGATAATGGGGTAACCCAGTAACCCTCAGAATGCATATTTCATTATTTAAATGACTTTCAGTGCGATCCCATAACGGCTTTCACCATTATTTCTTTGAAGCACTCTGTTTATTTTAACCCAATGACCGCGAGTTAGCGCGGAATGCATTTGGCTTTATTTAAAATACTTTCTGTGTGATCCCATTCTGCCACACCATGCTTAAGTTCACATCACTCTCCGCATTTGAAGGCACCACGGCCTAGCGATTTATATGACCATGGAATAACATGGAAACATCAGTTTAATCATTTTTCTTACCATCCTTTGGCATAACCTCACACATTTAAAGCCCTTCTAATGGCCTCACACTGCTGGTACTACGTTTGCCACTGTGGACAGCACTGAGGGTAACTCGGCTGGCACACGCCGACTCCCTCTTTTTAATGGCAGTACCCCTGCATCCCACATTAATCGCGATACAACTATCTCCATATGACTTTAGCCACCTCCATTCACCTGCGATCGCGAGTACAGCTTGCACACCATAATTATGGTTCCCTGCATGTCCCATTCACTTTCTTGTATGCACAACTGTGAGCAGTTCAGAGTGGCTAACACCTTGCCCTCCTTTTCTCCACAGTTTTTAGTGATCGCTTTGGCGGCACTCAACCCTATTCCACAGGCTGGTGATGATTTGACAATTACGTCTGCACAGGTAGGTGTACGCCATGACCTACTTTCTCCACATTTCCATACAGGTCCCTAATGATAGAGGCTGAACTCGCAGTTTGTTCTTCTTACATTGATTACAGAACAGACGATGCAGAATGGTGTTGGCTGACACCTTCACGAGTAGCAAACTAGGAAGCCAACCACCACACTTCCTCGCAGATAGGTGAGCAGTTTCTCGCCACCTTTTAGTATAAATCACTGTATACTTCTTAAACACACACATAGGGGCCTATTATGAGTGCGGTTTTCCCGCATCCTGTGGGCTGGCGGAAGCCACCGCCGGCCCGGTGGATGGGGAAAACCGCAGCGGAGCCTCGAAAGACCCACCGTCATATTAGGATGGCTGGTGGGTCTGACATTCCGTCCACAGCTTTTCCGCCGTGGTCGCCTTCCGACCGCGGCAGAAAAGCACTAACATGGCTGGCGGTGTCTATCAGACACCGCCAGCCCTATTAGGATGTCTGGAGTACCATGCCTTTACAGGGCGGCATTTCCGCCATGCAAAGGCATACAGATTTGTGTTTGGGGGCCCGTTGCGGGCCCCCAGGGGTGAAGGGGGGTGAGGGGTGCAAATGGGGGGTACCTATGTTACCCCCCTGCATTTGCGTGCACAAAGCAGCAGGCACCGCGCGGTGCCTGCAGCTTTGTGCATGCAAATGCACAGCTTGCATTTTTAACATTGCGGCGGGTGCAGCTTCAAGCAGCACCCGCCGCAATGTTAAAAATACAGGATGTGACCGCCAGGGTAATTTGCACGGAGGGACCGCCGCTGCCCCTGCGGAGGGTCCCTCCTACTCTGGGGTGGCGGATGGACTCAGGTCCGTCTGCCATCATAATCGGCCCTATAGTTCTGATTCAATTCTTGACTTTACAGGCTGTCTTATCCCTTCCTATCCTGATGAAGACCCGACATAGATGATTACGAATTGGCACTACATCTTAGGGTCAAAACATCAACGTTGTTAGTTCAACGTGGCCACACAACCCCACAACCAGAATAAGGAATACCTTACCCTGTTGTGATTTATGTATCTAATGTTGGACAACTTTGTAAAAAATGTTTGTCAATTTGTGTAATTATATGTTATAAATGTTATTATTTTTGCACAGCACCATGTCACTAAACACGATCAGTCACTAATTGCTTCACAGTCCTATGTGCTTTAGTGTGTCAGACAGCCATATACATTTTGACTGATTCATCTTCAGAGTAAAAAGGAACTCATTCCCTGACCTCATTGTACCGTCTATGTGTTTGTGTGTTTACTTCATTAATGAGTAATATTATTTTCGTGACATGTATTAAGTACATTTGAGACTAAGTATACATGACTCCCGACAGAACCACTGTTTTGTTTCGCAGCAAGCTTGTGCTAGTAACGCCCCAACCAATCAGATGGTAGAAATTCCAAATAGCGATATCTGTAAATTTCGATATTTCTCCAAAACTACTGAACGGATTTACACCAAATAAACAAAAGTATGCTTTCTAGATCAAGACCTTTCTCCCTGCCGAATTTGGGGTGATTCCGTTCACGAATAACCCCCAAACTTTCAACATAAGAGCTAATATGAAAAAAGAAGTTGTTTGGAAAATTTCATGAAGATTCATAAGACGACGTCAAAGGTATAAGCAAAACACAAAATAAAATGCTCTTCCTATGGAAACTTGGTCCTAACTATAACTACCTACTGGCGACATATATATAGTTATATTTAGGACCTAGTTACCATTGTAAACTTCACTCGGAGTGTGGTTATTTTTGCCAAACACCATCCTCCAAGCAGAGCACAAAGTTGGCAAAACTCCACAAGCTCCGCTGGTGAAGCAGAGTTCACCGCCCACCTTTAATCTTATCCATTAGCGGCCGCGGTTGCCAGACCTGGAGGCTGATCAGGCACGGCACAAGCCCAACTCCTCCTCCTGGATGGCAGTATGATTGGGGATTGTCGCCAGTGGAGCCAGAGCTCACAAGTATGCTTCCATCTTGGTTGCCGCCCGGTCAAACCTCCCATCCTAAGTCATCTAGATGCCACATAACATATTACTCTCCCAGTTATAGATGATTATGACCCAAATGTCTCCTGCAGCAGTGAAAGTCCCTGTTAGAAACTGGGCTGTTGGTTGGCTGGAGTGTGAGCCATGGTCAAGCACCAGCTACAATACTTTGCAGGGTGAACAACAACAAATTGCTGAATTAACCTGTGCTTCCCCCTAGGTAGCTTGGCACAAAAAACGTCAGGCTAAACTTTAGAGACAATGTGTAAAGTATTTATGCAGCACCCAAACAGCAATAAGGTGAAAACACAACACAAAAAAACACAAACCAATTTAGAAAAATACAGTAAATTATAACAAATTATTTAACACCACAACTTAAAAAGTTCAATCAGTAAAACTGAAGTTATGAAATTTTACTTAAAAAAAAAAATTACACTAATGCCTACAAGATCAAAGCGCCAACTGCGAACATCTACTTGCGTGAAACAGGGACAGTTACTTGAAACAGGGACAGATTTGAAAAATATGGACAACCACGATGGAGTGCAGTTCAGATACAAAAAGTGGATTGAGCCAAGTCAGCCCTTACCTCCTGACGTAGACATTCTTTGAGAAACATTTTCTGAAAAGGTAAAGTTTAGTTGATCAAGGAAGCAGCAGGTGTGTGAAGAGTAAGCTTTGTTGCCTGATGGCCTTGAGTCAAATCCATGGTGAAGATTTCTACGTTCAGACTAGCGGGCTTATTTACAAGCACACTGCACCACTGGTGTGTCACTTTGGGTGGCTTTTCATTCCCTCATAGATATGGAGTAAGGCAAATCAGCACATGTTGCCGCGTTGCCTTTTTGTGTGTTAAAGAGGCATTCCATGGGCGTTGTGGTGGATGTTTCCACACAATATCCATGGATTTAGATGCATTCCCAGATTTACAAGGACTTCTAAACTTAGGAATGCCCCAGAGGCCTATCCCTCCCCAGGAGAGGAGTAACAAGGAGAAATAACTTTATTTTGCCTTGCTTTTTCTTCTATTTATGTGTGTTGCTTTCTGCAGCCCACTTAGAAGGAGGAACATGCCTCCATTGATTGTTTTTGTGCAGGAAGGTGTTCCTTCCTGCACAAACATAATCATCCTCACAATCTCCTCCTAGTTCTCAGAACCCACTTATGGATTTTGGCTATCTGGGTAACTTTAGCACCACTTTCAGGGTGCAGGCCTGGAGAAGCACCCCTTTCACGGTCAGGGATCACTCAGGTTGGATACCGGTGCGGGTTCCAGGTGGAAGAAGCATTTTGTGTCCCATTGTGGCTCTGAACTGGGGGCCAGCAAACTACCTCTTGTGGGTCCCTCTGGATGTCTGGAGGTCCTGAGTTGGTTCAAGATTCAGTCCTTGTCTCCAGGCAGAAGGTAGCAGGGCAGTAGGACAAACATGGATAGAAATCTTTAAGGGCAGCAGTCCTTCAGAGCAGCAGTCAATCAGTGACAATCCTTCCAGCAGCACAGCGGTACGTCTTCCTGGCAGAGTATCCACAGGTCCAGAATTGTACAGAGGTGCTTGTGTCTGAGGCCCTACTTTTATACCATAGTATCCTTGTTCTGGAAGGTGGGAGAAGAGTCTAGATAGTCACTTTGAAGTGCATGGAATGCATGCCTCCCTTGGCTCCAGGCTGAGTGCATTGACAATGTGAGGTTGTTAGGCCCTTTTTGTGAAGGCCGGACACAAGTTATTCAGTTGCAAAAGGGGATGTGCTCAGCTCCGCCTCCTATCCTGCCAGAAGATGGCCCGTTTAGGCACACCCAGTCCCTCTATTGTGGACTGTCTCTGGGAGGAATTCACAAAGTCTAACTGTCAGTTACACCCGGCCGTGGGACCCGCGCCAGGCCACCGCCATAAAAAGGCTAAGAGTAGAAAAATTGAAACTTTCTAAAAGAACAGACGATGGATGGAATGCTAAACAAATTAAACATGCACATGTCTGGGTTAAAGTCATCATTTCCTTGTTCACCACGCCACCCCAGTTTGGAACCATCCATGTGCAAATCAGTCTTGACGCTGCTTTACATGGGAACAGTCCAGCCTGAAAGGCCAGGCCAGGTCCTCCCTGACCCAGAATTAAGCATCCTGGGACTGGTTTCATTAGCCAAGCTAGCATGAATCCAGGGGCACAGTGAGCATGGGACCCACCTCTGGGCATACCCTTCCCACTTAGTGCGACAAAAAAAACAAGCAATTAAAATGCAATAGGTCTCGCAGCATTAAAGTTTGAGTTATTGGCCTTGTGTATGACAATGCCAATAGTTATAATTTTTGCAAATGTGACACCTACAGCATTTTTAATGCAATATGTGTTGTATTTATGTGACATAGATGTATTGATATTACAAATAATAATGGCTTTTAATTTTTTTAAATAATTAATACTTGAATAAAAGTTATTGTAATTGAGTTGGTGGAAGGGTGAAGTGGGTCGGGTAGCAAGTTGTAGTAGAGAGAAAGGAGGGTGATGTTGGGAGAGAGGAAGGTGAGACAGAGAATACAGTTTGAGCAATTGGCATTGTAAATGACAATGCCTTATATTTATGTTTTGGTTTTTAAAACATAAATGAAAGGCATAGTCATTTCCAATGCCAATAGCTTAAACTCGCGTAAATGTGAGACCTACTGCATTGCAAATGCTTGTTTCCTATTGCATTAATTGGCGACGTGACAATAAAATACTGATTTAAATTTAGACACCTCAGATATTTCAAAAGATTCAGTTTGACACATGTTGCATGACACACAGATAAGGAACCGTGCTCACCTCCTTAAAGTGCAAAGAATTTCAAGTAACTAAAATAGACGGCTGTGTTAAAGTTAAGGGGTCTGGTAAAAATTAAATGTGTGTCCTTAAAACAAAAAAAGCCCTATCACAATTTTTAGATTTTATGAAGATGCCGCTGGAGTATTTGCAAAAACAGGACAAGTGCTTGCAGTTTTCAAACAAAATATTCTATGCCCCACTCGGTAACCAATGACACATTTCCATCTGTGACTAACAGGCCTTTCATCCATCATAAATCGATGAAATTAAAATGACTATTAAAAATAAAAAAATCTGTTACTTCTGCGCAAAAATACTTTTTGGGTGGCACGTGGCTTATAAATAATAACCGTGCTTATAGTATAGCTTGATGTCAGCTTTTGAAGCTAGCTAACAATTGAATATGTGACCAGACATTTTTATTTAATTCATAATATGTATGATGTACTTGAAAAAGACACTTGTAGTGACGTCACGCGAAAGCTACCAGTGCTTTATTTGCCCACTTTTTTTGTTATCGTTGTATTATTAGTTCTAAATTTGGAGCATTTCACGAATAGTGTATTTTATCAGTGTTTTCCAGAGGCAACATTGCTCGGTACAATATGAACATACTGCGGGAGAGAAGCAGCGTTGGCTCTGCGTATTGTACGCTGCCAATTATATGCAAACCAAAGTGGAATGCCTGGTAAAGACAGCTCGGTCTCCCATCTTCCCTAGGTCGGTAAATTAAATACCATCACGTGCAACAGTAATACTGCCTGTTATGTATATAGTCGAGCGAGCACAAAAGCGTGCTACGAAGGGCCTTGTAAAAAAAAAAAAGGCGAACCTACGGCACTGGAATGCCTGCCGCCTTTGTTCCTGCAGGCATGATGTGCAGTGTGTGCAGGAGCAGAGTATGGCGTGTCTGCGCAGATTACAAGACAATTGCAACACAGAGGATTATAGGATTCACTTATACACAATAAATAAATGTGACAAATGGTGAATGACGTCTGTCTCCAGGGTGGTGGGAGAAGAGGGGGCTTTGGATTGGGGGGGGCGCGGGCGCTGAGGTACGGGACGGAGGCCGGGGTGGACATTTTAATAGTTTATCTTAAGACCAGTGCGGGGTCTGCGCAGAGTGTAGTATGAGGGTGAGGGCGCGCTGTGACTGGGGTGCTGACTTCGGGCGAGGAGAGGGCAAGAGGCCCTGAAGTGGCGGGGCGGCACCCCCTCTTACCTCCAGCAAGGGCAGGTCCGGATCCAGCTGCGTGAAGCTGTGCAGCAACACGGGCTCGTCAGCCTCGACCTCCATGCGCACCCCATCCCACAGGCTCCACATCCGCCAGGAGCCCTCGAACATTTTCCGGGGGCTCTGGGGGAGTTCTGGGGGGGGTTCATGGCAGAGCCTGGTGGGTGGCATCAGATGCACCTTGGGTGGGCCGGGGCATCCTCCTCACCCGGGCAACGCCATCGGGGGTCCCAGAGCAGGGCAGCCCTGGCGGGTAATTTGATCCTTATCTGTTCCAGAATGGGGCCAGTAGCAGGGGTCCGAGTACAGAGGGGGTTCGCAGATCCAAGGATACGGGTGCGTAAGGGGTTCACAGATCCACTGGTACGAGTACAGAGAGAAGGGGGGGTCACAGGTCCGAGTACATAGGAGGTTCGCAGGCCCAGGGAGCAGTGGTCCGAGTATACAGGGGGTTTGCAGTTCCAGGGTGTCCCCAGGTCCCGGCGATGTGTGGGGTTCCTAGTTCGCCTGGGCTGTGCGTGGGTCAGATGGCATCATGTCCCTGGTTGAAAAGCTTCGGGGTGCACAGGTCCTCCGGTGGTTACTAAAAGGGGACAACAGGTTTCGAGCGCGCAGCTCCCCGGGAAGACATGCACTTTAGGGGTGCGCGGAACGTTACAGTTTTAGGAGCATTGGTCTACGGACACTGCAGTATTTGGGGATGCCCAGGTCACTGGCAGACCGCGGTGACTGGCGTTGCAAATGTTCCCGTTAAGCTGCAGTATTTGGGGGTGCCCAGGTCCCTGGGAGACCGATATTGCAAATTTTCCAATGAGGCTGCAGTATTGGGGGGTGCACTGGTCACCAGGGGGTCATCAGGTGTATTTTGCAAGGGGGGCGCCACGAGACCTAAAAAACGTGCACTAGGGATTAGCAAACATCACTGTCTAGTTATGACAGGCTAAGGGAAACAGCATGCACTTCCTAACCAAGGCATAAATATCAATTCAAATGTGATGTCATCAAACTAAATATATCAAAGAACACACACTGGCTTGTAGTTGCAGGCTACTCTTTAAGTAGCTCCTGCATTCTAACAAAAGTACTGCTTCGTGTCCATCGAGAAACATAATGGAAACACAAATAGAACAAAAGAACCAGGTATAAAATCCTCGGATGGCAAAATAACAAAAACACACAAAAGTCAAAGGCAATAGAGGGCTGACCCCAAGCCCTTGCTCTCGGTGGTCTTCTTCCTATTATATATTTTTGGAGGAATTAATGTCATGAAGTCACCAAACCACTACACCTATGCTAAGCCAGACCAAAAAAGTCCTGAGAAATCAAATTACAATCTTCATCAAAGTAACAAACAAGACGTGCGCGCGCACTCCCAAAAACAAAACCTATCGTGGGGCGGGACTTCCGTCTTCTGAAGCCCGTGCCCACTGAGTGCCTGGAGGAGCAGTGGTGACGCCGAACGTGGGGCTCCCATGCCCGAGGGAGAGCCCCCCGTAGGCTGCGGATGTCCGGAATGGCGGTAAGTGGGCCTTACTTGTAGGGGGGGCGGCAGGGGGGGTGTCGGTGCGCTCGTATGTGTATGTGTGCACACTTGTGTGTATGTGTGCGACGGTGGGGGGGTGTCTCTGTATGTGTACGTGCATGTATGTGCGCTCGTGTGTGTGTCTCTGTGTGCGACGGCGGGGGGGTGGGAGGTGTCTCTGTATGTTTATGTGCGTATATGTGCGCTCGTGTGTGTCTCTGTGTGTGTGCATGCGTGTGTGTTGGAGCTTTCCAGGAGACAGGAGCTGGCCATAGCGAGCGCGTTCTTGTGCGCATGGCCCGCTCAAATCGCCTTCTGGCTGAGGAGATGCACGCGGCCAGGTCTTGTCTCCTGGAAAGCTGAGTCGCTAACTATAGTTCTCTGGCGAGACAGCGCTTCACCCTGTAAATCGCCACAAGACCTAAAAAGGATGGACGTAATGCTGAACAAATAAAACAATCTTCTCCAGTCACAGATATGGGTTAGTTCCATAATGTTTGTGCTCACCACACCACCCTAGTTTAGACAAAGCCATACCCAAATCAGTCTTGTCTCTGCTCACTGTGTTTTTATCAAAGAAACAATGGATTTAAGCCAGCATTTCTCTCTCGCTCTCACACACACACACACACACACACGCACGTACACCCACGTACGCTTACACACACACACACACACTTACACAAACACAGAGATTTTGGATGATGCCTGGCTTCATAATGTCTCACAGAGCAAAGGAAAATAGGTGGCAATGTTTATTGGAGGTGTAGTTTTTACCTCATATGTTATCTGGTTATCTATATTTTTCAATGTGTAGCTCTGCATAGCCTAGACAGATATCTTTGTCTAGAATATGTAGAATTTCAATTGGCAAATTTGTGCCTGTTAAGTTAATAGTAATTATTTCACTGTAGTATTTTGAGTAGACCTGGGCGGAGTTATAATTCTGCTTGCAGAATTTATGGAAGTCTGTTAGCTCCACACTTTTGAGTGAATATTCTTCTTGAACAGCTGGTTCAGATCGATTTATAGTGTGACAAGCATTTTTTTATTTTTAGTGTTCGTTTTACAGGAAGGAGTGCCTCGAAGACTCCGACTTCTTCTTCCTGTCCAGATGGCTCCCCCGCAGTGCTTTGTCCATCTCCTGATCACTTTTCATTTGGATTTCAAGGTGAAAGTATCACTCTAGTTGTCTGCAATTCCTGCTGCATAAGTACACTATTAGATTTCAAGGACATTATTTTTGTGACATCACAACTAAGTTCAAAACTTTTGCATGAGACTGTTGTTTGATAGAAAGCAAGCACAAGTGTGTATTTGTTCTTTTATTTAATTTCTAAATTTGATTTTGATTGAGGTGGGTTACCTGGTGTTGCAGAAGGGGCTTATTTTTTTGCATTTTACTTTTAATCTTTTGTAAGGAAAACAGATTTTCCAGTTATGTATACTTTTTCCATGTTTGTTAAATTGCACTATTCATTTATATTACCCTGTGGCCTATTCTCCCCACAGGGCATCCAGCCAATACTAGTTATTGAAACAACTATTTCTGTGATACATGTTGTTTAAAAACATCTATGTTATAGACCAGGGATGGCATTGGATTCAATTAAAAATGTGTTGTTTTTTTTGTATTTTAAGCTTTTTTTCTGTACAAAAGTGTATTTTGGTGGGATATTATTTGTGGTATTGGGAGGATGTGTTATAGCTCATAAAATGTTCACTTTTGGCGTTGCTGAATTAATGGTAGTTTTGTGTTTTCTGACCAGTATGTGTGTGTGGGTTGACATGGCCCTCCATTTTGTCTTTTTTCTCTATGTCGTGAACCCAGCTGGCATTTTGTGTTGTCAGTGTTCATAGGCCTGCATGTGTTCTTTGTTGTCCGAGTCTATTGCTTTGATTATTTTTTACCATTTAGTACTCATTCATAAATAGGTAATTGTTTGAGAGGTATGAGCTCAGGTAAGGTTCCAAAAGAGAGGGGTTTCTTTTTGGGGCAGCTGTTCCAGCCATTTTCTAATTGCCTGAGTACCAGCCTCATGTTAACCAGCTAAACAGAGGGTAAGTCTCCTTGCTTGTTGTTTGACCATGTGGCTAGTGGCCAGTTTGTATAGTCAGCCAGGGTACTTTTGCCATAAACATGCATGTGTTCTTTGTTGTCCATGCCTCCCTACCTTTAGTTGTTTGACCACTTGGCCCGTGGCCGCTTTGTGTAGTCAACCAGGGGTATTTTGCCCCAGGCCTTCATGTGCTCTTTGTTGTCCATGCTTCCTATCTTGTTGGTGAACATGTGGCCAGTGTATTGAATATATCCTACATCCCAAATGTCAAAGCTATTTTCGAGGGATATTGAAATTAGTTTAATGTGTTTGAGGATTAATGTAGTATGTACGTGATTTGTTTATAAAATATTCTAAGCATTTTTTCCATTTGCCCATGCACCTCCTTGCCTCCCAAAGGATTTCTCATAGTCCTAAGTGGGACACCAGTAATTATTTTTTTCTATATTACTTTAATTTTCCTTAGCCTTCACCCTCTGCCTGCCATAGGTCTCTTAGGCCACAGGCACACACCAGCATTCACTTTTTTAATGATTATTTAATATTTCCTCTGGCCGCCTGCACCCCTTTCCTGCCTAAGGTCTCTTAGGCTAAAGGCTCACACCAGCATTCCCCTTTTTGAGGATTGTTCCATTTTCCCTGCACCATCCTGCCGGCCACAGTTGTCTCACCTTAGAGGAACATAAAGCTAGCTTTTAAATCAGTGTGAATAATTCAAACTGCAAAAATGCCACATTTCACCGAACGTTTTTCTTGTTTGTTTGCTTTTAGGTTCACAAGAGACATCACCTACAGAACTGCCAGACAGAAGGCGGGCACAAGATGACACCACACATCAGTCTTCCTCTATCTTCTTCCGCTTGCACTACTAAATGCCAAATGACAGAGCTTGAAGATGGCCCCAAAGAAAGGTATTCTTCCCAAGAAAGCGGACCGTGAGGAGGAGAAGAAGAAGCAGATTGTCGCCATTGGCATGCCACCCTCCACCTTTTTCAGAAAATAAATCCTCCTGGGAGCAAGCTGCAAGCAGCACTCCCACCTCACTGGCACCACCCCAACCTAAGCCCGAGGCCATGCCTCTCAGCAGGGCACTCACTACACTCTTGGCAATGAGCAGTGAATCTGAATTAGATTTGTCTCAGCCACAAAGGATCCACTCATCGCAGAAAACTAAGCAAAGTGAACAACAGGAGTCACAGTCAGAAACTATTCTTCATGAAGTAGGAGCAGAACAGGAGGTTTAGCTGCCTGCTGAGCAAGATGTAGCGTGCCATTGGCTTCCTGATGTCAAGCAAGAATAAGAAAATGTACTTCACCATATGCTCCAAGCCCCCTTCTTATGATCTGGATATGGACTAGACCCCGGCCACGTCCGAGACACACCACGAGGGACAAAGGTAAAGGAAAGTTCCTAAAAGCTTTACAATTATGGAAGGGGAAAGTGATGATGACAAGTGAGTGATTGTAATATGGAAGCTGGCTCAGAGAACACCAATATTACAACCCTTACTCAACCTGCTCAGAGGGATGTGGCACTGATGCCACTACCACCACCTCCAGTTTCCATATTTGGAAGGTCCAGCTGAGACCTGCATCCACCACTAACTCAGTCAAAGTATGCACTGCAGCGAGGCAATCAACACAACCACTAATCTTCAGTTCTTCTTCAGACATTGGCAGTGGCACACTAAAAAAGTAATCCTCCCCTGTTTGGGATGTCTCTACAATTAGCAAGCAGGAGGATAACATGGCAATATGCTTCGTTTGCCATGCTAGTATTCATCGAGGTAAGCCTGGCTCACGCTATGGTACAGAGGCCAAACGACCCATATGAACAAGCATTTACTATGCAATAGTTCTTGCAATTTCAATATTTTGAGCTATTGGCATAGTAAACGGCAATGCCTTTTATAATATTAACATGCATTGTCATTTACAGTATCAATAGATCATACTGTGGCAAAAGCGATACCTATTGTATTGCAGGGAGCAGTGTCCGTGAACCAGGTGCGGAGCTAACCATTAAAGTGAAGAAGAAAAAAGAAACAGAGAACGGTGTCCCAGAAGCGAGCACCATGCTCAACATTTAAGTAAAAAATAAAAAAAATTTAAACAGAGTGTGGCGTCCCTGAAGCGGGCACTGTGATCAGCATGCATGTTTAATAAAAATATAAAAGCTAAAAGAAAGTGTGGTGTCCCCGGAGCAGACAATGCGTTCTTTTTAAAAGAAATTTTAAAAAATGCATCACCATTGTACCCTGAGTGCTGTGGGGTTAGGGGGCAGCCACGGCATAGCGCTCCATACAAAAAAAAGGCCACCATTGTCGTGTGAACGCACTGAAAGTACAAAAATCAGCCGCCAGTGTCCCCATTAGTCAATAAACAAAATAGTACTCACCGGCTTATAACGCAGACCGTGTAACAACCAAGTAATAGGTCCAGTTGCTATAGGAGGTAGCAAATGCACAAAAGGCGGTACTGAGGAGGGACTAACAAGCCTATTTACGAATCGAATCAGAAGCCAGCTTTTACGAAGGACAATGACATGTCAATGTCAAATATGGGCGGAAAGTAGGCGGGGCTTCCAGTGCATACTCCAATACAGCATGCCTCGCAGAGCAGCGCATGCGCACTGCCTCGAGACTCGACCTAAAATATATCACAAAATAACGTGGGAGGAGCACCTTCAAAAAATTGCTGGTAGTGATAATGAGAAGAAAGAGGCACCAGCTCCAATCACTGTGATAGGAGAGGATGAGTAGAAGAAGTGGACTACAGCTTTACACCAAACAGCTCTGTCCCCAGCAGTGTGCTAGCATCACCCACATCAGCAACCTCCAAATGGCACAAGACTCAGATGCAGACACCACAGCATACAGTGATGATTTTCCCCAAGATGCACACTGAGCCTATGATTGTCTGGTTCTTTCTGTAAGTTAACTGCATCACTGATACCACATAAACAACTATCCAAGCTACTATTATGGGAATGTTTAGACAGGAGGGGCCCTATGAACACAACCACCCAACGACACATTAGTACAACAAGAAGCTAGCTAAAATGTTAGCCCTGGGCCTCCTCCCTTTTTCTTTTGTGGAAGGAGTAGGATTTTTAGAATTTCTGGCAGCCACCTGCCCAAAATGAAAAGTTCCCTGCAGGACTTATTTTGCAATAGTTGCTGTTCCAGCACTCCATCATGATCTGCTGCAATTGGTTGGATAAGCCTTGTAGCAGAGTGCAGTTTACACTATCCACCTGGCACTAGACATGTAGACCACTTGTGAAGCAACTGACTACACGTGTACTACTGCACTTCGGATCTCTTATTGGGAAATAGGGAACAGCTATATGCAAGTCTTAGCACTGAAGAAAACTTTATGGGCATTCGGTGGCATGGAACAGTAGCAATCTTCACCACTGAGAAATCCCATACAGCTGCTAACATCTTGGAAGACATTAACATCACAGTGTTTGAATGCCTATGATCCAGAGGTCTCAGAGTTAATTATGTTACCTTGGGCAATGGCAGTAATATAGTCAAGGCAATAGCAGACTGTGGATATTTCAGAGTACTGTGTTTGGCGCCTGTCATCAACCTGATTGTGCGGGCCTTTCTCAAAAAGGAAGATGTAGTCCGCAACATACTGGTCAGCTGCAGAAGTATTTCCACTCATTTCAATCATTCTTTTAAAGCCCAGATGCAGTTGAAGATCATTCAAACTGCTAGTAGTGTATTGGTTAAAGCCCTCATACAGGAAGTGCCAACATGTTTTAAGTTGATCTACTACATGTTGCAATGTATTTTCGAACAGAACAGACCAATAACTGACTATGCCCTTCAAAGTTGAGGGGATGCAACTGGGAAAAGAATGACCATGGAGATCAACAAATGGGAGCTAGTCAAATGTCTCACACAAATGCTTCTTCCTTTTGAGATTTTCAAATGAAAAGTCCGCAAGGATGACATCAGGATGTGCTAAGCAGTCCTGTTAATATATATACTGTAGGACCAGTTAGAAAAGGTGTTTCTGACATGAGTTGGTTAAGAGCTTAATACTTTGCATGGATGTTAATTCTAGGCTGCAAAAAGACAATGTATTCTCCAAAGTGTACATCTGTGCCACAATACTTGATCCACAGTTCAATACACTACTGCCCATTTTCATTTCTTTTTCAGAAGAGGATGTTTCACTAAGCAAGAACTGGAATATTGAACATTTGAGAGACCTGAAAGAAGTATGGCTGGAAGTTAGAGACCAGGGCAGAAGTTCTGGCATGCAGCTGACTTCAACCTCCAGAGATGGCTGTGCGGGCTATCTCATAGCAGCCAACACCAGCAGCATCAACACCAACAATAACAACAATAACACCAGCAACAGAACCATCGGACCCAACATCTTCAATGGCTTGGTTTCAAATGGTAAGGCTTCAGTCAAGAGCAGAGCCAATGGCAACAGAGGTCGGGCAAGTGGCAGAACCAATGACTATTCAGAGGATGGTCCAAGACTATCTGGAAGACCTAAAAGGCTGGCAATAAAGTATGTGGCTTGTCCAGTAGCCAATATGTCTACTGTCAAGATATTTACTTGTACAACTAAATTGGAGTTGGATCAGTGTGCAGAGAATAAGCCTGCTCATTCACTTCAACGACATGAAGACAATGCCTGCCATCTGCACATCCCTATCCTTCTTTTTTTCATTCCCTAGCTGGGCTGCCCTCTAAAGAATATTAATTTACAAGACTGCCATTGTGTTGCTTCCATGGAAAACAGACGAGTACATCAATAGACAACAGGTAACTATTACACCAATAAGTGATATTATTGAGTGAATGGTGATGTTTTATTGTGGTGGCAGACAGTGAGTGTGTTTTTCAACTAATATTTATAAACATGATTTCAATGATTTGAATGTTTGAAGGCTGGTGGGCGAATCTCTCTGAGGGTGATTTTTGGCCCTTTCTTCAAACTTAGCTGGATTTACTTGCATGGACCACTCTTTGCTGTCCATTTTTCCTGATTTTTTAGAAACCAGTCAGCTTAGTAAATAAATACAATCAACACAACATTTGCTCTTCTAGCTCAGGTACAGCAGTGCACTGCAGGTCTATCTTTCTCAATCTCATTTGGATGAGGAGTACTAGGACTTGGGAGTCAGACAGTGTCGGGACTCAAAATCAGACAGACTCCGTTCTGGACTACCTGAAAAGCCAGATGATGGAAGTTATCTACTTCAAAAGGGAAACCAACATGACTTAAAGATGCCAACTCAGCCTTCTTCACTTCACTGGAGATCTGATTTGAGAAATGCTAAGTAGTGTGCCAACACAATTGCCAAACTTCTCTAATGAAGTGGTTGTGGTTGGGGGAACTATTATAGGATACTCACTCAGCTAAATATTATGACAGTAGTAAGATTGATCAGCAAGGTACATGTAGCTACTTGTCGAGGACTGGTTGTAAAATTGCATCTGACTCATCATGATTGCAGAAGCCTATGCTCTTGCTCTGCCATCATGAAGTTTACCATCCGTCCTTCTCCTTGGCATAAGCTCCATAACACCCCTGCTTACCTTACCGGACCAGTTCAGCCAGCCACCCAACATGGACATTCCGAGAAGCTGCCGAAGCAGCACCTAATTTTGGCATTTATATACAATATCATTTTACTTTTAACAATCATAATTTTTAGAACTTTGTTTGTTCAATCCTCCAAAATTTGTATTTTTCAAACCTAGTTGACAGAACATTTAGATATAACTTGGGTCTCTGGGATTGAAGGACTGTTTGTAATGCATTTAACTAAACTGTATCATTCCTTTATTTCAATCAATAACGGATTTGGTGATGATGTGCTGCACAGCAACCTGATTAATATGGTTGTTGTGTAGTGTTAGTTAAGCCCTAATCCTCTTTCTCCTGACTGTGTGATATATTGAAGTGTGCCTTATGAATTTACATCCTACATGGATCATACACGTGGTGGGGCGGGTGGGTTGAAAGCAACACCAATTCACTGCTGGATATTCTGCTTACCTGAGAAATAGGCCATAGAAGGAACACTTACTCACCCAGGCATAAAAGAGATATGTAACATAATTCAATTTTTCATAATAGTGCACAGTCAAAACCATGTTTTCCAGTTTTCCATGACAGGAAGTAGTACTAGTGTGCGCTATCCGAGCTGGGTCACAAAGTTAAAGTTGCACTTTTTAAGTTCACTCTTGCACTTTGGCTGAACTATTAAACTTTTACCATTAAAAGTTGTAACTTTAGGACTACTAATTAACTTGTGGTAGTAACTCCTTTTAACGTAAGTGATAGGGATTACTTACTACTCCCAAATTTACTACCGGTAAAATTACTAGTTGTAAACTTACACTGCAAGAATCAGTAAGCTAGGACCAAAAGTGTAACATTCATTTCTGATTTAGGCCTTGTGCTGCTTAAATCCTTAGCCTCCTGAGTCCACTCATGACTTGAGGATTTTGTGTGTTTAGTTTTAATTGTTTTAATTAATTAAATACTAGTTCCCCATTGCTCAGAACTTACAATTGCAAGTTTTTGAAATATCGGGTCTATGTGTCATCCTGGTGACTGGTCTCAGTCTTTGATAAGTTATGATAATAAATAACCCACTTACTCTGTGTTTTCTTTTAGTCTAGTTGCTTATGATGGATAATCCTTCTGAATACTCCTACCATTGAAGTTCACATAGTTGGGAGTTTAATTTTGCTTGTGATGTTTTCCCTGTTAGCGTAAGCCCACTACTACTACTACCACCATTAGGAAGGTAGCTTGGGAAACCCTGCGATAAGGTTTTGGAAGATTGAGAGCGGTAGCAGTCATTGTTCCCTCTATTTAAGTAAGAGAACTAAGAAGTGAAGTGAACTAATTTAGTTAGTAACTTCTACAGAAGATTACAACTTTTTTTTAAAATCTTTGTTGTAGGCAATAGACTTAGGCATACCCCCCTAGTTGTCAATATAGTTACAAAGGGTTTGAGGACAAGGGTATAACTAACTACTTTACTATACACTTCAATATGCGGCTAGGTGCCACAAAAGTGGCAAAAATTAACCTCATCAAGCAATAATGTAGACCCAGTCTGTGTTCTTTCCACTCTGTTTGCAGGGTATTGTTTTGGTATAAGTTAAGTAAGTAACCAAGCAAATAAATATATGTCAAGAGACTTAGAAATAACATAGAGAAAGTCTAGGGTGAAAAGTCGATGTACACAGTATGTGCAGCAGAGAGCAGCTTTTTGTCAATAAAAAGCAGAAAGCTGTACTAAGTGCAGAGACAAACGACTGACTGTGAGTGATATGCAAGAAAGAAACTACCCATTTATTTTTTATATAGAAAACGACTGTATCCACCCACAACAGATCCAAACCTGTCCCCAAATAGGTCCAATGTCCAAACCATACATCAACTTCCCTTCCTAATTAACATTCTCTCCATCTACAGCAACAGTCCCTCCCAGGGGGTTGGTTGATGATGATGAGGAGAGGAGGTTCTGCTGGGTGGCAGCAGTGGTAGGTCCTGGCTGCTGGCTAAACTGGTGATGGTGTGACTGAGATGAAGGTGGCAGGCTAGGCTTGCCGTGGGACTGGTGGAACATTTTCTCCTCCAAAATAAGGTGCCAGCGATATTTGCCATGAGGGCCTCCATCCTATCTGACCGATTGGACCTATAGGACATATATTTATCACTCAAACATTTTAGAAACACTCACAGTTACAGGAAGATGTCATTTGAGATGTAATCAGGGATGTCATCAGTGATGTCACTGACCATTTCATGAGTGATGTAATATGTGAGGTCATAAGCAGCGCATTGCAGGGACATGATTTTAGTTAGCTCAGCTAACTATAACTGCTGAATTTCTCTGGTTTTTATATCAGTGAAATATCACCCTAACTATAACACCCCTGTAACCTTTAGCTTTTTCTGTGAATTTCCAAGTTTTTTTCTAAATTCTATTTTCTAACTACAACATCCCTCTGACCTTTGGCTTTTTCAGTTTCTAAGGTTTTTTTGAATCTATTTTCTATTTGTAACATCCGTTTTTTTTAAGTGGAACTGTAAGATTTTCATTCTTTTTTTCTATACTTGGATATTGTGAATTATATTTATATAATATACCACAAATTTTTGAGTTCATATGTGTTTATCAGAAAGTGCTTTAATAACTGGTTTTATTTTTACCAATTTTTTAAGTCGGCTCAATGTGGTTGTATTTACCGTACAGAATCTGTCGTCAGTAAGTTTATTTCACATTGAAAATGCACCTAAAGAATTTTTTTTAATAATGCTGAAGTCTAAATATTTAGTAAAATATTGTTTTAACTTTTCTTTCTGTGAGCAATTTAGAAGAATGCCACCTTTGCAAATGAAATTGCATTTGTGCTTACAGACGTCATACCTCATTCAGCTCCAGCCTTCTCCTGACTACTATGGCTCCTTAACTTCAAAATGCTTAGAGAATGGATTGTGGGCCACAGCTATATCTATTTGGCTAAAGAGGCTGCAAAAAAGAGAGTTACTGAAAGGCACTTGGGTTTGCCAAATGTTCAGATTACTTAATTTGGCGAGAGAGGGTTAAGGTTTAATCAGTTGCTGACTTTTGTTAAATCCATTGTGGATTCCCAAACTCCTCACCTCATGATTTTGCACTGTGGTAGCAAAGACCTAGGAACATTAACTAGAGTAGGGCAGGAAATCCTAAAGAAAAAATCCTTTGCAGAACGGATGTCGCTTTTCCCTCACACTGTCTTGGTGTATTTTAATGTATCAATAAACAAAAGAAGAGTGTCTGGGAGGAGGATAGGCCGTTCAGGGGAGCACAGTAACAACCACACTGGGATGTTTAGGAAGGCCCTCACTCACCACCTAGTGATGACATGCTTCATCATCGGGCCCCACCAAAGAGACCGAATGTCTCTTTGGTGTGCTGCAACGCCAGGATTACTGCGGAGCGGGTTGGTGAGTTTAGGGCGTGTTGTATGGAAATGAACATATAATGAGTGATGAGGGTATTTAAAATGTCAGTAGTGTATCTGAAGTAATTTTATTAAATGATCACTAAAGACAAACAGCCTGATTCATGAACGGGCCGTTTTGCGAGGCTCAAATAGCGAATCATAAGGAATCGCTATTTGAGACTCGCAAAACGGTATTCATGTAGGAATCGCAATATTAATTGCGATTCCCACTGATTCCTTATTTGCGATTAGCTAATTGCTAATCGCAAATAAGGAATAACTCCCCATGCATTCCTATGGGCCAAAAGGCCCATAGGAATGCATGGGGAATCATTCCTCATTTACGATTAGCAATTAGCTAATCGCAAATGAGATTGCGAGTACAAGGGTGCCAGGGGTGTCCAAAGGACACCCTGTAGCACCCCTGCAATGGAAATTACCACAGGTGTTGCACACACACATGTCCAAAGGACATGTGTGTGTGTAACGTGCAACTCAGAAAAATGCATTTAAATGCATTTTTCTGAGTTTTCGCAATTTACCACGAGGTTTGACCTCGCAGTAAATTGCGGCCCGAAATTGCGATTTCGCAATTCTAAAATGGATGATGAATTACATTTAAGGAATCTCAAATAGAGATTCCTTAAATGTAAATCCTCGCAAATATGCGAATTAGCAAATAGCGATTTTTGCATTTGGGATGTTGAATCCCAAATGCAAAAATCGCACTCGCAAAGGGCCAGATTCTCAGAATCTGGCCCTTTGCGAGCGCAAATATGAATGATGAATCAGGTGGTTAAAGTATAAAATATATGTGAGGATCCAGTCCACTTTTAATTGAGTGGTGGGATCCTAGAGTGTAGTCAACATGTTTCTTGCCATCGAAACGCTGTTAATTTACCCGGCAATTCGTCAGGACTGGGTGTGATAAACCCTGGCGGTATGGGCACTCTAAGGCCCACCCTTACCTAGGGACGTGAAATGTGAAAATTATCAAAAAGGTGGGTGAAAAAGTGCAAAAAAATTAGGAATAATTGATTAATTCCTAATTACTCCTGGTTTAGGAGGCTTCTACTGATCGTTTCTGCACCTGAAAGATAAAGGGACAGAGACACACAGGTAGAACAATACAAACATTTAGAATTACTCCTAGTTGTCATCAGTCTTGTGGTGAAAATGGTGCTCCAAACGTGAAAGACACTCTAGCTGTGGAAAAATAGCGCTATGTTTAATAAAATAAGTGAAAATATTCGTGGAAGATTGTCAGCTTAGCGATCAGGAGAGACTCACGTGGTTGATTGCGGGCCCTCTTGTAACCTTTGTTAAGTATCTGTGTGGAGGGCGACGTAGGTACACTACGGGTGCCGAGCGTCGAGGGCGTAAGTAGGAGCAACTTGCCTGCAAGAAGCTAAGTATTGATCGCGCCCCGCTTGCAAAAGGGGTTGTCATAACTCTGATGCCGATTTTGTTTTTCTTGTGTTATGCCATGATATAGGGTGTGCCGAATACGCTCCCACCCCCCTCCTGAGACCCATGGTGTTCATTTCCAACACCTTCAAAGTGAGACAATTTTAACCTGATTACTATCTGTATATTTCTTTTAATTTGATCGCTAAGCTGACAATCTTCCACGAAGATTTTCACTTATTTTATCCCTTAGTCACTACTAGCCTGTACCACAAATAGTACACCACACCTCTCCTAGCTCTTGCGAACCCATGGCTACCAGGCGGTGTTAAACATAGCGCTATTTTTCCACAGCTAGAGTGTCTTTCACGTTTGGAGCACCATTTTCACCATAAGACTGATGACAACTAGGAGTAATTCTAAATGTTTGTCTTGTTCTACCTGTGTGTCTCTGTCTCTTTATCTTTAAGGTGCAGAAACGATCAGTAGAAGCCTCCTAAACCAGGAGTAATTAGGAATTAATCAATTATTCCTAATTTTTTTGCACTTTTTCACCCACCTTTTTGATAATTTTCACATTTCACGTCCCTAGGTAAGGGTGGGCCTTAGAGTGCCCATACCGCCAGGGTTTATCACACCCAGTCCTGACGAATTGCCGGGTAAATTAACACCGTTTCGATGGCAAGAAACATGTTGACTACACTCTAGGATCCCACCACTCAATTAAAAGTGGACTGGATCCTCACATATATTTTATACTTTTTGTCTTTAGTGATCATTTAATAAAATTACTTCAGATACACTACTGACATTTTAAATACCCTCATCACTCACTATATGTTCATTTCCATACAACATGCCCTAAACTCGCCAACCCGCTCCGCAGTAATCCTGGCGTTGCAGCACACCAAAGAGACATTCGGTCTCTTTGGTGGGGCCCGATGATGAAACATGTCATCACTAGGTGGTGAGTGAGGGCCTTCCTAAACATCCCAGTGTGGTTGTTACTGTGCTCCCTTGAACGGCCTATCCTCCTCCCAGACACTCTTCTTTTGTTTATTGATATTTGACCGGGGAACAAGAGTGTCATATACTCTCCCTACCTCTCTTCTTGATATGCGTATTTTAATGTATGCCAATACAAAAATAGAAGTGGTCAAATCAATTCTGTCATCAGATTGACAAAGCCAGGGAACATGTTATCTGCAATCTGCATTTTGACATTCATGGATTGACATGCATGGAATGCATGGAATTTATAGAAATGATGGAGTGCACTTTACAGATAAAGGCAATAGGGTGTTTCTAAATAACCTGAAACTCTGCATCCGGTCTAATGTATAGCAGCCACATACACACAACGACTCTTGTCAGAGACAAGCTAGTATCCAAAATATTGTGAAATTTTTTCTAAAATGTTTATTTCTTTTTTTTTGACAATGTTCGCGATTACGTTGTGATCTCCACGAACATGTTGCGGAAACCTAAAACAAAAGCAGACATTCATTGACCACCAACACACCCAAACATAATATGTAAAAAAATCCTTTCTGAACATTGCACTACACATATTACTATATACATACTTCTTTCAAAGCATGTTTAAACTCATATTTTTGTACTAAGTTTCTTTAAAAACCATCTTTCAGACCTATTCTCTGTTTTCCCGGTTATTTGAGACATTGCAATGACTTTGTTCACTGTAAGGATCTCGCCTGTTTCATAAAGTGTTCAACATATATATCCACACATATTACAGTATTTTATACACTAAGGGTTTCTTACAGTATTCTCTAAATTCATATTTTTCTAGAGAGTTTATATAAAAGCCATCTCTAAAACCTATTTTCCATTTTCGTGGTGACGAATGAGATCGCGATGACACATCTTGAAAACTGAAAAAGAGCAGACTTTCAATGGCCAGCAACACATCTAAAAATAATATGTAAAAAAAATCTATTTTGAACATTGCCCTACACATATTACTATATACATAGTTTTTTGAAAGCATGTTTAAATTTATATTTTTCTACTAAGTCTCTTTAAAAACCATCTTTCAGACCTATATTCCCTTTTTGCGGTTATTCAGGACGTTGTGATGATGTTGTTAACGGCGACGATCATGCCTTGTCCATAAAGTAAAATCAAATATATGCACACACGGACACATATTACAGAATGTTTGACACTAGGGTTTTTTTTTAGTTTTTTTTTTTTAGTCCTCATCAAGCAAAAAATTATAGAGTATGGAGGTGTCAGAGGCCTCACTTCCTTGATTCCTTCGGCCCTTGGTTATTCAAGGTGTTCCGTTTACCTTAACCTTCAGGGGCCTCCTTTTGTCCATCTCTTAGCACATGATTTTCGGAGGGAGGGGAGCTAGTCATTTTTGACTACTCAATTCAAGACTAGCTTGAAATCAGTGGTGCCTTTTCTTTAATTATTGGACTCCCTTTCAGTTCCCAATATATATTTTTCCCAAACGTACCAGAACCTATTCTTATTCTTGCTCTGCCTTCCCTTTTTATCCATTTTATGTACCCTTAGGATGGAGTTTAACCAATCTGAGTGACTTGGTGGTAAATCTTTCACCCATTTTATACATATTTCCCTCCTGGCTAAAAGGATTAGTAAGAATAGGATATTTTCTTGCCCCTTAGACAGTATAATATTGTGTGTATATTTACAAATCCCAAAAATATTTAGTTCATCGCTTACCTCTATAGGATGTCTATGACCTCAGAAAGCGTCTTACCAATCAGGTCCCAATATTCTGCCAGCAGTGGACATTATAGGAACATGTGCAGATCATCCGCTCTTTCCATATCACATTTAGGACATTTCTTTACTGTGCTGTTTTTAAATGTTGACAGTTTTTTTGGAGTCCAATAGGCTCTATGTATTGTGAACAGATGATTCTTCTTGAGAGGTGCAGATTTTATCACTCTAGCTGCTATAGTATTCGAGTCTTTCCAAAGGTGCCAATTGGACGATTTAGCATGGAGTTACCCCAGATGTTTTGCGGGACTTTATATTCTTCTTCTCCATCTCTTATCAATGCCCAGTACCAAAATGATATCTCCTTCTTAAAAGGTGCTATATTAAAAATCTTTTGCTCAATAGCTTCATCCCTTTGAAAGATTTCTTTCACTCCTTTAAGCCAACTTGTTAATTGATAATACTTGAATCTTGATAGCTTCCCCATGGTCTCTCTGTCAAGGGTCTCCCACTCTGTAATCTTATTTCCTTTTATCAACTGGCCCCAGTATATTATGTTGGTTTCTTTTAGTGGGTTAATTAAGCTATCTTTTAGACACTCTGGTGTTCCTGGAGAGTCCCAAATTGGGGAGTATTTGCTATAGTACGTTATTCCTAAAGTAGTTCTTATTTCGTACCATATTCTTACTGCTGATCTTATCGTCTTCAACTTGATTTTTTTATTTTATTTGGGATGGCCAAATTTGTATAGATAATGATCATTTCCTGGTCCAATTATTGCTTTCCAAAACTCAGGCCATTCATCACTTCTGCCTAGTAAAAATCTTGTATTTTTAAATTGGAACGCTTTACAATATTCCAATATATCCGGGCTGGCTATTCCTCCTTGTAGCTTGTGTCTTCTCAGTTTTTTCCAACTGATTCTTACTCCTTTTGACCCCCATATGAAACTAGATATTTCCCCTTGTAGTTTTTTGATCTCTGCTTTTTTAAACTCCAATGGAATAGAATTAAATAGATATGTGCACTTCGGTACTACTGTCATTTTTACTAGGTTTGATTTTCCTAGGAAAGATATGCGTAGACCTGACCAGGCCTTTAGAAGTCTGCTGATTTCCTTGTGTACTCTTTTGAAGTTTAAGCTTGCTATTTCTTCAATATTCTTACTATACTCAACTCCAAGATACTTAAATTTGCTCTTCACTAAAGGATTTCCAGACATGATGTTCCATTCCATTATTTCTGATTTAGACTTATTTACTTGGTACCCTGAAACTGCTCCAAAGTCACTTATAATCTTCTCTATTTTTGGAAGGGAGTTATTTAAGTCCCCGGTGAATAACATCAGGTCATCAGCGAATAGTGCAACTTTTTTATCCCATCCTTGAAATTTAAAGGGTATAATCTCTTCTTCCCGTCTTAGGAGGCTTGCTAGCGGTTCTATGTAAAAATTAAATAATAATTGGGACAGGGGACATCCTTGCCTAGTTCCTCTCTCAATGTGCACAATATCAGTAAGTGTCTCATTAACCAATATTTTAGCCGTTGGACTCTTGTAGATGTTTTTTACAGCTGTCACAAAGTTATTTCCCAGGTAAAATTTTGCTAGTGTGGTGCTAAGAAAGGGCCAGCTGACCCGATCAAACGCTTTGGCAGCATCGATTGTTATAACTGCCGAAGGTATATGATTTTAGGTTGCAATATCTATGGTGGCGATAAATTCATGAGACAACTCTGTGATCTGTCTGCCCTTAATAAAACCCTTTTGATTCGGGTGGATTAGGGACCCTGCCACTGCCCCCAACCTTTTTGCTAATATTTGCGTGTATATTTTGTAGTCGCCTTTTAGAAGGGATATGGGTCTATAGGACTCACATTTAGTGGGGTCCTTTCCTGGTTTTAACAATATACTTACTATCGCTTCATTCCATGATTTGGGAAGTTCTCCATTATTCAAGAAAATTTCATTAAGAAGGTTTGTAAAAGGGGTCAGAACATTCTCTTGGAGTACCTGATATAGTTCATTTGGTAAAGAATCTGGGCCGGCCGCCTTCCCTCTTTTTAGTGATTTTATTGCATCTGCAACTTCCTTCTCACTTATTTTTAGATTCAGTTGCCTTCTTTGTTCCGGGGATGCTTCAGGAATCTCTACCATTTTGAGCAGACTTTGTATCCGATCTTCATCTCAAGTATTTTCTTCCTTGTATAGCTCTGAAAAAAATCTGCAAATTCCTTTCTTATTTCCTTGTTTTCAGAGACACATCCAGTTTGACCCTCTCTATGTATTTTATTAACGTGATTCCTAGTTCACTCTCTTCTTGCTTTCCAGGCGAGAATTTTCCCACATCCTTCACCATATTCGTAATTAGAAAGTTTTCTGACCTCCCATCTTTCTTTTACTATTGAACCTCGGATATCGCCAAATTTAATTGTACTGCGGAATGGTCAGACAAATGTTCTGGGATGTGTTTCACCTTACTTGTGTATTCCGCAAGATTATAACTAAGAAGAAAAAAGTCAATTCTGGATTCGTGTCCTAGCCTCTTGTTCTTAAAGGTGAATTTATGTTCTTTATCCCCCTTCACTTTCCAAATATCTATTATCTCTAGATCTTTCATGCAGATTCCGACGCACTCTCTCATTTTCGGAGTTGATGGTAACTTCCCTATCGGGTATCTGTCCTCTTTTGGATTTAATAAGATGTTGAAATCACCTCCCATTATTATAGGAGTATTTACTGTGAGTAGGTGGGCATATAAATCTTGTATTGATTCCGGATCATCTACATTTGGACCATAATATCCCACTATTGTATATTGATTATTAAGTACTTTAGCCGTCACACTTGCCCATCTCCCTTTCTTATCTACTTCTGTTCTCTCTATTATTACTTTAAGGGATTTCTTGAATATAATCACCACTCCTTTAACGTTGCAATTTTGATTTGTGCAGATGCAATGATCTATCCAACTTTTCTTTTTCTTTATTGGATCCCATTCTTCTTTTGTTAGATGCGTTTCTTGGATTATCAGTATTTCACAATCAATGTTTTTTAAATATTCTAAAATTCTTGCTCTTCGATTTCTTAGTCGCAGCCCATTTACATTCCAGGTCAAAATATTGAGTTTTTTCTCCTTCCCTCTTATACTTGTTCTACTAATTTTTAACCATGGTTTTGAAGGCCTCTGAATTCTCTCTTGGCTTGTTATAAGGACTTCGTTTTTAAAAAAAAAATTCCCCTGTTTGCTCCCCACCCGGTGAAACTTCTGTTTTTTTACATTTTATTTTTGGTGCGTATTTCCCAGGTGTTTGTCCCCCCCTGGAGAAGCCTCCCTCTTCTTTCTTCCTTTGGGATCAATTGCCCTTGCTTCGAGCTCCCTCTCTCAACTAGTGTACTTTGAGTTAATGCTCCTTTTACTTCCCACCTTTAATTATTATTATGCAACCATCAAGTGTTTTTTAGCCTTCATTTTATTTTAGAGTGAACCAAAACTATTTGTGAGTACCAGCATGGGCATCTTCGTCCTGCTGAGTCCTTATTTGTTCTATTAGTCTTTCCACCTCCTTTGGGTCCTTAACATTAAACATCTTGTTCCACCACATAATCCTCAAGAAAGAGGCTGGAAAACGCATTTGAACATTTGCACCTAGCGACTTAAGCTGTGGCATAAATTGGCTCAGCTCCCACTGTCTATCTTGTGTGGCTTTTGAGATGTCTGATCTAATTCTACAAGTCCATTCGTCTTTGGAGAAAGATGTTGCTGTTAGACCCTCACTCAAGATTTTCTCCTTAAGCACGTACGTCAGGAAATTGATCAATATTTTCCTTGGATTTTTCCTTTGGTTACTTTTCCTGAAGGGATCGCGATGGATCCTTTGTATGTCCTCAGCTAGGTTTACTGTTTTGGTCCAGGGTATTAGTTCTTCCAGGAGCCTAATAGTGAACCCTTTTATATTGTTCCCTTCCAAACCTTCTGGAATGTTTAAAATTTTAAGGTTATTTCTTCGGGCGTGGTTCTCTAAAGACTCCATTCTCTCACTTATCTTTGATTCTTTGATTTTCAATTTGGTTATCTCTTTACGATTGTCTTCTGTTTTTTTCTTTAGACCTTCTACTTCCCCTTCCACATGCGTTACTCTTTCTATCAAAGTGTTTATTTTGTGGTCTAGCGTTTCACATGTCTCCTGGATCTTGATCTGATTCCGTTCAGAGGTCGCAAATTTGTCCGTTAGCTCCCTCATCATCACTCCCATCTCCCCTAAGATTTTTTCTGTTTGAGACCCTCCTGTGTCTTCTAGATGTTTGCTTTTTTCCTTTGATTTAGTTGGTTCCGGTTCTGGGACGGTGCTGGGGGGGATGTTTGAGCCTGAATTTGCGTATGTTTTGATACCTGGTCTCTCCCTGTAGTCTCCTGTTTATCAAAGTTCTCCAAATCCTGGTACTGATTGCTTACTGGGACTCCATAGCTTTCTATACTTGGTTTTTCTGCCATCTTTACCTCATTTTGTGTGGTATCTTCACTTTGAGAGTCTCCAGATCTCTTTTCACACCCCTCACTCAGACCCTTCTTCTCTTGTAATTTAAAATACAGACGTAGGGATTTTTTGCAAACTTTTCCCACCTGGCTTAGTCAAGCTGAGCCGTGCTGCGTTTGACAGTGATACAGTGTTTTATTTTCCTTTAGCAGTCTTTGGTGTTTTGCAAGGCTTGCTTTTACTTCTGCCTGAGTCCTTATTCTCTTCCTTGGATATATCTGCTGGTTTCAGGTCTTCAGTTTTGGTTGTATCTTTAACTTTAACCCCCTGATGGCCACCCTTCAGACTTCTCAGGCTGTAACCTCCTCCTGTGGACCTTCCTTCCGTTAGGGTAATTTTTGCTGGGGGGGGGCACCTTAAGCTTATCCAGTTTGCTTTTGGGAGATGCTCTACGCAGCTTTCCTTCTCTGCTTTCAGGCTTACTGCACCCAGCCTCTGCCTTGGCCTTAAGGCCCCTCTCCGCACCTCTAGACCTCAAAATAACATAAGAGAAAGTATTTCCTCGAGTCTTTATTTGGTGCACTGCTTTCCTGGAGCCCTCTTTTAAATTGTCTTGTGTAATGACTGTGCTGTAGTCCGAAATTATGCCTTCTTCTCCTCTGATTGGAAAATGATGTGGGACACGGTGTGCAGTTTTAATGCTTATTATTCGAGCATGAGCCGCTTTTGCCCACATTAAAGGTGCATTCCTCCAGAAACTGACTCCCTTGTTGGTTTGGTCAGGGTGTTTGCTTTCAGTTCCCTCCAGTGCTACACCCGCAGGCTCCTTCCTCTAGCTGTGGCGCTGTGACGAGCTTCTCTCTGGGCTCCAGCTACCTCGCCTCCCTGCTCCACAACCCCCTGTCTCTATCCCCGGAAATTGCTCCAGAGCCTTCACGCCGATCTTCTACCTCAACTCGGCAACCTGCCTGCCCCTGTGCACCACGCTCGGCGTACGGCGCTCCGCACTGCCACAGAGAGACACCAGACGCCGAAACCTCAAGACTGAAGGGGAGAGAGAAAGGGAGCGAGGAGACCGCAGCGAACCCGCAAAAGCACCCGTAAGTAATTTCACAGTCGATACAACCCCATATAAAGTCGTTGCTGATGTCCAGTCCCTTTAATGCCACATCGCTCAGACCCGCTCACCATGTCCGCATACCTGGTAGTTTTTGGATGCTACGTAAATGGCTGTTTTTCCAATCGATTTTTTTTTAATGCTCGGCATATCCCAAATCACCGCATATTTTACACAGTCTCCTTTTCCACTTGGCGCCGGTTTGTTGGTTCTATTTTTGTTCTGCCTCGGTTGGAAGTACTACATTACAGGTGCTGAGAGACCGGGGATCTCACGACTAGACTGCTTAGTCAGCCGCCATCTTCTCTCACATATTACTATATACATACTTCTTTCAAAGCATGTGTAAACTCATATTTTTGTACTAAGTTTCTTTAAAAAGCATCTTTCAGACCTATTCTCTGTTTTCCCGGTTATTTGAGACGTTGCAATGACTTTGTTCACAGTAAGGATCTCGCCTGTTTCATAAAGTGTACAACATATATATCCACACATATTACAGTATTTTATACACTAAGGGTTTCTTACAGTATTCTCTAAATTCATGTTTTTCTAGAGAGTTTATATAAAAGCCATCTCTAAACCCTATTTTCCATTTTCGTGGTGACGAATGAGATCGCGATGACACATCTTGAAAACTGAAAAAGAGCAGACATTCAATGGCAAGCAACACATCTAAAAATAATATGTAAAAAAAATCTATTTTGAACATTGCCCTACACATATTATATATACATAGTTTTTTGAAAGCATGTTTAAATTTATATTTTTCTACTAAGTCTCTTTAAAAACCATCTTTCAGACCTATTTTCCCTTTTCGCGGTTATTCAGGATGTTGCGATGATGTTGTTAACGGCGACAATCATGCCTTGTCCCCAAAGTAAAATCAAATATATGCACACACGGACACATATTACAGAATTTTTCACACTAGGGGTTTATTACTGTACACTTCAAACTCATGTTTTTAAAGTGTATTTCTAGAGCCATGATGATGAAGTCAGTAAACGTGATCCAGCAATTACGTCACAAAAGCAGAAAGAAAAAGCAGGAATTCAAAAGCCACCATCACATCAAACAATTATAACTATATAAAAAATTCTACCCATCATAGTACAAAACTCAGCATATAAATAACTCTATAAAAACATTTATCAAAATCTCAATATCTCTATGACACTGCATATTAATGATTCACTGATATATTTTTTTATTATTCCACCAATATTCAAGTTCATAGTCGTGATGTCCTCATGATGCTACATGGGGATCATGCTGGCAGTCGCATCTTCTTCACAAATATTGTGCGTGAATTAAAAGAAACATTTTTGGACACATAACTTGTGTCACTAACACCCCCATTTCTCAACCATAGGGTGAGTAGTAGCTCCACCCTTATCCCTTATGTGGGCTTTCACACAACTTTTCAGCCCAGATCTATTCCTGACAGATGAAATGGCAACCGCAACTTTCTATTCAGATTGCATCCAGCCAATCATAGCATTCCTGTTGGTGTGTGCATTTGCGATTAATCGCAAAACCACCTCAAAATATCCGCTGCTAGAAATATCACTATAAATGTAAATATATATTTCTCAACTACTACTGAATGGATTTGCACCAAATAAGCAAAAGGCACTTCCTTGAACCTCCATCTACCTCCCTACCAAATTTAGTGTATGTTCGTTTAGTGGTTCGGGCTATTGGTGTTGCTAAAGGTTCCTGTGGAAATTGACATTTCAAATGCAACCTTAATTTGTGCCACAAAGGACACCATGTAGCACCCCTGAAATGTAATCTACATTGGTGTTGCGCACACACATGTCCAAAGGACATGTGTGTGTGCAACATGCAACTTGGAGAAATGCATTTAAAAGCATTTTTCTAAGCGGCCCGAAATTGCGAATTCGCAATTTATAAATGGTTGATGAATTGCATTTAAGGAATCTCAAATAGAGATTTCTGAAATGTAATTCCTCGCAATTTAGCGGAATCGCATTTCCGATTTTTGCATTTGGGATGATGAATCCCAAATGCAAAAATTGCGCTTGCAAAGGGCCATATTCTCAGAATCTGGCCCTTTGCGAGCGCAATTAAGCTTCATGAATCTGGCTGTATATTCTCTACATGGTTGTAATCCATGAGAAACATCTGGCTATAAATTAAAATAGCCTTTATTTTCAGATAATATTGCTGACTAAACTTCACAAGCTTAACCTCGTTCTATTACAGAAATTTCAGGTTTCACATGTTTTATCAGCCAATTGCATTAATTGTCTATAGCAAATAAGGCCTCATTTGTTATATCGAATTTGCCACTCAACAGAGTTCGCACACAGAGGCTCCATCTTCAGAATGCTGCTCTTTAATTACATCAACTAAATTAGCCATTTCCCTCTTAGCTATGTACATTCTGCTGGCCTACTTGTTACTGATCCGGCAGTCTTCAACAATCCAGGGTTCAGTATGACTGGCTAAATTATATTTCAGTCTCATTTAATTTTTGAAATTTCACCACATTATCCACTTTACACTACGATATTTTTTCAGCCAGCATACATTATCAATGATTTTCACCCAATGAAGTCTGTACCACTTAACACAGTTCGCACGCAAAGGCTATGTATTGAGAATGCTGCCTTTCAAATACATTGACTTAATAAGGCATCCATTCAGGTATTCCTCAAGCATGCCGATTACAGATCTTGCAAAGTAATCACTCTTTCGAGTAGGCATACAACTTCACTCTTTAGTTCAATGTTTATTCAAGACTTAAAGGTATCTGTCATCCCTCCATATCGCTGATTGATTGGCTATATGTAGGGAAACATAACAAGGAAAACCCTATCTGTTCAGAAACTGACACACAACTGTTAGAGCAGAACCCGGACAAGACCAACATGATTACAACTTGGGTCCTACCTCAGTTCCATGACACACTCCATAGTGAATTCAGCTTACAATACAGCCGGCAGGCGTTCCTTCAGTATATCACGTGACGTATTTTACTAGTGGTGAGAGGTAAAAGTTAGGGAAATAATAATTAAAAGGGCCTACTTGAACCAGCGAACCATCTACCGTGACAGTAGTTCCTCCCACCGTGGCACTGGTGGAAGCAGGGCCTTCTTTGCCCTACTCCAATGCTCTCTTGCTCCTTGTGTTTAGTGGTAGATTAGTAGGACAATTACTCTCTAAAAACATATTCTGACAGGAATACGCAGTAACTGATATGACGAAGTGCTCAACCTTGCAGGTCGGGGTTTGTTTTTGCAGACGCCACAGTAATTAATATTCCAAATGAACCCCGCACAGAAATGAGAGGGCGGGAAACTAATCACACCAGCCAAACAATCCGCAGCAAATAGTTTATTCAGGCGGAATTCACAGACGTGTTTCAACCCTACACAGGTTTTGATCACATCACCTGTTGCTTGATATATTTATAAATGGTGACAACATCATTAAAAGTAACTAAAGTCTTTAAAATGCTGTCCATTCACTCAATCAATCAATCAGTCATTTGTAGAGCGCACTACATACCCGCAAGGGTCTCAAGGCGCTGGGAGAGGGGGCACTACTGGTCAAACAGCCAGGTCTTGAGTAGCCTCCTGAAGGTCAGCAGGTCTTGGGTCTGTCATAAGCTCAGTGGGAGGGTGTTCCTGGTCTTGGCAGTGATCCAGCGTGGCCATAGAAATTCTGTCTCTAGAGCATCACAATTCACTACCTAATACTCACCTTACTAAATATTTAACAAGGCCCATAGAACTGAGACAGAAAATCGAGGAGCTGAATCATGTGGCCTAATTAATCACACTATCAAACCCTTATGTACATTATATACAACTGCAGTATAACATTTTACTCATAAGTAAATAAAAATAACATTGAATTAAACCACCTTGGCCGATGGAGCTAACTGATGGTAACGACTAAATTAATCAAGACCAGCTTGACATTTTAAGTCTTTTATTTAAAGTTTCATAGTTTCAATTCCAAATCTTTATTAGCTCTTTATTAATATCAAACATTTTAATTCAATTAGAATCAAACATTAGTTTATTGGCACAACGGTTTGGCACTTCAAAATTGCTCAAGATTTAATGAATTAAACTAAACATAAACCCTATTTTCCTAAGTTAGCTTTCTGACCTGCAAAGAAAAAGACATGTAATTTGCATTTGCCTTACGTGTCCAAGGAAAAACGGACAGCACTTCGCCCTCAGGAACAGTCAGCCCCGCTCCCCTCAAAAGGCTCAGTTCTTATACTTTTTCTAACCCACTAATCTAGCAAAACGATATATTTTTAAATAAATTTCAGCATCCTGATTGGTTGCTGCCTGTCATACCACCAGAGGCCACCGCTTTCAAAAGTCAAAACGTCATTTCTTCTTTGTCCATTGACATGAAGCGACACCGGCTTCCGAGGATTAGCAACATTATACTAAAAGTTCACATTTCCTCCAGGACATGGTGAAGCTGCCTCTGGACGCTTACTCGGCCTTGAAAGAATAACTTTTTCGGAGCATATTCCAGCACAAAAGTCTTTCTTTGAGCTACAGTTTATTTCAGGAGAATTTTCCATGAAAAAACTTCAACATGGCTGTGCTTGGCTCCTTTTAGTCAGGCTAAACGAGATTCTCCAGAACTAGGCCTTAAGCCTTTCACTCGAGCTAGTATTTAAACAAACACAAAAGAGTAATTAATTCAAGCAATGCAAACCCATCTGTTACCCACCCTCCATGCTAATGATTAACCCATTAGTATATGTCACCTAGCAGAAGCAAACAAATAAAGCAGCACATTTAAAATCTACCATTCGTCATAAATTCCAGCACGATTCTTCATATATCTCAGAGTAAAAAGATTGACAGACACAACACCAAACACAGCATAACCAGAAACACACAACATAAACAAAAGCACATATAATTCAAGCACATGCCATTAATGAAATAGCTGCATTAGTGTTGACAAAGACAATAAGACAGACAAAATAACATTAGTTATGTTATTAAAACAGACTCCCATATGCAACATGAGCACATTTAATATTAATCCCACGTGTAATGAAATGTAGAACTTTAATCTAGATTGGTTTAGTACAACAAATCGTGGGATTGGTGTCATTACAACGCATACATTTACAACGACCTACCATTACAACGGAACTTTTACAACGCAAAAACTTTTACAACGCATGTATTTACAACGCAGGTACCTTTACAACGCATACCATTACAACGTAAGTATTGGTAAATATATATTAATTTTATAATCGTAAATTAATTGAAAAAAAAATAAAATTTAATGTAATGTAATGTAATGTAATTTAATTTTATTTAATTAATTTAATTTTAATTTAATTTTAATTTATTTTTACCCTGTACCCCTGTACCCCAAAAACTCAAAACTAACCCTGAACCCCAAAAATACCCCTTTACCCAAAAACTAAAAACTGACCCTGAACCCCAAAAATACCCCTTTACCCAAAAACTAAAAACTGACCCTGAACCCTAAAAATACCCCTTTACCCAAAAACTAAAAACTGACCCTGAACCCCAAAAATACCCCTTTACCCAAAAACTAAAAACTGACCCTGAACCCCAAAAATATCCCTTTACCCAAAAACTAAAAACTGACCCTGAACCCCAAAAATACCCCTTTAACCAAAAACTAAAATTTGACCCTGAACCCCAAAAATACCCCTTTACCCAAAAACTAAAAACTGACCCTGAACCCCAAAAATACCCCTTTACCCAAAAACTAAAATCTGACCCTGAACCCCAAAAATACCCCTTTACCCAAAAACTAAAAACTGACCCTGAACCCTAAAAATACCCCTTTACCCAAAAACTAAAAACTGACCGTGAACCCCAAAAATACCCCTTTACCCAAAAACTAAAAACTGACCCTGAACCCTAAAAATACCACTTTACCCAAAAACTAAAAACTGACCCTGAACCCCAAAAATACCCCTTTACCGAAAAACTAAAAACTGACCCTGAACCCCAAAAATACCCCTTTACCCAAAAACTAAAAACTGACCCTGAACCCCAAAAATACCCCTTTACCCAAAAACTAAAAACGGACCCTGAACCCCAAAAATACCCCTTTACCCAAAAACCCAAAACTGACCCTGAACCCTAAAAATACCCCTTTACCCCAAACATATAACATTTAAAATATAATTATATACTTACCAATACTTACGTTGTAATGGTATGCGTTGTAAAGGTACCTGCGTTGTAAAAAAATACGTTGTAAATACATGCGTTGTAAAAGTTTTTGCGTTGTAAAAGTTCCGTTGTAATGGTATGTCGTTGTAAAAGTTGCGTTGTAAGTGATGTTTCCCCAAATCGTGCGATAATTCATTAATACATTAGTTCATGTTACAGAGAATTAATTTCACGAGCCAGAATAAAATAATTTCTGAAACTCGCTCCATCAACTCCCTCATCTGGTGATTTCAAAATCACCAAACAATACCCAAAATTTAGAAAAATTTTGAACCCAATTTAGAGACGTCACATTTTGAGTTCTTTCATTATTAGTCCCCCTAAACCCCTGTCTCTGCTGTTTGCTCGACATCTTCAAACTGAGCTCTTCGCATTTCCTCCAACTCATATTCCTTCTTTTGCTCCTTCCTGAGTTTATAAATCCTCCTTTTTTCCTTCTGATGCTTCTTTCTCTTGTGAATCATGCAACTAATTTTCAGCAGCAATATCACCATAATGATGACAATTACTGGACAGAGCACTTTGCCGATGATTGAGCCACCAATTTCTGAAAACCATTCTTTAATTGCCTCAATCCTTTTGCCTATTCGTTCAGTGAAATTTTCTTCCTCCAGGGGTTTATTTCCTCATGAAATTCGGTTATATTTTTAATAAGCGACTCAATATTCCGACTCTTGTCAGGAATATAAGTACAACAATGCTGAACATGTAAGACTCCACAGACTCCTCCCTCCTTTGCGAGCAGAATATCTAATGCAAGACGATTCTGCATAACCATGCTTCTAGTAGCAACAAGTTCTGTATTCATTAGTTGAAAACCACTTGCAGTATCTGTTGACAATCTATCTACAATTGTAGAAACTTTTCTAATCTTAATAGAATTCATGGTAATTCCAACCATGGGAATGATTGCATCAAAAATGTCTCCCATGACTTCTGTAAAACTTTCCCTTTTGTACCTGTTCAGGTGATCTCCAAATTCAAAAGTGACCCTTTTCATTTCTGTCAACATGGAAAAATTTTGGAAAAACTAATCCAAGATAACAAGTCCCATACCAATGGTTTGGGAGGCTAAAGTATGCCTTATTACCACAAATAAAATAAATTCCAGGAAAAATTGGATCTACACCACCTTTAAATCCCCATCCCCCTACAATAAGATAAGTATCCTCACATTGACTAGCACCAACAACAAAGTTATCATATAATGTGTTATCTCTTCTAATACACAATTTACCACTAACTGGATCATCAATATGTATAGCTGCATTTGTGTTAACACCATTAAGTTTAGCATCCTCCATCTGCCAGAACTTGGATTTAGCATGTTTAAGCACCTCATTTCTTTTGTAAACAGCTCTCCTCTCCTCCACCATATTCAGGAAAGTCTTTTCCTCAGCCCTCATTTTGCATGTTAAATTGTTTCTATAAGCATATTCATAATGAAGTTCATTAGGTACTAAAAAGAATTCCCTCATCTGCTTCGCAGGCTTAACTTTGTTTAAGCTATCTACAACTTTGAGGTTTGCAAAAACCTCATTAAAGTCTGAATAATAATACTCCAATCGACCAGTTTGATAAAACAGGCTAGCAATTACACTGCAAGTGATGCCATAAGTGACAGGTAACATATTATAAGTAACCCCCTCTGAGACAGAAGCAGGCATCTTCACACAGACATAGCAATCCTTTACAATCTTTACTTTAACATATTCATATAAAAGCCTAGAAAATGAATTGCTAGAAAAATCTCCAACAGATCTATCTTGGTGAATCTCTGGCTCATGCTCAATAACTCTACTAAATTTGCCAGCATGTTTTTCTTGTTTAGTCTCTACCTTACTTGTTATATTAGTCTTTAGTTTCTGTTTATCAATACCAAAAGGGTATACAACAGCTAAAATTAACCAAACCAGTATTAAAAGAATCACACAAACTGAGGACATCTTACAACATCTCTTCAAGATCGAACACCTTGATGTATCTGAGCTAGGCATCTTCAAATGAATAAACTAAATTAAAACAAAAAAATGTAAAATAATGTAAGTAAATATATAAAAAATTAAATCAAAAGCTAAAACTACTATCCCTCCTTTAAAATTTTTTTTTTAAATTAACCCTAAAACAGCTTTTCTTCGACCTTATGTCACATGAGCGTGTGTTTTTCCAGCTAAACACAATTTCTTCGACCTTGTGTCACCTAACACACTTTTTTCAGCATTATGCCAAGAACTAAAACCCTATATCTAAAATTACACAACTTCAATCATTTTCACTTGCTTCTTGCAAATCCTCTTGACTGCTACTCTCCACTACAACAATTGGTGGGATGATTATATAAGTCCACTCTGGTGACTTATATTTTTGATTCAGCTTAATCACTCTTTTTGTCTTACGAGTAATTACTTCAATTTTCTTACTATTCTCATTTTTCTTATCAGAGTCTCCCTGACTAGACACTTCATTAATTTGCTCTTTTGACTTCTTAACCAATCTGAATTTCAGATTATCTTCTGGCCAAATATCTCCTTCAGCTTCCCAGTTTCAGAATTCTTGCTCCTGCACACAGAGCTACTCCTTTGCCTTTCAATACTCTCCTGAATTAGATTTTTGTCTTGCTCAGAGTTTTCTGCTTCAGAATCTTCTTTTTCTTTCTGAGATTCTTTTCCTAACAAATCTTCATCAACATCTTGATTTCCAGTCACAATTTCCAGATCTTCTTCATTCAAGGCCTGATCTGCATCTAGATTCTCCAGATGTTGATTTTCTTGCTGATCATCAGATTCTTGATACATTAGTTCATGTTACAGAGAATTAATTTCACGAGCCAGAATAAAATAATTTCTGAAACTCACTCCATCAGCGGCGAGGTGGGAGAAGAATCTCCTGCCGGTGGTTGTTCTTCAGATGCGAGGGATGGTGGCGAGTGTGAGGTCGGCGGAGTGGGGCTGGTGGTTGGGGATGTGGAAGGAAAGTCGTCTGTTGAGGTAGGCTGGGACAGTCTTGTGGAGTGCCTTGTGTGCGTGGATGAGGAGCTTGAAGGAAATCCTCTTGTTGACGGGGAGCCAGTAAAGGTTTCTCAGGTGGGGGTGATGCTGCTGTGGCTGTGGCGTGGTACAACAAAGATCAGTCACGCAGAGGCGTTTTTGATGTGTTGCAGTCGTTTGATGAGCTTGGTTGGGGCTCCTGCGTAGAGGGCGTTTCCGTAGTCGAGTCTGCTGCTGATGAGGACCTGGGTGACTGTTCTTCTTGTATCTGTTGGGATCCACCGGTAGATCTTGTGGAGCATGCGGATGGTGTTGAATTAGGAGGAGGAGACGGCATTGAATTGTTTGGTCATGGAGAGTGTTGAGTCGAGGATGATTCCCAGGTCGCGTGCGTGGCTGTTGGGTGTTGGGGCTGCCCCAGTGCCATCGGCCACCAGGAGTTGTCCCAGGCTGAAGGGTTGGAGCCGAGGATGAGGACCTCTGTCTTACCCATGTTCAGCTTCAGTCAGCTGATCTTAATCCAGTTGGCGACGGGCTTCATTCCTTCATGGAGGTTGGATTTGGCGGTGATGGGGTCCTTGGTGAGGGAGAGGATCAGTTGAGTGTCGTCGGCATAGGAGATTATGTTGAGGTCATGCTGTCAGGCGACGTGTGCGAGCGGGGCCATGTAGATGTTGAACAGTGTTGGGCTGAGGGAAGCTCCCTGGGGTATGCCGCAGATGATCTCGGAGGCTTTGGATCGGAATGTGGGGAGGCGGACGCTCTGGGTTCCGCCTGAGAGGAAGGAGGTGGTCCATAACAGAGCCTTGTCTCGGATCCCTACGGTGTGGAGGCGTGCACTTAGTGTGTGGTGGCAGACGGTGTCAAAGGCAGCGGAGACGTCCAGGAGGATGAGGGCCGCGGTCTCACCGATGTCCAGGAGGGTCCTAATGTCGTCGGTGGCGGTGATGAGGGCAGTCTCTGCGCTGTGGTTGCTGCGGAACTCTGACAGGGAAGGGTCCAGGATTCTGTTTTCTTCGAGGTATCCAGTTAGTTGTCTGTTGATGATCTTCTCGATAGCAGAACGGTAGCAGAGAGATGGGATGGAAGTTCTTGAGGTGTCTTGGGTCCGCCTTGGGTTTTTTGAGTAGGACGTTGATCTCAGCGCATTTCCACCTCTCTGGGAAGGTTGCGGTCTCAAGGGAGAGATTGATGCCGCTGCATTAGATGGGGTACAATGGAGCTGCTGGCTTTGGTGAAGATATGGTGCAGGAATGGGTCTGACAGGGAGCTAGAGTGGATTGTGCTCATAGTCTTGATGTCGTAATCGATGCTCACATTGGCCCAGGCTAGCAGGGGGTCATGGTCGATGGTGTGCGGAAAGTCAGTTGTGTTGATGTCTGTTTGGGCTGTCTGGGTGTTGAAGCTGTCATGGATGTCTGCTATCTTGCGGTGGAAAAAAGTGGTGAGGGAGTCGGACAGGGCTTGCGACGGCGGGATGTCGTTGGTGTTGGAGCTGGGGTTTGAAAGTTCCTTCACGATGTTGAAGAGCTCCTTGCTATTGTGTGCATTGTTGTTGAGGCGGTCTTTGAAGGAGGCCCTCTTGCCAGTCCTGATGAGGTGATGGTGGTTGCGGATGGCGTCCTTGTGGGATGCGTGGCTGTCCGGGGTCTGCTCACAGTGCCATTTCTTCTCTAGTTTCCGGCAGGCTCGCTTGGAGGCTTAGAGTTCTGAGGTGAACCAGCTGGCCCGCTTGCGTCTCTGTAGAAGGGTTTCTTCAGCGGGCGAGGGTGTTGACGCAATTGTCGATCCAGCGTCTGAGGCTTTGGGCCGCGTCGTCAGTTTTGGAGGGTTCGGTGGGTGAGCTAAGAGCGAGGTTTACATGTAGTTGGTCTTCGGTGATTTTGCTCCAGCAGCGGGTGGGGATCTGTTGGGTGCGATGGTGTGTGGTTAGTTTCTGGTAGGTGAAGTGGATCGGTCCAGAGGAGTTCAGTGGTGTGGCTGATGTAAATGTAAATGTACAGCGCGCAGCTACCCGCAGTGGGTTTCCCGGCGCTTGCTTAGGGAACCCGTCCTGGTATTCCCCTGCGAGATACCCCATTACTGGGCATCCCCAAGGTGAAAGCCAGGCATCCCGCTGCGAGGGGCCCTTGTGGAGATTAAGCATGCTATTGCCCAGAGTTACAGAGTGGGACTCCATGATTGGAATAGGCACCGAAGCGAGAATTGTCAGGTCCGGGGAAATTTGAGCCCCAGACCCGCCGAGCCGGGGAATTGAACCCTGGTCTGGGCCAGACCTCTTCATCAGGGTCTGCCGCTCCAACCACTTGAGCCACACTTCTCCACACTTCACACTTCTGATGGAGACATGGGAGCTTGAGGAGAAGATGGGGTTGAGCGTGTGGCCGGTGAAGTGGGTAGGCGTTGTGACCAGTTGCCTCAGTCCGAGGATGGTGAGGTTATCGATCAGGGTGGTGGAGTTGCTGTCATTGTTTTTCTCAAGGTAAAAGTTCAGGTCTCTGAGGAGGATGTAGTCGGTGGAGGTCAGGGTGTGCGTGCTGATGAAGTCGGCGATAAAGTTGCTGAACTGGGGTCGGGGTCCAGGGGATCTGTAGACGAGGGTGCCTCTGAGGGTGGAGTTGGGGTCTATGTGGATCTGGAAATGCATGTGTTTGGCGGTGCTGAGAGTGTCGTCGGTGCTGGTCGAGACTTTGATGCTGTTTTTGTGGACGATGATGATTCCTCCTCCTACTCCGTTGGGGCGGTCTCTGCGAGTGATCTTGTAGCGGTCTGGGATGGCAATGGTGATGTTGGGTGCGGAAGAGTCATTCATCCAGGTACCTGTCAGGAAGGCGACATCCGGGGATGAGGTGTTGAGCAGGTCCCAGAGTTTGACGGCATGTTTGTGTGGGGAGCGGGTTTTCAGTAGGATGCATCGGAGGTGATTGTGGTCTTTCTTGGCTGGTTTGGCGGCTCTGGGGCTTGTGTAGCTGCAGTTCCGGCAGGTGAAGAGACCCTGTGTGCGTTTAGTGTGGGTCCGTCCAGATTTGAGAGCGTGGAGTGTGCTGGCATCATAGCGCGGCGGTCGTCGTGGCGGTGCAGGGGCCAGGGGTTCTGGTGCTGGGCGTGGTCCAGGCGTGGACAGGTGCAGACGGGCTTGCCTCCAGGGGCATGGACCCGCAGCGGGCACCATATATGGGGAGGTGGGAGGGAGGAGCAGCTGGGAGGCAGGGCAGGGGCAGTGAATGGGCCATCAGGGGGCAGGGCCGCAGGGGACGCAGCGGCTGGAGCCAGAGCAGTGAGGGGGACGAGGAGATCAGAAGGGAAAAGGGCACCGAATACGGGGCAACAAGGGAACAGAAGGCAAAAACAGGCACAGAATAACAGGGGCAATGAAGAGAACAGAAGGCAAAACGGGCAGAGAAACCCGGGGCAACAAAGGGAACAGAAGGCAAAAACGGGCACAGAATAACGGGGGCAACGAAGGGAACAGAAGGCAAAACGGGCAGAGAATCACGGGGCAATGAAGGAAACAGAAGGTAAAACGGGCAGAGAAACATGGGGCAATGAAGGGAACAGAAGAAAAAGAGGGCACAGACCAGATACAGGCACCCGGGAAAAGCAGACAACAGCAGTCACAGACACCAGAATAACAATAAAGGCAATACAGTATGATACAGGAGACGATATAAACCTACGGCCTACCACTGGCCACCAGGGATGAGGCGCAGATGGTAGCCTGCGGGTGGAGGAGGGCCTCGAACTTCCTCAGTGGTGGCAGCTGGGGCAGGGACACACAGGCCGTGCTGTGCAGAGTGGGAGCAACCTAAGTAGCAGGGTCAAGGGTCGCTCTGATAGTTCCATGGATACAATTAAATATCAGCATCTTTGTACACATTATATATATATATATATATATATATATATATATATATATATATATATATATATATATTTATATATATAATATCAGACAAGGGTGGCAATGTTGTTTTATGGGATGTCAATCTGTACAGACAGGAAGCTAGGAAACAACTAGAGCTATCAGGAAACTATAGAAGGGCGAACAGGGAGGAATATGTGATGAGTATCTCTACTTACCATGATAAACTGAAAAATTGGAGAGGCAAGAATCTGTTAGCTGAATCTGAGTTCAGGTTCCTGCATGTACAATACCCGGTCTCCCCCTGTTTCTATATGCTGCCCAAAGTCCACAAGGACAGGGACGACCCACCTGGAAGACCAATTGTATCGGCCAATGGTAGTCTCCTTGAAAGTACCTCTATTTTTCTGGACACCTTTCTCTTTCCATATGTTTTGAATCTCCCCTCATACTGTAGAGACAGCACTGATTTTATCTCTAAGATTGAGGGTATCAGATGGGATGACAGTTTCTGTATGGTTACGATTGACGGGGTCTCTCTGTACACGTGCATTAAACACATCGATGGTCTGAGAGCTTGTAGACACTTTATGAGGGACCGATCAATATTCTACCTTAACCAGACGGAAATGCTATTGGAAATGCTGGAATTTTGCCTCACAAATAATTTCTTCTTGTTTGAAAATATCTGGTACAAGCAGGAAGTTATGACTGCTATGGGGAGTTGTTTTGCTCCAAGTTTTGCATGTATGTTGATGGGATGGTGGGAGGAACAAATTCTATGGTCTGAGGACAATGTTGATGTTACCCGCCATATTGTATTTTACACCAGGTACATAGATGACATCTTTCTGATTTGGGATGGAACAAGATCTGATTTGAACAAATTCCTTCTTAACAGCAATAAAAATGATGTGAATCTTAGATTCACGAGTAAGGTAGATCCCTTAGAAATGGACTTTTTGGATGTCACAGTCAGGATAGTGGAAGGGATGATTGAAACAGACCTATACAGGAAACCCACTTCTGGGAACAGCATATTACATGCCAAAAGCCACCACCCTAGCAGCCTGAAGGACAGCATTCCGTATGGAGAGTTTTTAAGAGCCAACAGAAACTGTAGCTCCAATGATAACTATGAAAAGGCACAGGGCACTATGATTCAAAGGTTCAGAGTCAGGGGATACTCAGACCAGACATTACTGACAGCTAAGGAAAAAGTGAAATCGAGAAAAAGGGAATCACTTCTGAACAAGAGAGTTACTAAACATCCCAATAATTTGGGGTCTAGTAACGTCAGGATGATAACAACATACAATGTTGAAGCAGGCGGAGTAAGAGGAATTTTGAAAAGGCATTGGCACATTGTCAAAAGTGATCCTACTATTCGGAAACTGGTCAACAGCTCACCACAGGTTACTTATAGAAAGGCACGATCTCTTAAGGACATGCTGGACTACTTTGAGGGCCCTGTGAAGAAAAAGAACTGGCTTAAAGAACAAAAAGGCTTCTATGAATGTGGCAAATGTAAAGCCTGTGTTACCAGTAAGAATGTTAAGTCCAATCCACTCCCCACGGGAAAGACTGAGAGTATAGGCAAATTCATGAACTGCAACACTGATCACTGTGTGTATGTAATTATGTGTCCATGCTCAAAGTTCTACATTGGAAGTACCATTTTCCCGATAAAAAAGAGAATCCTTGAACACATGAGAGCTATCAAAAATGTTGATATGTCCTATGCTACTGCTCGACATTGGTTGCGTGTCCACAACAGTGATGTTAACCAATTTTCCCTTTTTTGGTATTGACAGGGTCCCAGCAAACCCCAGAGGAGGCAATCGTCTTAAACAGCTGCGTGTCCTGGAATCCCGCTATATCATCCGCCTGGATTCGAGGAACCCCTTTGGCCTGAACGAGGATGAAGAACTGAACGTGCACATTGGCTAAAACCTTATGTTGAGCCGAAAGATCTGCCTTTATACTGCACCAGTTCAACCCATGTCTTATTTAGCTCTTTTGCCCAGATCCCTCAATTTGGACGTATGTGTTTGCCCCCTTCCCTCACTCACTTGAATCCTGCGCAGAGAGGGCTCTCTCTGACGCGGGTGGGTTAACTTCATCTTTACCTTTGAACTTTGAAGATTGGATCGTAGTTAATAACTTTGCCAAATCCATCTTCCGTTAGACATGGGAGCGATTTTGCACTAATACAATGAGAAATGATTTTTCCTGCTCTACTATGGGTACCTTTTGTAAATTCCACTAATTTTAATTTTCACAATCACACCTATGTGTCTGACTCTGACGTGTCTGGCTAGGCAAATATCAGGCAGCACAGGGTTCACTTTTTACAGTTCACGGGGCTGAAAGAAGTATTTCGGTACCCTCTCACCCTTTAATTTTCTTTACTTCTTTTAGTTTGCATAAAACGGCACCTACATAACGTTGGAGAAACCCGTTACGGACTATGGGGTAATCCCCTTCCCCGCCTTAGAGGAGGGGAATATTTACTGTTTAAGTCTTTATGGCTTCAAGACTACCATTCAAGAAATTGATCTGCAGAATTGTGAATTGGCCACTTGGCCGTGATGCGCTAACCTAATATGAAATTTTCAATTTCAGCTCTACCCTATGGGGCTGGCGTAAATTAGACAGATATGTGTGACAAAATCTATTGGTCTCAAAATTTGTGTTGTAAATAATTTGGGATGAATTATTGCCACTACATACATTTGATATCTAATGACAGCATTGAATGGCATAACCACATGAATTGTGCATTGTTAAATATGAGAAGCTGAATGATCGTATTCAATTGTCATGCTGTTTTTTTGATTTTTAATTTCAAATATTTATTTCATCTCAAGCCATAGCATATTAATTGCGTTTATATGTATAACTGTAATCTGACAATACTTATTACTTGAGACCGTTTTTCCTCACAGTCTGTCTTCTACTTCATTTGTAGTTTATTTGGAAATGTAGTCTTGAATGACAATGTAGTCCTACCTCAGTTTCCTTTACCTTATGGAGCACTTTTGTTGTATAAAATGGTGATTGTGTTTACATGTGGTTGGCTTTGGAAGAAGACCGTTTGGTCGAAACGCGTCGCCATTAAACGCAATTCAAACACAAACCCTGGAGTGCCAGTCGTTTGTGTGGTTCCTGGGAGGAAGAAACTCTGGTCGGGAGCCATTTCAACCATATATATATATATATATATATATATATATATATATATATATATATATCTCACAGCAAAACAGTTTCAATAAAGAAACATGCCGCACACTACTCCATAGGTTGAATGTTTGGATTTATTTTCTGTAGGATCCCCACCTACGCGTTTCGGACAACAATCTGTCCCTGGTCATGGTACAAACATTAGTCCATCATTACTTTCCACATTTTATACCTGTAGTCACCACTTGGCCATTAAGGTGCATTGTGGGCACAGTAGTTTTATGGATTAGTGTAATTCCAAATCATGCAAAGTAAAAGCCGGATCCCAGCATTTTCACGACACAAATAGTGCTCATTTAGTTATATTAATTGGTGAAAGCCATGGCGCTGGGTGCAGTCCTCGGACTGTGTGTGATGTGGCTAAGTATGCTCACATCTAAATGTGCCAATTTCACCTTCATTTTGAATGCAGTGATGGACTGAGTGTCCCAATTAACATTCAATTCGACTTGTTTTTGTTATCAGTGTTTCTGCTCTGGTTTTGGCTCTTGCTTTTTGTTCTCCTTTAATGACAATTGGGACACTCAGTCCATCACTGCATTCAAAATGAAGGTGAAATTGGCACATTTAGATGTGAGCATACTTAGCCACATCACACACAGTCCGAGGACTGCACCCAGTGCCATGGCTTTCACCAATTAATATAACTAAATGAGCACTATTTGTGTCGTGAAAATGCTGGGATCCGGCTTTTACTTTGCATGATTTGGAATTACACTAATCCATAAAACTACTGTGCCCACAATGCACCTTAATGGCCAAGTGGTGACTACAGGTATAAAATGTGGAAAGTAATGATGGACTAATGTTTGTACCATGACCAGGGACAGATTGTTGTCCGAAACGCGTAGGTGGGGATCCTACAGAAAATAAATCCAAACATTCAACCTATGGAGTAGTGTGCGGCGTGTTTCTTTATTGAAACTGTTTTGCTGTGAGGTATCCTGCGAGGGTGTCCTAAACCTCGCCGCCGGCACCAGCTACGGAGCTCCTCTCACCATTGGGACATTTGCTTCTACATTAACTTTCCGTGAGAGGGAGCCCAGCTTCACTGTTCCGCTTTTTGGTGAAATCGATTAACACTGCGAAAACCCTACGAGGATTACAAGATCCTGCCAACACTAACGGCGAAGCATATCGGGATCTGACCTTTTTCCGAAGGGTGTTCATTTTTCAAAGCGGAGCTAACGAGAGACACACAAACAAAGGCAACCTGCGCTGTCACCGGTCGAGCGCCGACTGGATGTGTCGGAGGGCACCGCCAGCGACGGGAGACTCCCGGTAAGTGACAAGCTCTGTGTTAAATGCGAATGTGTGCTCAGAAGCTGCAGCGAGTAAAACAATAACAAACGCTGACAAACGATTGAAGCGCCTTATTGTGTTTGTTTTCAACATTGGGAACAACGTTTTACTTACTCCTGGTTGAATAATATTTTCTGAAGAGGGGAGGAACATTATTGTTCCGTGAAGATTAAAACCGGCATAAATTCCCCCCAAAACAAACAAAAGTCACGAAGTTAGAAATAAAAGTCACAATTGAACAGACTATTTCTATAACGTATCCCAAACACCGTCCTTTCTTACTATGGAACAAAGAACAGCCAAACGCGCCGAAAAAGCGGAAAACATCTTCTCTAAAAGCACTGCAGGGTCCAACCAAACGGCGAGCAAAAATATAACTGGCGCTAATGCAAAACCAACAACTAAACAATTATTCCAGCAACTAGAAAACCTACAGAGAAAAGAAATCTCAAAGAGCTGGGAAATTTTGACCTTGGACAAATATACAGAACTGGGTTTAGTCCCTAGAGGACTACGCATATTTACCCTACCTAACCATCCTGATACCAGCCGAGAAATGCTGGAAGAGTGGGGTCTAAACAATATGGACTGTTCAAGAAAAATGATCCTAATCATATTGAAGCATGCCAGAATTGATATTGACAACCTGCATATCAAAATAAAAGAGCTGGAGGACCAAATACAGGCAACAGGGGAAGAAGAGGAAATTGTTAACAACTTACGAAAAAATATGGATAAAAACCTGGATAGGCATGACAACGAAATCCAAGAACGCAAACAGCGGAAATTTAAACGTGATGAGGCTGACTTTGCCAATGGCACGATATTCACTTTCGCAAAACGCTTCGACGCACTGAAACAGCCAAATGCGGTATCAAGAAACACACAATATGATACCACTGTGAGTGAAACAGAGTCTGAAGTGAGCGAGGGAGAACAAAATAGAGTGCCGCCAAAAAGACTTACTTTTGGAGAGGAGCTAGAAATGCTCCACAGAGACCAACAAACCCCAAAGCCAAGGGGAAGGGGACGTGGCAACACACTAGTAAGAGGAGGTGGAAGGGGACGAATGACAAACCCCACCCAAGGAGGAAAACCCGGAGAGGAAAAAAATCAAAGATATCCTCTCCGAAACAGGACAGTCAAAAAGTAAAGGAAACACCAAAATCGGACCCTAAACTGATAATCAATTTATCAGACTACACCCTAACGAAACCGGAGGAGATGTTATTGAGCAAAGGACTATCTTTTTGTCCAGATAAACATCAGGACCAAGTTGAAACCCGGATCGACCTATACAAATATGTGCGCAAATTGAAACTTAAAAAATTCTTTTAAAAAAATAAGCGTGTTGAATCATCAACTACAGCCAGCGAGCTTACTCACAACAATGAATCTGAAGTAATGGTAGTAGCAGATGCAAACAGCTTACAAACAGCTTATGAATTAGCGCACCAAATGGATCCAACTGAACTGACTAACACTCAAATACTCTCCCAAATGGGTCACGAAATTGGAATACGTCCAAAAACTACTTTGAAGAGCAAATCAAAGTTTTGTCCTGTACTTCATCCAGGCAATCGCATAGATGTCTTTCACGATCTAGTTGTGGCCGAACTGGAAACTATGAATAACACTAGTAACACCAAAAAGGAAAACGTTACAAAAAAGGAACGTACAGCTCTAAAAAATCTCCAGTCCAATGTCTTGATAGAAATAAAACCAGCGGACAAGGGAGGAAATATTGTGATACAGAACAAAAGAGACTACGTGGAAGAAGCCCATCGCCAATTAAACAATGTAAACAACTATGAAGTCTTGCGGGAGAATCCAACGGCAACTATGATGTACAAACTGCATTCATGCATACAAACCTGGCAAGAAAATGGCCTCCTAAGCATGGAAGAAAAAAAGTTTATAACAATTACACATCCAATAATGCCCACGATATATTTTCTTCCGAAAATACATAAGACTTTAGTGAAACCACCCGCCCGCCCAATAATATCAAGCTGTGGCTCATTGTGCGAAAATCTATCTTCATATGTGGACTACTTTCTGGCACCCCTTGTTCCAACTTTAAGTTCCTACATTAAAGACACTGGGGACTTCCTTAGAATCATCATGGGAGTGAACTGGCAACCTGATTATTGGCTAGCAACAATAGATGTTGTCTCGCTATACACTTCTATTCAGCGGGACATTGGACTGACAGCAACCAAGTACTTTCTGGGTCAGAGACCAATATCAGAACTACGGCATACCAACATGGTAATCGATATGATGACTTTCTGCCTAGATAATAACGTTTTTACCTTTGACAAAAAAGTATATAGACAAACCTGCGGATGTGCCATGGGTGTTTCTTTCTCTCCAAGCTATGCGAACCTTACCATGGGATGGTGGGAGAAACACATAGCTTGGAGAGAGGAAAATGAGCCATATACCACGGACGTGGTTATATGGCTCAGATTCATAGATGATCTGTTCCTCCTTTGGAAGGGAACTAAACAGAAACTGGTGGAATACATTGCAATCCTCAATGAGAATGAAGTTGGACTACAGTTTACGTCAAATATACAGAAAGAAGAAATAGATTTTCTTGACACCAAAGTCTATGTCAAAAACAACAGACTAGAAACAACTGTATTTAGAAAAGCGACCTCAACAAATAGTGTATTACATGGAAGCAGCTTCCATCCCACCTCACTAAAAAAGAGCATCCCTTATGGGGAATTTATAAGAATGAAACGGAATTGCTCGGAAGAAACCGAAATGGAGAACAAATTCAAAGAGACAAAAGATCGATTCTCCAAGCGTGGATACAAACATGCTGACATCATTAAAGGAGAACAAAAAGCAAGAGCCAAAACCAGAGCAGAAACACTGATAACAAAAACAAGTCGAATTGAATGTAATGAAGGAGATGAGCAACCACGATTAGTATTAACATACTCCAAGGAAAGCTACAACATCAGGAAAGTCCTGCGCAAATACTGGAATGTGTTAAAGAAAGATAATGACATAGGCAGTCTAATCGGCGATAATCCACTAGTAACATATCGCAAAGCTCCATCAATCCGTGACACTCTGGTCAACAGCCATTTCAAACAAACAAGAACTCAAAGCTGGTTGGAAAAGAGACAATTGGGTTTTAGCAAATGCATGACATGCAAAGCTTGTAAGATTGGCCAAAACATGAAATCACTCATTGATCCTAGGGGCAGGATTTTTAATATCAGGAACAAAATCACCTGTGATTCACAATTTGTTGTATATCAAATTCAATGTTTCTGCGGCAAAAAGTACATTGGCTCGACAATTTGCCCTTTAAAGAAGAGAATTCTCGAACACACAAGAGCAATCCAGAACAATGACCAAACCTACGCAACAGCGAAACATCTGAACTCACATCCAGGGAAAACCTGGAAAGACATGAAATATTCAGGAATAGCGTTGATTGGCGATAATGAGAGAGGTGGTGATAGAGTAACCAATTTGAGAAGGCTTGAGTCAAAACTAATAATCAGATTCAAAACAAGAAGCCCTTGGGGTCTTAACGCCGATGAGGAACTTTATGTACATTTATAGACTTGATGCTGGTACCAAAACTTTATGACGAACAATTGCTATGGTCCACAATTCTCTTGTGAAATGACAAAATGACATTTTGGAGTAACAAAGTAGTTTCTGTTCTTACTAAGTCAAGCAACATGAATTCAATGTATGTGACAAGTAGTAAATGATTATGATTTTAATTATTCATGCATCGTAATTACTGTTGATCTACAGCATGTAGCGACTCAATGAACACTCATAGGCACTTAGCCCTTATTGACAATTGGGACACTCAGTCCATCACTGCATTCAAAATGAAGGTGAAATTGGCGCATTTAGATGTGAGCATACTTAGCCACATCACACACAGTCCGAGGACTGCACCCAGCGCCATGGCTTTCACCAATTAATATAACTAAATGAGCACTATTTGTGTCGTGAAAATGCTGGGATCCGGCTTTTACTTTGCATGATTTGGAATTACACTAATCCATAAAACTACTGTGCCCACAATGCACCTTAATGGCCAAGTGGTGACTACAGGTATAAAATGTGGAAAGTAATGATGGACTAATGTTTGTACCGTGACCAGGGACAGATTGTTGTCCGAAACGCGTAGGTGGGGATCCTACAGAAAATAAATCCAAACATTCAACCTATGGAGTAGTGTGCGGCGTGTTTCTTTATTGAGACTGTTTTGCTGTGAGGTATCCTGCGAGGGTGTCCTAAACCTCGCCGCCGGCACCAGCTACGGAGCTCCTCTCACCATTGGGACATTTGCTTCTACATATATATATATATATATATATATATATATATTACCTACTGGCGGTCGCCAGTAGGTAGTTATAGTTAGGATTTTTTTCAATGTTAAATCTCAAAATTCTATTTGGAATAACTTTGGCACCGGTTGACGAATCTGCCTGAAAATTTCCTGAAAATGGCCTCGCGGCGCCCCGGTCCTTCCCTGAAAGTTTGGGGGTGATTCGTCAAGCGGGGGCCAAGATAAAAGGGGGGTCCCAAAACGCGTTTTCCCCATGTTAATTTCCATAGGGCGGTCGATTTCACTTTTAGCCCGAACGGCTGAATGGATTTCCACCAAACTTGGCAAAATTGTAGGGACTGGTAGCCCGATGTGCCTTTGCTATGTCTCAAGATATGTGCTCCACTGGATTTTGAGTAATTTAGGTTCAAAAAAATATATATATCTATAGCAGCGCACCGGTACGCGCACCGGTGCGCGTACCGTGCGCGCCACGCGACTTGGGTGAGGAAAGCTGATTGGCTCTCGGGTGTCTGTAAACATTCTAAACAGTCCGGAGCGGCCGCCATCTTGTGTCTCGGTAAAATCGAGACACAAGAGGTGGCCAAAACAAAGAGGGAAATGACCATAAGGGGGCAGAGTAGACCCCCCTTGACCCCCTAGGTTTGATGTGGGGGCCATAAAAGGGCCCCGCGGGGCAAAAAAAAAATAAATATTTTTTTGATTTTCGCGGGGGGAGCGCCCGGTACGCGCACCGGTGCGCGCACCGGGGAGTGTACCATGGGGAAAAAGAATGACAGTTTTATAAGTAGCTGTTTAAAAAAGAAATGTTTTGTTGTTTTTTTATACATACACATACATATATAAATGCATATGCATATATATATGCATATATGTGTATATGTGTGCGTGTAGAGAGAGGTAGAGGTGTAGAGGTAGAGAGGTAGAGAGGTAGCGGTAGAGAGGTAGAGATTAGTAGACAGAGAAGAAGAGAGAGGTAGAGAGGTAGAGAGTAGAGAGTGAGTAATAGAGAGTAGAGAGTGAGTAGTAGAGAGTAGTAGAGAGCAGTAGAGAGAGTAGCAGAGAGTGAGTAGTAGAGAGTAGTAGAGTAAATAGTAGAGTGAGTAGTAGAGAGTAGTAGAGAGTGAGTAGTAGAGAGTGAGTAGTAGAGAGTAGTAGAGAGTAAGTAGTAGAGTGAGTAGTAGAGAGCAGTAGAAAGTGAGTAGTAGAGAGTAGTAAAGAGTGAGTAGTAGAGAGTGAGTAGTAGAGAGTGAGTAGTAGAGAGTAGTAGAGAATGAGTAGCAGAGAGAATAGTAGTGAGTAGTAGAGAGTGAGTAGTAGAGTGAGTAGTAGAGACTAGTAGAGAGAGAGTAGTAGAGAGTGAGTAGTAGAGAGTAGTAGAGAGTGAGAAGTAGAGAGTGAGTAGTAGAGAGTAGTAGTGAGTAGTAAAGAGTGAGTAGTAGGGAGAGAGTAGTAGAGAGTGAGTAGTAGAGAGTAGTAGATAGTGAGTAGTAGGGAGTAGCGAGTAGCGAGTAGTAGGGAGTGAGTAGTAGAGAGAGAGTAGTAGAGAGTAGTAGAGTAGTAGAGAATGAGTAGTAGACAGTGAGTATTTGAGAGTAGTGGAGTCGGAGAGAATAAGTAGTAGAGAGTAGTGGAGAATATTCCAAAGTTTGGCACAGCACCACTTTCACAATGAGTCCAATCAAATCATATCACTTAGAGTCCTTATTGAAGCACTGAATCTTGGTGTATATTCAAATGCTTTTATTTTCCTTAAGTTTATGTACCACAGCCAGCCGAAAGGTTTCGTTCTGTACAACAGAACTTCTTCAGGGCGTTCTTATTTCCTTCAAGTTATGTCGGTATCCAGTTGTCATATAACTAGATATTTCTTCCAAATGTTAGACGAGACATAAGTATATTCTTATTCAAAGTGACTAGGTATCAATTTTACCCACACAATTCGGGCAGACTTGAGTAATTTATAGCATCCTCAAAGTCAGTCTTCCAAAAATTCCAAAGTATAGGATATGATAATCCAAATCCAAATGTTTCTCAAGAAAAGTCATTTACAATCGTTCGGAATATCGGTGTTTGGGCAGATATGATCCAGGGACCCCCAGTATGCAAGGGGAATTAGTCCCCCCTCTGCAAACGCGCCAGTGGCCTGCATTGCAGAGAGGTGTAACAAGGGTGTGGCCTCATTACACTTCTCTGCAATGCAGCTCCCTCGCGCATACTGGAGGCTCCTGGTGGACTAGTTGACCCCAGGGACCCCCAGTATGCAAGGGGAATTAGTTCCCCCTCTGCAAACGCGGCAGTGGGCTGCATTGCAGAGAGGTGTAACAAGGGGCATAGTCTCATTACACCTCTGCAATGCAGCCCCTGGCGCATACTGGAGGTTCCAGGTGGGCTAATTGGCCCCCAGGGGCCCCCAGTATGCAAGGGGAATTAGTTCCCCCTCTTTAAACATGCACGGGGGTTGCGTTGCAGAGAGGTGTAAAAAGGGTTGTGGCTTCATTACACCTCTCTGCAATGCAGTCCCCTGGCGCATACTGGAGATTCCTGGTGGGCTTTCAGGTCTTATATAGTTAGGAATTAGCATTAAAAAAACCTTTGAAATTCACTGAAAAAACCATAGGTTTCACACCAGTTATAGTTAGGAATTAGCATTTAAAAAACCTTTGAAATTCACTGAAAAAACCATAGGTTTCACACCAGTTATAAATCGGAATTAGCATTTAAAAAACCTATTAAATTCACTGACAAAACCATAGGTTTCACACCAGTTATAGTTAGCAGGAAATTTTACTGACATAAAACCATTGAAATTCCCACGTTATAGTTAGTTGGACTCACTATAACTTGCGCGCCTGCAATGCACTGCTGATGACATCACATATTACATCACTCATGACATGGTCAGTGACATCACTCATGACATCACTGATGACACCATCCTTGTGACAGAGTGACAGACCTAATTTCAGTGTAATGTAACGCTTGAAACACATATTCATAAATAGAAACAAAAATTTTCAAAAAAATGGAGGTACCCAAACCAGTAACAACAACCAATTCAGTAATTCCACCATCTATATACACATCCACTCATTCACCAACAGTTCTATATAGTCACTCATATATATACTCACTCATCATATGTAGTGATACACCTATACATCCTGTTACACATCAGCAGTCATCCAAAAGTTACTCACACACATACTCACACATGCAAATAAACTATTGAACATCCATTTATTTGCATATACATTTATACACACACTACCACCTTACTTCTAAGGAAACGTACACATACTTACTCTCTTAAACAATCACTTATAGAAACACATACTTATTTAAACAGGAACTCCTACAATCTCTCACTATATATACTATACTCACTTATATACATCAATACTCACATATACTAGATTAAAACATATGTCGTTACTAATGAAGACACTAGTGAGACAGTCATTCACTCACTAACACACACATATACACACTCATCCACCCATACAGTCCTGCACATATGCTGTCTTCAAAACACATACAAACAGTGAGTCAGTCACCAACCCCTGCAGCCACTTATACACAAAGAGAAACACTGATACAAACATTTAAATATTTAAACACTACTCGCTAATATATGTATTCACTAAGATACACTTAATAAGCCAGTTAACCAACCAATTTTTTTTTTTAAATCATCCATTTACATACTTATTTAAACATTTATTCTTCCATCGACCTTTACAAATACATATATAAAACAAATTTATTTTTCAGAAAGACACACATTCACTGGATGGTGTCATCAGTGATGTCATGAGTGATGTCACTGACCATGTCATGAGTGATGTGATGTCATCAGCAGTGCATTGCAGGCGCGCAAGTTATAGTGAGTCCAACTAACTATAACGTGGGAATTTCAATGGTTTTATGTCAGTAAAATTTCCTGCTAACTATAACTGGTGTGAAACCTATGGTTTTGTCAGTGAATTTAATAGGTTTTTTAAATGCTAATTCCGAACTATAACTGGTGTGAAACCTATGGTTTTTTCAGTGAATCTATATATATATATATATATATTACCTACTGGCAGTCGCCAGTAGGTATATATAGTTAGGATTTTTTTCCTATGGGATTTCTGAAAATTCTATGTCGAATAACTTTGGCGTTTGTGATCGGAATTGGCTGACATTCTCAGGAAAATGGCACATTTTGTTTCTGAGCAGCCCCTGAAAATTTAGGGGGTTTACGTCAAGGGGGGGCTGAGAAAAAAGGGGGGTCCCAAAACGCATTTTTCCCACTCATTTTTCCATAGGGCGGTTGGAATCACTTTTAGCTCGAACAGCTGAATGGATTTACACAAAACTTGGCAAAATTGTAGATATGGTTTGCCCGACGTGCCTTTGCTATGTCTCAATATATGTGCTCCAGTGGATTTTTTTTCACAACAAGAATATATGTGCTCCAGTGGATTTTGAGAAATTAACGTTTTAAAAAACAGATATATCTGTAACAGCGCTCCGGTTAGCGCTCCGGTTCGCGTACCTGACGCGTAACGGAACTTCGCGAAGCGAAGCTGATTGGCTCGCCGGTGTCTGTCAACATTCTAAACAGTCCGGAACGGCCGCCATCTTGTCTCTCAGTAGGATCGAGAGACAAGAGGCGGAGAAAATCGAAGGGGGAATTTAATGAAAGGGGGCAAGGTAGACCCCTCCTGACCCCCTAGGATTGATGGCGCGTCCCGGTACGCGAACCGGGTAGCTTACCGGTAGCGTAAAGGGAGTTCGCCATTTTGTGTTTTGGACAAATTTAATCACAAGATGGAGGAATAACAATGTGGGAAATGGGTTTGAGGAGGCACGGGAGACGTATCTTGACCCCCTAGGTTTTCTGAGGGTAGCTGAGGAGGCTCATATATGTCGAAAAAAAAATTGAATTTTTCGCGCGGTTAGCTGCCGGTACGCGAACCGGGTAGCGAACCGGAAAGCGAACATAAGTGAAAATTAGTGAAAAAAGGTACATTCAAAATTTTAAAAGAGTAATTATAGTTAAGGTAGCTCTGAAAAGAGCTTTTGGGTTCTGTGTAGGTTCTAGGTACTTATAAGTAGGTACCAATACACAGTCTTAAATTTTGTATGAAAACTCTGTTTCCCTCATCTGAGAAGTGCACACCATCTCCTCTGTAGATATCTTGCATGTAGTAACGTAAGTTATTGTTGTAGATGGTGCCCATTCCATGGTCTCTCATATAAGCTGAAACAGATTTATTTACATGCTTCCTCGCTTTCTCAATTTGTGGACAAATTTGATTGGACCACCTCCATTTCTGTCTTTGGCATATATTGGAATATACCAAGGCAGTTTGAGGGAAAAGTGCCATTAATTGCTCAACGGTGTCCTTTAAGAGCATTTCCAGACCTACCACAGTCAAAGTGCCCAAATCATTTCCTCCACAGTGCACTATTATGAGGTCAGGGTTTGGCAAATGTAAAAAGGTTTTCACCAATGGTATCAATTGGTGACATCTCAATCCTCTTTGGCCAATCCATTAGATTTCCACATTTTGTAAATTGAGGTTGTGTAAATTTCTGTTATCAGCATACCTGTGAGCCCAGTGGATGTAACTATGTCCAACAATCCAGACAGAAAACATGGTGAGAGGAGGTTCTGCTGCAGTCAGATGAAGTGTGGGAATGAAATGGCAGTTGAAACAGTAGGAGTTTGTAAAGAAAAAAATCTGTGGAGTTTCAGTGCTAATGATTCAGTAGCAGTGATTGGTGGATTTCCATTGCTGAAAACAGAAAGTTAGGGTGCATGGATGTGTTCTTTGAAACATGTAATTTGAATGGTTAGAAAACATGATTTTAAGAAACATTGCAGTGGATTAGCAGGTGTACTGAGAGTTCAGAGTTCATTTGAAACATTGTTGTGTGAACTTGTAAACATGAGAGGTCTGGCAGGAGGTAGTTGCTATGGAAAAAGGCCAGAAAGGGCAGAGGGGGAAGGGTGTTGTTTTGAAAAAAGTGAGGGAAGAGTTTTGATTGGGTCACATGAGAGATATGTGTGATGAATTTCAGCATTTCAGTGCCTTTGTTGGTTGCAGCCTCTGGAGTGCATACCTTTTGCTCTGCTAAAGAAAAATTGGTGTGTTTCTGAGACTGTTTTGAAATTCAAAAAGCATTTGCTAAGGTGAGAAAAAAATCATTTAATTTAGATAAAGAGTAGTATAGTCTATGGAGAAAATAAGGAAGTCAGCTGTACATTTAAAATGTTGTTTTGTGTCAAGTGTTTTCATTACTTTTTCCGAAAAGATTTTGCTTCTTTGACAAATTATAATTATAGATAATATGAAGTATTAGTAGTGACAGGGTGTGCTTGTACATAGGAGGTGTGCTGTGTTTTCAAATTATGACCAGAAAATCGTTTTTTAATAAAAAGACATGCTTTTTACATTTATGAGAACGATAACCTGGGGTGTGCTTTTTTAAATAAATATTTCACTTCCCACCATGAATATGGGAGAATAATTTGCTTGTTTGTTGGTTTAAAAACTCATTTCTTGAAGTCATTTAGGTTTCACAATATGTTTTGCAAGAGTTACATAGTCAACATGGGGGCATATTTACAAGGCTTATGAGACACATTCACGTCATTTTCCCCATTTTAAAAGTGACTTTAAAGGTGGTGCAAGGTTCTTGTAAATACACCCTCATGAGTGCTTTGCAAATTTAAGTCATTTTCCCCTGGTGCGTGTGCCTTGTAAATACGCCCCTATGTGTGCTAGACAATTTTAAGGTACTTTTCCCAGGAATCTGGGAGACTAATTTGCTTACATGGTGTGTTTAAAAATCGTGCTAAGGTGAGAAAAGATTCCTTTAATTTAGAAGGAGATTAGTATGCTTTTTGGAGAAAATAAGGAAGCCAGCTAGGGTGTGCTTGTACATAGGAGCTGTGCTGTGTTTTGAAATTATGACCAGAAAATCGTTTTTTTAAAAAAAGAAATACTTTTCACATTTATGAGAAGGACAACAAGGGGTCTGCTTTTTTAAATAAATATTTTATTTCTCAACATGAATATGGGAGAATAATTTGCTTGTTTGATGGTTTAAAAACTTGTTTCTTGAAGTCATTTAGGTTTCACAATATGTACTGTTAGAGTTTCATAGTCACTATGATAATTATGATATACATTTAGGACTGTTTAGGGGGCATGGATATGCTGAGGCTTCTGTAATTGTTATTGGAGGAGAATTATGTACATTGCACTGCTGCATACAGTCCTCACCTTCTGCGTACTCTTGGATATGCTAGACTATATCTGCTCAATGAGATACCTAAGCTGAGGAAACACAGGTGATGTGATTGTGAAATGAGCCAAAATATTTGCACATTTTTCAATTACATTACATGTGTTTCCTAACATTACTAATCACATTGTGCAGATGAGGTTTAGGCCTGTCCAGGGAGACAGAGGAGGTCTGGCCTTTGTTGAAGTGTGCAGTGGACATGACTCACTTCATCTGTTGGCCTGCACATGTATTATGTCCTCTGTACTCTTCAACAAGCCAACATTTCATCTGCAACCCTGAGTAGGCCTCACCTCAAACAAACTTTTGTGACTGCCAGACCTGCCTTTTTGCTCCTAGATATTTCTTGGTTTTACCATGGCAGACAGACAATCCAGCATACCTCTGCATAGGCCATACCTTATGGTGGTGCAAGGGCCTTGTAAATACGCCCTCATGTGTGCTTGGTAATTTTAAGTCACTTCCCCCTGATGCAAGGGTCTTGTAAATACACCCTCATGTGTGCTTGGCCATTTCAAGTCACTTTCTCCTGGTGCAAGGGTGCTGTAAATACACCCTCATGTGTGCTTGGCCATTTCAAGTCACTTCTTTCTGGTGCAATGGCCTTGTAAATACGCCCTCATGTGTGCTTGGCAATTTCAACTCATTTCCACCTGGTGCATGGTGTGGTAAATACGCCCTCATGTCTGCGTGGCAATTTTAAGTCACTTCTCCCTGGTGCATGGGTGTGGTAAATACGCCGTCATGTCTGCTTGGCAATTTTAAGTCACTTCCTGCTGGTGCAAGGGCCTTTTAAATACGCTCTCATGTGTGCTTGGCAATTTTAACTCACTTCCCCCTGGTGCATGGGTGTGGTAAATATGCCCTCATGTCTGCTTGGTAATTTTAAGTCACTTCCCTCTGGTGCAAGGGTGTTGTAAATACACCCTCATGTGTGCTTGGCCATTTCAAGTCACTTCTTTCTGGTGCAATTGCCTTGTAAATACGCTCTCACATGTGCTTGGCAATTTTAATTCACTTCCCTCTGGTGCATGGGTGTGGTAAATACGCCCTCATGTCTGCTTGGCAATTTTAAGTCACTTTCCCCTGGTGCAAGGTCCTTGTAAATACGACTCTATGTGTTCTTGGAATTTTAACTCATTTCCCCCATGGTGCAAGTGCCTTGTAAATATTTCCCCTTTGTCTATGTTGTTAAATTACTGTAGATAGAATTGACATCTAGTGTGTTAATTGTTTGCCTACTGTTATTGGTTTACTGTTTGGCAGTAGAAGGGAAAATCAATTCAGGGACATTCGTAGGCGAATGTTCCGCAACAGGATAATTGTCAATTTGTTAAAAAAATTTAAGAAAGGCCAACAGAAAGTGACATTTTATAAGAAAAAGAAAAATGTAGATAAAATTATTGATCAGGCTTTCTAAATTAAGCGAAAGTTATTTATTTTGGTAATCAATAGAATTAGGAAACTAAACAAGGTAATTTCTGATTTCAAATCAAATAGTAGATGGAAGAGAGTAGTTAATCGAAGTAATTTTTGTGAAGTATTCTCAGGAGAATGGATGCATAGTTCAAGTTGTGAGGCATTTTTCAATGAGGAGAGTTACTTTCAGGACAATGATTTGGTGCATGCAGTTGACACCAGTGGTCGAGCATATGAGGTAAAAGATGTTTGTCCGGTTGAAAAAGAAAAACTTGTGTCTGCAGATGCAGAAGAGGTGTTAGGTGATGAGATTTTAGGAAGACGTCCTAAGGGACCAGTCTACACCTGGAAATGTAGTAGCATTTGTAGTGTGTGACAGGATTCCATCAATTTGTTTTGTGATTTTGTACGTACATTTAATAAGAAAAGTTTAAAACAGAAAATGACGTTGTTGCAAGAATTAGATCCTTTCAGAGTGAGAGAAGTAACAGGTTTGCATGGGCATTCCCTGGCTTGTCTTTCCAGAAGAGTATGCCAGAGTGTTTTTCATCATTTCAGGATGCTAGCAGTGCATCATAATAAAGTGAGGAAATTAGTGAGAATGTTGTATTATGCTAAGAGTCCAGCAATTATGCTTAAACAATTGAGCAGTGCTCTTTTGCATGGTTCAGAACAACATGTGAAATATATTTGTGAAGAAATTGAGTTCTGTTACTTTGCTAGTAAAGAGAACAATGTTGAAATTGACCCAGTAGAAGAAGGTAATGTGGAAGACAGTGTACAGATTTCTAATATAGATAAGTTTCGCAAAGAAATTTCCATCTTTCAGGTGAAATCAAGTGAGAGGCCTAATTTCACTTGTGTTTGTTGTCGACGGACTTATTATAAGAATCAGACTAAGTTAGTGGATTTATATGCAAAAAGTGAAAATGAAAACAATAGTGAATGGAAGGATTTTGCTACATACTTGATGGTAGAAAATTGTTTTGATTTGGGATCGGACCAACGTATGTGTACTTATTGTTTTAACAAATTAAACCAAAACTGGATGCCTGCTAGAGCGGTTCATAATAATCTGTAATTGGTTGACATTCCTTCTGAATTGAAGGATTTAAATACTTATGAATCTATTTTGATTCAAAGTGTGCATCCCTTTCAGGCTATTGTACGAATGGAGCCAAAGACAGGGAAATTGCCTCCATCAGATTTACAGAGAGGATTAAAGGGAAGAGTTGTTTATTTGCCTTTAGATTTGAAGAAAAACATTAATACAATTGGAGTAGAGAAAGTGGAAGAGGAACCTCTGGTTATCCTAGTTAATGGTGTTCCGACAAAGAGTAAGAAAATCTGGCAAGATTTAGTGGATGTTAGGAAAGTCAAAAAGGCAACATTGTATTTGATAAAAACAATGAGTACTACAAGAATGTATGTGTTGCAGAAGAGGAAGTAAGTGAAGAAGAAGACAGCGAATTGTGTGCTGGACAAATTGAGAAAGTAGAAGCCTCTAAAAATGAAGAAATATATGAACATTATAGTGTTCATCCTTTGCATTCCAAGGAAGTCATGGGGAATGCTATTGAGTTGTTTCAAATGAAACAAACCAAAGGGAGTCCCATTAGTGTTTGGGAGGAAAGTTTGGAAGCTTGGTGTTTTCCACAGTTATTTCCCACAGGTCGAGGAGGACGATATGATGAGCGACCTGATCAAATTCCTGCTTCTGAATACCGGACTTTACGATTGTATGCAGAAGATCCTAGGTTTCGTCAATGCATTCCCTATTTTTTTCATCTACTGTTTGAAAGTGATCTGTCTGGACTGTCTTATGCAGTGAACCACATCCTGAAAAGTGGTTTACAACTGCGAAATATCTCAGCAAGGGACTTTATGGATAAAGTCAATGTGCAAGACAGTATTTTGGATTCTCACCTGATTAATCTGATGGCATGTCAGCGTGGTACTAATGAGTATTGGTACCGTCGTCATGGTGACTTAAAATGTATGCTGAGGAACTTAGGAACTCCCACATGGTTGCTCACTCTCAGCTGTGCTGAGTATGGCTGGGAAGACTTACTTGAATTTCTACGAGAGGCAAATGGAAACATTGAAAATATTAAATTCAAGACACCCGGAGAACTGTGCTCTTTGGATCAAGTGAATGTATGCAGGTACTTCAATCATAGATTTGAAGCTATGATGTCTTTCATCACGAACAAGAAAAATCCACCTCTTGGAGAGGTGTTGGATTTTTTCTGGAGAAAGAAGTATCAAGCATGAGGTGCTCCTCATATACATATGCTGCTATGGATCAAAGATGCACCCAAATTTGGAACATATACGGATGACTTAGTGATGAATTTAATAGAACAGTATTCGACATGTGCTGTTCCAAAGACAAAGGAAGACAAAAGTCTAAGAGAACAAGTTTTACGGCTTCAAAGCCATCGTTGTGGAAAGTACTGTCGTCGTAAATTCAAAAACAAGAACAAGTACTATGCAAAATGTCGTTTTGGATTTCCACGATTGGTGATATCTAAAGGAAGAGTGAACAATTTGATGTCTTCACTGCGACATAATGTGACGAGGAAATCACCCAAAAATACATACAATTTGAAGAAAAAGGAAGAGTCCAAGAACATCAATGACTACAACCCAGTGATTTTGTCCATGTGGAATGCTAACATGGATATACAGTTTGTGGCTGACAACTGTATGGCTGTGGCTCGGTATGTGACGTCTTACATCACAAAAAAAGAAAAGACAGAACTCAAGGATATGTGGGAGGACATTTCCCATGAAAAGAGCCTCAGTAAGAAGTTGTACAGTTTCAGTCTGAAGATGTTGTCGCATCGAGAAATCGGAGCTTACGAATGTCCTGACCGGTTATCTTCAGCAAGTCTCTATGCCAAATCTAGGAGTATCATTTGGGCAAGTCTTGGTCTTGCTGCAACGCGTAATTGAGTTCTCAAACCTGTACGGGAAATTGAGTATTTGGCGGAGAAGGAGCCAAGCAGTACAGATATTTTGAAGACCAACATGTTGGATACATATTATCCAATTAGAAGCAATCACCTGGAGAATGTTTGTCTGTATGAGGTTCTACAAAATTACATTTTCAAGAGGAACATCACAGAAGATATTGATAAAGGAGTGTATGCTGTAATTGGAAGTGAGGGATGTCTGGTCAAGCAAAAAAAATGTCTATTGGTAAATCATCGAAAATTGGATTGCGAATCTCTAGAAAGAAAAGAGTTTTTCTATTTAGCTCTTTTGCAACTTTTCAAGCCTTGGCGTGCAGAAGAGGAGCTGCTTGGAGATTTCCTCTGTTACAAAGACTCTTTCAATGCAGCCAAGTAGTCCATAGAATGTCCTGTTTTCCCAAAATATCTAGAAATGTTGAATGCAGAAATCGAGCAGGAAGCAACAATAGCAGCCGAGATTGCTGGAGACAGTTCTCAGGACAGTCAGAGTTCTGTTTCATTGAGTCAGGATCCACTAGGAGGACCAGTTATCGAAAATGAAGCTGCCACTGCCATGATTGAAGTGGAAAGAGCCATGGCACATGCTCAGGAGGATGTGGTTAACTTAGAAGATTTGGAAAGACAACTCAACGTCATGAATGATGTAATATGTGACATCATTAGCAGTGGATTGCGGGTGCGCGATGTATAGTTAGTGCAACTAACTATATATGCGAATTTCAATGGTTTTGTGCGAGTAAAATAAGGTTTTTTAAATGCTAATCCCTAACTATATATTGTCTATAACCTATGGTTTTTTCAGTGAATATATATATATATATATATATATATATATATATATATATATATATATATATATATATATATATATATATATATATATATATGTTGTACCAGTTACCTCATGAAAGAAGAACTATATATATATATATATATATATATATATATATATATATGAGTCAATCACATAACTTAAACTTAACTTATCTCTCAGTGCGAGCAGCACAGTATTTAAAAAAACAAATATTCAAATTTTTAGAAAGCAAAAAATACTTATTTCTCACTGAGCCCTGCAACCTCGACATCAAGCAGGTTGAGCAAGTAATGTTCCCAATCACTAATGTCTGCCCAGGAGGGGCTTCAGCTGCTGTGTTGTGGGCTTCCTACCACACTGCAGCCGAGTCACCCACAGGGCGCATCCTTTCCTAGGCTTGCCGTCAACATGGAGGAAAGGTGGCACTGAACCCAAAAAATGAGGGAGGCCATCTCTGCCTTGGTGAAAATGGAGTGGGACTCTACTGCCTGAACGGCACCAGGGCCCACAGGGTGTGTGTGTGGAACAAGCACCTCCACTGCTTCTGTCATGGGGGATACTAAAAGAAAGCAGAAAGTAAGGAAGTGGAACAGGAGGAAGAGGACTGTCGCACTAGGAAAGAGAAACAAAAAAGTGTGAAAAGTCATAAAAAAGTAAAAAAACAAAGAGAATCATAAAATACACAAACAGAAAGACACACAGTGTAAAAAAATAGGTAAATGAGGGGTGGGTTATTGGGATATTGATTAGATGGTGGGAGCTTAAGAGAGATATAATAACAGGCTGCAGCATCATGAAGAGAAGCAGAAAGAAGGTAAAACAAGATGGCTGCATCCATGTGCATCACATGGTGCAGTTTGCACTGATTTTTAGACTGTGATGCACTACTGGTGTGAAGAAAACAGTATGAAGAGCCGGACAAGCATTTTTCTGCAGTTGATGGAGTTGTACAGAATCTCACTGAGTGTTTTTACAACTCCACAGAATTCTACAGAGAAAAACTCCTCCCAGTCCTAATTTTGAGTTGCATGTGCTCTCACCCCCTCAGGTAATAGGGTGGGGGCATGTATTCCTACTACTAAGTATAATTCTCATCCAGTGATGGTTGAATCACATTTAAGCAGAAATCTGTGCCCAGGAGTAGGTTTATATCCGTGTGCATGAACACTTCCACCCATAAATTTACCTTTTAGAATTGGACCAAGTTTGTTGCCAATGAGTAAAGTGAAACATTTACAAAATCATGTTTGAGCTGAGGTCATAAATTGATAGAAGTAGCAAGATTAGGCGGGCTGAACCCTTTACATTTCCTACCCCATCACAAACCCAAGCATTAGGAGGAGGCATGACTAAGTGAGGAACGGAGGATTACTGCTTTCAGCTTTTCCCATTTCCTTGTATGTTTTTCTCATGACTTTATATTTGCTGTGGTGGGAAAGGAGATGGAGTAGAAGTTGGGATTTAACCTGACTGTGCTCCTTGGCCACAAAAGTGATAACTGCTCCCGGCCCTCCTCTGATGGCACTCTATCTCAGATTTGCTGTCTTTCATGGAAGGGAGCACTGCATGAAAAACTGGAGAAGAAATGGGGAGAAAATAGTGCAATTCCAGATTTTCAAAGAATTGAATGCTCGTGAGTTCAACTGTGGTTCTTGTACTAAGTTTAGCAGTGCTGTATGTTTCAGAATTGTTTTGTGGAGTAAAGGCGAGTCTGTACTGTCTGATGTTGGCTTTGAACTGGTGGTACATCCTCTAGTACACAATACAGTGTGTAGACATCAGAACACGGGTCAGAAATGTAAGATGTTGCTTTAGGTTAAAGTATACATGTACATGAAAGTATAAAAGACGATATACCACGTGGACCCTTGCTTTCTTCAGCATTAGGATTTGGTCCAGCTCACACTAGTTTAGTAAAAATAGTTTTGCACCCAAACTGAAATATTTTGCACGAGCCAGTCCCACCCCCAAATATGTCCCACTTGCATGCATTTTTAAAGGATGACACAAAGGTGTTTGGGAGGAGTATGGAAAATAGCTTTTGCGTGTGAAAGGTGATTCGATGTCTGATGTGCTTTGTGAATCTTTGCTTCACTAAGGGTCAGATGTACAAAGCTTTTTCAGCTCACAAACAGCCAGATTTGCAGAATCGGGACACTTGCAACCTAAGAAAGCATTGTTAAATGTACAAAGGGCCACATCTATCAATATTTCAAGTAGTGATTACCTAATTGCGATTCTCTGTGAATCTCAATTAGGTAATCGCTATTCCTAATGTATGAATTTTGAGTTTCATTAGCTCTTTCTAATGGGTGTCAAATAGATCTACCTCATGCATATTAACAAGGTTGCGCAACCCATTAGCATACAGCAAAATGTGGGCACCACATTTTTTAGAGCAGCCAATGGTCCCACTGACCTCTGCCTACTCCTAAAAAATGAAAAGGAAACTTTTCATTTTTCTTCATTAAAAGCATCCTGTTTTCCTTTAAGAAAAACGGGATGCATTTAAAAGAAAAAAAACTGCTTTATTTAAAAATTACAAACAAAGTCTATGCACATACGGCCCTTAGCATCTCGCGAGTGCCAGAGTAAACCCTTGAAAAATGTGAGCCTCTTGCTTTGATTATCATGAATTGAGGACTAGGTTGGAATGGAACATGCCATCCCTGTGCCTTCCAACATACAGCTGAAACCACCAAGAAAAAAGTTAATTTCAATGAGACGGTACTGACTGTAGTGAACTGCTGGTCACAGATCTAGTGGTTATGTTGCTAGCCACTCCCTGACGGCTGATTTACACCCCACCCCACACCCATTCACCACAGGCATCACAGGACATGTGATCCTGACAATAAAAGGGACTGGACGTACATGCCCTGGGCTAGTTCTACTCCCTAACCAACCATGTCTCTGTGGTCATTGCATATGCATGGGGGCCTAGGGACCCACGACATGACATTGGCGATGAGCGGGCTGAGCCCATGTTTGCAGCTACCTTGTTTGTGATTGAAGGGGAAGAGTGCTGGCCGTGTTGGGGGCACCCCCTGTGAGCAGAACATGCCTGATGGCCTGCGGGGCATGTACAGAAGCCTGGGCGTGAAGGAGCAGAACGGGGTCCCACCCCGCATCACAAGAACTCGCTGAGTGCGAGCTGAAGGTACCCTGGCCATCTGAAGAGGCCGACCCCAGAAGCCAGCACGGAGGCAGAACCCACCAGGCAACGGAAGAGGAGCAGGTAAGGAGCAGTGGGACAGTGTTATTTCCCCCAGGCGAGACTGCCCCGTGATGTGCCCACGTGATGTAACTTGTGGAATGCATGAGGGGCCAGCAGCAGAAGTGAGGAAGCTGCAGCGGATTGGACCAGCATTCGGCTGGTTTCGGACAGGCAGCCGACGGAGAATAGGAGAAGCTGCTTGTGTGACTGTGTGAGGTGAAACCCGCAGTGGGTATGATGCTGCTGAGGCCGTGTCTAACAGTGTAAAGTGATGGACCTGCCTCTGGAGTAGGATTGGGCAGCATGCAATGTGATTTCAAAGCGTATGAGGAGAAGTGGGGAGAAAAAGTTATCCCTCCCTAAGACAGTAAAAGACATTTAGTCTACATTCCGCACGGCCCCAAAGAAAAATGCATACCGTGCTGAAATGTTGTGTGCGCCGCCATACCTGGTGGCCGGCACAGCTGTAGTGAGAGGGAGGGCCACGGCAGGGCACAATGCAGTATGGGGGCTCGTTCGCAATGGAGAGTAAAGGCCGGATGTGCCCTCCTGCATTGCCTGAAAAGATAAAGGAGAAGTGCTGCATGAACTCAAGCCGCATGCAGAACCAACAGCATTGAGGGAAGCGTGCCTTGATAGAACTGTTTCCCCTCCCACCCAAGAGATAGTTGTGAAGCTGGACGAAGCCACGGAAGCACAGAGCAAGGCTCTGCACAGCCCGTCACCGAGAGAGACTGCTGCTTAAGTGAGGGGATAGCATAAAGAGAAAAATAAGTTACTGCATGGAGGAGAAGGTTGCTGCACCACATGACCAGTAAGGCCACGAGTGAAGAGAGTACCACCCCTGCCGCCCATGGTGGAGGCATCTGGGCACCTTGACAGGGCTCAGCAAGGCCTTGTTTGAGTGGGTGCAGCTCTGCGGTCCGTGAAGGCTGCTCGCAGTCAAGGCATCATACAGCGAGTAATGAAGCTGGGCCTGCACCAGCCAGAGGCATCCCAAGGCCGCACCAAATGCCCCAAACGATCGGTACAACTGCCATAATTGCCTGGCGGTCCAGAGCATTTGTCAAGTGGTGCTCAGTCTGCAGGACACGGCAGCATGTGTGGTGCTGCTGTGGCAAGGAGTGAAGGAGTTGGCCACAGTGCTGCGCCTTCATATGCAGTGTCTGGGAAAGAGCTGAGGCCCGCAGAGTGGCGAAAGCTGTTGGAGACTCTAAGAGATGGTGCAGTGCCGCCTAGTGGCCATAGGCGGTAGCTTCCAAGAATCGAAATAGAATCATTAAGGATGTCTTGCGGCACAGAGAAGTTGCCTGAATTACAAAAGGGGGATCACCATCATGAGCGTATGAACTGCCAAGATACTGAACAAGTGTGTACCCTATGCTGCCCCAAGTGAGGATACAGAGACAAGGCTGTGCATCGAACGATGAGCTGCGGCAGTGTATGGTAAGGGGAAGGCCAGGCAATTTGAACTAGGAAGTTGTGCGAATTACCAGAAAGACAGCCACAGACTGGTTGGCCTGAAGAAGGCGAAAGGAGTGTCTATCCAAGCAAAAATTCCCTAGACTCGCAATGGCTTTCAGGAAGAAGAAAGTGTGTGCTGAGTGGCAAAAGGACGCCACAGCAAGAGGAAGGAGCAACTTGAGCATGCCGCCCACCACAGGAGTACCATCATATGGAGAAAGGACAGTGCAAGGATAGAAGTGCACTGAAGATCGTACCCTAGACACTGACGGTAAAGGCTGGAGCCCGAGACATCAGCGGAGATGACCGGCAAGAGATCGGCAAGGAGGACCTGCAAGAAGTCAGCGAAGACGACCTGCCGGACATCTGAGGAGACGACCTGCCAGACGTCTGAGGAGACGAGCTGCCAGAGGTCTGAGGAGACGACCTGCAAGAGGTCTGAGGGGACGACCTGCCAGAGGTCTGAGGAGACGACCTGCCAGAGGTCTGAGAAGAGGACCTGCCAGAGGTTGGAGAAGCAGCGACCTGAGGAGAGGTCAGAGAAGTGGCGACCTGAGTAAAGGTCAGTGAAGGGGTGACCTGAGAAGAGGTATGACAAGGGCACCGAGGAGAGGTCTGTGAAGAGGACCAATGAGCAGTCAGAGAAGGAAGACCTGAAATCTAAGAATGAAGACCGAGGATGAGTTGTGAAAGGAAAAAGGTCGCGAAAACAGGTCTGGTCACCGAAGGAAGAGAATGAATTGTCGTAGTGGTAGGAAGTGCACGTCATATGGAGAGGCTTGATCAGAGAAGTGCAAGACCGGAGGGTACTAGACTGTGTTGCAAATTGAAAGAACAAGAAGGAGGAAAAACTGGGTGGCATGACCCTACCCTAAAGACATTTCAAAAAGAAGAGAGGAGTGTGTGATCTGACAACTCGCACACCAGAATGCATAGATGACCGAGTGCAAGAACATCTGGCATCTGGCATGGAGCACAGTACCTGGAGTACATTGTTGGCACTTGGACAAATAGATATCCATGAGTCTTCGGAACACCAAACGAACCTGATGATTGCTGAGGCGAGCAGGCTAGACCATTTGTGACATTCACCTTTGGGGTCACACAGTAGACTGGGCGGTCGGGCTACTTGGATGCCCTGAAGAAGAGAATCCAACCACTCCACATCAGACCATGGCGACCCAGGGGCAAAGTCCTCAGGGATGCCAGTGAGAGCGGGTCCCGCCACGAGAGATGAGTCTACAGCTGCTCTTCTGCAGGTCCCAGGAAGATGTAGGTCTTCTGCAGGAATAAAGAACTACCCTTCGGGTGGAGCTAGCGACTTGAAGGTGGGACTTGTAGAGCTTCTTTCACACACCTAGAGGGTGGGGTTAGAGGGACATGGAAAATTACGCTGACTTCCAGTGAAAGCCTGGTGAAGAGGGCCTCTGGGACGTCCTGTGAGAGGGGAACACATGCCAGAGGGGCATCCTGGTGAGAGGGATGTTTGCAACTACTCTGTCATTCTGTAGAGAGCAGCAATACAGTATTTGTGAAGATCCCACAACAACCAGGACTGATTGGTGAAAACATGACATCTGCAAGATTCACCATTACTCCACCTGCACCATCACAGGAAACTGTATACAGAGAGACAGACTTTGGTGTCATCTTCCACACCTTGAGTCAAAGCAAGGCCAGACCGGGAGAGCAACACTGAACTGTGCCAAGCAGAACTGGTGATCCTAGCTGCAGTCGTACCATTGTTTTGTTTCTGCAAGCAGCTGAAAACACTCAGTGTAAATTCATATTTATTGTTTTATTCTCTCCCACAGGTTGCACTTTTATTGTTTCATTTTTGAAGAACGTTTTGGAGGGATGTAGTGACCGGCTGGTCTCTGTTTTAGTGGTTTTTTTACCAGCCACTCCCCAAGGGCTGCCTTACACCCCACCCACACCCATTCCCCACAGGTGCCACAGGACATGTGACCCTGACAATAAAAGGGAGCAGGAGCACGTGACCTGGGCCAGTTCTACACCCTAACCAACCATGTCAGAGTGGTCATTGCATATGCATGAGAGCCTAGGGCCCCACGACATTACAGTGACCACAGACCCACGGAGGTGATTGTGCCCCCATCCATTTCTTTTTGCCTCTTTTCCCTTCATCTTGTGTATGTCATTCACCAAGGCTGCAAAAAGTAATCACAGTCGTCAATATTTTCTCCAGAAACGTCGCAGTGAATACTGTTTCATCTCCATCTATGCTTCTTCACGAAAACGGAAGTGATGTCTGCTCTTGACTTCCACGTCCATGTTGGTGGTAAACAACATGAGGCTGTTATAAAACGATTTCAAAGCGATATAGCATCAACAGTCAAGACTCCACGCTTAGTGGTTGCCACAGGCAACTGCTCACGTAGAGTGTATATGACCATGGGTGTCCGCAGGGGGGGGGCAAGGAGGGGCGCTTGCCCCCCCTGGAACACCCACCTTGCCCCCCCTGCAGACGCCCATGCTTTTACGGATGCCTTTTGTCTATAATTCTAGGACCTGCAGGGAGCAGAGCTGTGCCCTGCCTGAGGCCTCAGCTCCCTGATGGGGCGCCTCGCACTCCTCCTCGCAGCCCCTCCCGCCCATTGTCATTCTGTCTGTGGCTGATTATCCCGTACAGAATGACAATGGTCAGTTTGAGTTGAGAAAGCACCTTGCTAACAACCTGATCTTTGTCTAAGTGTGTGGGCCAATCCAGCTGATCGTGACGAGCCTTTGAAGAGCTCGCACTCCTGCAGGCATGCACAATACTGGTGTGTGAGCGCCGAAATTCGGGGCATGAAGGAGATCATCTGGGTTCACTTTCAAGGTACTGTAAAGGAGGAGCAGAGCGATCTCCACTGCTGTCCTGCAACCTCGTAAGGCTGCATTTCAATACCGCAGTCGAGCCCCAGAGTCCCTGAGAAACACTGCCAATCTCATCTACAAGGTACCGGGGTCGTACCAGAGGGTGTTTGTGGTAAGTTCATTACAGCTGAAGCGCTTGATTTTGTGAGATGCAGCACAAGCTGGTTTCACTGTATTGTGCAGCGCCTTATGTTCTGTGCCATGTTCACCTGGATTGGGATTGGAAAGGTAGGGGATGTGAAAGAACAGTAGTGTGCACATGTGTGTGCTGTCCTGGGGGTTCCCACCCTTCACACCACCAATTATGAAAGATAGATCAGTAAAAGGATGGATTGATGAGTGAAAGGGTGGATGATGGGCGAGTGAATGGGTGGATGGATGAGAGGAAGGATGGATGGATTAATGAATTAAAAAGTGAAAGGGTGAATGAATGGATGTATGGATGACTGAATAGATGGATGGGTGGAAGAGTGGATGGATGAGTGAATGGAGCTTGGGTGAAAAGGTAAATAGTTGGATGGATGAGTGAATGGAATTCATGAGTGGAAGAGTGGGTGGATGAGTGAGAGGATGGATTGGGTGAAAGGTTGGATGGATGATGGATGAGTGAAAGGATGGATTGGGTGAAAGGGTGGATGGTTGATGGATGGATAAGTGAAAGGGTGGCTGGATGGGTGAAAGGGTAAGTGGTTGGATGAAGGAGTGGATGGAGGAGTGAATGGATAGATTCGGTGAAAGGGTGGATGGATGATGGATGGATTGGGTGAAAGGGTGGATGGAGGGATGGATAAGTGAAATGATGGATGGAAGAATAGACGTTGGATAGGTTTGCAAATGGTTGAAAAGGTTTGGATATGGATGGGAACACAGATGGAAGGACAGAATGAATGGTGAAAGACTGAATGGTGGATGGAAAAAAAAATAACATAAAGTACATTTGAAATGGTGGATGTCAGGGGTTTGATGGAAGGATGAATAGCTAGATCCCTGAACAAGAGAGCTCTTCTGGGGAGGGTTGTGATGACTTACTTCGCTTTCTCAGTGCCATAAGAGCTTTAGTACAAAGTGGGAGGTATTTCACTTTTCTGGCTACTCCCTTGCCTTTGTATTACTATTCTGTATTTGCTGTGTGCTTATGTGTGGGATTCATTCATCATGAACACGACATTTCGAGTGACACCCAACTGCTACTTGAATGTTACACTAGTAATTGTAAATGTTTGCTTTGTTTTAGGTGTAAGGTTTTAGGGAGAGCGTCAGAGTACCATAAGCTGTTCTTGAGATGTATATTGTGTTTGTAACAATAGACAAGGTGTCAAAAATAAACTATGTAATAGTCTATTGACAGTGCGTTCTTTATAAAAGCTGCAGGGAAAAGCACCTTTGTGACTTCCGTCAGCTCGTGCAACTCTCTGCAAAGCCCCCATAAGCAAAGTCAGATTCCATATTTTAAGTTCCATTTGCTTAAACAACCATAATGTTTTCCCTGTAGAGGGTTCATCACAGCAATCCTCCCTTTGGTTCACCTCTGCGTGCCACGTTACATCTCACAATGGCACTCAGATATGAGATGCTAGTAACAAAGTCTATCCGAGCAGACCTTCCTGAGCACTTTTCTCACCATCCATGTCTGCTCAAGACCATGAGTTGTAAACAAAATATCAGACTGGCTAACCCAGGCGGGTAACCATATAAATAGATTATTATCATATGAAATACCTCAAAAAGAGCTGCACAGTTGCTCAAAGCGGTGCGCATACCAAAAAAACGTGAAGTGCACGATTGTCTCAACCTGATGTAAACTTAATTTGACTTGTACTTAAGTGGTTGTCTATTTATTTACTTACTTTTATACTATTGCGCAACTTCCTCTGATGTGTCTGTAAAACGTACCTTTTGTTCCGAAGATTTGCCCTGAATTTTGACCTTCTGTCCTGAATTTTTGTCCTGAATTTTCGTCCTGAATTTTGACCCTTTGTCCTGAATTTTTACACTTACCATCCTGAATTTGCGACCATGTCAGTTGGTCACCCTACATTAACTTGTGAGTTCACTTCGGGGCGCAGCGTTCACACATGACGTCACCAAAATTTCAGAGTTCACCCGAACGTGTCTGCAAAGTATTCACCAACGCATCCATGGTACTTACAATGTGAAATGCTCGGATGCGCAGATCTGGACAGGACTTAAGCCCAGAAGCATAACTGAAGCACGCACCTCCACTAGCAGGGAAAAGATACGCTACAAGCCACGCAGGAACCATGAGCCTCCTTCCCCGCCACAAACGTCCTGCTCAGCCCCCATTCCAGAACAGGGATTTCTCAAGAAATCTTCTGCATGTGGCAGGCTCTTTTGTTGCCGATCTTCATCTCACATTGAAGTGACCCCTCAGCCAGGGCTTTAAATGGGCCGGGTCCCCCGGGTCGCAGAGGACTTTGCAATGGGTCCTTATTATTATTCCCGGATGTTGTGTTTCTGTATTTTTTCCGTGTAGCATATTACGCTTGTAAAGCGCCTACTTTGATCTGAGCCACCACCAGGTGCTAAGAACGAGCCATGGTTGAATGCTAAGCATCCGAGAATGTGATTTTTATGACCCCTTCTGAGAGGCCCAGAACCAGCCCGAGCCAGAACGCCTATGAACGGTTTCAGCGACCCTCCCTGCCCCCACCCTTTGTTTTCTTTTAGCCTGGTGCCACCGAGGTGATAGCCTTGCCTGAAGGCAGGGATTTCACCTAAGCACTTGATGTGTTGTGAATATGAGCATGGGGTGGGAGTGGGAAGATGTGCACAGCAGGGGGAAAGGGATGGCCAGTGCAGGTGACGCTTTTCTTTTGTATAGGAATTTCTACTGGTGTCATAGCCCAGGGTTTGCTGTCTGTGCACTTGTATAAATGTGTATTCCATACATGTACACAGACAGCAGACCCTGAGCTATGACGCCAGCAGGAATTACTTTTCAAAGGAAAAGCGTCACCTGCACTGCCATCCCTTTCCCCCTGCTGTCTGTGCATGTGTATGGAATACACATCCACGGCGCTGCTCACCAGATGAATGGTGAACAGTGCCATGGATTTGTCTCTTTTTGCATCCAAGGGCACCGACGAAGAAGTAGAGGAGGCCCTGGCAAGGAGAAACCAGGAGACATTTGACCCACATTTATCTACACAGTGAGACCTTCAGGAGGGGCTGGATGCCAGGACGACAGTGCTCCTGATCAGCCCGACTCCACTGATTAGTATCAGAAGAGCAGGCAGCAGTTTTTAAGTAACTTTAATGCATTCTACAGCATCAGCATTGCCTACTGGGTGCATATCTAGGTTACTCTAAGTGAACAGTGTTCTAGACTTACATGCGTGGAAACGTCAAGGACAGTCCCTTCCGGATGTGCAAATGTAGTGTAGGCTCTTATTGTTCAGCTTTTGGGGTGCCAGGGGGTAACTTTAGGTTTCAGGTTGGGTGTGAGTTTTAGGGTGCCAAGGAGTAATTTTAGGGTTCAGGGTGGATTGGGGTGCCAGGGGGTAATTTTAGGGTTCCGGGTGGGTATGGGTTTTGAGGTCCAGGGGGTAATTGTAGGGTTTAGTGTGGGTATGGGTTTTGAAGTGCCAGGGGGATAATTTTAGGGTTCAGGGTGGGTATGGGTGTTGGGGTACCAGGGGGGTATTTTTAGGGTGCAGTGCGGGTATGGGTTTTAAGTGGCCAGGGGGATAATTTTAGGGTTCAGGGAGGATATGGGTTTTGGGTGCCAGGGGGATAACTCTGGGGCTCATGGTGGGTATGGGTTTTGGGGTACCGGGGGGGGTAATTTTAAGGTTCAGGGTGGGTATGGGTTTTGGGGTGCAAGGGGGGACATTTACGGGTTCAGGGCAGGTATGGGTTTTTGGGTGCCAGGGGGACAATTTTAGGGGTCAGGGCGGGTATGGGTTATGGGAAGCCATGGGGCTAATTTTAGGGATCAGGAAATGTATGAGTTTTAAGGGGCCAGGGGGGTAATTTTAGGGTTTATGTGTGCTGTAATTGTTGTCCAGTTTCAAATGCAGAATTCACCACTTTCTTTTCTCAGCTTGGCCTGATTGTCTGCCTTTTAGCCCCGCCCCTTTTGATTAACATTAGCCACGTCCCTTCATCCCCTTGCTAGACTTGTAAGATCTCAGGGGATGGAGGTGGTATCATACGCCGATGACACCCAGATTATGGTTTCACTCACTCAGTCCTCTGTCATAACATCTGCCTCTAGCTTCAGGTCCTGTATGCAACATGTTGCGGACTGGATGGTTATCAACTCCCTGAAGCTAAATGGCGACAAGACTGAGGTCTTGGTCTTTGGGAAGGACCAAGATGTCTGGTCGAGTGAGTGGTGGCCTTCCTCTCTTGGCATCTGCCCCACTCGACACTTCACTCTCGATGTCCCTACAGGTGAATCGGACTATTGCGACCTGTTGGGGCGTGATCAAGACGCTCAACAGAATTCGCAGCTACTTGTCTCTTCAAGCACGCAAGCAGATTGCAGTCTCCCTTGTTGGTTCCAGACTAGATTATTGCAACTCTCTCTACATGGAATCCAACAAGGGCCTCATACACCGGCTGCAAATCGTGCAGAATGCTGCTGCCCGTTTTGTCCTAGATCTCCCTAGGGCTTCCTCTGCTACTGCTGCGAGGAGAGACCTTCATTGGCTGCCTATCCAGCACAGAATTTATTTTAAAATTCTGTGTCTGACCTACAGAGCTCTCGAGGACGGACCTAAAGGTGCCATCAGCTCCCTGCTTACCCGTTACCATCCTACTAAGGTGTCTTCAATCTTCGGGACTACTCCAACTCGTTGTCCCTCGTTTCAAGCTCACCAGGTGGGGAGCTAGGGCCTTCTCCGTCGCTGCCCCCCAACTCTGGAACTCCTTGCCGATGGAGATCAAGACTACCCTCTCTATTGCTGTTTAAAAAGGCCTTAAAAACGTGGTGCTTTTCTAGAGCCTACACAGGTTGAGTTGCAGGGTTCTTTGTTATGAGCTTGATTTGGAAGTAGGCGCCTTGATGCCCATTGGGCTAAGTTTGCGCACGATAAGACCCCTTTTATTATTATTATTATTATTTGCCAGGTTAGCCCCCCCCTGGAAAAATTTCTGTGGATGCCCATGTATATGACTAAGTTCACCACATGCATGTCAATACTCCATATCATAATGTTCATTAGGCATGATGTATACATTAGTCATTAGGAATAAGTGCAATGTACCGTGCAACTGAGGGGCGTGTGGAGAGAGAATACTTTATGCTCTCCTAGACTTACAAGCACAGAGAGCGAGGGCCACTGCTCTAGTAAGCAGAAACCCGTTCCACATATTTGTACTGCACTGTCTACCGTGCTTTACATTTTCACAAATACGCTTGTTTTGTTTATTTTAAACTTAGTTTAGCAGACACGTTTCTAACTATACGAATGAAAATATATGCGGGCATAATTCGGCCATCCCGTTCTGCTGTAGTGAAAGTACCTCATACATTTCCCAAACTAATTCTTATCATCGCCGATAGCTAACTTTAAATAGAAATGTTGCTCTGCTGGCGATTTTTCCAAAGTACTCAGTAAAAATTGCAAATACTATAAATATGTAGCTGAGTTTCATGTTATTTTATGGCTCTTGACACTGGCACGGAGGGCTGACATGCAAGGTGTGTGACGTCGGTTAAAACGACTGCACTGCTCAAGGATCCCAAGGACCAAGGGCCATACACGTTGATTGTTTCAGATGAGAATTCATCGCCCTTGGTGTCTATGGTAACGGGCTCGAAATTAAATAGTATGAAAAAAGAAAAAAGTCACGTGCAAGAAAATAAGCAACCCATCCACAACACTGTTACCGTTGAGCCTATGTTGCACCGAAGAAGAGGAAGGATAAAAGTCTGAGTCAGTCTGACCGACAGACAGACGCACACACAGCACCACATTTGGGTAACGTGCAAGACAATAAGTAACCAATCCACAACACTGTTACCGTTGAGCCTATGTTGCACTGAAGAAGAGGAAGGATAAAAGTCTGAGTCAGTCTGACCGACAGACAGACGCACACACAGCACCACATTTGGGTAACGTGCAAGACAATAAGTAACCAATCCACAATACTGTTACCGTTGTGCCTATGTTGCACCGAAGAAGAGGAAGGATGAACGTCTGAGTCAGTCTGACCGACAGACAGACGCACACACAGCACCACATTCGGGTGGCCTGCACAGTTTCAAGGGAGAGAAAGGAAGAACGGGAACCAACTTGCCATCCTCACTAGCTCCCGATTTTAACTGTTTTATCTGTTTCAGTGTTGTGACGTCACTCCTCCGATGAGAACAACAATGTCAAAATGGATGTTAAATCTAATGTTCTGAAATGTGCATTTAATAATTGTCAAAAATGTTTATTTATTAAAATTTTCATTTTATTTCATATTTTAATAAATACGGCCAGGGGGGCCCTGTCCCCCTGACTTCCAAAGACCCACGTCTTGACTTGTTGAATTAAGTAATGCCTTTTGTAAAGTAAGGAGGGGGGTGGCCGGTAGTCCCAGACCATGCAGCCACGAGGCATTCGAGGAGTGGGAAGGATGGAGGAGCGCGAGGACAAGACACCGTCTTACCAAGAGCTGTGCTCACGTTACCGTCCGCACGATGGCGCAGGTAGGTAAGAGCTCGTTCCTGGGGTGGTATCATTATGAGCTCCTCTGGCGAAATGCAAAGCCCATCTTGATCCACCCTCTGGACTCAAATTGCCTAACGGTTCACACGCCATGCAGCGCAGCAAGACTTCCATATCAAAGCCGACGGTGTCAACGGGCCTGGGGCCGAGAAGGGCAGGAGGGTGCAGACAGCAATCAAGAGCAAGGCTCGTGTCACAGCTGGGGAGATGGCTCAGGAGGCTGCAAGATAACCCCTGGGGCACATTTATCAAAAGTTCAAGCAACACAGGGCAGTAATGTAAAGCTGTTGTTCTGCGTTGGTGAACAGGAGAGAGCTGAAAAGCACCATGTCTAGAAATAAATAACCCTCCTCCGCTTTCTCCCTGCACTGGCACACTTGAAACTGCCTAGCATCAACCCAGGCACCTTTTAATTAAATAGTGCAAAGGTGCAGGCGCTATGGGCAGCGTTGTTTTAGCACATTAAGGGATACCTTCCTGTACGAAAACAAACGAATGATGCATTTTTTCGTATTTCTATGTGTGATGCACAATGCATCACACATAGAAAGAGGAATTCACAAGGAGGAATAAACATATTTCTCATTGTTACGCCTCTCTGTGGTAGGCGTACTGATTTCACATAATCCCAGCTTTACAAAGATTACTAAATATAGATTTGCATGAAATCCATGGATGGATGCTGGGAAACGCCCATGCCTCACCTGTGGAATGCCTACCACTATGAATTGTAAGTCAGTTCAACACAAGCCGCTGCACTGCATAACATCCCTTTACAAAGCCACTCAAGGCCATGCAAATCAGGCCTTGGGTGGCTTCGTAAATCCCAAATAAGCCTTTGTATTTCCCTGCATCGCCTTGTGTGATGTAAAGGCTTAGGAAATGGGGTCTAAGGCCATGGACAGGAATTCCATTAAGAGGAGATAATTGTGTGCAAACTGAGCTGCTCGCTGTTAAAAAATATCTGTGAGGCAGGCAAGAGCATGGAAGGGAAAATAACAAGGAAGACAGCATGTGAGAATAAAGGAGATTGTGAGAAGTGAGAAAGGCATGGGGGGGGCACAACTACATGTGATTATGAAGAGGAAAGGGACATGGATTTTAATGAGATGCAAACACTCAAATGCGATTGAAATGTGGCAAAGAAAAAATAGTCCATAGCAGTGGATAGGGAGGAAAGACACTGAATCACAAAACAAATGAAATAGACAACCAACCCATCCATTTATGACCAAGGGGCCCACTTTATGTATATGTTATGTACGGAAACAATAGGTCTGAGTACATACAACCTTAGCATGAATTAATGATGCATCCATCATTACCATGCTGCCTCTTTGTTATACATTTGTTATGTTAGTATGCCTGCTGTCAGAGAAGTGTTAGGGTCTGTTCCTTACCCCCCCCCCAGCTGACCCTCTAAATCGGAGTCTGATAAAACTTCTGCAAAACAAGCTGAAGCCCCACCCAATCTCAATTGAGTCTCTCGGTCCTGCCGGACTACACTAACCACAGATTTCAGGAGGCTCCCCAGTCCTGAAGATGATCTAAAATAAATATAGATCGAAACGTTGTCGACTTACCCAAGGAAATATCACCCCCATTGTATATATTCATGTGGTCTTTTACCTTCTTGTTGTGTGACATTCCGTTTTTCACTATGTTCACTCGTGTCACGTTATGCACCTTGTCACTCATATGAGCACCTGAAACTTTTTTGATAAATGTTGAAAAAGAAAATAAAATTATTTTATATGTACCTACACCCTTAGCTCCCTAGCGTGAATTAATCTTACGCCTTTCTTCTCTTAGGACCTTATTAGGCCACCCCTGAACCATTGTTCCTCCAAAAAAAACATTATCACCCCAGGTTCGCTTTATGGGGTACCCTTGTTTTCAAGATATAAACAAATCCAGTACCTGGGCCATTGGAAGTGTAATCTGGTGATCTTAAGAGGAGAATCCACACATTGATTCCCAGCACCTGTTTTATCGATCCACTGCTGGAAAAGATTGATGTATCACCACTGCGTTCCCTGAAGCTAGGGGTGGGCAGAGCTCATGGAGTTGCACTAAGCGGAATTCCGCTGAGTTGCATTAAACTCCATGAAATTGCATGGAGTACCGCGAGTAGTAGAAGTTACTTCACTCACCCTCCCCTAGTGGCATTACTGGCCTACATGCTGGTGAAGATATCTTACAATGCACTAAACAACGTCTTCCTCTTCTGCTCCACCTACCAGGTGCCCTAATGGGCTGTGCCCTTCGCCTCCAGCCTCATCCTTTGCAGTGATGTCTTTAACCCCTTCATCATGTTCCTGAAGCACAAGGAGGCAAGGGACTGCTGCTGCCATGTTTTGAGGTGCAGGTGACGATGGAAGGGGGGATGTTGGTGAGTCTGGTGCAGGCCGCTGAATGGCCTGTAAAGAGATAAGTTAACCTGACTCTACACTCAGATGCCAGACTGCCAGTAAAAGGGGGGAATATAATAAAATGAAGAAAGAAAGCTTCTTGTCTGCGTTCGTCCAGTGCCATCAGGCTCCTCTACAAGCAGTCAGCTAAACTCGCACTGCAGCTGGTGAGGCCTGCCCGCACTCTTGGAAGGGGTGGTATTAAGTTTGGTGAGTGCACCAGCAGGTAGGGCCGGGCCAGCCTCCTTCCAGACTGTCTCCTGGCTCTCGCATACTGTGCAGGCCTTGGAGCTGGGACAAACCCTCACCCCCAATCAAGAGGCAGGGGGTGAATTTTCTAGGGAGGGAGAGGATGGTGGGAGGTCTCTCAGACCCAGAGGACAAGGGAGGGAGATGGCCGGTTGCCAAGGAGAACCAGCAGAACTTAGAGTATGAGGAGGTCATGGGCCACACCTGGTCCCTTGATCTGAACGTGGATTGGTAATGGTTCAACGCCCATGGTTGATCAGCCCAGAGAGTGACTTTTCACAAGTAGGACTTTCATACTCACCCACTCTCTGTCTCTCGCTAACTGCCCACTTCCCCTCCTCCTCCTGCTGTCTGCGGCTTGGAAAGGGATCACTTCAGTACTGAAAATGAGGCTGGAGATCCTGTGAGACAGGCATCTTTGGACATGGTAATCAAATACTGTGTACAGCTCCTGAGTTCTCTCTTGTCTACATAGCCATTGGTGGGTGCGGGTGAACTCTGCTATGCAGCACAGGCCAAGTTTTTGCCAAACCCTGTCCTCAAAGTGGAGTGCAGAGTGACAACAACTCTGTGAATGTTGCCGAAGGAGCAGAGTTTACTGCTCACCTTTACCTGAAGCATGGTCCCTGCTTGACGCATCAACCACAGCTTTCACCGGAGGCCTGAGCTGACCATCACAGCATGTAAGAAAAATTGCAGTAGCATGAGTTTGGGGCACTGTGTCACCGAAGACCATAGCACCCAATCTAACTCTGACGCAGCACATGCTTCACAGCTGTTACATCGATGCAGCATGTCTGGATTTTCAACGCATCCTCCCTGGGCACTGATTCTTCATTGACACCGCACCGCAGTAAGGAACCAAGGCCACATGTCCGGAAGTGGATGCATCACCTCCCCTGCCAGTACAGAACCGACGCACCACCTTCCCTGTCTAGCAGTAAGGAACAGACGGATCACCTTGCGTGCCAGTAGGGAACCGACGCATCACCTTCCCTGTGTAGTAAGGAGCCGATGCAGTACTTTGCTTTTTCGGTACCTCACCTCCCCTGCACCTTGTACAGTCTTTGATTTTTGAACAAATCTAAGGTAATTTGTGCTAAAACAAATGCATCCATTGATTTCCATGAACTAAACTTACTTAATCTTTTAGAAGTGATATTTTGACTTGTGTATGTTGGATTTCTGTTGCTTTGGTATTGTTTTATGCAGATAAATCTTTGCTATTCTTCTAAACTGGCATGGACTACTTTTGTAGTGTTTTCACTGTGCTATTGTGCTTGTGTGTGCAAGTACCTTACTCATTTCCTCTGAGATAAGCCTGACTGCTTTTGACAAGCAACCACGGGGGTATGCAGGGGTTGTCTTAGCTGTGTGACTCCCTTACCCTGTCTAGAGTAGGGGTCCCTACTTTGACGGTTGCAAACCACTGCAAGCTAGAGGCCCTGCAAAATTGTACAAAGACAAGTCTGACAATAATCCCACTCTGGCAGTTCTCCGGTAGGCTGCATGCTGGGACGCTGATTTCAGAGCAGGAAGGGCTGTCAAGACTTAACCAAGCCCACCGGGCCCTATTCTAGTTAAACATGTTATGCTATGTCATGTTAAGTAGGATTAAAAAAACAGATTTTTCAAAAGGTCTCTTGGCACTGCAGTAACACTGTGTCTGGAATGGTCTCCACACTATTCCACTATATCTCATAGGCCTGTTTAAATAACCATGTCTTCAGACATTTTCTAAAGCAGTTGTCTTCAGACATTTTCAAAAGGAGTTGAGAGATTTGCCTAGGCAAAGAGTTCCACAGGATAGGGGCTATCACAGAGAAACGTCTGCCCCAGACCTACTATTCTGATATTTAAAAACAACCAATTTGGTAACATTGGTGGAACTTAGACTGCTTAGAGGAACAGAGAGCCCATTTGTGCATTTAAACACCATGCAGCATACCGTGAATTGTTTCTATTGTTTCACAGAAAGCCAATGAAGTTGCTTTAACAGAGGTGTGGCATGGGTATATAGTGAGTGACAAAAAACAAACCTAGCTGCATCATTTTTAATCACTTAAAGTGTATGCATGATGACATTAGGCAGATCAGCTTGGTTCACATTAGCTTAGTCCAGCCTGGAATAGATATCCGCTGTGCTATCAGTTTTAATGCTTCAAGTGTCAGTAGTGGAGTTATTGTCCTCCTCATTTCTAGCAAGAACATGCACTTTGACACCAGAGAGCTCATTTAAGTCTGCTTGGAAACATTTTCATCGACTGCTCTCAAGCTCTAAACTGCAGGGGAGAGAGGCGGTAACAGGCGTAATTCAGTAGGCCACTAGTGTTGATTCCAAGAGAAGATCTTGTTATTCATTAAGATCACCTCCGTCTTGTTTGCATTTAATCTTAGTTGTTTCAATTCCATATACCCAGCAATGTACCTCATTGTATCTTGAAAATGAGCATATACGGTTGAAGTACCATCCAAGTGGAACAATAGCGGAGAGTAGTCAGCATAGTTATAGACACTGCAGCCTTTGTCTAGCTATCCACAGTACATAAGTTGGATAAATGTGGAGACATATAGGATTCTTAGGGGACCCCAACGACCAATTTTTTTGCCTGCTATGTAAAAGACCCTAATCTGACTAGTTGTGTACATTCCTTGAAAAAAGATTTAATCCAGTGAAGTGCACCACCTTGTATCCCTGCTTCCTTCACCCTTTCAATCAGAATCTTGTGATTGAGCGTGTTGAAGATGGCAGATAAGTCTAACAGTACAAGCACAGCATCTTTCTCCTGGTCTTCTTTCCATCTTAATTCGTCTAACACAGACATATGTACACACTTTGTGTTATGTAAAGGGTAAAAGCCAGCTAGAACAGAGTGAAGAGATACGGTGTCCTGTAAGTGCTTACACAGTTCAACAACATGAGCCTCTGACAGTTTTGCCGTGGAAGAGATCAGAGAGATCTGCCTATAGTTTTTTAATACCACTAGATGCGCTCCCTGCTTTTTCCTGAAGTGTGGGTCTGGTTTGAACACTTTTGCCAGGGCGGATTTGGTTTTCTAGTCTGGCCATGAGTGGTACGGTGTAAAAACATGAGGTGACCGTTTCTTGGGGGATAAGTAGGTCACCAATGGAGGGGTTGACTGTGCAGCAGCCCCATAAAATCTGCACTTCTGAAACTGAATTTCAACCACTTGTGACCTGTTCACAAAAAAAGAAAAGATCAGAAAATCACAAATTGGGGCTTATGTCTCAAACTGAGCATGCTTTTTTGTTTTGTTTGCAATTTAGAAACATTCCTAAAAGCACACCTGGAAAGCTGCACTCGGCACAGATTCCCAGGCACACATCTGGGAATGTATTTGACTTTTTAAGAGTTTCCTATTTTCCCAGGGCAGAGCTTGTGTAGGGGAAATGTGGTCCTCTGTGATCGACAAACACTATCATTTGGTTTAAAGTTTGGGAATGCCCTCAATTATTCATGTTAATGGGTGTTTCCAAATGTCCAAGGCAAACCACATGTTGGAATGCCTTCTTCCCACTCCTTGAGTAGGGATTTTAAGTGATACTTTCTCCACACTTGTGGCGTAAATCATGTATGCCTGCTAGAAATGCCTTTGTGAATTTCTAGCAGACTGAAAAAGATAACGTAAATTGCAAACTGAAATTTTCAACCAAATTTACATTTGTGAATAGACCGCCTTGTCTACAAAACTTGACACACTTCTGAAAGAAGTGAGACATCTCCTATTATAAAGCTCAACTACTCTACCATGCTCTTCCTGGGAACACACAGTTAACTCACAACTCCTACCTATCCCAATGCACATCTACAAAACCTCATGCATGTTTAGGACTCACAGTAATCAAGAACCTAGACCTAGAAGAACCTCCCCTTTCATGAACACTAAAGACAAGGAAGGCTTGCTCCAATTACATAACTCAGAAAACTCTTATAGAAGAAAGCTTGATGTCTTAAATATTCCCCCACATTGAGAGAACTAGGAAAAAGAAGATGACAAGTAAAGGGTAAATAGGCTAACCTGTCAAATGAAAATACCCCAACGGCGGACCTTCAAATCTGCACCTCATGCTTTGTTTTGTACATCTGAGGGTTCTGCACAAAATTACTCCAGCACCTGCCTTTTTCTGTGCCGCTGTGTTCCAGATCCTTAGTCAATAAAGCAAATGAAGGTGCCCAAGGTAGAGAAGAAAATAAACTTGACTGGACTTCTGTACCTGGCATACCTCCATTGGCTTTATTAAATATGCTTATCTGCAATGCTTATCTGAAATCAAGAGTACATCATCTGGCATGAACAGTATAATGACTACCTTAACGTATCATTAGATACTGGAGTCACTCTAAGAATTCCGCTCAACCAGTGATGGGCTTTCTCATCCCCCCCAGAGTACTCTGGTATCCATTGATAGGAGGAAGATTCATTTGTGGAGGTTTGTAATTTGAAGGTTATAAATAAAAATGGTGAAACCTAAAGCCACCCACACCACATTATTTACCAGGCCACTGAAGACAAAATAACTTTTGTTGAACAACTGATTGAACTCTTCACTGAAAAATCAATTTCTACTCTAACTATATTAACCTGGATATGTCATATCCTGTAATATAAACTAAGAGAAGCTTAAAAGACTAAGGGGCATATGTATCAAGCCCTTTTCCTGTTCGCAAACAGAATTTTTACGTTTGTGAACGGGAAAAGGCCTTTTGGGATGTATCATCCCAAAAGGCCATAGTAAAATAGGGAATCTCAAAATTTGCGATTCCCTATTTTGCAATTGCATTTAAGGAATCGCAAATTGCGATTCCTTCAATGCAATGCAGGGAGCAGCCAAGTTGTGCGATTTTAGCATACAAAATCGCAAATTACCATTTACGATTTCTATGAAATGTTTCAAAGTGCCATGTGACACACATACATGCCTTTAGGGCATGTATGTGCACCAGATGTGCACACATACATATTTCAGGGGTGCAACAGGGTGTCCTTTTGACACCCTTGCACCCTTCCAAATGCATTCGTAATTTGCGAGTGCCTAATGGGTACTCGCAAATTTTGAATGTCTTCCAATTCATTCCTTTGGGCTCTAGGCCAATAGGAATGAATGAGAAAGTATTATTGTGATTCCTACATACATTCCATTTTGCAAGTCAGATGCTGTACTCTGTCAACACGTGACAGATTTTCCTTCCACTGTATTACAAGTGTCATTGGATATAAAGCACCTATATTAAGGTGGGGCAGGACAACTTTCATGTTTGTGATGGAGTATTCCGTCTGCTAAACTCTAAATAAAACCCTCTGTTGTCTTACAGCTAATGTGATTTTTTCTTTACAATTACTTCTTTCAGCACTGTGGGAAGCCACAATTGTATTTTAGATCTCCTTATTTTAACAGGTTTGATGCTTAAGGAAGGAATCAGTCTCTCTGGATTAGTTTAACCACTTCCTGGTGCCTTTCATAAATAAATAATCTGAATCATGAACCTATCAGTAGCATTTGACACAGTAACTTGTTCCACTCTCTTAAGGAAAGAATGAATCTGAATGACACACAAATTCCTTGGCTGGAGGTTATGTCATACACTCACAAATGCTTCTATGCTCATCAAGTACTGACCCTATAGACCTTTCCTGTGTCTTCTCTTTTCACATTGTGCAGAGACCGCCTTGACTCTGTACTCAAGCACTCAGATAGTTTAAAATGTGGTTCCATTTTCATGCCTATTACTCGAGATATACAGGAAAATTTCCTCTGAAATTAAATTGATTAATTGGAAAGAGCTGCCACCAAGACATTCAGTCTTGGATAAGTGTACTGAGTCCTCAGGGACCCTGAGGGGACACACCCCATGATTTGTACCGCATTGAGTTGTCTGAAATGTTTGGGGTCATACCTGGTAGATTGCAATTAAATTCAATTCAATGAAACTTTATTTCGGCCAATTCGACCATAAAAGCATATATACAATAACATACATTTCATTTGGTAGATTTCATAAGCCCTAAAAGTTAACTGCGAACTTTGTGGTGAAAATAGAAAAGTGCCACTTATCTCTCTTCTCTGTCACAGTGTTATGTTAATTTTAGAAAGTGTGTCAGAGAATTTCACATATGCAGGAGAAAGTGATGTACCATGTATAGCTGCCAACGTTTCAGATTTCTATGTGTGACATTTTCATAATTTCTGTGTAATTATGAGTGACATTTCAACGACCATGAGGTACACTTTCTCACAAGCAAAATTAAGCAATTTAGGAGGAAAACAAATAAATATCAGAATTTACACCCATTTAAGCCACAAGAAAAAAAGATTTTAAAACTACTGCAAAGCACCAGAAATTGAAAGGCACTAATCTAGTTCCCTTGTAACTTTATCGTACTGTTGAGCTGGGTAGGACGGCCCTGTTCTGCTGGAAAGATTGTTGCATTGACTGGAACACAGTGCCACCCATGGTACTATAATTGCATGCAGCGCTAGTCCACTAGCAAGCAGCAGCGGCAAGCACCGATCGGGTGATAAAGGGGCGGTGGTGGGGAGCAGCATGGGTGTGGGAGGGAGGTTAAATTAAAAAAAATTGAATTTACCTGCTTACCTCTCCTCCTGGTCACTGTCTCTCCTCCTCCAGTTGGCCGGAACAGGAAGCAGCCTGGAGGCACCCATGCTCTCCTGAGCCAATCACAACATAGCAACACATTGATTGGGCTGAGCACCGTTTCTCGGCGCTCAGACAGGGGATGGGGCCTGTGCTGTGCATCTTCTCCACCCAGGCTGTAATGCCGCCTGGGTGGAGAAAGTGCGCAAGACTAGTTTGGGCAGCCCAGAGGGCTGGCCAAACAGTCATTGCACACATGGGACTGGGGGCAAACCACTCCTTGGCTGCTCTGTCAGCCCTGCCCGCCTTGCAAAGCTGACGTGCACAGAAAAGGAAAAAATAAAATGACAATAACTGAGTTCTTATCATTTTATTTTTTTCCTATACTAGTGAAAAAAAACAGTGGTCCTTCGCGGAGGAGCCACCACCCACCTAAGTTAAATTACAGTAATGTACGCTAACGCTCATTGCTCTAGCAAAGACAGACTGCTTGACTGCAAAGGTGTTACAGTACAGGGGCACGGAAGGCAGCTCAGAATTAAGCCATTTTTACACCAGACGAGTTCAACTAGATAACAGGCAGGCACGGGACATGAGAAAGTCGTCCATCCTGCACTAAGTATAAAGGCATGCAGCGGGCAAACAGCAAGTGATTTAAATTGCTTGTCTGTGCTGCAAGTTACAGACGGGTACGTTCATTTACATTTTTTTAGGCACGGGAGATTAAGTGATTTGCCCAGAATCACAGGATGTTTGAGCCTCTGCCAGACTCTAACCTGGTTCTCTAGCATCCAAGTCGGTGCTCTAGCCCTTAAGCCACATCCCCTTTATAATGACTACTCCATTGGGTGCATATTATTACATCGCAGCCCTAGAACGCCAAGGCTCTGACAGCCAGCACCAGCCTGCCAGCAGCAGCGTGCACACCATAGCTCTTCAGCCACTCCAGCTTAAAGTTTGAGACTGACTCAGCATTAGAACTGCCAGCACTATGGCTTGACATCTGGGCCCGTGGGCAAGCGCTAATGCCTATAATGCGTGACTAATGCATTTCACTGCGGTGATGCAAACCACTACACTGAATGTGTTAGTCTAGGACCTGATGCGTTGTACTTGGAAGGGTTGATCATGTTTATTAAAAACTCAGTGAACAGGTTGCATCAAAGGGTGAATCCTAATTACAAACCAACCCTACTTCACCCTATATTCCTAACTGATTAGTCTGATCACTAGATAACTTTTGACTTGCTGGGTTACCGTGTAGTTTATTTTAGATATCTCTGCCAAATCATGTAGAGCCCGCATAACCTAAAGCCAACAAGTCTGAAGTCAGAGAGTCATCTGTCAGCATCTTTTTAGTAGCTGGTTTATCTACCTTGCCCTTACCTAGATACTATTACCTTTTATACCTTTTTCTTACATGGTACTGTATGGAACGAGGAGGGTCAGCCCAGGCTTGACTTGTGTTTCAGTTGCATGTAATGAGGAACAGTACTCTCTTTTAGATTTCAGGAAGCAGACAGAAACTGCTGATATTGTATCTTACCAGTTCCTTTGACATAGACCAAAATAACACTGTTAACAGGTGTAAAGCACCTGCGAAAGAAAGCTGCTGCAGGGATGAGAGCATCTCTACTCTAGCAGCTTGTTAATATGAGCTGCAGAAAAATGTGTGACAATTGAGCCCACGTTATTTTTCAAACCTGAAAATTCCATGTTAAAATTGAAGCAGCCTGCCTTCTAGTATCTAAACTACTGTCTTACACTTCCACGCACTCTATTTACAAATTCTAATCATACATTTTATGAAAGCTATGCCACATGAGTAACTTGGTCTGCAATTGAAAGAAAGTCTTCATGAGCCTATCGAGGTGCCCTAGGATGAGTCTAGTTACTGCATACAATTATCTTTTTTAATTTCAGTAATTTTTTATTGAAAAAATATATATTTACATGGAGCATAACATATACATGTGAGGAAGAAGAGAAAAAGAAGGGAAAGAAAAGAGAGAAAAAACGCCTGGGGGGGAGGATCCGTTTCACGTTTCAGCGTTTCAGTCTTATTGGAGATAATCCAACCGCCAGTCGTTCACGCTCTTCCTTGTCGCTTGATTCCTCCATCCTCCCATCTTGCATTGATTGTCAATCTTGATCCCCAGCCCCGACCGTGGGAAGGAAAGAGAGAGAGAGTGGAGCAGCGCAGGATTTTGTGGGGTCTGCACTATCAGGTGGGCCGGGTGCTGGTGGCACCTGTAGGGCTGGGTCCCTGGCTGTGTTGCCTACAGGGGTTTATGCGAGGATAGGTAGTTGTCTAGGGACTCCCACATGTTTGACTGTCTATGTGTCTTTGGTGTGTGTTTCGCCGTTATGGTGTCCGCCCCTCTCAGGAATGTGACCCAGTTGAACCATGCTCTAGACGTGGCTTTCCCTGTGTCCTTCCAATTGTTCAATACTGTTTTGACCACTGCTGTCAGCAGCAGGTCGATGAGGTCCCTGTCCTCTTTGGCTGTGATTGAAGGGGACATGAACCCCATTGCTAGGCTGTAAAAATCCAGTTGTAGAGCGGCCCATGTGATGTCGTTTATCAGTGTCTCAATTGTGTTCCAGAACTTCCTAACCTTGGTGCAGTGAAAGAGCAGGTGTGCCAGATCTCCCCTTTGTTTGTTGCAGTTCCAGCAGGAATCACTGTCCCGGATTCCTATGGAGGCTAGGCGGGCCGGGGTCCAGTATGCCTTGTGTATCAGTCAGAATTTGGTCTGGTCTAGAGTCGCCGTTACCTTTTTCCTTGACGTGAATCTCCATAGGTCAGCCTTCTCCTCCTCGCTTAGCACCCTTCCCCCTAGTGTTCCCCAAAACGTCATGACTTTGTTGTTAAGTTTGGTGGATTTGGGGCTCAGGGCTTTGTAGAGGTGTGCTACTTGGTGCCCCAGTTTATTAAGGTTAGTGGCGTATTGCAGGATTGACGGTGTCTGTCCGTTCAGGTCTGCCTTCCTTATTGCTACCTTGATCTTCAGGAAGTTGTACAGTTTTATGCTGTCCAGTTTGTGTTCTTCTTTGAGTGTATCAAAGGTAGTGTGTGCGCCTTGCTTTTGTAGATGGCTTACTGTGGATATGCCGTGCTTGTACCATGAGTGCATGTCCAGTGTTTTGTCTCTGTATTTGATTCTGGGGTTGTGCCATATGGACTCTAACTGTGTTTTCTTTATGCTAGTCCCTAGTAGCCTATCTATACTTAGGAGGGCTGTCTTGGTGTTTCTTAAAATGGGGTTGTGTTTGATTGCAGGGTGTCGGGTGGCAGTAAGCAGAGCAATGGGGTCCATCCCTCTCAGTAGACCTCTTTCTAGTGTGAGCCAGGCCGGGGTATAGTCTTGTTTGGGGGTGAGCCAGTATAGTCCCTGTCTTGCTATGCATGCTTTTTGAAATGTTTTGAAGTTTGTTATGTTTAGGCCCCCTAGGTCTTTCGTCAGTCTGAGTTTCTGTAGGCTAAGTCTGGGTTTCTTCCCTTTCCATAGAAAGGTGTTGAGTAATTTGTCCAATTTTTTGTGGAAGTCCTCTGTATTAACCAGCGGCAGCATGTTAAGCATGTAGTTCACTATTGGTGTGAGCATCATCTTGACCATCTCCACCCTCCCCCACCATGTGGTGAATTTGGGAGACCATCCCTCTTCTCTTTCCTTTATTTTGCGTAGTATGGCTTGTTCGTTCTGATCTAGTGTGGACCTAATGTCCCTCTCAAAAAGGAGGCCTCGGTATTTGATGGTTTTTTTCTGCCATGTAAGCCTGGATGTGCCTAGTACTGTCTTTGTGGTGTGGACGTTTAAGGGTTTGCACTCTGATTTTTCCCTGTTTAATTTGTATCCCGAGACCTGGGCATATTGTTCTATCGTTTCCATCAGGGCCTGGATTGATTTCTCTGGATTTTCGGTGATTATTAGGACGTCGTCCGCATAGGCCAGGCACAGTGAGGCACATAGAATGAGGCCAGACAGACCGCCAGATGCACAACACAGCAAATGACACACAACAACCAAACCCACCTCGCAACTGATATCAAAATAGTGTCCCTGAACGTTAAGAGTCTTAACAGCCAGGTGAAGAGAAGGAAAGTCTTAGAATACCTGGGGAAGCTCAAAAGCGACATATATGTACTACAAGAAACTAGGCTGGAAGCAGAAGACATAGGGCGCCTCAAAGCTAGCTGGATAGGCGAGGTAATGGGATCACCCACACAGAACAAAAAGAACGGGGTGGTAACAATAATTAGCAAGAAATCAAAGCTAACACTGGGGAGCCTGCAGGCGGATACAGATGGTAGAATGCTAGTGACCAGCTTGACAAGAGGCAAAGAAGCAATACATGTGGCCAACATCTATGGCCCTAACACTGACGACAGGCCCTTCTGGGACAAGGTAGGAGAACAACTACACACATTACCACTAGGCGAGCTTCTAGTAGTTGCAGGGGACATGAACCAGGTCCTAGACCCAGCCATTGATAGACACCCGCACAGACCTAGCCAGACATCACAAAAGGGCAATATCCTGGGGAACCTGTGCTCCAAACTAAATCTCAAGGGCCCGTGGCGGCTCCAAAACCCGGACGCCAGGGAGTACACATTTTACTCAAACCCACACAACTCCTACAGCAGAATAGACCACATCCTCATATCAGACACACACACCCACCTACCAGCCCACACTGAGATAGGCCCACGCAGCATTTCAGATCACTCACATATCAGCCTAGTTCTATCAGGGAAACACAACGAGAAGCCAACTCGCAGATGGCGTTTCGACGACAACCTGCTTAACAACACGACAGTGAAGGCAGAGATAGAGACAGCAATAAGAGAATACCTTGCAATTAACGACACCCCCGAAACAGACAGGAACTCACTCAGGGACGCCCTAAAAGCCACTGTTAGGGGGACAATACTCGCCATCAAGGGAAGGCTGAATAGAGAAAGGAACAAAAAGATTGCAGAACTAGAAAAAGAAATCAAACACTTAGAGACAGGACACATAGCAGACTTAGAGGATAGAAACACTATCACGACCTTAACTAAACGGAAATACGAACTGAAAAGAATCCTCAGTGAAAGGGCGGGAACTTGGATAAACAAGTACAAAGACATCAACCTATGTACAGCAAACAGAGCAGGGAAAAATCTGCCATCTTACCTCAAGGGAAAACAGAAACAACACTCAATAGCAGCCATCAGAGACAGAAATAACAAATCCCAGACCGCAAACAAGGAGATACTTAAGGTCTTCAAAGACTTCTACGAACAACTCTACACGAGGGACGTCACCTTACGAGATGACGGAGGCAAGGAACTCCTAGAACGAATATCTACACCAACACTAACTGACAACGAGCGAGAACTGCTCGGCCTAGACATCACAGGGGACGAGATAGGGAGGGCCACAACCAGTCTCAAAGATAACAAAGCACCGGGGACGGATGGCTTCACGGCCGGGTTCTACAAACAGTACCTCCACATACTCAAGCCCACAATGACGAAAGTCTTCACGAACTGAGTCCAAAGTGGACTCATGACTCCGTCAATGGCAGAGGCAAACATAATAGTAATCCCAAAAGAAGGCAGGGACACACAGCAGGCAAAAAACTATAGACCAATCTCACTTATAAACGTAGATTGTAAAATCTACGCTAAGATCTTCGCATCCAAGCTCAACGCACACTTACCCAAGCTCATACACTGTTCACAAGTAGGCTATCTTAAAAACTGCATGTCCCACGACAACACAAGGCTGCTTTGCCACATAATAAACCACTCCTCCAAAAGCAGCAACGCAGCAGTCATGATAGCCCTAGATGCAGAGAAGGCATTCGACAGAGTGTCCTGGCCATTCTTAGATCAGTGCATGCAGAAATTTGGGCTCGGTCCCAGCTACAGGAAGATAGTTCTAGCCCTGTACAACGATCCCAGAGCTCGAGTGGTAGTCAATGGTGGGACATCTGACCTACTCTACCTAGAGCGAGGGACCCGACAAGTGTGCCCGCTCTCCCCAGCCCTTTCCTTCTAGCGATAGAACCACTGCTAAACATGATCAGAACTAACACAGACATAGCAGGGATACCAGTGGAGGGGGAAACCTTCAAACTGCATACAATTATCATCTCATTTGTAGTGAAGAAGAGAATGTCCAGTCAGAGTTGTGACTGTAGAGAACTTTAATATAGTAAAAGTGGAAACGAGAAGACAAACAGCAGAAAAAAACACCAAGCATAATAAAACGGTAATGCAATATAATACAATGGTGAAACCAGACTCTCAGGATATGCCCATTACACACTGTTTCAGGCGTGCAATGCCCATAGGACTAAATGGGCTTCAGCTCTCCTGTTGTGTGTCTCAGCCTGGGCTGCTGCCATTCGAACTGCTGTGGGCTCGGCTCGAAATGTCTGGACTCTTATCTCCGGCATGCCTGAGGTTTTCACAGGTCTTAAAAGGCCATTTGCATATTTACATACCTTTGAAAATAGTTACGGAGACTTCGTTTTTTTTCTGGGTGCTGGGACCTCACTCTGCTTATCTCTTACATTTGTATTTTACATTTACTGTGGGAGTGTGAGAATGCACTTCATGAAAAGAATATCAAGTAGGGTTGCCAAAAGAAACAAGCATCTGCAATGCAAATAGAGCTTGCATTTGTGAGAGTTAGAGTAATTGGTTTTGTAAATGACAATGTCTTTTATATATGTGTTTTGGTTTAGAGTGGAGTGGATGTATGTTGCTTGGGGTGGAATTATGTGGTTTGAATTACAATTGTTAGTTGTGGACTTGTGTGGGGTGGATTTGTGTGGTGTGTAGTGTATTTGTGTAGTGGAATTATGAAACATGGTGAATGGATAGGGGTGAGTGCTGCACAGAACATATGGAAAGGAAGATAGAGAGGGATAGGTAGTTAGTGCACGAAGCAGAGAATGAACTCTAGATAGAGGAGCAGAAAGAATGTGAGAGAAAGAGAAAGAAGCAGAGAGTAGGCCATAGACACATAAAGAGGGTATGCAGAAGAGATGTTAAGAAGCTGAAGAGAGCACAGGTTTAAGCGACGGAAATGTTCAAAAGGCATGGGTAAGAAATTGTTTCTGAAGATCTGAAGTGAACTAACATCAGAGTGGATGAAAGAGTGCGTGAGAGAACGAGAGAGAGGTGTGATATAAAGGGGCATCTAGAGGGACGGGGGAGGGGAGAGGTGGACTTTAGGGAGTGTGAGAGAGGCATGATAGGGCGTAGTGGAATTGTGAAATAAGATGGGGTAGTGTAGGTGTGATGAGAGGGGCAGTGTTAGTGTGATGAGAGGGGCAGAGGCAAATATGCATTTGTGTTCTCCAGATGACTTTTGTGCATGGAGTGCAGTTAGTCTAAGGAGAGCAGACTTACACTCGTAGCGGTTTATTTACAAGGCCCTTGCGCCGCCGGTGCATCACTTTTAATATGAGGAAAAGTGACACACTTGTGGCGCAAGGGGCTTATAAATAAGCCCTGTAATTTATTAACAAAATAATTTGAAACAGCTCTCGGGCATATAACCGGAGTGGAATTTTTATGAGTAGAAATATGATGTCACAGAAATATAAATGAACAGATTACTTGAGGATTTATGCAACAAAATAAATGGCAAGTGTATTAAAAAAATTAAAGGTACCTTAACCACGACAGGTCAGGTTGAATCGGTACAGAGTAGGTTGTGCAATGGGGGCAGCGGGAGGGCAGGAGTGAACTCGTGGTGGAGGGCTGAAGAAAAAGAAAAGTTTAGGACTTATTTTAGACAAACCCCTTCCAGGAGGCGAGTTGTTCCCCTCCTCCTTGCTTCAAGACTGCACCCATTGTGACTCTCAAATCACGCCACTGACAACGTTTAGGACTTCTTTTCAGACAAATGTGATTTATTGGTGGAGCTTTCGGAGAGCATCTCTTCCAATTGCGAAAGAAAACACAGGCAGCCAAGATAAACATTCACAGCGGCCAATGGCACTTAGCTATAACCACACATTCCCAATGCCATGAAAATCAAAATCTAACTAGGTTATATTAAAGTTCAAGGTCGGTATCAAGGCCAAAATTAGGCATCCTTTAAAAGTAACCGCCTTACTTACGAAAGGCACATGGTATTCAGTAAATGCACCAAAACAGTCATGATATGGAGACAGAAAACACTGGCTCAAGCAAACGGGATGAATGTAACCCTCATAGTTCCTATAAAAATAGGAAAGCAACAAAGTAAATAAAGTGACATTCGCAGAAATCTAACAAACACTACCACATTCGAATGTACATATGCGCTCCTTACTTAAGAACCACCACATTCGAATTTGAATATGCACCTTATTTTAGAACCCAAATCAATGGTCTTCGACAATGAAAGTATGCCGCAAGGCCACCTGTCCAAACAGCATCTAAAAATCACAGGTCTATTTTAGTAACCAGGTAAGGTTGAGCTAATCAACCAATCGCAGCAAGTATGGGTGGGAATTATGGGAACTGTAGTGCCTCCATACTTTATGTACATGACTGAAATCCTGGGACTATAATCAAGGCAACCATGGAAAGGAATTCTCGGGTATGCAATGCCTCAATACTTCGTATATGTAATTCAGACCAAATAACAAATAAAATGTGTGAAATACGTGCGTCCCTCTGAAGTGGTAAACAATTTGCATACGCACCATTAAGAAAAGCCCGGAAACCAAACTAAATGGCATCATACATGCTTATTGTATGCGACTAACCCACTTTTAAAGGTTAACAGGCAACACTCCTAACCAGTGCACGGTGGTAGGAGCGTGTAACATCCATCAACCTTTCCGAAGCAAGTTGAAAGCAGCAACAACAAGATTTCTAAAATCGTATTTTCCCTAGTATCTAATGGTAGATGGTACAGTTGATGGGTGCTATCTTTATGAATAACTTTTTAACAGATTTTAGATGTACCCATATTCTGCTTCAGAAGGCTTATGCTATACTAAATTGAAGAGTATTTATATAAAATGAAAGGTAAGAGCTGCACTTGAAGCAGAAATAATTGCTTTATCTTGTTACACGGTTTAATAGTTGTCTGATATCTTCCAGGATGTGAAGTGATTCAAAGTGAGTTCATGCTTTATTTTTGGTTCCCTGGGCCTGCTCCTCTTGACTACGTTTTAAGTATTTCATTGCATTTAGGTGTATTACATTTGAAAATAAAAGTGCATTGAATTGGCTGTCCTGGAAGCACCTTCAGAAGCAAGATCCAGTGAGTCATGCGTCCAAAAAGCAAAGAATAAGCTGAAGGGAAGTTCTAGCTTATATGTCCAATTTCAGTCAGCTGGATATGATCCAATGTTAATCATATTCAGTGAATCTTCAAAGCTCGAAAGGTACAGCCGCCTATTAGGTTGTAGCAAAATATTTCTTCTCGGAGAGGAACTTTGAAAGATAACTTTCAGTGAGTGTGTGGCAATGACCACTTTCCACCTGCAGGTCAGCAAATAGGTATTTGAATCATTTACCATGTGCACTAGTTGGGCTCAACGTATTCTTTATTGCAAATACCTATGCTCATAATGTGTGTAAACATCTCCAATATAACCAAAAAAAGAATGAGTCAAGGTGCCCCTCTCTTCCTCAGGTTACTCGACTTAATTGACGTGGGGTGGTCAATCTTACACTTTCCTGGATGCATCTAAAGCACCACTGATCACTATTCAGGGTTTGTGCAGAGGGGCTACCGCATTGAAACTACTATTTTGGTGAGACAAATGTGAGTCTTCACTCTAAGGCAGGGGTCTCCAAACTGGTCCCGGAGGACGGATCCATGCCAGATTTTGTGCATATCCCCATTGAGATACATGTAGTTATTTTAAAAATCTGCCATGGATCCGGGCCGGCAACATCACAGGGGGAGTCAGTGAGAAGCAACAATCTGTATTCTGCCTGGTCCATCAGGAGCAACATAATCTGTTGTAAAAAAGCAAACAGAGAGGTGGTTTCAGGGACAAACTGTTAGGGATCACAAAACTGCATGTTATTAAGTATGTTTGTCCTTGCACAATCCATTCTAACATTTCCGAAGCTATAACTTGGATTGGTACTTTTTTACTTCGGAATGGTTGTTATGCATTTTTTATATTTATTTGAAATAGGTCAGTAAGACTTATATTTTGTTACTCCCAGTAAGCAATCATTCGTTCCTATATTGAACCTAGCATGTCCCCTATATGCATCAATGAATTGCAAGTCGAGGTGCCCTATAAGTTTTGTGAAATATATTTCAAATGTATTTAAATATTTAGGAGTTGTATAGATGCTAAAATATTTCCTTTTCAATGCAGGAGTGCCATTGTGTTGTGTACTTACATACTGCAAGCAAACAACGGTAGTTAGAATTCAACAAATGTGTTTTTTTTGCCATTCAGAAAATAACCTTTAGTTAACAGAACTAATATTTTTTACTTCAAAGCAAACATATTTTGTTGAACTTCTGAATTTGTAAAAGGTCACCTGCTTCCCATATTGTGTGAATATTGATAGTGGGGATGTGATGGCACACAGCGCAGTGTAGGAAATAATTGTGCCGTGTTTCGAGACTCTCTCAATATAATGATCTGCTCTTTACATTGTCAGTCGAGCGCTATAAGAATGCGTTTATTTGAAAAAAAAATCTTCCTCAATTGACAATATTGTGGGTTGCTCTGAACAATCCTTTTCAATATGAAACTTAATTCATGAGGGTGATACATAAATACATGCGACAAAATTATTTACTGGCATTTTAATCACTACCTCATCTAAATATTCGAAAAAAAATTAAATGCTTTGTTTTGTTGCTACGATAGGTTTTTTTTGGCATCGACTTCAAGTTTATTGATGGACTACTATTGCAATATGTATCATCTAGGAGGAAGAAATCTTCTTTTATACCACGTCTGATTGGGTACCTACTTACAGATTTCCTTGTATGATGGTTTGACGCATGAACACTTTTCTGCTTTTGAACTAAGTAAAGATTTCAATTATCTGTCCCCCATGAGCACAGGATGCAGTGGTAAAAATAAACAGCACACATTGGACAGGCACGATTGTTTGCTATGTAGATAATAATGAAAGGCATGGCTGCCCTTCTATCATTCACCTCATTAAAAAGCTCTTTTACAAAGGCACACGAATGGGCTTGTTGACTAATGGGAAAAACAGCAGAGAACACAGCATGTTTACAACACAAATCGAGCATGGCATATTCGTAGAAGTGGCAATAACACTTTTTCAAACTGCATCGTATTGTGGATAATATGTGTTCAGTTTATAGGCACATGCACAACAATGTGTCATGCATTTTAAATAAATGCTCAAATGTGTAATCATATAAAATTAGTAATGTGACTATTGCGTATTTCTATTTAAAACATTTTTATTCAAGCAACAGAAAAATATTCACAGAAGCAGAAATAAAAGCGTGGACATTCAGTAGAATGTGAGCTATGAGCGTATACAAAGTATGTGTAGCTTTCAAGACATCTAGAATCTGATACGAGCTCCTCAACATTGCTGGGTGGCTAGTGTCCCCACCTAAACTAATAGTCTCAATGACGGGCATCTTGGGTAGCCTCAATAGATGCCCTACAGGCTGCAACACGCATGTTCAAATGTTCGCCTCCAACCAGCTCAGAGTAAGCATGGGCGGAAAATCCGTTACGCTCGCGGATTTTGCGGATTTTCGGGAAATCCGCAATCCGCGAGATTTGCGAATTTCCCGCAAAATCCGCAAATCCGCGAGCAGCGGATTTTGCTTGCACTGCTCGCACTGTTCGCGTGAGTTCGCGCCCCGCGAATAAGTGCAAAATTGCAGAAATACGATCTTAGCAAAACTGAAAGTAACTACTTACCAGGTTCAAAAGTTCAGGCTCATCATTAGTAGCCATTTCCTGTAGTGCTTCCTGAGGGGCCCCTCCAGAGTTCAGTTGCCAGTTGAAACTATTATGTGACCCTGCTCTGAACCTCAGAATAGTTACACATATGCCACAAAGGTCCTGAATTACAGCTAAGGGAGACAAGCAGGAGCCAGGCTGGAAGTTAAAATCCATTAAACAGCCCCTAATTCATTATTGTCAGTTGGGGCAGGGCAGGTGTTGTAACTAATTTTGCAACAATGAAAGCACTTAGCAAGTGCAAAAGATCACTAATCAGGGCGCACTAAGGAAGCAGGTGCCAGCTAAAAAAATATTCTGTGACACATTAATCAGTCCCAAATTAATTCAGGTCACTTGAGGCAGGGAAGGTGTGCTTTGCTTTGCCGAAAATAATGTACACTGGACAACCAGAGGGTGTGGTGATGAAACAGAGGGTGGCATGGGTGGGCCAGAGGGTGGCATGAGTAGTCAGAGAGTGGCAGTGGTGACAGAGAGTGGCAGTGATGAAGAAGAGTGTCCCAAACAGGCTAGAAACAACAAGTTCGCAAAACTTGCGACCCGACAGGTAAGTTCGCAAATTGCGAAATTGTAAAAACCCTCGCGAACTGGCAGAAACACGGGCGAACACAAAAAAAAAAAAAAATCCGCAAATTCGCGGGAATTCGCGGATTTTGCGGATTGCGAATCCGCAAATCCGCAAAATTCGCGGATTGCCAATCCGCAAAATCCGCTCATGCTTAGCTCAGAGCCCTTTACCCTATCAATGGAGCAGCTGCCTTATCTTAAAAGGTGGACACTGGGGGTTAATACTATCAGTCCATTTCCACAGAATTTACCATGGTGAGACTCACAGTAAACGTGCAAAACCCGGATAGTCAAAAGCGAAAAATCTAGGGGGACTGAATGCAAATGGGTGTGTTTAGGTCACCAACGGGGAAAGAAGGTAGCCTGAAACACTGTGCAAAAACTATTGGTGGGTGCAGAACTAGGTGCATGAGTGAGAATTAGCCTCCAAAGTGAGACACACAGAGTGGGCCATATTATCAAGCCTGGGCAATAAAATTATCGCTGCTTTATCGGCAGGAAACTGCCGCTAAAGTGGCGATAATAGGCTTGATAATAGGTTCTATGGAATTCCAATCGAAGCTCATGTTAGATGTCCTTTACAACTAACATGGGCTTCGATTGAAATTCCATAGAGCCTATTATCAAGCCCATTAATGCCACTTTAGCAACAGTTTCCTGCTGATAAAGCAGCGATAATTTTATCGCCCAGTCTTGATAATATGGCCCAGTGTGTTTTGAGATACAGCGGTTCCTAACAGAATGCTGCTCTTGCACAAAACAACTGAGAATGTAAGTTAAAACACTTTGGGGTATATTCTCAAGGACATAACTCCGATTTATCCCCACCATACAGCATCAAAAGTGGTGATAGATTTAAAACCCCTTTCAGAGGCTGGTGCAAAGTCCGGACATCGCCAGTATTCCCGCGATAACTGCCCCAAAATTTACCTCCAGTGTAGACACCACTAACTAACCCTAGTGAGATGCAGGCAAGGCGTTCCTGTGCAAAAACACTTGAGAAAACCACAACACCACTTTCCCAACGAAATGCCAGATCTGTGAAGCGCCACAGAAACATGCAATAAGCCGCGGTAGCACCAGGGAATTAACACCTGCCCTTTGCTGGTGCTAAGCAGGACGACAACCCACAGCATGAAAGGGAGCCCAGCTAAGAGCCACACCTGAAGACTCACAGAAGCCATAGAGACAACGATCATGCAGCACTGATACCTATGAGGGTCACAACATCCCCCGCCACCACCCCCAACCCCCTCGGACATACACATACCGTGCATGACACAAGAGCCACAAAAAGTGCATGACGCCCATTGTCAAAATAAATACACACATGTGTGGCCAGAAGAACATTCACACAACACTGAAGTAACAACCAAAAACTTTACTGAAACACAACACAAAACAACAATTCTCAACACTCCTGTCGGGTCTGTCAGGTACAACCTCGAAGTCACAAATCAGGACGTCTGCCATGCGCACATCAAAGGAGCGAGACACAGAGAAACAGATAAGGAAAGTGAACCAGAGAGAGAAAGAGATGGAAGGAAAGGAATGGATAGGAAGGGAGAGAGCGCGAGGGAGAGGGAGGGAAAGAAAGGAAGGGAGAAAAAGAGACACCCCACCGTCCCTGCGCATACAGGACCCACTGCTCACCTGCTCCTGCCGGTGTGTCCACCGGTAGGCACACCAAATGCCTGTGCAAACTCCAGGCCCAGCTCCTGCCAACATGGCATAGTCCACATCATGCAGGCCCACTCCGCAGCCCAACAGGTCTCACACATGACACGGAGTCCTGAGTGATCAATGGCAGAGACCACATCAGTGCACACATCATCATCACAGGCTGCACACCTGCTCAGCTAGTCCGGTGCCACTAACCCTGTGCAACCCAAGTCAGCACCACGTGGTGGTAGGCCCGTGACGGCAGCAAGGCTATGGGTGCCACTAAGCCTGTGTAACCCAAGTCAGCACCACATGGTGGTAGGCCCGTGACGGCCACAAGGCTACGGGTGCCACTAACCTTATGCGCAACATCTCATGGGCCTTTATGATTGAGCACAGTGGAGTGCCCATCATCCAGTCACCACCGGCAGAGGGTAATGTGATGTCGTCTGCCCCTCATATTTGCGGGGTCACATGGCTTGTGCCGGGTGGGTGTGGTGTGTGTTCAAACCTGCCCTCAGGGAGTGGCAGTGACATGCTGACAACTAGACCAGTGACCTGCACAACACCAGCGTGAACGCCTGCGACAGGTAGCTATATGGCCCCCCTTGGAGCGTAAGCGGAGTGGGCTGGCCTGGCATGAGGAGTACCAGCACAGGGCTTGCATATATGACTCGGGGGCTCTGGGCGTGGTTCAGTCTATGTCTGGACCAGGAAGTGACTAATGAATGTGTCCCTGTTGTAGTGTTCATGGCATATGGTGCAGAATGGGCAATGTAGCACATTGTGACTGGCATCCCACTAGATGGGCATCTTTGACGTGAGGGGAATCACTGTCCCTACATTCATCCACACATACAAACATGGATGATGACAGACATGCCACAGCCATGCGGTTCTAGATGTTTATTGCACGTCCAGTGGAGTTTTGCAGCTGGAGAGGTGCAGGGCCATGCCAAGCACACTGCACAATAATGTCCTGTGGATGGCCAGCCAGAGTCCATCTGGGGATGCCGAGCACTGCGGAAGAGGAAGGCTACAGTCCGCAGTCTGCTCGCTGTGTCATTGTTCATCAAACTGGATTTGGCAGTCCATGCCAGTGTCCAAGGTGAGTGCAGCCAGTGGAAGGTCCATGTTTGGCACCAAGCAGAAACAGGCCAGGTGGTGGAAATGAATGCTGGTGCCTCCTTCTGACAACAATCCCATCCACAGCCTCGAATGTGTGCTCTGCCCCACCTGTGGCTGTTGCAGTACTGGCTGCAGCACTGTGTGCCACTGACATATCAGGAGTGGGAGTAGGATTGTCGGCCGCACTGTGTGGCAGTGACACATCAGGTGCCGTGAGGATTGGCCTGCCACACTGTGAGGCACTGACTCACCAAGGGGCGGAGATGTGGACGGTGTGGGGGCAGCAACATTCATCAGCGCTAGGCCTTGTGGCAGCAATGCCATGATGAGGATCTGCAGGGCATCGTAGATCCCATCTCCACCCGTCCCCCCTGTACCTGGTGGCCACTCACCTTGTTTCAGTTGTGTTGTGTCCTGTGGAACAGTGCCGGTTCCCCCGACTCCGGCAACAGTCTCTACACGAGGACTGCCGACATCAACTCCCCCATGTCATCCAGCTCCCTCTGTGGCGCTGGGCTCCCACCTCCAGTCTAGTCTAGTCTAGTTTGGACACTTGTATTATGCCCATATCACATCCTGAGGGAGTCTCATGGCGCATGCAGACAGTCCTGAGATAGAAAGATGAGCCAAAGGATAAAATTAGCAGAAGAGCCAGGTTTTAAGTTTTTTTCGAAAGCTCATAAGTTCAGTAGTTGTACGAAGGCTCAGAGGAAGTTTGTTCCAGAGGGATGATGCCATGAAAGAAAAGGCACGACCACCATTTCTGGCAGTTTGAACTCTGAGCGGCGAGAGCAGTAACTTAGTACTTGATCTCAGCTGTCGGCCAGGCATGTACCATGTCAATTTCTGAGTCCAGTATTTTGGTCCTCGTCCGTACATGTGTTTGTGAACCAGACATAGGGTCTTGAAAATAGTTCTTTTTTTTTACAGGGAGCCAATGTAGGATTCTCAAACATGGTAATGAGTGGGATCATCTGGGTAGGCCTAAAATCAGACGAGCAGCCGTATTTTGTACAACCTGCAGTTTCCTGATATGGCACTTGTTGATGGCAAGGAGGAGTGAATTGCCATAATCTAGCCTATTTACGATAAGGCCCTGAACCAGAATTCTACGTGCTTCGGTTGGTATCCATTTAAAGACCTTGCGTAGACTCCGCATGATTCTGAAGCAGGTGCCAACAGTATGATTAACTTGGTCCCTCATGGATAGCTTGTTGTCCATGTGGAACCCTAGTTTGCGGACTGATTCTTTTGGGACAGGGCACTCCCCCAGTTCCGAAGGCCACCAATCCTGGGTCAGGTGCTCACTTGCTCTCCCAAATAGCATGACTTCGGATTTAGTGCCATTCAGCTGGAGATGGTTTTGGCCCGTCCAGTTTTTTACCTCTATCATACACGTTCTGAAACGCCTTTTAGTCTCATTTGCGTCAGGGCCAAGTGTGACCAGTATTTGCGTATCATCCGCGTATGATAACACGTCAAACCCGCATGCCCTGATCACTTTGGCCAGGGGGGCCATACAAACATTAAAAAGCGAGGGGCTCAAAATAGAGCCCTGAGGCACACCTCTTATGACGGGCCGAGTACTGCATTGCTGCTTTCTGGTTGGCTGCAAGTTTCTCCTTGGTCTTCCACTTTATGTCAATCCATCACCTCTTGGCCTCGTCCATTGACCTCTTGTGCTCCCAGACGGCATTCACCTTGTCCACGATGTCCCGCCATATCCCATTTTGGATGTGACAAACAGTTGTTGATGGTGTTCCATCACCTCCCTTTTATTAGGATCCTGACTAAACTTCGTATTCCTCTTCTTCTTGTCCTTGCCCTTCCCTGTCCCTGAGGTCCTAGGCTGGTTATCTGGGGTGCTTGTGGGGTTGCGCTCATCCTCTGCGCCTGCTCCGGCTGGTGCTTGGGTATTGGTCAGTTTGTGTTTGTGTGTGTTTTTTTCTACTTTTATAGTGATTCTTCCCACCTGCCTTGTGTGTATTTCAGGCCTGGTGCTACTTATTGCTGATTTCCTCATCGCGCTTCAGCCCATCGCAGGTTTTTCCGCGTTGTGGTTTGTGTTTTTATCTCAGCCGGGGTGGTTGTATCGCAGACAATGGCCATGGTTTCCCTGGACTATCGCATCGTACTGCGGTGTTGTGAGTTCCACGTTAACACAGGGTTGTTTTCCTACAATAGGCTGCGATGTGTGAAGGTGCCTTAGCATTTTTTTGGTGATATTTAGCACGCATTCTTGTGAATATACCCCTTTCTCTTTTGTCTGGGACGTCTCAACCTTTCACTGATCACTTCCGAGATCACTATGCATCTTCAATGGAGGGCTCATCGATGTCTATGCTTCTATCTCGCATTTGTAAAGCACACATTCAAAAAGAGAAGTATTGCAGTGATAATGGAAGTGCTGACACAACATTCACTCATTGCGAGAAACAGCTAAAAAAGCAGAACCGTTCCTTTGTGTGCCCATCTTTATGCACTCAAAGTTTGGCCCATTGTGGAACACTTCTACTCCACCTTATTCCAGTACATTACCAGTTTAAACCATACATATTGACCCCAATTTACTCAAGCCAGTTGGCCCCATCACATTCCACTCTGAATTAGTTCCATTCCAGTTGACTCTTCCCTGTAAACATTCAGTTGCCACATCTCAGTACTGTAGAATATTGACCAATCCCAGGACACCACCACTGCTTCATGCCAGTGCATTGCCTGCTTATGTCATGTTAACAGACACTCTCAGGTTCCCTCCCCCAAAGTAAACAAAAATGTTCTCCCTACAAATGCACTACAGCTTTACATCATTCCCGTAAAGTAAATGTAATCAGACTCTAGTTTGCTACAATGGTAGCAAATTAAATTGGCAAACAAAATTAAAACATTTTTTTTTTGGCAAAAGTATACGATTGAACACCATGCGTATAATAAATGCAAACCTTACAGTAGGTAATTATACTTAGATGTGATAAGCCTATAAGCAAAGTCACATAAATATTGACTTCAGTTAGCCTAACTGCTGAAGCCGTTTTAACGGAAGCATCATGTTATTATATAAATGCCTGTTTTTACATTGGTTCATTGTTTTGCTCATGAATTATTTTTTTGTTTTCTTGTTGCTGCAGATGCTGTTACTTTCCAGATACCTTCTATTTGCTAGTGAATAGGCAACTGATAGTGAGGATCCTATCGGACGAAAAGGAGGCAACAGGAAGGATGATTCACAGGAAGAACTGTCTGAACCTCAAAATGTGAACAAAGTAACTTTTCAAGGACTTGTGTCTTTTGCTGATTGTGCCAATGTGAGAAGATAGGGAGATAAGCAATTCCCAGGAGTTTACTATAATCCTATACTCTGTTGTGGATGAGAAAGAAGAAACTTGTTACTATCTAAAATGTGTGTGTTTACAAAAGTGCATGTTCTTAGAGTAGGAGCCCAGACCCCTTTTTCCGGACACCCTGGCTTCTGACAGCAAGAGCTCATTGGATTTTTCTGAAGTCATAGGACATCTCTCTTTAGTAGAGATTTCCCTTCTATTTCCCGCTTTTAGAAGAGGCTGGCTGATCTATACCTGTGAATGTTTTCCAGTTTAAGATTTATAATTTAGTGCAAAGGCATTTTGCTGATACATCCTTCTCTCATCAAAACTCTTCATTGGCCTTCTGAAATGACACATTATTTCAATCCAATCAAACTTAACCTAAGGTTATGAAATTTCCTTTATGGAACACGCGTGCTCTATTGTTACAATATTGACTATAATTTTGACTAACATTATATTTTTCCGTATATTAAAATATCAGTTACTGGATTTTATTTAATTTTAATGCTGATACTTAACAACTAATAATTATTGATTAAATAATGATCCTAAAAAACAAATTACTAAACCCTTTTAACTCACACTAAATTCTCTTTATTGACTATACAAAATTTGTTTTAATTATTTTATCTTCAGAATTTTGATGTACATGATTGCTTTTTTTTTACCAAGCTTTACACAGAAGAGGACCCCAACTGATCCAACCTCTCATAACTCCCTGTGTTCCTGAATACACTCTATGATCTGAGGATCAGATTCTTCTTCATGTCCCAAGGATCAAGAAACTAAAAGGGGACAGATGCTTTTTCACTTTTTTATCTTCCATACTTTAAAATGTGCTCCCTTTGTACATCAGATAGGAGAAATTAGAAATTTGCTATAGGAAGCTACTGAAAACCCATCTATTCTAGAGACTATCAGACACTTTTTCAACTAGAGAGGAGGTTATTACCAGTGCTGTGAGGCTCATTGGGTAGCCACATGCTATATAAGTTCCAGAAAATAGAATATTTGACCTAGAGAGGTCGACCTTGAAGCTGGGGAACCAGGTTCAAGTCATGGGCCCGGCAAGGATGCTCAACATCCTGTGATTCAGGTCAAGTCACTTAATCTCCCTGTGCCTAACAAAGTTGAATGTGTCCCTCTGTGACCTAACTGGTGCTCATGTAAAGTGCTCTGATACCTTCAGGTTGAGTTCACGTTATACAAAACTCCCTCCACCCCCCAAAAAAAGGCAAAACAGGATGGGTGAATGGAATGGGTGAAAGCAAGGATGCATGGGTGGGTAAATGAATGTTGGTGTAAGGTTCGTTCAGAGCTATGGTTGGATGGATGGATTGATTGGCTAATGATGAATGGTTTGCTATGGTGAAAGAGTGGATGAGAAATATGTACAGCTTAAATTGTGAGAATCAAAGCCAAGGGTGAAGATTAAGAATATTAGTAGAACAATGTAAGGATGAATGGATAATGCAATTGCTTGGCTTTTCAGGATGGGTTAAACTGTGACAAAGCAATATCCTGTTCCTTAATCCTTTCACTGACTGTACTGCAGTACATTGTTTTCCCCATCGTCAACTTGCAGCAGATAGGATGTCAGCATGATTGATTTATTTTATACGTGATGTGCATCATTCATATTATTAATCTTTTTTGTAGTCAGGGTAAATTGAAAAGCATTTTGGAGAAGAGCAGGGCCATTGGAATAAAATAATTGCCTATTACAGCTGCCCCAGATGCAGACTGAAGAGACTACGTGTACAACTAGGGTGCCAGCTTAGGCATACCACTTTTAATTAATTTAGCACAGCAAGAGGGAGAATACTTGTTCTCCACAGTGCATAATGCCTGTCTCATTAATGAGAGGTAATCTGTTTTTAATTTCCACACAAAGTGTTATTTTTTTTTTGTTAAACCGTAAGTACACATGCACGTGCTTCACATAAGTAGAACATGGACACTCTGTTGTAAACAACATAGGAAAATAACAATGCCTAGACATAGCACTTCAATATCCTGCAGGGCATTTTATCAAAAGGATGTAGGTTACAGCTGAGGGAGTCAAAGTTTAAATAGGCCTGAGGTGATAACAAAAGTAACATGCACAAAGCAACACAAGGAGTCTTATGTGCAATCCATGTGGACAGCTTGTATGACCAGATGTTTAAGAGAAAATAAAAAACCTTGAACCAAGACCAACAGGCTTCCCAAACCTTGCAGAGACAAAGGTCCGAACACTTTGAACAGTTTGAAGTGGACTGATGTCCTATGAAATGCAAATGAAAAGGTCAGACTAGAACTGCAAAAAGACAATTGAAGTTGTCTGATCAATAGCATGCCAGAACCATTATTGCAGCTAAAATGAGACCATTCCTTCAACAATTGGGCCTAATTTTTGAAGCCCCAAACTATGTAAGCACTTTCCAAGGAAATCCTTCAAAAGAAAACAACTCAGCAGTTTTTTAAACTGGTGTGCAGCTGCATTTATTCTGCCTTAATTCATTCCAGAAGGTTAGTGCATTTATCACTTGCCTTTAGTTTTATGAGAGACATGTGCAGGTAATTTATGTGACTCCAATCACATCAAATTGAATGGCCCTATAGGAACCTCAATGTGCTGCTACTGTGCCACCCACTACATCATTTTAAACAGGATTTCCGCACAGACTATTGTGATGGGGGCTTATATAGTTTGGACTTTTTTGTTCCAGGAAAATTAACATTTTGATTTTGTTAGACAATGGCTGGGGAGAGGAGGATTTCATTTGTTTAGGGAGAGGGATGGGCCAGTTGATGTGGTGGGTGGAATGGATGTTTCTTTTTATTGTTTGAGTTGAATAATAAATATTTAAGTTTTGTTATTTATGTCTTAAATCTAGGTTTTGGTCCTATTTTCTTACTTTTCACTGCTGCCTTTTAGCACAACCTATGTTTAAAATGTGCTATTAGTGTTTACCAACAAGTAGGCATGTGCTATGCCTATGTGGTACCCTTCTTCAACTTCTCTCCTAGTCTCTGGAGTCTGCAACGATATTGGCCACTAAGGGGGTTGCCATTACCGTGTCCTACAGCAACATAGTAGAACAACAAACCGTAGTTCTCTTACCAAACAGAAGAAGCAAGGGTTTCCCAAGGTGGTATGGTGGTGGAAGTAGTAGAAGGCTTGAGCACTGACAACAGTGAAGGAATCAGAAGTGAGCTCCCACTCCACCTAGCTGAACTCCAACGGTAGGATTTTAATTGGAAAGATTATTTATCGCAGACACCTAAATTGAAATGAAAACTGAGTTAGTGGGTTATATATTATTGTATCATAGCTTTACAAACACTTGATGCCAGATTTCTACACAACAAAGAATACCTGATACTGAATAAAAAACAATACTAAATTATTCAGAGTAATGGTGAGCTAGCATTTCAATTAAAACAAAAGTGATACTCAAGTGGTGATTTGTGAAGAGGACTTAAAGTCTGGAGGGGACCTAGTTATTGGTTAAGCGTTTATATATTGCAACACACAATGTCTGAATGATGATGCTGATGAAGGATTTTCTTCTATATCTAAAATAGCAATTGTTTTTTTGCATGGGTGGGCAAACGGGGACAGTGCGGATTATTGTTTCAGTAATATGAGTAGAACTAAAGATCCTGCACTGAGTTGATGTTGCTTTCACCACATCAGCCCCTCCAAGTGTGTGATCAATAAATAGTATAAATTATTAAAGCACACCGTAATAAATCACACAGCCCGAGGGAAGAACGAAACAAAGGAATGACTATGACAAAGTTAACTTAAATCAATGCAAACCAAACAGTCTGTCGGCCCCAGAGAGACCAAAGTTACCTTATCATATATTGAAATAATCTGTCACCTGTGTTTGAAAAATAGTAATTACAAAATAAGTAGGTGTGAAGCGAACAACACACATATTTAAATAAATGTATTATTGAACGAAAGATTATACTGTATTGCCAAATTGCGAGGAGCATCTGTATTCTTCTTGGTTTGTCCATCAATCTTTGGTGCCCGGATGATGCCGTCAGATAATGTAATTGCGATAAATTAGGTGAGAGCAACAACAACAACAAATAATCACAGACAAGTGGACGCATGTATCGGGCTGATCAAACTCGCAACTGGCATGATCATCATCATTATAATAATATGTAGCCTAGCACGTGCATAAAGTGATGATCACCACTTTTCTGTTTCCAGTTACCTACAACAGGCCCCCCACCAATCACCACATTCTTTTAAATTTGAGCCAGCCAGCATACACACTAAGCAACGTTGCATTCCCCAAATCAAGTAAAATCAATACACCTCTCTCACGTCCACTCCACATAATTAAGTAGGCCTCTAAGAGCCAATGTTAGCTTCTATGAAATTGATAACTTCATTCTTTGGGTGGCATTTGTTGAAGTAGTCCTTCCATCATCTTATTGACTTGGTAACGTGTCCAACTTTGTACCAATAGAGTCCCGACTCAAAGGCAATAGATCAACTTGTAGTGCAATGCTGTTGAGAAACATTGAGTACATTTTTGTGTAGATTAGATTTGTGTTTGTTAGTTAACGGGACTGGTTGGGTCTTTGAGGAGTGTGAAGCAGAAAACAAAGCAGAGTGGACCACGCAAGCAAATCACGCTAAGTTTCACAAGGAAAGGAAAAAAAAAATCACCTTAAAAAAAATGATCCCAGGTCGTTAGTCCACAATCATGGTAAATCATCACAAACACAATCAAGCTGAATAGTTAGATTTAAACAAAAAAAACAATCTCACTACCTGCCTTCACATGAATCATCTCAACACACACACAAACAACAACCACTCATAATATATATCAATCTTTGGTACATGCAGCATTCCACTTACCTGTTCTAATTCAAGCGCAGAGATGGTGGTATATTGCCAATTCATTGCTTTACGAAATACACATTGGTCAGTCTTGTAAATCAAATAATGTGGGGCATTCTGGCTAGATAAGTAAATAAAGTAAAGATAGGCACATGATGGAGGCAGGCATAAATCTGTCTCTCCAATGTCCTTGGGGAAAATGGAGGGAGGCTTCTTCACTGCACACAAATCCAACTCCAATCTGGCAATAACATGTGTCTGAAATGGTAGGGCTGCATTAGTCAATCATATATCTTTTTTTATAGTCAAAGCTATTTTGTTATAGAAATAGAAAGAAATGGTTAGTGGCCATTGTCTAGTAATCAGAGAAGTCGAGTTCATCCCCAAACTCATGTGGTTCACCAAGAAGTAAGTCAGCTACTACCATGACCTAGGTCTGACCAAAAACTCTCCTCCTCCTCCTGTCGTACTTCTGGTATGGTGTAATTGGGTGGTTTAAAGTGCTCATTCATTTTGATCACAGTTAATCTCTCCATGTTTTGGAGCAAGAGACTGGTCCTTCTCACTGTGACAACTGTACCAGCTGCACTGAACACACTGAGGCCTGAGGGCAGTGCTGTGAGCCAACAGCACTGCCCTCAGGCTTTGAAGTTGAAAGCTGCACTGCAGAACTTGTGCCCTGGAGGAATGGGCCTGTAACTCCCTGTCATTCTATTTCTAGATCACTGGCTTGCTCAGCAATCCATGTCTGGTCATTTGAAACATCCCCAGCTAAAAAAAAAAAAGGAATGAAAGTGGTCAATTATTTTTTGTTTTGTGGATCAAAACCTGTGGCACAGATGTAATATCTGGATGATACAACATCTCTTTGTATCCTTGTGTTAACAGAGAAGTGAAGGATTAAGCTCTCCACCAATTCATGCGCATCTTTTCTTTATCCACCCCTGCGCACATTTCTGACACCTCCTTTAGCTGTACTATGCTCCTTGCTGACTTCCCGTCTGAAAACCTCAAAAGGAAGCAGCATCTCTATGAGACAGTTGACTAAGCCCCATTGGACCATTTCAGTGATCATGCCTTTCGCAGTTCTATCCTCTCATTACATGACATAGGCATTGATCGGTCTCTACTGCTCAAATAGATGTTGCAACATGTAATACGTTGAGTTTCAACGTGTTGGCACCTCCTGTATGAGTGTTTTAACCAGCCTTCCATTATCACACTGCATGCCCGACATCTGCTTTTGGGCTTTAAAAGAATGGCTAAAATTAGTGCTGATTCTTCTGCAGGTGGACAGTAAGTTGCTAACTCAGTTTTTTTTTTTAGAAAGTCCTGTACAATGATGTTGATGCATGCACCAAACACAGCACCCATCTGCAATGGCCTTAGCTATATCACTGCCATTGTCTGCGGCAACAAATCCAATGTGAAGCCCTCTTGGTCACAACCATTCAAAGACCTTGTTGTTAAAGTATTTCAAGATGTTTGCAGCAGTATGGGATTGCTCTATGGCAAACATCTATACTGTTAACAAGAACCATTAAAAATCTCTGCAGTGTCAACACCTGAAGACATCATTTATCTCATCCCCACAAAAAAGATCCAGTGTACAATGATGCACATGTAATCAGTGGCTTTGCAACTGATCCGCATGTCTGTCATCAGGCAGATAGTGTGAACAGTGCTGTGCTGCAAAGCTTTTACAACCAATTCCAGAACATCGTTATGTACTGCTGGAACAGCAACTCTGGCAAAATAGAACCGGCTGGGAACCTTCCATTTTATGCAGATGGCTGGCACAAATTCTAGAAAACCCACCCCTTCTACAAAAGAAAACAGAAGGAGGTCCAGTGCTAACATTTTAGCCAGCTTTGTGTTGTACTAATGTGCCCTTGGGTGATTGCGTTTGTACTGCTCCTCCTCACGCCTAAACATTTCAGCAATAGTAGCCTGGATTTCTTTTTACGCCACTGAAGCAGGTGACTTCTTGAGAGCAGACGGTGGTAGGCTCAATATGCGTCTCAGCAGGGCAGTTACTGTATGCTCTTGCTTGGTGTCTTGACCTGAGCAATATGCCATTGCGTTGTTGCTGATAGGGGCAGTATTACTGCATGGCTGGGGAAAGGCTGATTTGCGTAACAAAAATGTCTTCCTCTGCTACACCGTTCAGCTGCTGGATGGTGTGGTGTTTCTCAAATGGGTTGTTTGGCCTCGGGTACCATACTTTTTATCAAGTTTACCCCAAATAACACTTGCTCCACAAATGGAGCATATGGAAATGTTTAGCTCCTTCTTGCTAACAGTAAAGAAGTCCCAAACTGGGGAGGTCCACTTTCTGATGCTGGTACTGCTGCCAATGCCTGATGAACTGTTGGTAGGTGGGCATTTTGACTTTTGCTTCTCTGCAGTCCCCATTTCTACTGAAGTGTTAGTGGATATAGGTCGCATCTGGGGCCTTGCATATATGGAAGCTGGCAGCGGTGGTATCTGTGCTACATCTCTCAGAGCAGGTTGAGAGGTCTCCACTGGGCCTGGCCTAACATCCGTGATTACTGGCTCATCGTCATCTTCCTCTTCCACAACTCCAAGGCTTTCAGTAACCTTCCTTTTCCCTTGCCTCTCCTGATGTGTCCCACTCTTAGACAGAAGCGGGATCCAAGTGGAGTATTGATCATCAGAAGGGGGGTTGGAGAAGAAGGTAGTGGAGTATCCCTCCTTTTTCTTTCTGGAGACCTGGAAGACAATGGATCTTCTGAAAGAGTGGCTTCTTCTACTTCCTCAGCTTGAAGCTCAATCTCCTGAACTGCTCCTACTTCAGGAGAAACTACTATTTCTGGCCTCTACTGTTGTTGTCAACTTATCTGAGTTTCATGCAATGAATAGGTACTACTTTGCAAAATAAATTAATCCATTTTAACTTTATTCTCGGTGTTGCCGTGATTATACTGCCTGTCTCCGTGCCAGACATGGGCTTGGACCTGGGTTGGGGAGGGTAAGCTGATGGAGGGGTACTAGTCCAGCTTGCTTCCAGGAGGTCAGTGCGGCAGGCACACATTAGCCAGAAAGGTCCTGCCCAGTACGTCAGTGGAAGGAATTGGCTTCTTCTCCTTCCCAATGGCCATGTTCATGGCAGCACCTTTCTTTTGGGCCATCTTGAAACTGTCAGTAAGCAGTGGCACTTAGCTTCACAAGATGAAGAGATGTCCTGTTATGTGTCACTCGGTACATTGTGCAAAGGCCTTCAGGCTATGGGTGATATTGTCGCTAGTACATCTAAAAGCAAACAAGCAAGAAGAACATTATTGGAATGTGGCATTGTTGCAGTTTAATTAGTAGTATCATTTAGTGTGGTTACTTAAGTTATAAATAATTAACAAATACAGTGTATCCAATATTCATTTGTTAACCACACTAACATAAACTTTCAGGTAAGTCAGGAGGCATAAAAAGGAGCAACAACAACACACATATGTAACTGTTTGCTTTATGTGCAACAAGTTGGGAATGAGATGTGGCACTCAGGGAGGTGCAGATGACAATAGAAAACTGACAATGGAATAATGCTGTTGTGTGGCTGTGGAGCATGGACAACATTGATGCCAAATGTTAGGAAAATGGGGAAAAGAAAATTAGAAAAAGTTAAAAAGTAAAGCACAATGTTTATTCATTGAAAAAATATATTACATTAAAAAAATCAACAATTACAAATATAAAAATCAATGTGAAAAAATTAACAAATAGAAATTAACAAGATTTATGAAACCAAAAACAAGTAAATAACAAATATTTGTGGACTAATATCAGAAAATAAAAAGAAGAAAATAGAATTCAGGAGAAGTGGACTCCTACTTACTACAAAGACAATTGAATTTGGAACCCATTGAGATTTGGGAGGCAAGGAGGGGTGCAGATGAAAAATAAGAAAAAAGTATGTAATGATATATATAAAACACTCTTCTACAGTACATTCGTAGGAGTATTGAGGTACTAGGCCTCAAGCATAAAATGCAAAGTGGCCGCCAGCCACATGGTCAAACAGCAAGCAAGGTGGCATGGCCAAAAACGAAGAACAGATGCAGACCTATGGCAAAAGCACGTTGGCTGCCTACATATAATGGCCACCAGCCTCATGGTCACAACAACAACCAGCAAGGAGGCATGGCCACAAACACAGAAAACATTCAGGCTTATGGCAACACCACACTGGCTTACTAGGAAACATGGCCACCAGGCACATGGTCACAAAACAAGCAGGAGGCCTGGAAAACAAAGACATGCAGGCCTATGTCAAAAGCACACTGGCTGCCTACCCTAAATGGCCACCAACCACATGGTCAAACAGCAAGCACGGAGGCATGGCCACAACAAAGAACACATGCAGTCATATGGCAAAAGCACACAGGCTGCCTATAAAAAATGGCTTCCATTCACATGTTCACAAAATCAACAACCACAAAGATAGGCATGACCACAACAAAGAAGACATGTAGGCCTATGGTAAAAGCACACTGTCTGGCCACACATTATGTTCACAAGCTACATGGTCAGGAGGCCTGGAAAACAAAGAACAAATGCATGCCTATGAACATTGACAATTCAAAATGGCCCCAGCCACATGGCATTGGAAACAAATACAAATGTGGCCTATGGCAAACACACTCACACACTGGCCAGACAAAGGAGGCGTGGTAACACAGAGAAAAAAGCCTTAAATCAGCAATACCAAAAACAAAAATTAACAGGGCTAAAATGTATAACAACACATATCCTCCTAAGACATTACCCCACCTATACACTGTTTGCAGGGGGAAAAACCTGAAATATCACAAATTCAATTCACTGGGACTGGGGCACTTCCTTCCTAACAACCAAACAGTCAATTTCAGAAGGTTGCTTAATCAAAATTGTAATTTTAGGAAGATTTAGATGCTTCTTAGGAGAGAATCATCCCCAGGTTGCAACCACCGTTGATCGCGCTCGCCTGCAATCACGTATGTCGCAAAGCAAGTGCTGGAAGTCACAACCTAAAGTCGTGTCAGCGACTGCAAAATCTCATTGGAGCTTGCGAGGGTTTGCAAATCTCATGGCACTTGCGAATGGCTTGAAAATCTTGTGGGTGCTCGCAAGTACCTGGCTATTCGCTCCCATGCATGTGTCGCAACCATTCACCCACTCCAAACAGAAAATAACTGCACTCAGTTGCAGAGTGCAGAGTTTATAGGTAACTCCATGTTCCCCGTGGAACATGGAGTTGCTGAATTCTGCAAACTCTGCAAGCAGAGCGGAGAATTATGCCCAGGCCTAATGGCGGTGCATCTGGACTCGCTGCTGGAGGATCTGAAATGGGGTGGGTACTGGGTGTTGCGTCTACGTCTGGACCATCAAATATGCAGTCATTAGCTACTGACAATCATTAGGTAAACCCTCTTTCCTGCAAAGAAAATTCCATTTGCAGAACCCCAGAATGAGACTCACTGACCCAATGATCAATCGCTTCCTTGTGACCCTATTACTTTTAACCAGCCACCATCTTGCTAGCGGTATGTAGCTGTTATGGTTGCTGTTATGGTTAATGTTATACCCTTATATCCTGAACAACGAGCAACCCTTGAGACCTTAAATAACAAGATGTGCTCTGGTTGAATAAGAATAATATATTCACCCTTGCAAGAGCACACCAAATTATGGTAGTCAGGAGAGTAGGGTGGGTAGTGCCGCTTAACTTTTGTCACCTAAACTATGCAGAGGGAATTTTAGCCTAATAACTATTGTCCTTCCCGTTTGTTAGATCCATGACTCTTTCCTTTGGGCTTTCGATTCAACCTACAAAGCGAATCATAATTTACAGGGACTGTCCGGCTTATAGCTTGTATTCTCTTCTGGATATGATGAATAGATTCCTAGTACTCAGCTCATTACAAGATAATGATTGACTCAAGCATAGTAGATCTAATGCAAGGTCAGGTAGAGAAGATCCTGAGATAGGAAATGATTCCAATGCTGGCATGGGCTTCACCAATCTTGATTTGATCGGGGAGGGTTTATGTAATATTAAGGGTAACCATAGGCCTATTGATAGTAGTGATACTGTCGCTAGTGCCAATTGTGACGATAATGTTAATTCTATCCCCAGATGTTTTTATCCTCTGTCATCGGCAACAAGTACCACTAAACTAGTCATGGATGGTTTTGATTATTTTGCAACATGGAATGTAGGAGGGGTATTGAATAAGATTGGAAATACAGAATGGTCAAGTATCATATCCAATTTTGAAGTCCTCTGCAAGCAGGAAACATGGTGTGTGAACCTGATGCATGTTGAATGGTTCTTTTCACATTTTCTGGGTGCTATACCCTCTTGTGCTGGGCAGGCAAAAGGAAGGCTCCAGATTTTATTTCTATTAGCCTTCTAGTAATTGTTAAAAAGACATCAACGCTATGACCATATTCGTAGTTGCTGTGGATTACTATCAAAGGGTGGGGTGGGGCCAGGTATTAATCAAATGTTATAATAATATGTTCAATTCTACACATAGCAAGGTGATCTATGCTCCTGTCCATGGTCTGGAACACTTTCTTTGTCCTATTTGCTGTAATTGTGTAATAATATGGGCGGGAGATTTTGACATTCAAGTTTGGCCCCTTTTGGTAACATCTGTGTGTGGGCACAACCACCAGTGGGCCCGATTCACAGAGCTGAGTTAAGACAAAATCCTAAACTTACTACCATTTTGGTATTCATAGAAGGCACACTCATTTTTGTATTCACAGAAGGCACTTATTCATTTCGGTATTCACAGAAGTTAGGACTCCTAACTTTAGGGCTCCTAAATGCCTTCTGTGAATATCGAAAGTCTTAAAGTTAGGATTTTTCTCAGTTTAGGATTCCTAAAGTTAGGAGTCCTAACTTTACTTTTCCTAAACTGCAGATTGTAAAGGGAGGGTCAGTAGGCGGAGTAGTACTGACGTCACAGAGAGCCACGCTGGCATTGGATAGACTCGAGGGTGCGTTGTAATCTCTGATTTGTAAATAGACAGGTAACGTGTTGGTATTGGGTGAAGAAGAAAATACGTAGTAAGCTCTGATTGGAGTGTTGGTGAGAGTCACACAAGTATTGGATGAGGATTGAATAATAGGGTTACCAAAATATGGAAGAGTTTTTGGCTCTTGTTGAATGAATTAGAATGAGAGAATGAAGTTGATTAACAAGATCAAGAATTTATTTAAGAAGGACAAGCCAGGAATAACTAGGGAGGGAATTCTTATGCCACCTCCTAATACACCGGCTTCCTATATGAAGATCGAAAGTGGATATCATACGTGTCTATGGTTGGAAAATTGGGTAGACAATAAAAAAGATGATAGTGTTTTAGCTTTTCCCGGACATGGTACATTTAATGTAAGAGTTCTTCAGAATTTGAGAAACAGGATGATTTCATTGGAACCAAATCCTATGTTAACACAGTATGAGGCTTTGGAAGAATGGGAAGTTGAGGCATTTGAGCGTGAAATATATAGAGGAGGTATGAGACTCAATAGAGGATTTTTACCTAGATAACCATTTGACACCTGAGGCGATAAGATGAAAAGATGGAGAAGGGCAGTAGTAACAGAGGGTTTATATCCAGTATTAGTGGCTGAGGATCAAGAAGGGGATAAATGTAAGATGAAAACAAAAAACATAGGCACGACAGGGATAGGGTGTAATGAATCTGATGATGATTTATTTGAGGCTGTTAGATCTGAAAGGTTTCTAGTTGGCAGAGTTAAGTACACTTGTACAAATAGGGAGCCTTACTTCTAGTCAGGGTAAGGGGGATACACACTGTTGATAACCCCTGCTCACCCCCTTAGTAGCTTGGCATGAGAAGACAGGCTTATCCCCAAGGCAATGTGTAAAGAATTTGTACCAACAATCACAGTAACACAGTGAGACACCACAAATGGACACCACAAAAGTTATTTCTAAAAAATATAAATCACTTTATCATGAGTAGGCAGAGTCAAAACGACATAAATCCAACATACAAAAATAGACTCTCTTCTAGCAATGGTTCTATGATAAACGGTTTACTGTAGCAATGTTCTTTTGTAGAAAGAGTACTTGTGAGAATAATATCATTGGTTGAGTCCTTATGGCTATAGGACTTCTGCTCCTAGTGTAGTGAATGTCACTTTCAAACTGGTGCCCTTATCGATAAATTGCCCCTGGTGTAGCACGGAATGTGCTACACTTGTGTGCTCAGCTTTAAAACAGGAAATCACCCTCTTCCTAAATGCGCGGGCGCGCACCAGTCACCAAAAGATTTAACCGTTCCTTAGGCGGGCAGCTGGCAGCGCGTTAAAACACACTTCCCATTTGCGCATGCTTAGGTCATGGATCGGAGACGGTTACCTTTAGAATGAGAAGGGAAGCTTTGCAGTCTGCGCTGAAACCCGGCGAAACAGCTCTCTCCTTTATGGTGCTTCCCGGCTTCAGGTGCAGCTCCACCCTCGATTACAAGCGTGAGGAAGCCCCGGTTGCTGGGGGACACCTCCTGCTGCTCAGAACTCAATGCAGCTCTGCATGGACGCGCTTCCGCATTGCTGGGGAAACCCTCGGCGCTGAGAGCAATCCCATCGCAGCCCGGCAGTGACGATTCATGGACACCGGATATGCGGCGGTGAATATCGGCAGTATGTTTTTGTGGCTCTTCTCCTCAGGGGACCCGGCCTCAGGCTCACAGCTCAAGGGGGGGCAGTGATTAATAAACACACAAACAGCAACTCTGGCAATCGGGGGCAGGTGGTGAAGAGATACCGGCCCTCAGTGTTTGTCTTGATCACGGGCCAGCAGCGGTGATGCACGTTGCGCTCTCAGTATTTGGGGAGAGCAGATGAGCGTGCCAGCAAGTCGGGCTGCACAGGGGCACAAACGACATCCTGGGGACACACAGACAGCTCCAGAGACAGCAGGGACAGTGAAGCATGAAAGGCCGGCGAGTTTGTAGAAGTCCTTGGCACACTTTTATATCCCTAAGTTTCAACAGGAGACCAGCTCTTCTCAGGCCCTTGGAGACAGGTATTATTCAGAGGGGGGCAAAGCATACATCACAGCTGCTCTTCAAGCAAGGGGGACACAGCACACAGCAGAAAGTCCCTTAGTCCTCTTCCTCAGCAATCACAGCAACTGCAAGTCAGCTCCCAGACACTCAGCAATGGCAGCACGTTTCCTCAGTCTTCCTGGCTGGTTTAATTTGGTAAATATTCCTTCTTAATCACAAAGTTTTTCCTAATCAAAGGTTTAGGGGTTTCAGCTCAGATATTTACACCCCTAACGTAGTTGTTCTTCATGTGTGAGGGGTCCTGGACCCAGTCCAACCAGTTCTGGGTGCACTCTGCCAGTGCACATCTTCTTCCTTTGTGAGTGTGGGACAGGGCCATGAGATGCACTGCAGGAGGTGGAGCCAGCATTGTGGAAGTCAGGCGCAGCCCTATTCAGACCCAGGTGCTACTCGCCCAACCACTCTACATGCAGATAGGTCTATTCAGCCTAGTGCTGACTCACCCAGCCTCCTGGAGCCACCTCAGTGCCTGTCACTCACAAACCAGACTGTCAATCCACAAACTGGCAGAGACACATAGAAAGGTTGAAAAAGAAAATAGCTACTTTCCGAAAGTGCTTTTTCCACACTTAGAATTTAAAAACTATCTTCACTAAAAGATGTGTTCCTAAATTCTAAGTTCAGTGATACCAGATTTCAACTTTCTATCTTGCTGCTATGGGGAGATATGCAGGTAAACAGGTTACACAGCATTCTACATTCTATCCTGTGGGCTAGATAGCCTTTCAATAGTGAAATATGAAATTGGCAGTATTTCACTATCAGGATATGAACATGTCCTACCTTTTACATACACGGCACCCTGCCCAGGGGTGTACCTTGGGCCTACCATAGGGGTGTCCAATGCGTAAGAAAAGGGAAAGGTCAGGCATGGCAAATGTGTACACTGGTCAGGACAACATGGCAGTTCACAGACTGCGCACAGGCACTGCCGTGGCAGGCCTGATACATCATTTTAGGGCTACTAGAGAGTGTGGCACAATCAGGGCTACAGGCCTACTAGTAGCATTTGAATCGCCAGCCATGGCACACTCAGTGCACTTTACTAGGGACCTAATGGTTAAAAAAAGATGCCAATAATGGATAGCCAATCACAATAATAATTTAACAAGAACATTTTGATAAAGAGACCTTTGCCTTATCAAGAAAGTACTAGAGATACCACTCCAAGTGCCACCATGATGGGAACACCATTGGTTCCACAAGTCCTATATGAGCCAACAGTTACTCGAGCATCGCAAGAAAAAAAGAGATGCAATAAATAAAACTAAAGAAGAGATAATTCAGAAGATAAATCAGTTAGGCTTAAATGCAGAAGCACTAACAGTGCCAGTAACAATTGGTCCAGTGATTCCATTGTATGGTACTAAACGAGGTACACCAAAATCACAAACTATGGCTCCTTCTCAGAATAGAGCTAGAAAGGAGATAGTTGTGATAGACGATCAGGTTAGTGAGTGTGAGTCGAATGTTTCATTAATGGATCGCCCAAAAATATTGAGGCTGTAACGGAAATCCCGAAAAGAATTTTGCCCACAATTGTGAAAATAAAAGAACCAACTGTCACTCCAGTGGCAGGGGGTTCTACTGGATTTTCTCCTGAAGATCTAGAGGAATGGGCAAAAGGATTAAAAAAGATGAAACCCAAAACCATAGATGTAAGTAAGTTAAGGGTGGACTTGGAAGAGATGATCATTCGTAGACTAAAAAGGATTTAGAAAGCTTGAATCGTCAGGAAGGAGACTGCAGATAAAATAATTGATACACCTTTTGAAGAAATGGGGAGATGTGGATCTTTGGAGAAGTAGATGGACTAAGAAAAGACAGGAAGCAATTGCTAAAGAGTTATCTGCATTTCCAATGAGAGAAGTGGAACATGTTGAAAAGATGTGTCCTATGAAAGAAGTTCCAGGTGGTGGATATGTTCATGTTCCATAGAGCAGATGGGATATTTTGTCTTTTACAAATGACATACTGATGGTGGGACAGAAATCATTTAAATGGTACAAGCAGGAGGAGAGATTTGTCAAGGTATCAAAGGTTTTGTTGAAAGATGTAGATGGTTTATTTGATATAGTGGTACTGACAGATTTGTGAATGGAATGCAAGGTTATAGTTGATTGGTCCACCGAGGAATATCCTAGAGATGCGAGAACAAGAGCACCTTCAGAGGAAATAATGGAAAAGTACAATCAGGGGATTACTTTTCTGAAAGGGAAAATTCCCCCTAAGGAAACAGATTGGGTTAAAATAGACAGAACAACTCAAGAACCTGAAGAATCAGTGCATGCGTATTATGAAAGGTTACTGCAAGTGTTTAACCAGAATAGTGGATTTGAGAACATCGGTGATAAAGATATGGGACATTTTTTGTATAGATTTTTGTATGGACTAAGATCAGAAATTAGTCAGATGATTCAGCAGCATATGCTTTGTTGGCAAAGCAAGCCAATCAATGACATTCCGAAGTTTGCAAAATACCGCAGTGATGACATTGATGGCATAAAATGATGCGGGCACAAGTGAAGATAGCAGCACACCAAGAAGCATATTCAAATTCCCAAATTGATAATCAGATGAACAGACAGAATCAGAGTGGTCAAAATTTGAGAAGAAGCGAGAAAGAAATATCCTTTTCATGAGTGTAGAAAGCTTGGACATTGGAAGAATGAGTGTAGAAGCCTTCAACAGAATAATGGGGAAAATCAAATTTTAAATTCACAGATGCAGAATGGGGTTGTTGAGAATCAACAACAACAGCAGCAGAAAGTTACTCTTCAGCTACAGAGGCCTCAAGCACCTTTGCTCAACAATGTGAATACTCAGGTGCAGAGATACAGTGTGAACACCGTATTCTGTGGAGAAGTTTGTAAAAATTCACAGACCGTTCAACAGTTTTGGATGCAGAGTGATGCGGAAGAATCAGGAATGTTGTAATGATGGTACCGGAGGGAAAAGAGGAGTGCGTATTTGGCACATCCTTAACTGTAGATCATTCAGGTCCATTTATTGATGGGAAGGTCGGGGGCAATGATATCTCTTTCCTAGTTGACACTGGTGCTACCCTTTCTACTGTGAGAACAGCAGAAATCCCAAACATACCCCTCTCTTGAGAAACTATTGTTGTAGGAGTTTCAAACAAGCAGATTAGGACCTCAATCTCAAAAGCAATAGAAGTGAATATTGGAAATTTCAAAGACATGCAACGATTTGTGGCATGTGATTCAAGTACAGTAAACCTATTAAGTAGGGATTTGTTGTACAAAATGTATTGTACCATCTTTTGTACGCCTGATGGTGTAGCTTTTCAAACACCGGATGAAGACGTAGCTGTTAAAATGATGCTAGCCAAACAGGGAACAGAAGTGGATGAGAAGTTATCTCTTCTTACTGAAAGATATTTGCCTGCTGAATTATGAGATACAGTGAGGTCAGATGTGTGGGATTTTACAGGAACAGACATTGGTCTAATGGCTGAGGTAGACCCTGTCAAAGTTATGGTAAAAGAGGGTGCAATATACCCAAACACCCCACCATATAAAATGAGCCCTGAAGTGAAAGCAGGAGAAGCCTAAGTAATTGATCAAATGATTGAATAAGGAATCTTTAAAGAAATATTCGGCCGTCCTTGTAATTTACCAATCATGGGACTCAAGAAACCTAGTGGAAAATATAGGAAAGTGCAAGATCTGAGGAAAATCAATAAAATAGTAATACCCTGTTGAACCGTAGTACCAAATCAAGCAGTCATTCATTATCAGATACCATGGGGTGTTCATTGAAATACAGTGAATGATTTGTGCCATGCATTCTTCTCAATTCCATTGTACCCGAATAGCCAATATCTTTTTGTTTTCCGGTTAGTGGACTGTAATTTGGCATGGTGCCGAGTTCCTCAAGGGTACACAGAAAGTCCGTCGATATTCAATCAGATTTTTAAAAAGTGGTTAGAGACACTGGTAATGCCCGGAAATTCAGTTTTGGTTCAGTACATAGATGACCTATTGGTGGCATCAGAGACAAGAGAAGCTTGCGTCACTGACACAATAGTTTTACTGATCTATTTGGCAGAAGTAGGACACAAGGTGTCCCCAGACAAGTTATAATTTTGTATACAAGAAGATCAATATCTCAAGCACAGAATAGAGAAAGGAGTCAGAAGGGTGACACCAGAAAGAATAAAAGTGATTCGAGAAATGACCATCCCTAAAGAAGTGTGAATGTTTTTGGGAGTGGTTGGATATTGTCACCAATGGATAAGTGGATTTTCATTACTAGCGAACCCTTTAATAAGGTTGACACAAAAGGAGAGGACAGATCCGATTAAGTGGGATGATGAAAGTGAAGAGGCATTCATAAAACTGAAGAGTTATTTGTGTCAGGTCCCAGCTTTAGGAATGCCAGACTATACAAAATAACTTGGATTATTTTGTTGTGAAGAGAAGGGTGTGCACTTTCAGTGTTAACACAAAGACATGAATTGTCTCAACGTCCTATAGCATACTTTTCTGCTACCCTTGACCCAATGGCTGCAGCATTACATTGCTGTATCAAAGCAGTAGCGGCTACTTGTGTGAGTCTGGAGCAGAGTGAATTCATTGTGATGGGACATCCTGTCAAAGTGTATGGGCCACATTCAGTTGAGATCCTTTTAACAAGGACTCGTACTCAACATTTGACCCCTAGTCGGCTGACTAAGTATGAAAGAGTAATCTTGGAGCTGAGAATATAAGTGTGATAAGATGTACCATGGTGAACCCAGTAACTTCGTTGCCTGATTTTTATTGTGAATAAGTGAAAGAAGAAGTGGATCATGATTGTCTGGATGTGACAGAGATTTGTACCACGCCCAGGGTTGACCTCCTTGACATTCCCCAAGAAGAATCAGATTTTGTGCTGTTTGTTGATGGATCATGTTTGAGAAGAGAAAATGGAGAACTGATGTCCGGTTATGCTGTATGTACTGTGTCAGGTATTACATAAGCTTCATGTCCAAGAGGAGTCAAGTGCGCCCAAATTGCTGAGTTGTTTGCATTGATAAGGGCATGCAAAGTTGGGAAACAATTGAGAGTAACCATATTTACAGACAGTCAATATTGTTTCGGGGTGGTACATTATTTTGGCCAATTGTGGCTACAAAGGGGATTTCTGACTCCTTCAGGATCTCCTATACGAAATGGCAACAATGTTAAAGAACTATTGGAAGCACTACGATTGCCAAAAGAAATTGACGTGGTCAAATGTGCAGCACATAAGTCAGGAAATGATTATGTGACATTGGGTAATGTGGTTACTAAGAAAGATACTACTATAGAATTAACACAAGCAGATAAGAGTATGTTTTATCATGACAATTGAATAATGATTCGTCATTAAATGTATTCACTAAACTTCTCTACCACTACATGGAGACAATGGATGTGAGTGATTGTTATATTTGCATGAAACTATCTACGTCTGTCTCAGAGGGTGTGACCTATCATAACCTTCCATTAATGTATTGTGTGTCTTGTAGTGTTGTAACTAGTTTGTTCTATGTTTGTTCTATGTTACTGGTAAGTTGCAATATTTATATAGTAACATGGATTTAGTCTACTCTGAAATTCCTATTAGAATAAATATGAATCAAGTACTTAGTGCTAGAAATGCAGAGTTTATGGGGGAATTATTTTTAACTATGTCCCATATACCTCTATGGGTTGCTTTGGAAGTGGAATATAAGAAAGGCGATGCTCATGCTGCAATGTCCGTGGACTTGGCAAAAATGGGGAAATTCTGTCTTCATAGATTAAAATCTGAGTATAATAGAATATGTATTGGAACTATGAATGTGAGCATACCTTCTTTATAATGGGGAGATGGGGACTATAAGGAGGAACTGATCCTGTATTTCCAGGAATTTATTATGTTTGCGGAGAAAATGCCTATTACACGTTACCTGAAAGATGTTATGGCAGCTGTTACATTGCCAGTGTATTCCCAAAGGTATATCACGTTACTAAGAACAATGAAATGAGTGAAATAAGTAAAGGACTAACAAGAAATAAGAGAGCAAGTTTTACAGAAATAGTAGGTGATATATTTGGTGCAATTATACCATCAGTTGGAGTCACATTAAACTCTCATAAAATATGTTTGTTGTCCACTGTAGTTGACCGTTTATCAACTGATACTGCTGGAGGATTCTTAATGATTAGTACTGAAATAGTTGCAGTCAGATCTATGGTTTCGCAAAATAGACTTTCCCTTGATATTCTTTGGGTAAAAGAGGGTGGAGTCTGCGGCATGTTGAAAGTTCAACACCGCTGTACTAATATCCCGGATAAAAGTAAAGGTATTGAGGGATATATCAAGAACATTGCGAAGATTCATAATGATTTGACCCAACTGGAGGTTGACAGTGCCTGTGAAAGATTTAGCAAAAGTCTTTTTAAATCAGGGAATCGGTTTTCCACCTTTGGAAGCAGCTTATTAGGAAAAATAGTGATACCGATAATTTCAATAGCATTAGTGGTAGCAATGACCTATAAATGTAGTAAGCGAAAATTGAAGACAAGGTCAATGATTGAAATAAAGGACAGAACAATGGGAAAAAAGAGAAAATGGGAAGAGATTGAGTTCGAAGAAATGAAAGACGATCTGTATGGTAGAATGAAAGGGATGAATATAAAAGAAAGAAATAAAGAAAGAATCAAAACAAAAGTAGACACTAAAATCTAATTAGCAATTGGTGATGATGGGTATTTTATGATGACTCTAAAATGCCATCAGAGAGGGGATTGATTGAGCAAGGATTCGAGGAAAATAAACTTGCTCAAATCAACCCCTCGTTAATAAGTACTAACAAGTAAATAATAGAAACTTGAAAGAAAAATCAATATACATACAACATTCATACACAGGGAGAATGTTTTCTGCTTGCTTAAATAACAAAGAATAATTTGCTACATAACTGAAATGCTGCTTGAAACTGAAAATCGCATTGCATGTGTGCGAACCCGCCCTGCTTAAATAACCACATGATTAATCAATGTGAGAGGAAACTCTCAAGCATGCTCAAAGAGTTGCTAACCACAGGTCATGAAGTACCACATGTTTGGCATATGCCTGCTGCTAATATTGCTTTGGCTTAACAAGGAAAATAAATAACATGGGATAGAGTAGAAGTGGCAGGTAAACAGTGATCATAACATATTTGAGAAATTAACCTCTGTTTATGATTCTTTTATCAATAGTGTGTATTTGGGCCTGATATGCTAACCTGAAAGAAAAGATGGCAGGTGAGACGTAACACAAGTTGAGTCTGCGCATTAGAGTCCTGGAATGACCTGCTGACCGGGACATAGGTCGGCTGCCAAGACTCAAGCATGTGTGCTTGGGAAAAGTTCCTCAACTGAAGAACTTATATAAAATGTGTATCTATCTATTTCATAAATGCCTGTGAAAGGAAGTGTTCTGACAAATTAAATAAAGTAAGTAAAAAGGGTTTACTAAACAAAGAATTAGTTAAGAATTTTGGGATGATAGCATGAGGTGATGACAACTTCCCTGCCTCGGCCCAATCATAGTTCTGGATTCTCAGACATTTGCAACCTTTAAGGGTGGGACATGCAAACTTAAAGGGTATAACTTGAGTGACTTAAGATTAAGAAGGAGAGAGCTGCTATGAAGAGATGTTGATGCGGAGTGAGGAGTAGGCGTGAAATGCTGCTGGGAAGAACAGACTGAGAAGTTGAGATAAGTAAGACATCCCGATTAGATTGAGATTCCGGAAGAATGTCGAGGAGGGAGAGGGTGTAAGAGAGGGATGCATTCCGGTGCGTCAGGTTCTACAGAAGTCTAGTAAATATAAATCTATCCTGCACCTGTCCTACAGTCTTTGTCTCCTGACTTTATCAGATGACCTCTGCTAACCCTTCAGGCCAGGTGTTTGGTGTCCCATTTCACGATTAGGTAACTAAAATTGCTGTCTTGAATTGACCTATTTTTGCAAAATACGAGATAATATGTCCTTTTGTCTCTTCATCTATCCACTCCTAATGCATTGAATTGTTGATTGTGTCTGTGAATTGGATGTATATGTTAAATGAATTTTTCTCTCCTATGAAAGTTTATCGAGGTTGCACTGTGAATCTGTATACATGAGTGTTCATTTTGATTGAATCATTAGACAAAATGTATTGAATCTTACTTGGAGTCTGTGATCATTTTATTAAAAACTTGTAAGATACATTAATGAATTTGTTAATATCACCATCAACTACTTGACTAATGGTCCTCTGACCAAAGGAAGAGTTTGGTCTTAACTAATTCAGATCAAAGAAAATAAAACTTGAACCCCAGCTAAACAGTTAGGAAATCTGAATGTGTATATGGGCCCATTGTGAGCGATACATTTATTTGTGAAAAGTTTATTCTGGACTTTCGCTGGATCAGGATACCCATACACCTATGGGGCTGGTTTATGGGGTTATGCCTCCAGTAAGCAACAACAATTTGAGGAAAGCAACTACATAAAATGCCTACTTTATTGACCCACCTCTTCTTTTTATTTTGTTGTACCTCTAGAGCTTGGCTTACTTATATTTGAGTATCTGCTTTTGGTCAGACCTTTACGCCTTTGGTTTTCTATCTGGTCAAAAGAGGAGACCAGTTTTACTATATCAATTATTTGCTTAAATTTTGATAACACATCTCCTATTCCGTGGCTGGTGTACATAAATTCCTCTTTTTGCACTTTATTTAACTTTTCAGTGTGGGATGACCCCCTTAAGGTTTTGTCACTTACCTAGAAACAGATTAAGGTTACCTTGTTTAGATACAGAGCAGAACGCCAAATGGATTCCAAAATGATGAAATCAACAATTGACATGCATATGTCTCTTTGTTTGAAGGGGGTTTTCAAACCCATTTATCATGAGTTATAAATAACACCAATATGGGTTGACTAGGTTTGGCCTTGGTATTGTGCACCACAATGGCAGCCTATCCTACAATGAAGTTGTGTCCACTTGAGTAATTTCCTTGCCCATGTGGTGGTAAGAATAAGCGGAGCGCGAAACACTTTGTATTATTCTGTAGTTTCTATTCAACTTTTATGCTCTATTACCTTAATTCGATTTTTGTTGCTCAGATTATTAGAAATTACAAAGTGCATTACATTTTTTTGCTAGCTTTAAATGATCATTTAGCCTGTTTTAATTCTGCTTTTTTATCTTGAAGGCTATCAATTTGAGGGAAAGTATTACAAATTATTTTAACTGGGGTTGGAAATTGATCAATTTGTGTGCCGACGTTTGTATTATTGAACATATGTGGTATCTAGAATAATGCACTTTAGCCTGCTCTATTATATGGAAATGTTTTTACGTTTTTATTATCCATGTTTTATGTACTTTTATTACTGTTTTTAACTTGCTGAATAAAGTTTCCAAATCGAATCGGGAAGAATAAAAAACTCACAGCACATTCTTTGACTTTGGCAGGGCTTTAAATGGTATACAAAACTGGGGGTCTCTCAAAGGGGCGTGTCTGATATAATTAAGGGCATGGCTTGAAAAACACTTAAGTTAAAAATCTGTGCTTAGCATAGTGCACTGCCCGACTTGTATTTTGCTGTTTCTGTCATTGCATCCAGATATGATACAAGTAACATGACACCTAAAACAAGTCAGGACTATTGGTTTTGTCAATGGTTGTTAGTTTCCTAAGAAAAATGAGCAGCAACTCTGGCTAGTTGTATATCATATTGAAAAAGCTTCCTCTCAAAGCCCTGGTGAAACCACGACGATGTTGTTGCTCCAGCGTTTCAAATAGAGAAGGGAAATACAGAGAGAAAATGACTCTCTTTGAAGGATTTCCCTTCCCCAACAACGCTCACCTGGCATGACATCATGCAGTAACTTCTCCACTAGTGAGAAGTACGCAGTGTGAGCAGCTAACTTGATGTGCCTGCTGTCACCGCAGTCTGGTAAAAAATGGACTGCCTGGGCACTACAGAGAGCCTGATAGGGACCCGTCTCGAGGTTCCCTTTTAACCCCTTGTATGCTCATGACGGAGCCTCTCCGTCATGAGCCGCGGTTGCGCTGTGCTCATGACGGAGCGGTTCCGTCATTGCCCTGCCGCCGCGCCTGCGCGGCGCATTCTATTAGGCGGGCGGGGCCATGACGGAACCACTCCGTCATGAGCACAGCGCAACCGCGGCTCGTGACGGAGCCGCTCCGTCACGGGCATGCGAGCGCCGCTCGGGCCTCCCCCCTAGCGCTGCGGTGGAATTGTCGCCGCAGAGAAGGGGTTAAAAACTGCTGTAGCTCAGCACCGGCAGGGTTCGGCCCACTTAAAGCTTAGGACTTTGGAGTATTAATGGGCTGTGATCACTGGACTTCCTATGTGTGCTTCGGTACTTATTGTTGATAAACCCTCATAAGGATTGTTGCTTGAGTGTGGCTTCCACCCCCTTTAATCAATGACCCAATCTCTCAGTAAATCTATAACTAAAACTAAATGTGACACTTCATTGTCTGGTTAGTTTGTGAGCATTCATGTGGCATTGTGGATGAGCAAGTGTGCAGATACAAGAACGACTAAATGAGTGGGTGAATGGCTACAGGAGCGCAAGGGTGAGTGCAATGACAGATGGGTGTGAAAATGCAATCAATAGGCAAATTCAGTTTTAGGCCGGTTCTATTGGTTTTACCATTGTATTTTTTGCGCAGTCAACATTCAAAGCCTCATAAATCTACTGGGTTGGAACGCACTGGCTACTTTTGAGATTTCAGAAGATTCTTAACATCATATTAAAAAAACAGAGCAATGCTGTATAAATAAGTAGGTTTGTATGCTCTATTTTCCCCATACAATTTCTCACCCATACAGATCATGGCAGCAGAATGTGCTGAATTACTGGAGCCATCTGAATCTAATATACAATAAATACAGCACTTCCGCAGCAGATTGGGGCAATGCATCTCCCACGCAGTTGCTTCAAACCTGCACATTTAAAGATGCCCAGAGATAGATTTGAATTGTGTTGTCATGTGGTTCTTTTTTGTATAAGGCTGTTTAAATATATGAAGTACATCAGAAGTTCAATTGAGGTTGTGGGAAGAAAATAAAAAGCTAAGTAGTGAGTGAACCTTTTTGAAACAATTTGCCTTTTAATTTTCTGTATGACTATTGTTGAGGAGTATACTTTCAGAATTTCCTAGCATATTTTTTGCCAATATAAATTTAATCTGCCAGAATAAATGAGTGCTCAAAAATACCTAATGTGAAGGTTTACAATGATATCTTTCAAGTACCATATCTTACAAACGAGGGCCACATGCGCGTCATGGAAAAATACCCAACGATTAATGGGTTCGTTTTTAGCGCGGTGCACTAAGGGGGCCCTCTATGGTCCAACAAGGGCATTACTATTGACCGACGACCGATAAATGGCTCATTTGTGAAGACAGTGGGATTAGGACTATTGGGGTCTCATTTTGTTCCTTTGAGATGCTTAAAACGAAATCTATGCTACTTCAGTCACAGACTTGGAGATACTGGCAAATGAGATACTGTCAACGGGGTATTTTAGGGTGATACCCTGTCCATTTTTTTTACTATCTTAGAGCATGAGGGCTTTCCAGGGATACCGTTTCCAACCTATATCAAATACTAATTGGTAATCTTTACTTTCAAGACACACAAACAACATCTAAGATCTACTGGTAGGAGCACCTTGGTATAGCCTATGCAGAGGATGACTAGAGGGAGGTCCTAGACGGCCATGAACGTTGCCTTAGAGAAAGCATGTTTGAAGTATCCCTATTTCAAGATATTACATAATCGGCATTGAACAATTCATACATTGTGCAGGGCCCATCTACATCTGCTGGCATTGCCCATCTTCAGGATGTGATCTGTATCATATACTATGGTCTTGTCCTGACCTGGTCCCTTATTGGAAAATGAATTTCTTTGCGCGCACTGCTTCGCATTTGGTGATGCAGTGCGTGCAACGAAATTCGTTTTATTTATTTATATGTTTACTTACCTGTTACATTCCATAATCCATACATTACTACCCCCCCACCCTGCAACTCCCCCTCGCCCTCCCCAACTCAACGCCCTGCAGGAACTCCTACTACCGACCGCGGCTGGCGCTCCATATGGAGGACATTGCACTCCACTAGTTGCATGCCCCTTTGGGATGTTACGTCTTTGTGGACTCCTATGAACGGTGCAGGGTCAATTAGGATTATTTGATTATATTTGTGGACCCTTTTTACTTCTTCAAAAGCCTTAATGCCTTCCACTATAGAAGGTCCAAACCCCATACCCTTATATGTAGAAAGGTACACATCCATCAATTTTAAGCCAGGCACGCAAGGGGCACCACAAGTGGGGTAGTGACTGAGTTGCAAAAGGGGGAAAAACCTATGACTTACATCATTCAGAAAGAATGTCCTGAGCATAACTTTTACTCCGAGTATAAAGAAGTCCAGGTAATCTTCTTTTATGGTGATTTTATTCATCAAGTCAGATAAAATCTTCTTTTCAATCATATATGGCAATCTTCAACATTTCATCCAAAGCCAACACGTGTTTTGTCAATAACGATGCATCCGCATCTCTGACTTCTTCAGGGAAGCGGATAAAGGTGGATGTTTGATTGTTATGAATCGAATTGATTACGATAATGAGATTTTGGAACAATTGAGTGACAGTAAATGTTATGTAAAACTGTCTAACAGCCCGATATTTGACATCACACGAAATATAAATGAGCATTTGAAACAGTGGTGAGAGCAGGGATTACTTAAAGAGGATGAACTTAGGTTTTTATTAGTGGACAGACCTAGGTTTCCATGTCTGTACACCTTACCTAAGGTGCATAAGCAATCGCCCTTCCCCCCTGGAAGACCGATAATATCGGGCATAGGGGGCCCACGGAGAAGCTCTCACAGTTTGTTGATGTTTTCTTACAATCATATGTCTCAAATTTACCATCATATATTTGTGATACGAAACACCTTTTGAACATGTTGTCTGATGTGAAGTGGGAACCAGGAATGATCCTCATATCTTTTGATGTAGTAGCACTCTACACCAATATAGACCATGAGAAGGGTCTGCATGCTATTGAATATTTTCTAGACAGTCGACCAGTGAAATACATGTGTCACACTACCATGCTCATAGAAATGTCAAAACTAATATTGAACAACAATGCCTTTCTTTTCAACAACAGCTGGTACAAACAGCTGTGCGGTAACACAATGGGTTCCAGATTTGCGCTGTCTTTTGCCAACCTATTCATGGGTTGGTTTGAGGTGGTGCATATCTGGGGCCCACGCGGCCAGCAGTGGGTGGGAGACATCCACTACTGGGGTCGTTTTTATTGACGACTGTGTAATGATTTAGACTTGCTCAATAACAAGATTGGATACTTTTTTTAAAATATCTGAATGACAATTCAGATAATATGAACTTTACGATGACTAGGAGTGAGCATGAGTTGGTTTTTCTAGATGTGGAACTATATGTTGAAGGTGAAAAAATTCATAGCAGGATGCACCGCAGACCTACCTCATGCAACTCTGTTTTGCATGCAGGGAGTGCACAACCCAAGAGCCAGATCAACGCTATTCCGTATGGTGAGATGCTACGGGCTCATAGAAACTGTAGTCAGGAGAATACATTTAATCAAAACATACTTCATATTAAGACACAGTTTATCAAACGTGGACATAATGAGGATGTGGTGATCAAAGCTGAAGAAAGAGCACGAAACCTTAAACATTCAGACACATTGAGAGAAAAAATTGTGACTAACAAAAAGGATGATATCGTACGGTTAACTACCAACTACCATCCAGAATCACACAAACTATATAGGACATTGAAGAAACACTGGCCACTGTTGAGAAATGAGAAGGATTTACACAAATTTGTAAAGGACTATCCTAGTATCACGTATTAGAAGGGCACTTCAATACGAGGGATTGTGAGTCTTAGTTATCCAGTGACAACAAGAACAGAAACATGGCTCCATAACTTGAGTAATGGTCTGTACAAATGTGGTAGATGCAGCCTGTGTAGAATGGCTTTGGATGGCATCAAAGAGTTTGATTACAATGGGTCAAAGAAATTTGAAATTCGGACTCATATAGATTGTATGACCAAATATGTGGTCTATATTTTGGTCTGCAGCTGTGAGATAATTTATGTAGGAAGTACCATCCGACCCATGAGAGAGCGAATATTAAAACACTTTAGAGCCATTAAGCAAAATGATATGAGAAACCCATTGGCACAACATATGAATATCTGCAGTGCTCAGGGTAAATATCTTCAGTTCAGATTTCATGGAATACAGACAACCCCTATTGATAGGAGGTGTTAATAGGGAATTAGGATTGCGCCAGAGTGAGGCCCGGTGGATTATGACCTTAGATGCTGTTAACCGGGGCCTTAATTTGGACCATGAAATGCAATATCTTTTAGGAATGTGAATGGTGATTGACATCCTTAAAATATTTTGAAGAATATAGAGCTGCATTTCTCGTGTATGTATATATCTCTCATTTCAAGATATACATGGTTCCTGGATAACTACGAGGGAAACGGCTTGTCTGATATCAACTTGATGTCTGTTCCCTGTTAAAATATCATGTTACATTATGTGCCAATACGTTTGAATCATATTTTGCTATATGAGGCTAGAAATATAAATGATGGTTGAATCGTGTAATCTGAGACATGTGTCTGCTCCCGTAATCCCGACCTGGGTATAACTGTAAAGACTAGTCATATTCTATAAATGAATTCCTTTTGTAAAAGTGACAAGGTACAATCTAAAGTGAATGTATGGATACCGGTCGACATTAGTATTCATGTGTTAACGCCTTTCCTGCAGCCCCGATTTTCCCGCAGTACGGCACTTCCGCAAAACGGGCGGGGCCGCGTCTGCCATTGGCCGACGGCAGCATGGAAGGGGTTAATAATGTTTTTACTGTATTTGTCGTCATGTATACATGAATTTTTCCCCAGCATTTTTTTTGTGGATAACTCAGGCTGATGTTCCAATTTAGAGGTCAAAGTTAGATTTCCAGGGGTTCGTTTTTAATTTTGGGACATCTATACCACAGTGTTGTGAATCAAGACATAGTATTTTCTTGGTCAGTAATACAGTCCGGAGGGGCGCAGAGATTCATTTCAGTGTAAACACAATGCATATTCAATCGTATGTGGGCAGTAGATTTTACACAGTTCGGGGGCCAATAAAGTTTTCTTCCAAAGTGAAGACGAGTGAGGTAAAAAACACTTGGATTATTATGTGACGTTTTGGGTGGCCATATTGGAAAAGGTTCTGTGGTGTTTGTAAGTCTATGGTTATATGAAATTTCTTGATTAGTACAATAATCAGTTCTTATAGGCAAAGTGAGCAAGGGACTCACGTCTGAGCATACCCTGCCAACTTATGGCGAACAAAGCGGTACAAAAGGGGGTGGTGATGGACGGAGCATCAGAACCAATTAAACACTAACACCCAGTCAACAGATCTGGGTTTAATCCATCACCGTTCTTTAGCCCACTCTGCCACCCCAGTTCAGACATGGCTGTATGCAAATCAGTCTGACCCTGTGCCTCATGGGAACAGTCCAGCCCGAACTGCCAAGCCATGCTTTCCCTGGACCGGAAACAAGCTTCCTAGGACCGGTCTCTGGCATTACAGCCGTCTTCAGCCAGGCTTGCTTGAATCCAGTGGTAAAGTGAACAAGGGATGGACTGTTCCCATGAGGCACAGGCTCAGACTGATTTGCATATGGCCATGTCTGAACTGGGGTGGCAGAGTGGGCTAAAAAATGGTGATGGATTCAACCCAGATCTGTTGACTGGGTGTGAGTGTTTGATTGGTTCAGATGCTCCGTCCATCACCACCCCCTTTTGTATCTTATTGCTACGGCACATTCCTGCCCTTTTCTTTTGCCGTCGTAGTTAGCACAGCAGGGAGGCCAGCTGCGCTGCCCTTTGGCAAAACATCATAAATGGGGCCCTAAATATTTATAGAAAGTATCATATCACTTGTCTGGTTCTTGTAGATTTTTTAAGCAGCACACATTAAAATTTGAAATTGAGGCAGTGTGGATGGGAGCTCCCTACAATGCCTTGTCTTCTGGTTTTGTTACTATGAGAGTGAAATGTTGTCACTGTTTGCAGGTACAGAAGCTTTTATTGAAATAACTAAATCTCTATGAAAGAAAGCAGCATTTATATTTTATTTCTTTATAGTTTTTATAGACCACACTGTGTCCCGAATGCTACCTGGTGCTGAAGCAGTAATTGTTTACAGGGGAGTAGAAGGGCGAGAACAGTACTTCATAACAGACTCCATTATTTCAGGAACAACCAGGTCAACAAAGCCCTAAATTTCAGCAGCTCTGTCAGGGCTCTCAAATCGGATGATAACCTATTCCAAAGCCAGGTAGCCTTCACTGAGAAGGCACGTCCCCCCTGTCAAGCCTTCCAAAACTTATGTTACTGAATAAGATTAGTAGTTCCAGACCAAATGGTCTTCCTCAAAGCATATCTCTTCAGTCTCCGCTGCAGCAGCACAGGCCCCTTATTCTGGAGGGCCTCCACAATCAGAATCAGAGGCATCCAGAAGAAGAGCATTACAATAGTCCAATCTACTGAGTATGAGACTCTGCAGGATTAAGGCTTTAGCCTGATCAGAGAGAACAGGGTACAATTTTCTAAGTCCACGAAGCAGTGCAAAGCAGACACTAGCCACTTTGTTAACATGCTTCTCTAAAGAAAGTCTATCATCAAACGTGACTCCAAGATTGTGTACTGCCTCCGAGGATCACAGCTCAGTCTCTGTAGGGAGTAGGTAGAAATGTAAGGGTAGTGACTTTGGGATTGGTTTGCCAAGCAGCATAAACATTTTGCCTTATCCCTGTTCAGTGCAAGGAGTTTTTCATCCATTGTACAATATCCATTAAACAGGCCTAAAAGGTTCTTACAGCCTCCAGCTGTGCGTCAGTCGCCTAGTTAATCAGGGAAATGTTTTTTGTTTTTAACAAGGAAATCAGTTGCTACATATAAATGCTAAACAGCACCTGGCTGAGTGCTGATCCTTGTGGTACCCACTGTTTGATATATCTAAAATCCGATTGATAAGGGAGTAACACCACGGTCTGACAGCGGTCTTGCGGATGTTATGTTATGTTATGTTATGTTAGGGATTTTTATATAGCGCTCGAATCACCCGGGGGCGTCTCCACAGGAGGTGGAACCATGGATAAAAGGAGGGGTTAGAACAGGAATGCTTTCAAGTGTTTCTTGAAGATCAGGTAGGAAGTACATTTCCGCAGGGGTAAAGGAAGGTGATTCCAATATTTTGGGGCAACATAGGAGAATGCTCTGCTCCCGGTACGAATACATGGAACCTTCAGTAGAGCTAAAGAATTGGACCTCAGGTTGCAACCCGAGGTCTGTTTGACAAGCATCTTTTGAAGGTACTGGGGGCCCCTGCCTTCCAAGGCTTTAACCGTCAGACAGCAGATCTTAAAGAAGGATAATTTTTTTATCGGCAGCCAGTGTAGTTCCGTCAATAGGGGAAGTGATGGGGAGCCAGGAGGACGATTTAGTGTCATCCTGGCAGCAGTGTTCTGAATAATTTGTAATCTGGCCAATAGTGTATAACCCACTTCAGCCAGTAAGGTATTGCCGTAATCAAGATGGCTGATTACCAGCGCCTTGACCACGGTTCTGCAATGGTTCTCTGGCAGAAAAGGGATTATTCTGCACAAGAGGCGTAGGCTGTAGTAACAGGAGGTCACTGTGGCTGAAATGTGGTCCTTCATAGTGAGAGCTTTGTCTAATTTTAGGCCTAAGTTTTTTACTGATGAAGCTGGAACAGGGGGTCGACCCGAAAGGTCCGGCCACCAGTCATTTATCCAAAAGGATGCTGCTTTGCCCATAAGCATCAGCTCCATTTCTTCAGGATTAAGCTGGAGGTGATTTTCCGTCATCCATTTTGAGATGGCCAGCATGCCCTCTGAGAAACGCAATTTCTCCTCTTCAAGATTCAAACCTATTGGGAATATAAGCTGAGTGTCCACTACCATACGGTTCCACCAACACCCAAATCCACCATCCTTGTCAACGGGGTGTGATGGTTGACCGTATGAAAAGCAGCTGACAGATCCAACAGTACAAGAAACATGGGCTGCCCATTATCTACTCTCATACAGATCTTATCCGTTGCAATCAGCAAAGTCTTCTCTGCACCATGGCCTGGTCTAAAACCAACTTGTTCCTCCTAAAGCAAGGAGTGATACTCCAAGTAAGATGATAAAATCCTACTAACGTAGAGCTCAAAGATTTTCTCCAGAAAGGGTATGAGGGAAATAGGCCTATAAATACCTAGAACCACTGTCTACTGATTGCTTCTTCAGCAGAGGCATAACTACAGCTTTCTTCCAGCTGCATGGTGCTAATCCTTATTTTAGGGATTGATCGCAAAGTTGTATCAGTGGTGGCATCAGTTCATTGGCTCATTTTTCCCATTGTTTAGGTGGAAGAGGATAGAATAGGAACCCAGATATCGTGGACAAGGCAATGGTTAGAACACTTTCCTCTGAGATTGGCTCAATTAGTTCAATCGCGAAGTTGGTATTCCCAAAGGGATCAGACCTATTGCCAGTCCTGAGCCTTAGCATTTCTCAAGCATCTGTGTCATTCAAGGAAGCAACATTCACGACAATGCTGTCAGTAAAAGGTACTGAGGAACTTCCAATAGCCTGTAGGTTCTTGCTAATCTTCTTTTCAAAGAAGACCGCCAGATCATCACACAGCTTCTGCGTAGGGATTATATTTTGTTTTAAGCAATGTGGTTTAGATAAATCTCGGAAAATATCAAAAACCTTCTTTGGCCTGTTAGTGGCAGCCAATATAGAATCTGACTTTAGATGTTGTTTATCTTCTTCCATATAATACTAACGCCATTTCCTTTTTTAGTAGCCTACATTCTAGTTTTGACACTTTTAATGACTCATTGTACCACGGGGCAGATGGTAGATTGCAGGATTTTATCTTAGGGACAGGACTACTTTGTCCAAGGTTGCTGTGATCTCTTTGTTAAACTTTAGGCAATTAGTTTCAACTGAAACGTTGGGATCAAAGGCATTAGACAAATTAAAGACAGGCCTACCAGAATGCCTAACAAGTTCATGTCAAGCCCTCCCCTTTCTCGCAAAAAAATTGCAGCTCTGTTAGTGGCAAGACATTTATGAACCCTCAAGTGGAATGATATTAGTGCTTGGCCCGACTAACAGAGGGGGGAGGGGTCACTGCCTTTACTAAAATTAATCCAGCAGGGGCAAGGATAAGATCTAATGGTTGCCCGCCCCCACCCCCTGTGAGTAGGGCCCTGTAACAGTTTGCTGGAGATCTAGAATGTCACATGCGCTCTGCAATTCCGTGAAAGGGAGGGACAAATCCCCCTCTGCCCATAAATTACAATCTCCTAAAATAAAAAAGTTGGAAGGCACAAGTGCTGTGTTTGATAACACTTCTGTAAATGGCTCGAGATGTGTCATGATCCAGGTGGTCTATAACATAGAGCCCTGGAAAATACATTACCCCTGTCAGATGTCAAAGAGAATCCTAACACTTCCCATCCTTCTGACTCATGAACTGGCAGAGTGGAAAACTCCACTTCTTATTATATGTAATGTCCACTCCCCGGCCCCCTTCTTGTTTACCTGGGGTTTATGGAGGGCCTTAAATCCCACAGGGCAAGCCTTACCTAAATCAGCTGCTGAATCAGTAGTAGTCCAGGTCTTGGTAATAAATAGAGCGTCTAGATTCCTGGCTCTTAACAGCAGATTAATTTCTTCTGCATGATTTACCAATGACCTAGCATTAAGGAATCCACAGTTTAAACCGGCAGGCCTTCCAACCTCTGGAGAGATAGTGTCAGGCTTAAATTCGAATTCTGCCCTTGTAACAAAGTGAGGATACGGTAACTGCTTACCAAATGATAAGAGTTCCTCTCCTGAATACTTTATCCGGGTATCTGCCTGGACTTTATTATATACATAGGCCTCTGGAAAGCCACTGCACTGAGCGTAGTCGGTGCATGGACGGGGGAAAACTGGCTTGGCTTAGGCGCGCCTTCACCGCCCCAGCGGCGCACCCGCTGTGCAGACTTGCCACTCTTCTGGTTATGACGCCTCCTTCCTGCATAAACTAGACCGGCAACACTAGACCAGGCTAGTTGCAAAAATGGTGCTGCCCTTCTAACAGATGGGAACTGTCAATGTTAAGTGCTAACTACACCAGAAGAATAAAGTTAACACGTTTAAAAGTCTTTAAAAGGTTTTTAAAAAGCCCCCCAACACACTGTTATACTCATGCTGTTTTCTCACCCACACACAGTCGGGCTGCGGGGTTGTGCCAGCCTACTGGTTATGAGGCCTCCTTTGTGCATTGACTAAACCAGCAACACTCGACCCGGCTCGTAGTAAAAATGGCTGTCCTGTTCTAACAGGAGGGAACTGCCAATACAAAAGGCAAACTATGCTACAAGAATAAAGGCCCTCATTTATGAAAAGTGAAGCATTGCTGCGAGAAAACAGCAATGCGTCACTTTTCATTGAGCCCTCATCGCGACACCTGTGATGCTTCATGTTTACTGTATGATGCAACATGTAGCAAGGAGTTACAGATACGTCAGTATTTTTTACGTATCTGTAGGCACAAAAATGACGCATTGCTGGAATGTGTCACAAAAGTGACGCAACTCCAGCAATGGGTCATTACACATGGCAAGACTCATGTTAAACGGGTCTTACGCCTGCCATGAGGCAGGCGTAAGATATTGATGCATTTGCATTCTAGAAGTGGCGCAGTGGAATCTTATAGATTTCACTGCATCACTTCTACGACCCTTTCTTTTGTCGGATCGCCCCCCTTGCATACATTATACCTGGAGCAGGTATAATGTGGGTCAGGGGTTTTCAAAGTGACGCATCTAACTAGATGCGTCACTTTGTAATTATGGCGCAACATGGCACATTTTTTAGGCCCCAGGTGCGTCACAAAAAGTGACACACCTGCGGGGCTTATTTACGGGGAAGGGCCCATAAATAAGCCCCTAGGTTTCTACAGTTAGTAGTCTTTTAAAGGTTTTTAAAAAGCCCCAACACATTTTATACTCGTACTGTTTTTCTCATCCACACACAGCCGCTTTTATCTGTTTAGCTGTTTTCTCTGTTTAATCAATACACTGATTTGAAGAGCACCGAGATGGAGCGACAGTAGACGGAAGTGAAAGCAAGCAGACCATAACTTGTACACCTTGGAATCTCACAAACACTCATGGTACTGCAAGATGACGTACATCATGGATGAAGGTAGAAGCCTGTCCCTAACAACGTGCCCATTCACTCACCGAATAATCAAAAGTTAAGGTGATCAAATATCTTCTTTTATGAGCCCCCAGTTGCCTAGTCCTGACGTACTGTGGATTGATGAGAGGTGATCTACATAGATATACATCACACCTTACATCTGTTATATCAGCACCTTTCTCCACAAGCAGCAAGGCTTGAAACTCTCCAGGACCTCAGTCAAAGCAGTCTTAGTCTCATCAGTGAGGCATCTGGAGAGATTAAAACAGAAAAGAACAACACAAGAACAAAGTAATAGGGAATGTCAGGGTTTGTTTTTCATGAAATAGAAGAAGTAGTGAAGGAGTGACAGAGAAAGCGGGAGAGAGATAGTAAAAAGGGTGAAAGAAAGAAGAAAATTCAGAAAACGAGACAAGGGCGAGAGGAGGCAGCACTGTTGAATATGAACATTGATGTATGTATTTGTCAAGACACTTATGTAACCAGGAGTGGCAAGCAGGACTTCTGAAAGAGCATCCCAGAAAAGGCTGGGCATGACGTCTAAATGCTGTATCATTAGTAACAGTCTAACTTGGGTCGTCATCTGAGAGGAGGTGATAAGTACCTACAATAGTACTGTTCACGTTATTAGCACAGTTTCACTGGATTGCAGCCCTCATTCCAGGATCTCCAGGATCCAGCCTGTAATAGAAGCCTAGTTAGGACAATGTCAACAATTGAGACCCAGTTAAACTGTGCATGTAATTTCATTTGATTAGGACCCCGAGAGAATTGTGTATGTGACATATGTGTGAGTATTTTTTTAGCACAAACTTCTCTAGGAATCAGTAAAGATACATAGGTTTCAAATGTTAAACTGAATTGTCAATTCCATACAAATATATTATAATCACATCATTTGGTGTAATTAGAAATCTACTCCTCTTAAAGATTAATTCCACTACGTTTACAAGCTGTTTTCTCAAAAACAGCTCTGCCAAAAAGGTGAGGACACACGTATCTCAGTCCTTTCTACTAATTATCTTCATGGATATCACTAAATATTTTGTTTTCATCATTTTGCATTTTACATGTTATTGAAGCATGTAGCATGCTCCGAACCTCCCTGCACAGAGATTTTTGTACTATGTGGCCCTCCAGCACCCTGCTCCCACTGCATTAAGATTACTAACTAGCCCAGCCCGCCGGATTCCTGACTCTCCTGCTGCTGACACTTTTCCCACACGCTCCAAGATACCCACTCACAGGATATCCGAGAAAATATTGAGATCGGGGAGAATTTGTGAACTATGTTTAGTCAAATGAAACGGAGAAACTCCAACTGAAATTTCTCGATCTCCCCTGCGTAGATGTAATAAAATATCACTGACACCTAGTAAACACTTGTCTACTAAATGAATTCTCAGCCATTATATGAGTTCTATATAGAAGTTTGGTCCACATTTTTAGAAGGCTTGAAACTTTAGAATCTCAAGTCCTTAGGAGAAAGAAACATGCGTGAATTGAATTACTCTGCAAAACTTTATTTGACTCCAAATTGTCACTCAAAACCAATGAGTGACTGAAACTGGAGTTCATGCCTTGTCTATAGGAAAAAAATATATGTATTTGATAACTAGGAGATCTTATCTCATTTGTCGGGGTGCATCATAATCACACGTAGAGCGCACCCTTCATACAAATATTTGTTGCAATAACTTGAAGTGTTAGAATTGTGAAATACATTCACATCAAAACTTGACGTATATTAGGCCATTGATAAGTAACATGAAGAATCAACATAAAAAATGAATGTTACGGTCGGAAATCTTTAATACGGAGAATTTGTGTTGTGCAACTGATCACGCTAACGTATTAAATGTGCTTATTCGTCATCTCATTTTATACATAGGTAAATGCATTTGTTGAAAGAGCCTTAACGTTATGTGGATTCGTAAAGCTTAAGTGATGCTTTCTCATGTTAGCTGAATTTTGCAGGTCTGAAATGAAAGTCCCTGAATAGAATTCGTAGCTTGAATTTCATGTGTGCTGCAGAATATTTATTTTTCACGTTTTGTGTTGCAAGTGAAACAAGTGTTCTCACTAGATTGAATAATGAAATAAATGAAATGAAATACCAACATTTGTAAACCCCACAGCTACCTCGGGAGAGGTGTCCCGGCACTGGGGGCTGTCTAGAAGAATAAGGGAGATATTGCCCAGAGTCACATGGTGTTGGGCTAACCTGCCGACGGCACCAGGGATCTAACCATGATCCCCGTGGTCCGGAGTCAGGCAACCTGGCTGCTGCGCCACACCTCTTCCATAATAGCAATGTATTTGTTGTACCAGTTAGACCAGGCGAGAAGAAGTTACAATTGTGTAGCTTGAGTCGATAAGGGAAGGTTGTTGTGCTTCACACAGGAGAAGGCCTGGGAACCAAGGACAAATTGTATCTAGGAAAGAGCACTGTTGTCTTGTGGAGTAACATCTTTAGGATATACTCAGAGCAGATGGCAGGATTCGGACTGGATTTTGTGAATCCTCCTGATGTTTAATGTGTTTTTGGGAGTAGGGAAAGCGCCACTTCTTCCTTGCCTTCAGAGAGTGAACATCCTAGCTCTGTCTTTCATAGCTTTATGCTACTTGACCCATCGATCGTGGAGGGAAATCTTAGGGAGACTCCATGTGCTGACACCTGTTATCTTTTCTCTGAACATGCTTAGTTGGGGATGTACCCTTAGTGTTTGAGTAGGGACAGATTTAAATGGGGGGCTACTTCCTTTGGTGACACACATGCCGTGAGGGCAACGTCAGTGGATATCGGCAGACCAATCCACCTACCTGCCAGCAGAGCGCCCTGAGGGCAACGGCCGGAACAGCAGCACAGCTCTCCCCCTCGCAGTGAGGGACTGCATTTCCCAGGTGCACCTCGGACGTCACTGGCTGCGCCCGGAGGCGCTACTAAACATCAGAATGGGACGCATGCGGGCGACGCAGGGCTAAGCCCGGGCAAAGGGCGGGCCGTCTGTGGCTGTCTGGGGCCAGAGGAGGCCAGGCCGGGCTATCCCCCTTGAGTCTGCGGTCAGGGAAAGAAAAAAAAAAGACTTAAAGGTACTGTGGCAAACTTACACTGCACAAGATTGACACGTTTACCCCTAGTATTGGTGTACGGGTACGCAAATATATTTGACTTTCTATTTTTAATCTTATTCTTACTGTATCATCTAAGATTGCATTTTATTGTTTTGTTCTTCTTATCCATAGCAGTATTCGCATTTGTTTTATTCTTCGTCTCACCTGGAAATTGGAGAATGGGAAAAAAGAGTTGTTTAGCTAAGAAACTGCCCTCGCCCCAGCATACTCCTGGCTCAAAACCAACTTCAATCGATAGGATGTTAGCGAAGGCTCTAGGGGCAGTAGCATCTGAAATTGAAAGAACGGAAAGACGCCTATCGATTACACCTGACTTAGATATCAACCTGCAGACCCCCAACTCACTTGACAAAACTGAACCATCCTTACTCGAACTACCTAGTGATCCTCCTGTAAATATAGATACTAATAATAGGGAGTCTCTGACCCTCCCCACCTGTCCAAGACTTGATAGAAACACCAAAACTAAGTCTAGACTAAATCCTAAACCAGCAGCTAAAAGGAAAAAAACTCCCGATAGCACGGTAGATACAGAAAAATCCCTGATGTTGAATTCAGAAGAAGATCCCACTGTGCACATTGATGAACAGCCGGGGTGGGTGACATCACTGGTAATTAACCTACAAAGTCAGATGAGAGCTATTATCAAGGAGGAACTAAGGCCTATACTAGAAAGGTTGGATGGTCTAAGAATAGTAATGGATGGCGGAGCAGCATCCAAGAGCAAGACCAGCCAGGGGACAAGCATTTGTAGAAATGCTACCAATACTCCCACAAGAGACAAACTCGGCACTCATGTAAGCAGGAGAGTGCTATCTCCAACAATCACTATAATCCCAGGTGCCAAAAAATTGGCGGACTCTACTGCGCAATCAGGAATCTCAAAACCTAATTCTAATCAGGCAAAAGAAAAAACGATCAAACATTAACTCGGAGCTCAGAGGGAATAAGGACAGGGTCGCCCTCCACTCTAAATCTATAATTCAACTAAAGACCCAATCCAATGGCGTAAGAATATATCAGTGACTCAGAGAAAGGGGCGGTCAAAACATCCTGCTCCCAGACACTCTCTTATACACGTTATAAGGAGGTGATGCACTGTACTCCGCCCACGTTAAAAAACACCTGTTCTCCCGGACAGCACCACAGAACAACACAAGTAGTGACCAAAAACAAAGGTTGGTCGCAAAAGTCCACACCTAATGTTGGACTAAGCTCTTACTAGAGAAAAAATGTGCGAGAAGCAAGAGACGCCTCACGGAAACACCACCAACTGGGTAACTGGTATGCAATTTCCAGACAGGCCCCTGTCTCATCATCGGTGGTAGTCACTTGCTTCTCAAAAGAAATAAGAAGAAAGAAAAGAGGTGTCCAAAACAAACAACATAAATTGTGACAAACAGTGGAGAGCAGAAAAATCTGCTGGTGACAAACACACACAAATAACTAAGTGCCTAAAAACACAGTACACAAGTCCCTTAACAAACTTTATTCATAGGGAGTGGATGGTGTGCTGTTTAAATTAAAAAGGCTGGTAGCTATTCATGCATACCATTACCTAATGCCAGAGCCGACATGTTTCAATGCTATAATACGTTAAGCAGTTTCATCAGGGCTGCACTCATATGCTGCCACTCCACATTTGGACACTAGTTCTGTAATGCACTGCCAAGAGAGAACAGATGGGAGAACATAGTTAAAAACATGAGGACCCTTGGTTAGCAAAAAGAATGGGAACGAAATCTGGTGATGTGTGGGGAATATTACCAGGAGTCAGCCAAGTTAGTCATACCCGCCGCTCTAATTTCGAAAAGGTGACAGGGCACTCCAATCGTAAGTTTTTTCCTTTTCCTTAGACTTAAGTTTTCTGTTTGAAAAAAGAGTATACAACAGCTTGTATCATGTAGCTTCGTAGAAACCAACCAGACTACAATATTACCTTGTGACACATAGCCTTTACTCCCTTAGTCACCTTTCTGGAGTAGGATCTACACACCCACTACTCGATTCGTTTTTGCATAGCGGTTGTACATGCATTAGAACATTACATCATCCGAAGGTAAATGCCACCCATATATTCAGTAAAAAGAGCACTGCATCTAGCTCTTGCTCCCGATGTGAAAATAGGCGGACCACACCACCTATGTATGCTTTCTCGGAGCACGCTAGTAGCCCATTGAGACAGTTACCACCGTAAGCCCAGTCATACTCGAGCCCCACACTTTCAATAGCTAGTGTGGAGGCGCGTGTGTTGTACAGTTAGTTACATCAGGAACCCCACACACTCTCGTCACGCGGTCACCGGAGTTACACCCAGGACTCCCCTTGGTACTTCCCTGTGAGCTGCCAGCCAGTGGACAGTACTGGAAAAGGTTAAGGGTTCCCCTCAGAACATCGATGAGATCCTACTGGCTAAAGAAGCCCGTTGGATTTATAATGAGAAAACTGATCGGATTGGGCTTAATGAAATTATAGAATGGAACAAGGTCAGACTATGACTGGTACACTTATCTACGCATTGTTTCTGGGCCCGTGATTACCACACTGGTTCGACGGTTCCCAGAAAAGCTCTAGAACCTAATCTAGGAGAAGAGGTTTGGCGAGAACATTTCGAAGCCCTATATAAGGAAGAGGAGAAGTTAGAGGTGCTCCCAATTGACCATGACCTGGTTGACACCCCAGGGTCGAGCATAACCCTTCAGGAAGTAAAAGCTGCAATAGTCAAAATAGCTCCAGGCAAAGCCCCAGGTCTCGACAAGATTCCTGGGGATCTTTTTAGGAGCGAGCCATCCATTTGGGCTCCCTATTTTGTGGTTCTTTTCAACGCCATCATGATGGGGTTGAAGATCCTTGCAAGTTGGGCAGGTGCCGAAATCATCCCACTCTTCAAAAAGGGTTCCCCCTTATTACCAAGTAAATACAGACCAATTAGTCTTATTGCTATTCCTCAAAAAAATGTTGCCCGAGTCTTGCTCCTCAGACTTCAATCCTGGATGGAAGAAGCAAGTATCCTCTCCCCACTATAGGAGGGGTTTAGGGACAAACTGTCAACCCTAGACCAAGTACTGAGATTACACCTACTCCATTGGAAGTCGGATATTCTGGAGGGAGGCAGTTTGTACCTAGTCTTTGTTGATCTGAGGTCAGCATTCGACTTGGTGCCTAGGGAAAACGGGGGCCCCAGTGTACCTAATTAATCTTTTCAGATGCTTGCATGATAACAACTATGCACAAATAAGAACAGGAAGGGATGGCAAATTGACAGCACCCATACCAATCAAACGTGGGGTAAGACAGGGTTGTGTACTCGCCCGACACTGTTCAGCCTTTATATCAATGGTTTAATTGATGCATTGTCATTAGAAAAAGAGCTTGACGCCCCCAAATTGACCTCGCGTAGGATTATCGCCCATGATGTTCGCAGACGACACGATCTTGGTGTCTAAATCTCCCATGGGGATCCAGAGGGTCCTAGACAGGTCTCAGCTGTTCTGTGAAGAGAGAGGGCTGAGTGTGTGTTACACTGAGGCTCCGAGCGTGTGGTGAACGTTATTTTGCTTTAACCAGCCCTACCTGGGCAGCGAACTCTGCTCCCGCATCCCGCCTGGTCCTGAGTCTCCCCCCGTCGCCACAACTTCTTTCACCCTTGCGTGGCCACTGAGTGGGGGGAGACACCGACTACAACTCCCAGAGGGCAGAGCGGCAGGCAGCCGCGCGACCGGATTTCTGCGCCTGGAGGCGCTTGAAAAGAGACACACATTGCGGCAGAGCAGTGTGTGTTACACTGAGGCTCCGAGCGTGTGGTGAACGTTATTTTGCTTTAACCAGCCCTACCTGGGCAGCGAACTCTGCTCCCGCATCCCGCCTGGTCCTGAGTCTCCCCCGCCTCCACAGCTTCTTTCACCCTTGCATGGCCGCTGAGTGGGGGAGACGCCGACTACAACTCCCAGGGAGCAAAGCGGCAGGCAGCCGCGCGACCGGATTTCCGCGCCTGGAGGCACTTAAAAAGAGACACACATTCCCGCGTCGCGGGACGTGCGCGGGCGAAGCCCGGGCAAAGGGCGGGCCCTCTGTGGCCCTCAGTGGCTGAAGTAGGCTGGGCTGGGCCTACTTATTTATATCATCATTTATTTGTATTGAAATAATTTTTTGTTTAGTGTCACATATTTCGTGTTGTAATATGACGGTATAGACATTGTCTCTCTGGCCAGGAACTCACCGTGACTTACCTCCAAATATTCAATCTTTTATTGATTAACTGTTATTAACTATATTCATCGGGGTTACGGTCTCCCCTGCTCTCCACGTATAAAGATGACGGCTAAAAAGTTACGTTCGGGGAGATTATTGGGGGGAAGGTCTTGCATGAAGATAAGATCCAACCCCCTTAGAAACAAGGCTGCCAATAATTTGTTATTAAAGAGCCAATGCCAGCTGCTGCAATTGTGGGAAAAACCCAAGGATAAGGAATTGTTAAATGTTGCAAACAAAGCCTTTGACATAGCTTCTCCATCTGGCACAGCCCTTATGGTGGTCAAGAAGGTCCCTCTTTTGGTGAATGAAGAACATTCGGGCTCCCTGATTACTGAGGAGCCTTGCCCAGTGCCCCCTGAAATGACTGGTGACATTAAGTGCTCTGCTTCCAGTTCTGAGGGTGGGCAACAAAATAATGTGTCTGCAAACCATAAAGTGTTTTTATCTAATGTTCCTATAGGAGGTTTACTGCCAAAGGTGGACGGTAAGGGGGACTCTCATTTGTCGAGTATTGACCTGGAGCTTTGTGGTCGATACCTAGCTGATGGTACTCTGTAATCATCTGAAGCTATAAAGTCCCCGATCGGTGCTACTTCGTCTGGTCTTCTGCTTTATAGCAGTACCCCCTCCCTAAAATCGCAAGACATTTCCTCACAGTATAACATCTCAAAGAGCCCACTGCTTAATATATCTGGCATTGGTCCCATTGGTCCCCCAGGCTTTGATAAATCTGAAAAACCGATTTCAGAATCACTGATTGCATTAGAACATTTGCTGGCATCTATTTTACTGTTATTGGGTAAATTTGCGGGAAGTTCTGATTGTATTTTGGAATCGGTCACTCAGATATTAAATGTCTTACTGTTAAAGCTCCCGGAAAAGGTTCCTGACCTAGATCCTAAGGCTGGATTGCAGGGGCCTGAGTCGGGTAGTGACCATCTAGCTGGAAATGTTAATTCAGTTCAAAATAAACCTGTGGCTATTCTTAAAAGTGAGCCATCTTTAGTACCCACACTTTCTGCATCTAACTGTGTAAGGAATTCTGACCTCGAAATTGAAGAAGAAAGTGTTGATGTTACCGCTCCAAAATCTGAAAAAGAGCTATTCCCAATTTTTATGCCTGAAATTAAGGGGATAGGGTGGGAAGAAAAAGTAAAATCTGGAAAACACAGAAAGAACAAAGGAAAATAGAGGAAACCAATCCGCAGATGCAGGAAGAAAAGGCAGAGACAAATAATTTTTGAGGATTTCCAAGTCCCTGATATTAATGAACCTATCACTGGAGAATCTGTGAATGGGTCCTTGAGTCAGGAAGCTGCCATTCATCCTTCCGATAATTTGAATCCCTCTGCATCAGGCACTAAAATGTCTTCCAATTGTTCTATCTTTCCCGTGGGAGGCTCTTTATTAGATGTAGGAGGATTGACGATCCCTTTCCCCGCAGCAGAGATGACAAGGTCAGTCCCTATTGTATCTGTGGCTCTTAATCCTTCTGCTCCTGCCTTTCATGCCACAGGTGATGGTGTTGTATGGCCTCATCATTTGCCTATAAAAGTACCAGAAGTTTCTGTAGATACATTGACTGTGGATTTTCTATCGTTATTTGATTTTGATCTGCCTTTAAATAGAGCATGGTTACTTAACTGTTTCAAAGACATAGAGGGTTTAAAGTTAATCCAATCTAACGATATTGATCTAGTCTCCATATCTGGAACAGTTGCCGCGCCTTATGTCAGTTTAAAGTTTTATTCCAAACTTATAGTAAATCTTATATTGCAACAGGCTGAGAATTTCCAGTGTAGGGGAATTGATGTATTACCCGTTTTGTCTTCTGGAAGAGATCGTTTTCCTCATAACAGACTCTCTCAGCAGGGCACTGGTCAAGATGGTCCCCCTCCCTCTTTTGAAGATTTAAAGATATGGGTATCGAAAAGCACACGTCTGGTGACCCATGTAATGCCTGCCCCGTTAATTCAGTACAGCCTCCCAATAGAAGATAACCAGCGGTGGAATTGGCTGCCCGGTGCTTTGTCTAGTAAATCCACAAACAACCCTAAACTTTTTCAACATCTTTAGCAGTAATTTGAAAGTTCTCTCTTGGAATGCCGCCGGGATAAATAATAGTCCCGAGAAATTACAGTACTTGTTCTCTCTGAACGCTAGTGTGATTTGCATCCAAGAGACCTGGTGTGCTAGTAGATTGTGTGTAGGGAGAGATTATTTTGTCCTTGAGGCAGTGGCCTCTCCTTCGAAGAAAGGGCATGCAAAAGAGGGAATTGCGTGCCTTCTGTCCAATAGATTAAAGTGGAACTTCACCCATTATGTTGATCCAAGCAACCTCTTTCAGGCGGTGACCCTCTGTAGTTTAACCAGTATGGGAAATAATAATTCTCTTCTAATAATAAACGCTTGAATGTTTTAATATCTTATTGAAGCAAGTCTTTTCGTACATTAAACAGATTAAAGAGTTAGAACCTCCCCCCTATGTGTTGTTAGTAGGTGATTTTAATTGTAAAGTTTCTAACTCTAGCTTAGAGAAATATAGAAACAAATTTAAAGAAGAAGCCTATCCTATTCCTCAATCCCTCTTCCCCAATAAAATTAAAACTAATAAGAGAGGGAACCTGTTGCTAGAAGAACTTTCAGCGGCGGAGGGGTTAATAGTGAACGGTAGGCTTCCCTCTGATGTCCCTGCAAAATATACTCATAGATCCTCCCAAAGTGAGTCAATTCTGGACTATGTAATCACCGACTATAGTATTTTCTCCCTAGTGAAGGATCTGGTGGTCTCTCCGACATTATTTAGCGACCACAATGTGATTACTATAAGCCTCTCATTACAACCTCCTAATTCCGATCCATGGTCCCTTAACAGTGATGACTTTCATAAGGACTCTGGAAGATGCTTTCGGAATTTTAAAGCCAAGAAGGGCCTGGATTGTATTCTAGGTAAAACAATACTAGAATTGAATGATTGTCAGGGTTCCGAAATAATTCACTTTGACAATTTTATGAAGGAGGTCATCTTTGTTGCCAAATGGTCTAGCTCCTCTGTAAAAAAGATTTATGTTTCTAGACCGATTACCCTCTTAAATAAGGAAATAAATAAATTAGTGCGGGAGCAATTTTTGCGTAGATCTACTGAAATAAATAATAAAATATCCCTGTTAAAAAGAAGGAAAAGCAGAATCAGGAAGAAACTTAAAAAAGAAAAAGACAACTCACTCTGGATAAGTCTACGGGAGGCCGCAGTTCATGGTAAAGTTAGACAATTCTGGTCACTCATTGGTGAGGGTTGTGGAGTAAGAGTTAGCCCCCTCCCTATTCCCATTGCTGGATTGTCATGGGTCATTTTCATTTCCAACTTGTATGCTGGGAATGGCGTAAGGGTAGAATGTAAGGGGACTACTAAAGAAGATGAGTTTCCTATTGACTCCCCTTCGGAGAAAACCATTGAAATGGCCATTAAGGACATGTGTTCCTCTGGAGCAATGGAGCCTGATGAACTTCCCATATCGGTATTGAAGCAGGACCCTGTTTCATGGAGCAAGATTCTTTTTCCATTATTTAGATCTTGCTTCATTAGTAAAACTGTGCCCTCTTCTTGGAAGGGGAGCATATTGGTTCCATTATTCAAGAAGGGCGATAGGGATAAGCCAATGAATTATCGCCAGATAGCCCTCCTTGATGCCATTGGAAAAGTCTTTTCCAAATGTCTCCTATCGCTAATTACTGATTGGGTTGATGTGAATCAGATATTACCCCTTGAACAAACTGGCTTCCGTAAGGGGCATGGTACATTGGATAACCTCACAGCCCTTCAGGTTATTTCGGACAAATATATAAGAGTTCGGGGGGGAGGAGTGTATGCGGCTTTCATTGATTTCTCCACAGCATTCGACAAAGTTGACCATCCCTTGCTGTGGAGAAAGCTATCCGACGTGGGTATGCCTCCTCTCCTATTAGATCTGGTGCGGTCCTGAGTGTTACAAGGTGGAGAAAGGGGTTTATCGCGGGTTATTCCCTCCATTAATGGATTAAAACAGGGTTGCCTTCTGGCCCCATTACTTTTCTCCCTGTATATTGCTGACCTTCCAGCTTCGCTTTCATCTTGTGTTGGCATAGCCCCGGTAGTGGGGGGATCTTCTATTTCCTGCCTGCTATATGCAGACGACATCCTTATCCTAGATTTAACTCCCAAGGGACAGGCCAATCGTCTGCAGGCTTTATATCTTTTTGCAGAGACCCACTACATGAGGATAAATGCCACAAAAAGCAAAATTATGTGTATTACAGGGAAGAAAAAATCTAAATCAGAGAATTTTGGTTGGTCAGTCGGTGGTCAGAAATTGGAGGTGGTTAAGACATATACCTTTTTAGGAAAAATAATTTCTGCCAACCTGAGTGAGAAGCCTCATATCGATAATAATTCCCGTAAAGCCCTATCCCAAGGCAAAAGTCTGAGCGCCCTTTATTCCGCCACAGGGAGAAGACATTTTGCCTGTCTACTGGAGGTCTTTAGGGCAAAAATCCCATCAACCCTCCTGTATGGAATGGAACTGGTTGACTTAAAGCACTGGGGTTTTTTACAGACGGTAGAAGGAAAATTGTTAGGGTCTATAACTTCTCTCAACCCCGCCTGTTCTGTGGCTGCCTGTAGACTTGAATTCGGTCTCCGCAGTAGTTGGGCGCAGGGCCTGTCAGCTCTAGTTCGATGGGTTGCTAGCCTGGCTAGAGGAGAAACGGGGTCTTTGAGATCCCTTCTCAAGGGGGAATTGTTGGGTAGCTTAAAAGAGTACTCCCAAATTGTTAAGAACTTTAGAAAGGCTGAGGCACTTCTTGAATTGGAAGAGAGTACCCTTTTTACTATCTCTCCTACCCAGCTAAAATCTCTTTTGAAACAGGCTTCATGGGATCTTTGCTTCACGTTGGACAAGAAGTCCATGCAAGTAAAGAGGGGAGGTGATCTCCTTGCTAACACATACTCAATGAAGCTTGTCCAACCCTATGTCGCCTGGAATCTACCACATGGTGTTCGGAGATTTTGGTTCCTCCTAAGGCAGGACTTGCTGCCCCTAAACATCCTTTTGGCAAAATGGTATGGGTCCTCTCCCACATGTAAATTTTGTAATATGTCTGCTCAGGATCACTCTCATGTAATGTTTATATGTCCTGCATTGCGTCCACTTCGGTTGAAGTGGTTAAGATCAATATGCTTGCAATTGGGTATCCTTAAGGTGAATTCTTTTTTACAGGCCTTATATACTCCTCCAAATGAAATGTTTTGCTTCAATATTTTTAACTTTTTTAAAGGTTTTTTAGCTATTAATTGATGAAATATGGAGGTATGTGTCGCTGATTATCTTGTTTAGTGGAAAATGTTGTAGTTGTCATTTTTACTTAGAGAATGTGTATTTGTATTCGTGTATCTTGTTTTATGTGGACCTCTTCGGAGTGCCAAAACATAATAAAACAAATTGAAAATTTGAATTGAGAGAGGCCTAGAGATTAATCTCCAGAAAACTAAATTTATGGTTTTCAACAAACCAAAGAGTACTCGCCAAACCCCTTACTTAACGGTGGTCATCTGGAAAGAGTAACATCTTTTACGTACCTTGGTATTACATTAACTGAGACCATGGACGGGGGGGAACATATTGTGAAGTCCACCCTAAAATTAGCACAGTCAACAGGGGGAATTATGAAGGTCTTCAATAAATTTAATATGAGCTCCGTTAGTCTGGCCCAGGAAATTTATAAGGTTCAGGTATGTGGGGGCGCATTGCATGGTGCTCAACTATGCGGCAACTGCAAGTCTGACTCAATCCAGAAGGTCGAGAACCAATTTGTTAGGAATATATTTAGATTACCCCGCAGCACTCCTCTAGTCCCTCTTCGCCTAGATTTGGGCGTGATGAAATTGGAGGAAGTACTGTGCCTCAGACCTCTCCTTTACTGGCGCCGTCTGTGGTCAACACCCAAACTTTTTACATATAGAGAGGAATTGGCCGAGGTCTTAGAAATTAGGGGAGCGGCCAGACTTCCCTGGTTTTCCCATGTAAAAACACTTGCTGACTGACATGGGTATGGGAGAATGCTGGTCTAACCCAGAGGTAGCGTGCCCCCAAATTTCTAAGAAACATCTGAAGACCAAATATGAGACCTACAAAATGGCCCTTGCACAGTCCAATCCCAATATAGGCAGACTAACCGCTGCCTTTTTGGAAATTAAGGATACTTCCTCCTTTGAAAAGGTTCTTGAGCTCATCAAACCCGTGACAGCTAGAAAACTTTATTTGCAATTTAGATTTAGGGTGCTGCCGCTGTGCTGTTTTACCTCAAAGTGGAAAACACAAAACAATGTCAAATGCCCTGCTTGTAAAAACCCCGATGAGTCTGAGTTGCATGTTTTCTTTGTAATCCCGGGATATAGCAAAGCGAGAAAGAGATGGCTGGTACAGATTTGCAGAAACCTGGGCAGTAGGTGTTGTGTTGAAACGTTTAGGATATTGAAATATGACCTCGGTATCCCAGACGTTTTTTCTGTTGCCGGGTTTTTGTTTTCCATGTGGTGTGAAGAAGGTTTTTCCTCATAACAGCTAATGACACTCTAAATCAGAGTTAGTAACTGACAGGCACATTTTTTAACATTGTGTAAAATCTTCACACACTTTGCAATGTATCAGCCAATCGCTGGGGATTGGTACTCCTGAGATGTCTCTTATATATGAATTTCCTTTTGTGGTCTTTTGACGTATCCCTATTGAATAGTATCTGCAACCCTGTAAAATCCTAATATTTTATTTTTTTTTTAGATATTTATAGTATGCTTCCCTTTTGAAGAGCTTTTTTTTTATTCTTTGTAAATAGTATAAGGTTTTATTGAAAAAAATCTTCTGATGTATTTCTTATATATGAATGCTATAAATTCTGTACTTTTTAGGTCATGTTGACTGAAATAAAGTTTGCCTGAACTGAACTGATTTAATGCTTTTTACTCACCAACCCTCGATGAGGGGAAATTTGGTTCCTTATTTTCTGTATTTTACTTTATGAACTAATTGCATTACTTATCTGCATCGTATAAACTGAATGCATAGATTTGACTTCATGTTGGTTCCTTTGTACTTCTATACTCTCGTGTTGAGGTGCCTTTATGTTCAGCTGTTTTTGGCTTTGTAATAAATGAATTAACCATAATTTGTTGTCCGTGAATTATTATGTATGAAAGGGAATTGTTAGCTAATTGATTGCTCCCCGAACAACTTTTCTCCCTTTCACACTTTCATGCTGTGAAAAAGAACCATCGAGTTGGAATTCCAGAACTGGTCTAGAACTTATGGGCCTGGCATTTCGCATTCAAGAGAATATTTCTAGGTGAGTAAACTACATTGAAACTTCAAGAAATCATTGGCTCTGAACTATTTTTCATCATTATTTTTGGATAGCTACTCTCAATTTTGCAGTCTTTTTGAGTGTTTGCCCCAGAAGGATCATGCACAATGACTATGTCCCAAAAAAGAAGCCATACTTAAATTACTGACTTAGATTCTATGACGCATGCTACAATGTATTTGCTCCATTTCATGTTATACGTCCACTGCAGAAAGTTTATAAGTGTGCTTTCATTAAGAAACGTTTTAGAAGTACACCATCATAGGAGTGGGCAATCCACGGGGCCATACTGCTTTCTACTGGCCTTGCAGCTGCACATGTAGCATGATGCATTTATACCTTTTTTTCCAGTGGCTACAAGTGGAGCTTTCAGTGCAAGAGGGCACTGGTGATGAGTAGTTGTAATGGTGCAATAGAACGAGTTCATAAGAGATCTAACACAAATATTGCCTAATCAAATGTGAGTAAAGAAGACATTCAAGAACAGGTAAGGGTCAAAGCACCTCTCTACATCTTGGTTCGTAAAATTGTTTTTTGATAATTGCATGATTACATGAGCCCACCCAGCCACCCGAGGAATCTTATATGTGGACTTTGGTTAGCCCAGAAGCGATATTCGTTTGAGGGGTCTATCTCTCATTTTCTTGCATCTAATTTTGAGGCTTCTCAGTCATCTCTGTGGACCCTTCATACTTTGTATCTAAACCATTGAATTTCAATGATAAGCATACAATTGTCCAACGGTTAACAGGAAGAGGGCCCTCCTGACAGGCAGGCAGATCTTTCTTTCCTTTATGGAACCTCCCACAGGCCAATTATTGTACAGATCTAATCTACTCTGTTTTATCATTCTCTCCAATTGGACGATATTGCAGTAGAAAATATGTGGGACATGATATTTATGGCAGGCTATATTCTAACAAAAATATTCTCATAGTACGCCATTGATATAGGCCAGTATTTTCTGCTCATTTGATATCAATGGACCTTCTAATTGGGATTCAACCCTCTTTTTTCTAACATTGATCTGTGAAAATACACAACCTGCCTTCTATGATTCTCATAAGTAATATTTTTGGATTGACTCTGACTTAACCTCTTTCCAAATCCTAATATGAAGAATACTGAAAACACAATTTCTCTCAAGCAAAGGATCTAGTGCTGACTCTTATTCTTCATAGCCCTATTTGATCCTCTTTAACACAATGTAGGCTCCTCAAAATGTTTAGCAAAGGTTGAGAAGGGAGGACAGGGAGTCGGGTGGCTTCCAAAACATATTTTATTACCAGCTATATTCTTTCAGGGTGTCCACTGCATTCCCCTCTGCAGTGACACTGAAAGATGTGAAACTAGGTTTGGCAGTACCCAGCAATCTACAGAGTTAGCTAAGGTGGCAGCACCTCAACAATCTAGTGGGTCTGTTGTAGGAAGTTTACCACTCTCAGATACAATCATTCTTGTATGAAATCGGCATCCTTAGCCAATCATGAAGGGCAGGAGAAAGTTTGATCCTATGTGGGTCGTTTCAGTTGGAAAAATGGGAGATAGCTCCATCTCCACCAGACATCCCCTTCGGCTATGAATTTCAATCTTTGATTGGCAACGATAGTGTTTACGTTCCACTATAACTTTTAAACTATCACATTGTGGCTGATGATGCTTATGATGTAATAAACTAATCAGTCTGTTCTTAAACCGCTATGTTTAAAAAAAAATGCCAACATCTAACCTATTCACATTGGCCATGATATCTTTAAAATAGCTGTAATACAATCAGGCATAATTCTGATAATGGATGCAGTTCTTGCTTGCATAACTTAATATTGATTCATTTATTTGAATAATTAGAGGTTTTGCAAAGGTCTGCATTTAGATTTCCGGTTACTGGAGGACGATGAATGACTTCATATTCAAAGTACATTGTGGGGCTCATTACGATGGTCTGGCACCGCCCGTCCTTAGATGTCAGGATTGGCAGTAGCGCAAGAAAGAAGAACGCCACTAACCTTGTTCTTGTGCCAAGCGGAGACGATGTCTGATGCTAGGGGCCCAATGTAGGTGGCAAATACCGGTCGGAAACGGCCGAATTCGGCCGTTTCCGACAGGTATTTGGCATCTTGAGATGTAGGGGGCCAGATTTTACAGATTCTGTAAATTTACCGAATCGGTAAATTGACAGAATCTGTAAAATACCGAATGGGTATTTTTACTGATTCGGTAATTCCCAGATGTAGCTGGGACTCTTCTGAGTCCCAAAGGCCCTACAAATTCGGTATTTTACCACCCAATCCAATTGGGTGTTAAAATACCGAATTCAGGTGTGCATGCACTTGTGTGCATGCACACCTAGCCATGTGACAGACAGACATGCCCTTAGGGCATGTTTGTGTGCCACATGGCGCACATGCCTATTTTTGGGGTGCCAGAGGGTGTCAAAGTGACACCCCTTGCCAAATTCGGTATTTACCGATTCTGTAATTACAGAATTGGTATTGCCCATTGATTCGTATGGGCTTTGCTTTAAGGCCCATAGGAATCAATGGGCAATACCGATTCGGTATTTACAGATTCGGTAAATACCGAATCTTAACGATTCTGTATTTACAGAATCTGTAATACCTACAACTCCCCCCTTCATATTTACCGACTCTTAAATACCGAATCGGTAAAATTTGGCATTTAAGAATCGGTAAATATGAATTACCTACATCTGGCCCTTAGGGTATTCGGTATTTACCGATTCTGTAATTAGAGAATCGGTATTGCCCATTGATTCCTATGGGCTTTAAGGCCCATAGGAATGAATGGGCAATACCGATTCGGTATTTACAGATTCGGAAAATACGATACTGAATCTGTAATACCTACATCTCCCCCCTTCATATTTACCAACTCTTAAATATCGAATTGGTAAAATTCGGTATTTAAGAATCGGTAAATATGAATTACCTACATCCGGCCCTTAGGCCAGATGTAGGTAATTCATATTTACCGATTCTTAAATACCGAATTTTACCGATTCGGTATTTGAGAGTCGGTAAATATGAAGGGGGGAGATGTAGGTATTACAGATTCTGTAAATACCGAATCGTTAAGATTCGATATTTACCGAATCTGTAAGTACCGAATCGGTATTGCCCATTCATTCCTATGGGCCTTAAAGCCCATAGGAATCAATGGGCAATACCGATTCTGTAATTACAGAATCGGTAAATACCGAATTTGGCAAGGGTGCAGGGGGTGTCACTTTGACACCCTCTGGCACCCCAAAATTAGGCATGTGCGCCATGTGGCACACAGACATGCCCTAAGGGCATGTCTGTCTGTCACATGGCTAGGTGTGCATGCACACATGTGCATGCACACCTGAATTCGGTATTTTAACACCCAATTGGATTGGGTAGTAAAATACCGAATTTGTAGGGCCTTTGGGACTCAGAAGAGTCCCACCCACATCTGGGAATTACCGAATCGGTAAAAATACCGATTCGGTATTTTACAGATTCTGTAAATTTACCGATTTGGTAAATTTACAGAATCTTTCAAATCTGGCCCCCTACATCTCAAGATGCCAAATACCGGTCGGAAACGGCCAAATTCGGCCGTTTCCGACCGGTATTTGCAACCTATATCGGGCCCCTAAGTCCCTTAATTCCTCCCAACACGACCCCCAGCAGAGAAATATAAATACTCTGCCTGAATTCGTGCCCCGGGGGAAAAAAGGGAAAGGGATAAAAGAAGGAAGAAGTTATATTCCCGATATTCCTCTCAAGGGCGTGGTAAACTCTCTTTGCTGGGTCTGTAATACCTTCAAGGCTGCATGTAGGGTGATAAAACACACAATTACCCTTATGTTCAATTAGGCTCCTCACATTGGATATTATTTGTCCCTTTCTCCCACTCACCAAGGTTTCTCAGCCCCCAGCCTTAATAGAAGTATAAGTACGAACTTCCAATCCTTAAATACCATCTAGTTTCTGCCCAATCATTAGAGAGGCAATGACAGAAAACGAACAAGTCCCAAAATGAAACTCAGTAAGTAAATACGGCAATGTACTTAAGCAGATATGTAGTCTCATGAAGAAAATGACATTTCTTCTTCCCTTTTCCCAGGCGTTGTTATTGACACAACACGGGGACTTAATTCGCCACAAACAATATCCTTTAACATCCGGAAATGAAATAGTGTCTTTGTACTTCAAGAATCAAATTTCCAAGAAGGAGAGAGCAAGCAACTTTCAGAACATCCGCTCCTGCTTCTCTCTCCACAAAAACCCTCACTAATACTAAAAGCATTCACACCGAACGCGTCTGACTCCCAGACGAGTTACAAGTTTAAACGCCTTTCTTTACTCACGTGCTGCCAAACGCGTCTCCGCGCATTAACAGACGCCGCGGCTTCTCTACCTTAGCGAAGATTAAACAAGTCTTCAGGAATCAGGTTTCAAAAGTGAAAGAGGCGAGCCCGCACTCTTTTCAGCTACACACAAGAAATCGTCACGAATGCCCTCCGGTAATCCAGGACTTGTAATCAGGAACACTCCCATGAGGCTTGAATCTTCACGCTGGTATCCGGCGGGGAGCACCATCTGCCATTCCAATCTGCAAAACAGGTTAATTGACAAGCACCTTACTCTTGCAAAGGAGGGGCTTAAGCCCCATGAGAATACCCTAAGGCAGCCTGGTAGTTGTAGTTCAAAGGACTTTTCCCGTTTTCACTGCATAACAGGAATTCAGTCCCCTTGTCCTCGTAATCGCTACAGAACCCCCTCTGGAGGACAGCCGACCCGGCGGTCGTCCAAGTTTACCAGGGTTCCGCTCATGGAACAGGTCAACCAACTCAGGACAATTCAGGTTAGACACAGGTTCCCAAGTTCTCTCCTCAGGTCCAAAACCCTTCCACCCCACCAAATACTGAATCCGTCCCCTAACCATACGGGAGTCAAGAATCACCTGTACATCACATTCCTCCTGCCCATCTACATCAATCGGAGGAGGCCTATCCAAAAGCCTAGTACTAGCAGGACAAGGTTGGAGGAGGGAGACATGAAAAACAGGATGTATCTTCCAGGAAATAGGGAGGGACAGTCTCACAGCCACGGGGTTGATAACCTCAACTATACTATATGGCCCCACATACTTAGTTTTCAATTTATTCTCCCCTTTCAAATGTAAATGTCTAGTAGAAAGCCACACCCTGTCCCCCACTACGTAATCAGGTTTGGGTGTCCTTCTCCTATCTGCAAAACGTTTCTGTGAAGACTGAGTAGTCGCCAGGCTTCTTCGTGCAGCAATCAGCACAGCTTTGAGATGGTCATGATGTTCATGTATGCTTGGTACAGGAGCGTGCACAGGCACCTCAAATGGAAGTGCATTAGGGTGATAGCCAAAAAGACAAAAAAAAGGGGAACAACCCAGGGTGGAGTGTATGGCATTATTATAGGCAAACTCCGCCATCCAAATCAACGTAGTCCAATCCACATTATTTTGCAGAACAAAGCAGCGAAGATACTGCTCCAACGTCTGATTCAGACGTTCCGTTTTACCATCAGTCTGGGGGTGGTAGGACGTAGAGAGTCTAGCATCGACATCCATGGTCTTACAGAGAGCCTTCCAAAATCGGGAAGTGAATTGGGTTCCTCTATCGGTTATGAGCACACAAGGAATGCCATGAGCTCGAACAATATGTTGTAGAAACACCTGTGCCAGTTCCGCTGAACTAGGTAGACCAGTCAAGGGTATAAAATGCCCCATCTTTGTCAAATGGTCTACGACCACCAAGATCACAGTCTTTTCGTCGCAGGGTGGCATTTCAACTATAAAGTCCATTGACAGAGTGTGCCAGGGTCTTGGAGGAATAGGTAGAGGTCTCAGAAGCCCAATGGGTTTGACATGAATGGACTTCGCTTGAATGCAAACAGCACAGTTCTTTATATAATGCGGCTCATCCTCTCGAATGCTAGGCCACCAAAAGGCACGTTCCACACTAGCAATGGTCTTATAGATCCCCAAATGGCCACCCAAGGGGGAGTCATGTATCCATTTCAACACTTGTCGCTGCAGGGTCTCTGTAGGGACATAGATAGCGGATCCATGATAGGCAAGATCATCTTTTTCCGCACGATGTTCAGGATCTTCCTGTACCCATTTCTGTACGTCGGTGTCTGCAAGAGCTACTCGCACATCTTCCAAGAATTCCTGTGTAGACAACAAGGCTATTGAGGGAGACTGATCACCCATTTCATTCAGGATCAGAGGGGGTTCATCTTCACTCAATGCACGCTGTTCCTCTGTTTCGCCTATGCGAGAAAGAGCATCCGCCTTTCCGTTTTGTGGCCCTGGTTTATATTTGATGACAAAATCATAATCGGAAAAGAACAATGTCCATCTCAGTTGTCGAGGAGTAAGCGCCTTTGCAGTTTTCAGGAACAGCAGGTTCCTGTGATCAGTATAGATTTCAACAGTATGAACAGCTCCCAATAGATAATGGCGCCATTCCTCACAAGCCCTTTTTATTGCAAGAAGTTCCTTGTCGGAGATAGTATAATTAATCTCACAGGGAGTGACTTTTTTCGAAAAATAGGCAACAGGATGCATATGGCCGGTTTCAGGATGGCGTTGTGATAAAATTCCATCTATTGCATATTGGGAGGCATCCGTTTCAAGCACAAAAGGTATCTGTGGATCTGGATGGCGAAGGATTGGAGCCCGCATGAACTGATCTTTCAGGAACTAGAATGAACTGGCTGCCTCCTTGTTCCATACAAACGGAGTATTCTTTCTCAACAAGCTGGAAATAGGATGGATAATTTTAGAGAAGTCTTTAATGAACCGTCTGTAATAGTTGGCGAAGCCAAGGAAACTCTGTACAGATTTGACGTTCTGGGGGGTACTCCATCCTATGATAGCGTCTACCTTACTAGAGTCCATCTGAAATCCTTGTGCGTTGATGATATAACCAAGGAATGAAACTTCCGTAACATGAAACAGGCATTTCTCAAGCTTAGCGTACAATGAAATGTGCTGTAATTTACTGAGTACGGTTTTCACATGTTCCACATGCTCAGGAAGTGTAGACGAATAGATCAAAATGTCGTCTATATATACGACGCAAAATGTCTCCAGACAACCTCTCAACACCTCATCCATAAAATACTGGAAGGCGGCGGGGGCGTTACAGAGCCCGAATGGCATCACTCGGTATTCGAACAATCCAAATTTTGTTCGAAACGCGGTCTTCCACTCATCCCCTCTCTGAACTCTGACCAAATGATACGCCCCTCTGAGATCGAGTTTGGTGAAAAAACGGGCTCCTTTCAGTTGGTCCAATAGCACCGGTATAAGAGGGAGAGGGTAGCGATTCTTAACAGTCATTCTATTGATGGCTCTATAATCAATACATAGTCTCAATTCGTCACAATCCTTCTTCGGAATGAAAAACATCGGGATGAAGTAGGAGATGTCGAATGCCGAATAAACCCAGTTGCCAGGATCTCATCGAGGTAGTTCCTCAGGTACTGCATCTCTTTTTCAGTTAAGGCATATACCCTACTGCACGGAATATCTGCTCCTGGAAGTAGTTCGATGCGGCAGTCGTGTACACGATGTGGAGGCAGATCGGTAGCCTTTTGTTTGTCAAACAAGGAACGATAATCCTTGTATTCCTCAGGAAGAACGGTGGCACAACAAAAATGTCCTCTGGAACATTCTATCGCTAGACACACCAAAGGTGTGATGTTGATAACTTCAGTGTTAGGCATTTCCTGTCTACAATTCTCCTTGCAAAATTCCGACGACAGGGTAATTGTGCGAGCCGCAAAACTGACTTTAGGATCGTGGAGGGTCAACCATGGCATTCCTAAGATAAGACGGAATTGAGGTGCATCAATCAGGTCAAATTGGATATGTTCTTGGTGATTCTGGCTCGTCTGCATCAATAACGCATGGGTATGATACGACACAGGACCAGATGACAGGACGGTTCCATCCACTGCTTTCACCAGCTCCGGTTTGTCTTTCTACTCGCATACTATTGCAATTTTCATAGCGTATTCTTGATCTATGTAATTTCCGGTGGCACCAGAATCAAGCAATGCGTCTATCTCCATGGCGTCATGGGAGTTGACCCACAAGGTTACCTTCAGGTTCATGTGTGCCACTGCGGGATGTAAAGTGTTAGCAAGCGTAGGTGAGATCGTTGGTGGTTGAAAACCCAAGGCAGAGACCTCTTCCTGATTTGGGCTTTCTAGTTTTCCGCCGGTCTTCCTGATTGTACGATAGCCTGGTTAAGTGGCACCGAAGGTCATCCAGGCAGAGCATTCCTTGCTCTGCAATCCTTAATAAAATGTCCTCCTTTGCCACAGTACAGGAATTGCTTCAATCGTCGTCTCTTCTCCTTCTCTTCCCTCTAGAGGGGGCCCGTATGCCACCTATCTGCATAGGCTCTACCCCTTCAGGCATCTTAGGATGATCTTCAGTCGTGCTTTTGAGACGAGGATAGAAGAAACGACCTTCTCCTCTGTTCCGATCTCCTCTTCTTTCCAGAAGTCTATGATCTAATTGAACTGTCAGATCTATAAGGTCTTCGCAGGTGGTAGGTAGTTTCACTACTTGTGCCAACACGTCTTTAAGCTCCCCTCGTAGTCCTTGATAGAATATGGATATTCTTTTTGCCGTAGGCCATTCTGTTTCGACCACTAGTCGATTAAACAATGTGATATACGATAGCAAGTCTTGAGACCCTTGTCGCAATGTTAACAGTTCTCTATCCAAGGACAACATGTGTAGTTTTCTATCAAACAATCTTCGTAGTTCCAAACAAAAGTCCTCAAAACTGTGCAACACAGGATCGTTCCTCTCTAATAGCCGAATAGTCCAACTTGCTGCATTGCCTCCCATATACGACATCATAAACGCCGTTTTCGCAGAATCATCCTGAAACACCCCAGGTTTGCACAAAAAGTGTAACCTACACTGATTCATAAAAGTCTCAAACTTACGGGGGTCCCCGTAGAACCTTTCTGGGGCCGCTAAAGGAATACCAGTGTTTTGTATGACATGGACAGTAGGGACATTTTCGGAAGGGGAGGATGTGGCTGGGGGAGACAGAGAGAACCCACCCCCTTCAGCTCCCTGTGAAATAGTAGGTGCAGTTGATACAGGGGGTTGCAAAGTGGCTGGCTTTATATAAGAAACCCCTCCATGGCCCCTACGTGCTAACCCTGACACCTCTTTCCGAAGGACACCCACTTCCTTATATAGAACCTGATTCTCAGTTCTAGATGTGTTAACCTCCTACTGTAGAGCCGCAAGGCTCTCCACCACAGAATTCAACACGCTTTCAATATTCATCGTCTAAGTCGGGCTTGTATACTTGGGCTTGTCAATCTGTCGGGATTGGCAGTAGCGCAAGAAAGAAGAACGCCACTAACCTTGTTCTTGTGCCAAGCAGAGACGATGTCTGATGCTAAGTCCCCTAATTCCTCCCAACACGACCCCAGCAGAGAAATATAAATACTCTTCCTGAATTCGTGCCCCGGGGGAAAAAGGGAAAGGGATAAAAGAGGGAAGAAGTTATATTCCCGATATTCCTCTCAAGGGCGTGGTAAACTCTCTTTGCTGGGTCTGTAATACCTTCAAGGCTGCATGTAGGGTGATAAAACACACAATTACCCTTATGTTCAATTAGGCTCCTCACATTGGATAATTTTTGTCCCTTTCTCCCACTCACCAAGGTTTCTCAGCCCCCAGCCTTAATAGAAGTATAAGTACGAACTTCCAATTCTTAAATAACATCTAGTTTCTGCCCAATCATTAGAGAGGCAATGACAGAAAACGAACAAGTCCCAAAATGAAACTCAGTAAGTAAATACGGCAATGTACTTAAGCAGATATATAGTCTCATGAAGAAAAGGACATTTCTTCTTCCCTTTTCCCAGGCATTGTTATCGACACAACACGGGGAATTAATTCGCCACAAACGATATCCTTTAACATCCGGAAATGAAATAGTGTCTTTGTACTTCAAGAATCAAATTTCCAAGAAGGAGAGAGCAAGCAACTTTCAGAACATCCGCCGCTGCTTCTCTCTCCACAAAAACCCTCACTAATACTAAAAGCATTCACACCGAGCGCGTCTGACTCCCAGACGCGTTACAAGTTTAAACGCCTTTCTTTACTCACATGCTGCCAAACGCGTCTCCGCCATTAACAGACGCCGTGGCTTCTCTACCTTAGTGAAGATTAAACAAGTCTTCAGGAATCAGGTTTCAAAAGTGAAAGAGGCGAGCCCGCACTCTTTTCAGCTACACACAAGAAATCGTCACAAATACCCTCCGGTAATCCAGGACTTGTAATCAGGAACACTCCCATGAGGCTTGAATCTTCACGCTGGTATCCGGCGGGGAGCACCATCCGCCATTCCAATCTGCAAAACAGGTTAATTCACAAGCACCTTACTCTTGCAAAGGAGGGGCTTAAGACCCATGAGAATACCCCAAGGCAGTCTGGTAGTTGTAGTTCGAAGGACTTTTCCCGTTTTCACTGCATAACAGGAATTCAGTCCTCGTAATCGCTACATTAGGTCAGTGGTTCCAACTTCAGTATTAGAATGCTACCGCCCTATCAGCAGTTGGAAACATCCTTTTTATAATGGTACCTTGTTCTACAGGTATAAAAGGCCTGCAGCACAGGCTTGCATTGTAAAATGGATATTTGTAAAAATCCCTGCACCGTGGTGCCTGCCACACAGTACAGGGATGTTTAGCGGGGCACCATAGGTGCCATCCAGGCCCCATAGTGGTGGGCCAGGGTGCAAGAGGGCCCTGCTAGGGGCCCCCAAAGACACTTTCCTACAGCCTTTCTGTGTCGGAAAGGCCAACATGAAAAGTCTGTCGGAAAGTTCCATAATAATCCCGACAGTGGAGTTGAGCTTTGCTCCGTTGTCATTAGGGGATTATGGTGGATTTTGACAATCTGACGGGCTCCTCGAGCCCGACATAAGCCCGATAAAAGCCCGTTGGAATCCCCCCACGGGTTTCACTCCAACTACTGTCATCTTAATACGGCGGTCGGACTGAAACCTATGATTTCGGGTGTTTGCGACCCTGTGGTTCATCGCAGCCACCCTCTGGATTATCACTGCCACCCTCTGGTTCATCACTGCCACCCTCAGGTTGCCACTGCCACCCTCTGGATCATCACTGCCACCCTCTGGTTGACCAGTTCCACCCTCTGGTTCATCAAAGCCACCCTCTTGTTGATCACTGCCACCCTCTGATTTGAGGTTGCCACCCTCTGGTTGATCACTGCCATCCTCTGGTTCATCTCTGTCACCCTCTGGTTCATCACTGCCACCCTCTGGTTCCGCACTGCCACCCTCTGGTTCACCAGTGCCACCCTCTGTATTATCACTGCCACCCTCTGGTTCGTCACTGCCACCCTCTGGTTTGCCAATGCCACCCTCTGGATCATCACTGCCACCCTCTGGTTCACCAGTGCCACCCTCTGGTTGATCACTGCCATCCTCTGGTTGATCACTGCCACCCTCTGGTTCAAGGCTGCCACCCTCTGGTTCATCTCTGCTATCCTCTGGTTCATCCCTTGTGGTTCACCACTGCCACCCTCTGGTTCATCACTTCCATCCTGTGGTTCATTACTGCCACCCTCTGGTTCGCCACTGCCACCCTCTGGATCATCACTGCCACCCTCTGGTTGATCACTGCCACCCTCTGGTTGATCACTGCCACCCCCTGGTTCAAGGCTGCCACCCTCTGGTTGATCACTGCCATCCTCTGGTTCATCCCTGCCACCCTCTGCTTCATCACTGCCAGCCTCTGGGTCCGCACTGCCACCCTCTGGTTCACCAGTGCCACCCTCTGGTTCATCACTGCCACCCTCTGGTTGATCACTGCTACCCTCTGGTTCAAGACTGCCACCCTCTGGTTCATTAATGCTATCCTCTGGTTCATCACCCTCTGGTTCACCACTGCCACCCTCTGGTTCATCACAACACCTTCTGGTTCACCACTGCCAACCTCTGGTTCACCACTGCCACCCTCTGGCTCATCACAGCACCCTCTGGTTCACCACTGCCACTCTCTGGTTCGCCACTGCCACCCTCCGGATCATCACTGCCACCCTCTGGTTCATCACTGCCACCCTCTGGTTTGCCACTGCCACCCTCTGGATCATCACTGCCACCCTCTGGTTTACCAGTGCCACCCTCTGGTTCATCACTGCCACCCTCTGGTTCAAGACTGCCACCCTCTGGTTTATCACTGCTATCCTCTGGTTCATAACCCTCTGGTTCACCACTGCCACCCTCTGGTTCATCACTGCCACCCACTGCCACCCTCTGAATCATCACTGTCCTCCTTTGGTTTATCACAGCATCCTCTGGTTCACCACTACCACCCTCTTGTTCACCACTGTAGATTATGGGGTGAAAGCAAAGCACACCTTCCCAGCCTCAACTGAGATGAATTCATTTGGGGCTGGTTAATGTGTCACTGAATTTGAGCTTCAAGTCTGGCACCTGCTTCCTTAGCTGTAAGTGCTTCCTGTTGCAGTTTATTTTTTTTTACAGGAGCATTGTGCCATACCTGTAACTTTTCTCTGACCCTGCTTTGAGGGTCAGAGCAGGGTCGGAGAATAGTTGCAAGTAGGCAACTGAACTCTGGAGGGGCCCCTCAGGAAGTACTACAGGGAGTGGTTACAAATTAGCTTGAACTTTTGCACCTGCTAAGTGCTTTCAATTTAGCAAAATTTGTTTTTCTGCAATTTCGCAAGATTCGCGGGGCGCGAATTCGTGCTAAATCGAACTCGCAATCCACGAATTCTTGCACATTTGCGGATTGTTTATTTTTTTGCGTGTTCGCGGGGTTTTTTGCGTCTTCGCAAGCCGCTTGCAACGCACCGACCGCGAAGTTACCCATGCGGTCGTACATGGGCGCGGCCATCTTGTGCGCGTTGCGTATTTCCAGTTCCAGGCGCTATTGTCAATCTTGCGTTATGTGCGGCGCACTATTACTAGTTCGCCTGTGTTTTTGCGTGTTTGCGGGGAAAATATCGCGCAAACATACCCACGCGGTCCTCTATGGGCGCGGCCATCTTGTTTATCATTCATTGCTATGGTTTTTGGGCATGCTACCTTTCTATCCATCTTACATCTTTGTAATCCTATGTTTTTCTGAACTTTTTTTTTTGCTTATTATCTATCTTTAACATTTCCTACATCTATGTACATTTTTTAAAAAAACTTTTTGTTACTTTATTACCTACTTTATTTCTTTCGCTCTCTTACTTTTTTTCACACCTATTCTTCTTTCCTTTTTCTTGTGCCCAGGACCATTGCAAAGGGAGTCGACAAGGGCAAGGGGAAGGGCCCAGCATCCCGTACCCGGCTCCCTTGCGGGCGTTTGAGGGGGGAGCTAGTCCAGGCCAGGGAGATCTTCTCTGCGGTGGAGGTGGCAGCCTTGATGGTGTTTGTGCATGTCCACCTCCCTAAGACTGTGGCAGCAGGTGGGCGGATTGCTTACGGTTACGGCCTGCTGGAGTATCGTCAGCTGTGGGAGAAGGTGTGCCGGCGCATGTGTAAGGAGTCTGGGGTGCGGCGCACCTACCAGCATGCGAATCACCGGTGGACTGACATCCTGGTCTGGGAGCATGATATGCTCGACCTGCTAGGATTGGAGATCCCTGGCCTTGGTAATTAGCTATTTAATAACTACTTTTTTTTCTTTTGCTATGTTATATTGCTAATCTATTTCTTTCCTTACGAGTATGAATGCTGCTGATTCAATTTCATTGCAGGTAAATTAAACTTTAAATAGCTTCTGTCATTGCAGGTGCTCGCCTGGTTATTAGTGTTGCTACTATGCTTACTTGTTTGCAAATTTTTACTCATTTGAGAGCATTACTGCATAATGGTAGAGACAGTACACTCAAGTCTAGTCCTTCTTTATTACTTGTTATAGGACATTTGTTAGTGGTCTGCAATCATGATGACGGACTGTGTCTGTCACGCGACGTCTCGTGCTGCTGAGTGATGGCAGTCGTACTAGAACCTTTTTGTTGTTGGTGTAGTTAGTGAATTACATGACTTTCCTATTAGACGGTCTGCGAATCCTACAATACTGTTCTACTATCCTCCTAGTTGACCAGATCAGATGCAATTGTTGTTAATTTGTTTCCCTGACATAATTTTAGATTGTGTTCAAATAAATCAAATATTTCCCAAAAAACAATCATCCATGTTGTGTTTCTTTATTTCATGTTCAACAGAAGCTTCCAGGGGCAAGGCAGCGACGGCGACTGAGACTCCGGTGGAAGAAGGTGGACAGGATCAGTCCCTTGCAGGCTCTTCTGCTGGCCCCAGTAAGTCGTTCTATTGTTATATTATTTTTAGAGGAGCACATCCCATACCGCTAGTGTTTCAGGGACTATTTTGCACACAAAGAAGTATGGACAAGAGAAATAGGACATTGTTGATGATAGGTGCAGTTCGACTTTCGACATAGCTCAGTCTGAACAGAAGTTGAACCCCCAATCCCCTGACCGACTATCTAGTGTGTCTGACCAATGATTTTACGACCCCGAAGAACAGAAGAAGACTACCGCCGAGTCCCGGCCTATCTGAGTCACTGAAAGATGACTGCCAAGTGCAGTAGTTCAAACCCTTCCACTCGCTCACTCGTGAACAAAAACCACACAGTGTTTGTTAGTTTTAAAGTTTTATTTTCAATTAAGAAATGAAATCATGATTTCTTTATTTTTAATAGCGTAGTTGTGACCTGTGGGGTAGGGAAGGGCAAGAGACGGGTCTTAGTTCTAGAAGGTTTTATTTGGTGGAATAGATCATCGGTACAGGTCTTTCTTGGGGCGCTCCTTCTCGGTGATCTGCTCCTCTCTTTTCTGGTTTTTCTGAGTAAACCTTCCTCCCTTCTCCGGATCGGGCTCCTCCACCGGCTTCTCTTTTCCGGCTCCGTCGTGGCCCAGGCTCCACAGGTGAGGGGGAAACACAAGAGAGGGAAGTATCATAACACACCCTTTACGGTGTACAATCAGGGGAAGGGGAGTGTGGGAAACCCTAAGTGCTGGATTACACGCAGGACGTGAGTGTGGTAGACACCAGGGGGACGGGGAAGGTTGAGGGGAGGCTTCTTAATTGACATTAGGAGATGTTTACTACAATCTAGTCGATCTCAGTCAATGAAAATTGTTAGCAAATGTTAATATAGATTGAAAATTGTAAAATCAGGTCACTTATGTTGTTTTTAATAATTCTTTGTTATTAGATAACCTGTGGCTACTCCAGAAGAAGGCGCTGGTCGCCAAAACGAGCGTCGAGAAAATCTTTTTGCCACCTTTATCTGTTTTTATTCATATTAATTTATGTACTTGAAATATGATTTTTTAACTGTATTGTGATTTGATGTAATGTTGGTTCAATTAATTTGTGAAATTGGTTAAAAATATCTGAGAATCAACCTCTTTTTAAATGGTTTTAACCTCTTTTGAGTTAATAAAATTTATGTCACTGATGATCTTTTGGATATACTTGGTAATCTTTTCTCTATTTGTCATTTTCCCATGAGTTTTAAGTATTGAATTACCTAGGTTGTTATATTTCATAAATTGTGTTTCCCTGACCTAAGAATTACTGTATTCATATATTCAGGGTGTCCTTGTTACCTATAAATATCTGAGGGGAGGCTTCTGCCCTTCTTTCTATCCCAGCCCACGATACGGGTACGCACCTCGGATAGCCACACCCCTCCTGGTGTGCGGCTGGGCGAAGCGTGGTGATGTTGGCCTTCGGGCATTCTCCTCTCTGCCGTGTCCCGTCCGTCCTCGGCTTCGGCTCTTCCTCACGGCTCCTCCGCCTCCGATGACACTCGCGTTGTGAACGCCTCCGTAGCTTCGCCTGTCTCCAGCTTCTCCTCCTCCTCCGCTCTCGTTTCTCCTCTCTCGATCTCCGCACTGCTCCATGCCGCTCCTCTCTCTAGCTCTCTGTCCGCTCCTCCAGTGTAGTAACACACCTGTGTTCTCTCACCGCTGCTACTTAAGGTAGATCTTGGCTCCTCCTCCTCCACACTCCCGCCAGTCCAGTTAAAGGGCCCGATCCCGTCTTCCTCGTCGCAACTGTACTGTTCGTCTATTCGGTTCCAGGCCGGGAGCCAAGGGGGCTGTGGAGACAAGAGGGGGGGGAGGGGGTCATAGGTTATAGGTTCGCCCCGGATTTCGGAGAGAGACGGCACTCCTTTGCCCTCCTGGTTACAGTAGTATTCGGAGCGAGCAATGGTGATGGATGAAGATGACGTTAAAGTTTAAGCAACATTCCCATGAATGAAATTAGTATTACTCAAACTTAATAAAAGTTAACAGACACATGAAATTATTAGAATAACTGTGCGGGAGCCCCCACCTTCTTTAAAGTACTGCTGGTGATGACTTACTAGTAGTTGTTGAATGGTATGGCAGAAGGGCAATGGAATCTTCTTTCTGTAATGGGAAAAATGGTGCACGTTAAGCAAGCATTCATCAGTTGTCATAAGAGTAGCATTTAATGGAATAAGCATATAAAAGGTTAATTCTACCTCCCCACAACTGTTACTTTTTTTCAATCCCAGTAATAAAAAATATGTTATGTAACATTTTCTTCCTTTACAAGATAAAATAGGGGGTTGTGTATGGCATCTGAAAATATGACATGTTTTTCCTAGACGTCACAACATCTGATGTGGCATAGATGACCACCAGTGCCGGGGCCAGCAGTACGGAGGGGTCCACTCTGGATGCGGCGGCGCCAACAGGAGGAGCTGGGGGGGAAGACTCAGCGGCAGCGGACGGTGGTAAGTTATTATACTCCTTACTCATTGAATTGTTTTTGAGTAGGCTCGCAAAGGAGTGTATGATGTACTGTAAGCATGGGTGAATTTTGCGAATCTGGCGTTCGCGAATTTTGCAAATTTGCGAGCTCGCAATACGCAAAATCCGCGCATTCTCGCGAATTTGCAGATTTTTTTTTTTTGTGTTCGCAAGGGTTTCTGCCAGTTCGTGAGGGTTTGGTACTAGTTCGCAATTGCGAACTTACTTGTCGGCTCGCAACGGTCGCGACTATGTGGTTTCTACATCTGGTTCATCATCATAGCCTCCCAGCACCCTCTGTTTCACCACTGCCACCCTCTGTATCACCCATGCCACCCTCTGTTACATCAATGCCACCCTCTGGTTCATCATCACTGTAGATTATGCAGGTAAAAAGCAAGCACACCTGCCCTGCTTCAACTGACATGAATTATTTGGGGTTAGTTTATTAATGTGTCACTGTTTTAAAATTCCAGGTCTGGCACCTGCTTCCTTATCAGTAATTTGCTTTCTGTTGCAGTGCAATTTTTTTTCCCAGGACCTTTGTGGCCTACTTCTAGCTATTCTATGAGCCTGCTGTGAGGGTCAGAGCAGGGTCATACAATTGTTGCAACTAGCAACTGAACTCTGGAGGGGCCCCAGTCAGGAAGCACTACAGGGAATTGTTACTAATGATGAGTTTGAACTCTTGCACCTGCCGAGTGCTTTCAGTTTTGCAAAACTCGTTTTTCTGCAATTTCGCGGGATTCGCGGGGCGCGAACACGCGCGAGATCGGATTCGGAAGCCGCAAATTCATGCGAATATGCGATTTCTTTTTTTGCGGCGTGTTAGTTTGCAAGGTTTTGTGAGTTTTCGCGAGCCGCTTGTAGCGCAAGGTGCGAAGTTACCCTCGCGGTCGTTCAAGGGCGCGGCCATCTTGTTTGCATGACGTATTTCCGTTTCCGGGCACGAAGTGTAATCTCGCAAAGTGTGCGGTTCGCCAGTACAATTTTGCGAGTGTTCGCGAGGAACATCTCGCGCGAACTTACCCGCGCGGTCGTAAACGGACGGGGCCATCTTGTTTCTCATTCATTGCTATGGTTCTGGGCATGCTTTTTGTATCTTCTCTAAATCTCTGCCATCCTTTTCTTGTTTGAAGTTTTTTTTGATCTATTTTACTTATTATCTATCCCTCTATTTTTCTAGCCCTATATTTTTGTGTTTACTGCCACTTTTGGTTCATTTTAAACTACTTTTTAAAACTCTTTTCTTTTCTTCTCTTCCCTATTCTATTTTCTTTATTCCTTTCCACCCAGACCATGGTGAAGGGAGCCTGGAAGCATCCAGAGAAGGGGAAGGGTCCGGCACCCCGTGCCCGGCTCCCGTTCGGGCGTTTGAGGGGGGAGCTAGTGATGCCACAGGAGATCTTTAGCACGGAGGAGGTGGCCGCACTAGTGTTCTATGTACAGCGCCACCTCCTCAGGACCATAATGACAGGCGGCAAGATCGGAGGTGGGTACGGGATGCGGGAGCGCCGGAAGCGGTGGAAGAAGGTGTGCCGGGCCATGTACCACCACTCTCGGGTCCGGCGCACCTACAACCAGGCCACCCACCGCTGGACGGATGTCCTGACCCGTGAACGAGATCTGCTCGACCTGCTTGGCCTCGAGATCCCCGGGCTTGGTGAGTAGTAGTAGCTATTTCTTTACTACTCTGTTTTCTCCTGCTGTGTTATTATATTGCAAATTTTTGTTTTTTACCAAGAGCAATAATGCTGCTCATTACATTGTAGGTAAATTATATTTCAATATCTTCTGTGCATTTCAGGTGCACTGTTCTCCTTCTCAGTAGTGTTGCTACTATATGTAAATGTAAATGTACAGGAATTTATATAGCGCAAATCACCAACTGGTCTCTAAGCGCTTGCTTAGGGAACCAGTCCTGGTATTCCCCTGTGAGATAACCCCGGCAGGGTATCTGCAAGGTGAAAGCCAGGCATCCCGCCGCGAGGGGCCGTTGTGGAGATTAAGCAAGCTATTGCCCAGAGTCGCAGAGTGTGAACCCATGAATCGAGTAGGCACCGGAGCGAGAATTGTCGAGTCCATGGACATTTTCGGACTCAAGTCCCCGCCGAGCCGGGAATTGAACCCTGGTCCCGGGCTGACCTCTGCTTCCAGGTCTGCCTCCTCTAACCAGTAAGCCACACTTCTCCAACTATGCTTATTTGTTTTCGATTTTGTTTTCATTTCATTGGCCTGTGAAATTATGTATGAGTGTAGTTTAAAGAACTGCGTAATGCTACATACTAAGGTTCAGATTTTTAATTACCGGCACATCCCTGCAAAGTAGCAGGGATGCACCAGTAATTGTGCGCCACGCCACTATCACCCATGGTGCGCCGTATTTACAATGCGGGGCACCATGGGCCCAAAACATCACCAAAGCGTTACGCATCTGTGCCGTAAGGGCGGCGCATTGCTGGAGTTGCGTCGCAACGATGGCGCAGCTCCATCAATGATCTGGGTGCCCTATCTCCCCAATGCTGCGTCAAGCCGTACGTCTGCTTCAAGCAGGCGCAGGGTTTGAGTCACGCATCATTGTCGTTAAAGTGAGTGATTGAAATCTTGTAGATTTCCCTCAGCCACTTTTAGGATGCGTTCCTGCGCAGGAACGCCCTCCCTTGCACCGGAAAGCCCCCTGATGGCGCAGGGCTTTACAACGTGATGCATCTCCCATATGCGTCACGTTGTTAATATACGCCGCACCATTTCGCCTCTTTTGTGCTGCCGCTGCGTCACAAAAGTCACGCAACAATGGAGCAAAAGAGCCACAGGGGCTTCTAAATCAGCCCCTACAGACTCAAGTCCAGTCCTTCCTTTGTACACATGGCGATAAGAAGAAATAGTGGTGGTGGATTGATAGTTAGAGTATTTTAATGACTGGTTAATGTAGTAGGAAACTTTAGTGTTGTCGCTGATCTGCAATCACGATGGACTTTGGCTGTCACTTCGCGTGCTGCGGACTGCTGCCTGCCAATCCTAGGCAAACATTTTTAGTACTTTGTGTAGTGAGGTACATAAGAAGTTTCCAATACGACGGTCCGCAAATCAAGCAATACTAATAACGTAGTAGACCACATGAGATTGGTCAATAATATATCCAGTGGAATAGTTGTCTATTTGCTATTTTGCCAAAATATTTTGTTAGTTCTTTTGAAATGTTTGATTTGGTTGACAAATATCATCCATGTTTTCTGTTTTTCTTTCTTTCATGTTGTACATCAGCTTCCCCCAGGGGCAAGAGGAGGACACAGGAGGAGGAGGAGGAGGAGGAGGAGGAGGGTGCTGTTGAGGATGCAGGCCAGGATCGGGCAGGCGAGGGCTCCTTTGCTGGCCCCAGTAAGTTTTAATTTTAATATAGAGTACTTATTTTTTCCCAGCGTTCCTCATTCGATTTTTTCTAAATCGTCTTTGATATTCTTGTAGACTGGATCTAAATTCTTATCCTGCCTCGACTATGACTCCGTGTGGTATTACTAGATTATTCTTATTAGTCTGTCTGTATAGCTAACTAAGATTGCACATTTGGCAATTCCATTGGACTCCCATTGTAGTCAGCAATAGCTCTATGCACAGAGTGCAGTCCTCTGGGATTGTCCATAATGTCTTTTCAAGTTTTCTAAATGTTTATGCTTTGACAATTGCCAGCAATAAAAAGGTGAATGACCACCAAGAAAGAATAAGATACTACTTTTACTTTTGGTTTGGATAGGAGGATAATCCATTCTACTACTGTTGCAGGGACAAATCTGCACAAACAGAACTATGGACACTAAATAATGCATTGCTTAGCTTATCAATTATAATAGGTGCTGTTAGACTTTCCACATACCTCAGTGATAACAGACTTTGTAGTTGAACCCCCAATCTCCTTACTGACTAGATAGTGTGGCAGAGTCATTTAGCTCCCAAAGTCACCGATGATTATTCCCCAATGATGTCAGAGGCACGGACTCATGCTTGCAAAAATTGCAATACCTTTAGCTCATCCACTCTAGTCTGGAGGACCAAAAACCACAGAGTCTATTTAAGTATAAAAGCTTTATTAAAAGTAAACACATTTATTAAAATCAAGTTTGTCATAAAAGTAAACGTTTAACTGAAAATGGAAAAGTGCTTAGTGCTGACGATTAATTGGACACATTTCTTGTGGTCGAACCGAGCTCTCACCTGGTTTGAACTTGATCCTGCTCGTGTTCTTAGAAGTCAAGCTTCTGTCTGTCAGGAGAAAAAGTGGTGCGTGTTAAAAATAAAAAGCAAGTATTCAACAGTTGTGCCAAAAAGTGCAGCAAGACAACAGCCTTCCCTGGAAAAAGGGACATTTTTACTTTAGAGTAGACAGTCACAAATTATTAAATTGTATACTGTTTTTTTCACATTACTTTCTTCCTCCTAGACCAAATATTATATAGTAGTGAGTGGTGTATTCTAACATTATTAAATGTACTTTGTAGGTGGAACATCTGGAGGCGGGGCCAGCGCGGAGGTGGTGGTGGCATTGGACTAGGACAACTCTGGGGAGGAGGCGGTGGAAGTGCCGGACAGTTCTGTGGGGGATGACACGGTGGTGGCGGGCAGAGGTAAGCTATATATTCCTTACTTATTGAGATTGAAGACTGCAGAGTGTGCTTTCTGCACGGGTGTATTATAAATAAACCAGGTAGTAGCCTCGTCTAAATGTACTTCGATTTAGCTGTGAAGTTTTTGGCGAGAAGAATCCCAATCAGATCTGAGATGAACTTGATGGATGGGATGAATGAAAAGCGAAAGAAGGGTGTAAGTAAGTGTGGAAGGACGAGAAATGTAATGATGACTGGCAAAGAAGAATGATATGTGTTTGTTTGGTCCCCGAGGTGGCTGGGAAGGAAAGAATATGGTATGGTGCATGGCTGGGTGAATGATGAAGCAAGGATGGGTGGACGGAGAACAGCCTGGGTGGGTGAAACAGAAACTGTATGTGTGCATATACTTTGAATGGATGGATGCCTGGATCATGGTACTATCTGACTCTTAGATAGCATATGTGTATCTAGAGAGAGTAGACGGTCACTGGATGAACTAAGTGTTACTTTGAAGAGCACGTAACACCGCACCCGCACGTCCGTTCCAGTGTAGGAAAGGCAAGGAAAAGAAGTTGTAATTTTATCCAAATACTACCATGAATAGTAGCAGTAGTTTGTATTGCAACTGCAAGCACAGCATATATCCGGTTATTACGGTGGACACTCCCTACCTCTCTTAATAACTTTGGTTTGGTAGTAGTACGTCATTCATGTGTGGGTGTATCACTGTTCACTCAATAATAAGCAAAGCACCTAAAGTCATCCCATATGTCATCAAATACATCCCATGTGAAGTGATAGATAATCAGATTATTTAGCTTCTTCATTTTCCTTTTCTAATACTCATTTGCACTGTAGGGTGAAAGCTAAATTAATTATGCAGTAGCCCTTTTAACAGAATATTCTCAGTGCCGCACGTAATAGAAAAGTAAGAGCTTCACCACCTGCATGTACTGGACCGGTACAGTAACGCAAGTCTGTCTCACTCACCATGGTGTGCGTCTGGTTTTCTCGGGTGCAAGTTCACTGTGCTGGCATTATGCCGGCTTGCATAAGATAACGTACCAATTTTCCTAAACAAGAGAGAAGAAGAAGAATAAGACTGGTGTACTGTCATAGTCGACTGTAATGGAAGTCCATAGTGCTCGTAGAATTTGTTCCTTAAACTCCCACTAATGTTAGAGCAAGGATGAAGAAGTCGGAGGTTATATAGATACTGTCCTCAATAGTTATGTACTGTGCCTTCAATTTGCTATTTGTACTGTGACAACTTTCTGTTCAATCATTTTTGTGTTAATCTTAAGGAGCATTGGTTACAGACTATGTCTTTCTTTCCTTATATAGTTGCTCCTTCCAAATCCAAGAGACCATCAAGGAGGAAGGAGCTGGCTCGAATGGCCCGGCAACGGAGTCTGGATGCCACTGTCCCTGAATATCGGCGGCTGGTGGCCCTGGAGGAGGAGGAGACGCAGTCTGGTACTACAACAGCGTCCACTGGGACAGCTGCATCCTCCTCCGTGCGGGCTGCTAGCCAGCGCAGTGCTCCAGCGGTACGGAGACGGGCTACCAAAGCCAAACGCCACCGCCGAGCAGCAAAGACAGCAGCTGCCCCCCACAGGATTTGCAAGGCACGCCGGCACCGCTTATCCCTCAGACTGTCCTACCTGGAGCAGGATGACCTGAACTATAAGAACTTGGTGGAGGGCCTTCGCTTCGAACATGCCACCCTCTGCAAGGAGCATGATTCCCTGGCTGCTAAAGTCAACAGCACCCTGCCATAGTGTCCCTTGCCCCTTTTTTAGAGACTTTTGGGGGGTGGGAATTGGGAGTTGGGTTTTTTGGGGACTTTTGAAGGACAACCGTTGGGGTTAGGGAGGGTCTTGCGGGAGAATATTTTGTTAGGGCTATAAAAATATACTTTTTGAAACTTTATCTGACCATACCTGTTTTTTACTGCTTTTTAGTCTGGTGGGTGGGGGTTTAACAGTAAGTTTGTTTTCCTGAATAGTCCTAGGACTTTAGTAGTACTACCATCATTCTCTCATCTCTCCTAATACTCCATTATACTACCTCCAACCAAACGCTTATCTTACCTGTAATTTCTGTTTGAAAGTAGGGCTAGGCCCAGGGCTGGCTCCACAGGAAATGGCGATTAAGGTTGCAATCCAGGGCGGCTGAAATTTCCTCCTCATTGCGGTGGTACTAGTGGTGTGACACAGTGGCATTTGCATGGCTATGGAAAAAAAGAAAATGAAACCTGGTTTGTCCTTACTGTAGCATTACAACGGTACAATAGAGAATATAGCAGGTGACAGTACACTAGACTACAACAGTGCCACAATGTAGCCTAACAAATGGTAAAGTATTGATAGTATAACTTGTACTTGTGTAGGATTTCTTTGACATTGGCTACTACTACAAGAAATAGTACTGAAGCTGAGTAAGTCTAGAATATATCCTCGGATTCCTTCACCAGCCTGTTGCTACGAACTTATCCTCCCCAGCAAGTGTGTGGAATTATTGATGTCATTTAGTCACACATCAAGCAAAACCACACAACCCGGGGGAAGAGGGTTAGGGTTTGTAAAATGGATAGGAATGGGGGTTTCTTTTTGGGTAGGTTTTGTTGGGAGAAAAAAAAAAGCACAGCATGGACAAACAATAATTGAACATAAAGAAATTTTTGGGTACAAAGCTAACCATAAATCTTTCACGTGACATAAAGGAAGTGCATGCACTACTGAATGCATTGTTACAGAAAAGTAAGTAGTACTTTCGACGACCGCGAATGACAGAATGCGACAGTACAGGGCTACATTAAATTAGGTTTAAAAAATAGCCGAAGTAAAACCTGTAGAATGGCTGTAGGGATCAATTTAGAAGCAGAGAGAGATCCAAGAAATGCAGTCACACACACTCATTGAATAAAAGAATGGATACTTTATCTGTATTGTTGTAGTTGTCCTGTTGAATTTGGTAAGTAAGTTGCATGCAGCAAACAATTCCTCTTATTAGCGGCACTCCTCCATTCCAGCTGACGCTTCGTCCATCAATGTTAGTGACCTGAAGACACCCTGTCCACTGCCTGCCTGGCGGATGCTGAATTGCGGCTCGCTAATGTGAAGCCTGACTCCATCCTTTTTTCCCCATTGCAGACTGAAACCCGGCCTGTAATTATTGAACAAAAAACAGCACTGATAAATAAATATAAGATATGTACGCTGTGTAGTGCAAAAAGTCACACTTTGATTTTCCTAATAGACAGTACAACATTTTTGAAAGTGCGTACTCTGTCTGAGTCACCTTTCCAAGGATAAATAAGTATGGGCAAATTAATTTAGCGGATCTTTCCCCTCAAGCTAGGTGTACTGTAAACTGTGTTTTAGAACAAAATTAGACCTTCCCAGCAGTGCTTCCACCCAGACCCTTACTAAAGCCAGTTGCAAAAATGTAGAAGACCCCCAATCAGATCTCAAAAAACGAGGCCTAGCAGAAAATTGGTGACAAAACGTACTTCGAAAGTAAAAGTAGGCGCAAATACACCCTTACCCACCGTGGATTGTATTCAAACCACTTGCAAGCAAGCAAAAGTATCCATAGCCAGCATCGCTCCAAGACTCGAAAACCCCCCCACCCAAACACATGCAATAGAAATACTGCTAACCCTAACGAGCCCTAAGTTAAGAATAGTGGCAGAGGCTTTCTTTAACTATGCCAAATCCCCCCTTTCCCACCATGGATTTTCTTCAAATGACTTGCAACCAAAATTGCAAATTCTCACAAGTGCTTTAAGACCCCAGAACTCAGTTGCAAAAATCTAGAACACCCCAAAACACATGCAATCCTGCTGTTAGGGCTAACCCTAACGAACCCTAAGTTACAAAAAGTGCCAAAAGGCTTTTCCTTATGGATTTTGTCCCAACCACTTCTATCCGGTATTAGACCTTCCCAGGAATGCCCCAAGACCCACCAACCCACCCGCCAAGAAGCACAACACCCCCAAACAGCCTAAAAGCAAAATCTCATACTTACGATATTTCTCAGCCTTCGGTCCAAACGCGCTGTGCAGCTAGGCCATAACTCCAGTTTTCCAACACGGATTTCCTGAAAAGCAAATGCAATCAAGATTAGAGTGTCCCAGCAGTGCTCCCAGACCCAAAAACTCACCCACAATCAGCCGGAACCCCCCCAAAGAGCTCCTCAAAGGCAAGCAAGTCAGCAAAAACACAAAAATATTTCCGCCTCCGATTTGGTCCAAACCACTTTTATCCTGTATTGGAGCTTCATAGCAATGGCTCCAGAGGCGTCAACTCACCCGCAAAGAAGTAGAACACCCCCACAAGTGCTGAGTCTTTCTTCATTGGGCGTAATCCAGCCCTCTGCTTTGATGGAAATAGGAGTCTGGAGGAGGAGGATAGAGGAGCATGTTCTTCTGAACTTGTGAACCTGAGGAATGCAGACTGCGGCACCTTCAAATCAATAAGCAAACAAGTGAAGACAGTTCTGCTGATGGGCTTGTTTTTGTGATTAGGTGATTAAAGTTTGAATTATATTAACTGTGCACAACAAATAAAGACAGACACACAGGAATGAAAGTGAATAAGGACGAAAAAGAAAGTTATTGATTCATTGTCTCATTTTCAGGGCTCGGTGTCAAGTCCAGGAATAAGAATAAGGCTTCGTCATCATACTCTGCAAATTCAGGCAGGGTGAGCTCAGTGTCACCTGACAGATTAGAAATTCCCTCATCTACGTTGCTGTCCACCTCGTCTTCATCCGGCGCGCTTTCTCGTACTCTGTAATCTGGTGGTATGAGGTGCTGATTCATCTTGATCATTGTTAACCTCTCCACATTTTTGGGCGTCTATTCGGTTCCAGGCCGGGAGCCAAGGGGGCTGTGGAGACAAGAGGGGGGGGGAGGGGGTCATAGGTTATAGGTTCGCCCCGGATTTCGGAGAGAGACGGCACTCCTTTGCCCTCCTGGTTACAGTAGTATTCGGAGCGAGCAATGGTGATGGATGAAGATGACGTTAAAGTTTAAGCAACATTCCCATGAATGAAATTAGTATTACTCAAACTTAATAAAAGTTAACAGACACATGAAATTATTAGAATAACTGTGCGGGAGCCCCCGCCTTCTTTAAAGTACTGCTGGTGATGACTTACTAGTAGTTGTTGAATGGTATGGCAGAAGGGCAATGGAATCTTCTTTCTGTAATGGGAAAAATGGTGCACGTTAAGCAAGCATTCATCAGTTGTCATAAGAGTAGCATTTAATGGAATAAGCATATAAAAGGTTAATTCTACCTCCCCACAACTGTTACTTTTTTTCAATCCCAGTAATAAAAAATATGTTATGTAACATTTTCTTCCTTTACAAGATAAAATAGGGGGTTGTGTATGGCATCTGAAAATATGACATGTTTTTCCTAGACGTCACAACATCTGATGTGGCATAGATGACCACCAGTGCCGGGGCCAGCAGTACGGAGGGGTCCACTCTGGATGCGGCGGCGCCAACAGGAGGAGCTGGGGGGGAAGACTCAGCGGCAGCGGACGGTGGTAAGTTATTATACTCCTTACTCATTGAATTGTTTTTGAGTAGGCTCGCAAAGGAGTGTATGATGTACTGTAAGCATGGGTGAATTTTGCGAATCTGGCGTTCGCGAATTTTGCAAATTTGCGAGCTCGCAATACGCAAAATCCGCGCATTCTCGCGAATTTGCAGATTTTTTTTTTTTGTGTTCGCAAGGGTTTCTGCCAGTTCGTGAGGGTTTGGTACTAGTTCGCAATTGCGAACTTACTTGTCGGCTCGCAACGGTCGCGACTATGTGGTTTCTACATCTGGTTCATCATCACAGCCTCCCAGCACCCTCTGTTTCACCACTGCCACCCTCTGTATCACCCATGCCACCCTCTGTTACATCAATGCCACCCTCTGGTTCATCATCACTGTAGATTATGCAGGTAAAAAGCAAGCACACCTGCCCTGCTTCAACTGACATGAATTATTTGGGGTTAGTTTATTAATGTGTCACTGTTTTAAAATTCCAGGTCTGGCACCTGCTTCCTTATCAGTAATTTGCTTTCTGTTGCAGTGCAATTTTTTTTCCCAGGACCTTTGTGGCCTACTTCTAGCTATTCTATGAGCCTGCTGTGAGGGTCAGAGCAGGGTCATACAATTGTTGCAACTAGCAACTGAACTCTGGAGGGGCCCCAGTCAGGAAGCACTACAGGGAATTGCTACTAATGATGAGTTTGAACTCTTGCACCTGCCGAGTGCTTTCAGTTTTGCAAAACTCGTTTTTCTGCAATTTCGCGGGATTCGCGGGGCGCGAACACGCGCGAGATCGGATTCGGAAGCCGCAAATTCATGCGAATATGCGATTTCTTTTTTTGCGGCGTGTTAGTTTGCAAGGTTTTGTGAGTTTTCGCGAGCCGCTTGTAGCGCAAGGTGCGAAGTTACCCTCGCGGTCGTTCAAGGGCGCGGCCATCTTGTTTGCATGACGTATTTCCGTTTCCGGGCACGAAGTGTAATCTCGCAAAGTGTGCGGTTCGCCAGTACAATTTTGCGAGTGTTCGCGAGGAACATCTCACGCGAACTTACCCGCGCGGTCGTAAACGGACGGGGCCATCTTGTTTCTCATTCATTGCTATGGTTCTGGGCATGCTTTTTGTATCTTCTCTAAATCTCTGCCATCCTTTTCTTGTTTGAAGTTTTTTTTGATCTATTTTACTTATTATCTATCCCTCTATTTTTCTAGCCCTATATTTTTGTGTTTACTGCCACTTTTGGTTCATTTTAAACTACTTTTTAAAACTCTTTTCTTTTCTTCTCTTCCCTATTCTATTTTCTTTATTCCTTTCCACCCAGACCATGGTGAAGGGAGCCTGGAAGCATCCAGAGAAGGGGAAGGGTCCGGCACCCCGTGCCCGGCTCCCGTTCGGGCGTTTGAGGGGGGAGCTAGTGATGCCACAGGAGATCTTTAGCACGGAGGAGGTGGCCGCACTAGTGTTCTATGTACAGCGCCACCTCCTCAGGACCATAATGACAGGCGGCAAGATCGGAGGTGGGTACGGGATGCGGGAGCGCCGGAAGCGGTGGAAGAAGGTGTGCCGGGCCATGTACCACCACTCTCGGGTCCGGCGCACCTACAACCAGGCCACCCACCGCTGGACGGATGTCCTGACCCGTGAACGAGATCTGCTCGACCTGCTTGGCCTCGAGATCCCCGGGCTTGGTGAGTAGTAGTAGCTATTTCTTTACTACTCTGTTTTCTCCTGCTGTGTTATTATATTGCAAATTTTTGTTTTTTACCAAGAGCAATAATGCTGCTCATTACATTGTAGGTAAATTATATTTCAATATCTTCTGTGCATTTCAGGTGCACTGTTCTCCTTCTCAGTAGTGTTGCTACTATATGTAAATGTAAATGTACAGGAATTTATATAGCGCAAATCACCAACTGGTCTCTAAGCGCTTGCTTAGGGAACCAGTCCTGGTATTCCCCTGTGAGATAACCCCGGCAGGGTATCTGCAAGGTGAAAGCCAGGCATCCCGCCGCGAGGGGCCGTTGTGGAGATTAAGCAAGCTATTGCCCAGAGTCGCAGAGTGTGAACCCATGAATCGAGTAGGCACCGGAGCGAGAATTGTCGAGTCCATGGACATTTTCGGACTCAAGTCCCCGCCGAGCCGGGAATTGAACCCTGGTCCCGGGCTGACCTCTGCTTCCAGGTCTGCCTCCTCTAACCAGTAAGCCACACTTCTCCAACTATGCTTATTTGTTTTCGATTTTGTTTTCATTTCATTGGCCTGTGAAATTATGTATGAGTGTAGTTTAAAGAACTGCGTAATGCTACATACTAAGGTTCAGATTTTTAATTACCGGCACATCCCTGCAAAGTAGCAGGGATGCACCAGTAATTGTGCGCCACGCCACTATCACCCATGGTGCGCCGTATTTACAATGCGGGGCACCATGGGCCCAAAACATCACCAAAGCGTTACGCATCTGTGCCGTAAGGGCGGCGCATTGCTGGAGTTGCGTCGCAACGATGGCGCAGCTCCATCAATGATCTGGGTGCCCTATCTCCCCAATGCTGCGTCAAGCCGTACGTCTGCTTCAAGCAGGCGCAGGGTTTGAGTCACGCATCATTGTCGTTAAAGTGAGTGATTGAAATCTTGTAGATTTCCCTCAGCCACTTTTAGGATGCGTTCCTGCGCAGGAACGCCCTCCCTTGCACCGGAAAGCCCCCTGATGGCGCAGGGCTTTACAACGTGATGCATCTCCCATATGCGTCACGTTGTTAATATACGCCGCACCATTTCGCCTCTTTTGTGCTGCCGCTGCGTCACAAAAGTCACGCAACAATGGAGCAAAAGAGCCACAGGGGCTTCTAAATCAGCCCCTACAGACTCAAGTCCAGTCCTTCCTTTGTACACATGGCGATAAGAAGAAATAGTGGTGGTGGATTGATAGTTAGAGTATTTTAATGACTGGTTAATGTAGTAGGAAACTTTAGTGTTGTCGCTGATCTGCAATCACGATGGACTTTGGCTGTCACTTCGCGTGCTGCGGACTGCTGCCTGCCAATCCTAGGCAAACATTTTTAGTACTTTGTGTAGTGAGGTACATAAGAAGTTTCCAATACGACGGTCCGCAAATCAAGCAATACTAATAACGTAGTAGACCACATGAGATTGGTCAATAATATATCCAGTGGAATAGTTGTCTATTTGCTATTTTGCCAAAATATTTTGTTAGTTCTTTTGAAATGTTTGATTTGGTTGACAAATATCATCCATGTTTTCTGTTTTTCTTTCTTTCATGTTGTACATCAGCTTCCCCCAGGGGCAAGAGGAGGACACAGGAGGAGGAGGAGGAGGAGGAGGAGGAGGGTGCTGTTGAGGATGCAGGCCAGGATCGGGCAGGCGAGGGCTCCTTTGCTGGCCCCAGTAAGTTTTAATTTTAATATAGAGTACTTATTTTTTCCCAGCGTTCCTCATTCGATTTTTTCTAAATCGTCTTTGATATTCTTGTAGACTGGATCTAAATTCTTATCCTGCCTCGACTATGACTCCGTGTGGTATTACTAGATTATTCTTATTAGTCTGTCTGTATAGCTAACTAAGATTGCACATTTGGCAATTCCATTGGACTCCCATTGTAGTCAGCAATAGCTCTATGCACAGAGTGCAGTCCTCTGGGATTGTCCATAATGTCTTTTCAAGTTTTCTAAATGTTTATGCTTTGACAATTGCCAGCAATAAAAAGGTGAATGACCACCAAGAAAGAATAAGATACTACTTTTACTTTTGGTTTGGATAGGAGGATAATCCATTCTACTACTGTTGCAGGGACAAATCTGCACAAACAGAACTATGGACACTAAATAATGCATTGCTTAGCTTATCAATTATAATAGGTGCTGTTAGACTTTCCACATACCTCAGTGATAACAGACTTTGTAGTTGAACCCCCAATCTCCTTACTGACTAGATAGTGTGGCAGAGTCATTTAGCTCCCAAAGTCACCGATGATTATTCCCCAATGATGTCAGAGGCACGGACTCATGCTTGCAAAAATTGCAATACCTTTAGCTCATCCACTCTAGTCTGGAGGACCAAAAACCACAGAGTCTATTTAAGTATAAAAGCTTTATTAAAAGTAAACACATTTATTAAAATCAAGTTTGTCATAAAAGTAAACGTTTAACTGAAAATGGAAAAGTGCTTAGTGCTGACGATTAATTGGACACATTTCTTGTGGTCGAACCGAGCTCTCACCTGGTTTGAACTTGATCCTGCTCGTGTTCTTAGAAGTCAAGCTTCTGTCTGTCAGGAGAAAAAGTGGTGCGTGTTAAAAATAAAAAGCAAGTATTCAACAGTTGTGCCAAAAAGTGCAGCAAGACAACAGCCTTCCCTGGAAAAAGGGACATTTTTACTTTAGAGTAGACAGTCACAAATTATTAAATTGTATACTGTTTTTTTCACATTACTTTCTTCCTCCTAGACCAAATATTATATAGTAGTGAGTGGTGTATTCTAACATTATTAAATGTACTTTGTAGGTGGAACATCTGGAGGCGGGGCCAGCGCGGAGGTGGTGGTGGCATTGGACTAGGACAACTCTGGGGAGGAGGCGGTGGAAGTGCCGGACAGTTCTGTGGGGGATGACACGGTGGTGGCGGGCAGAGGTAAGCTATATATTCCTTACTTATTGAGATTGAAGACTGCAGAGTGTGCTTTCTGCACGGGTGTATTATAAATAAACCAGGTAGTAGCCTCGTCTAAATGTACTTCGATTTAGCTGTGAAGTTTTTGGCGAGAAGAATCCCAATCAGATCTGAGATGAACTTGATGGATGGGATGAATGAAAAGCGAAAGAAGGGTGTAAGTAAGTGTGGAAGGACGAGAAATGTAATGATGACTGGCAAAGAAGAATGATATGTGTTTGTTTGGTCCCCGAGGTGGCTGGGAAGGAAAGAATATGGTATGGTGCATGGCTGGGTGAATGATGAAGCAAGGATGGGTGGACGGAGAACAGCCTGGGTGGGTGAAACAGAAACTGTATGTGTGCATATACTTTGAATGGATGGATGCCTGGATCATGGTACTATCTGACTCTTAGATAGCATATGTGTATCTAGAGAGAGTAGATGGTCACTGGATGAACTAAGTGTTACTTTGAAGAGCACGTAACACCGCACCCGCACGTCCGTTCCAGTGTAGGAAAGGCAAGGAAAAGAAGTTGTAATTTTATCCAAATACTACCATGAATAGTAGCAGTAGTTTGTATTGCAACTGCAAGCACAGCATATATCCGGTTATTACGGTGGACACTCCCTACCTCTCTTAATAACTTTGGTTTGGTAGTAGTACGTCATTCATGTGTGGGTGTATCACTGTTCACTCAATAATAAGCAAAGCACCTAAAGTCATCCCATATGTCATCAAATACATCCCATGTGAAGTGATAGATAATCAGATTATTTAGCTTCTTCATTTTCCTTTTCTAATACTCATTTGCACTGTAGGGTGAAAGCTAAATTAATTATGCAGTAGCCCTTTTAACAGAATATTCTCAGTGCCGCACGTAATAGAAAAGTAAGAGCTTCACCACCTGCATGTACTGGACCGGTACAGTAACGCAAGTCTGTCTCACTCACCATGGTGTGCGTCTGGTTTTCTCGGGTGCAAGTTCACTGTGCTGGCATTATGCCGGCTTGCATAAGATAACGTACCAATTTTCCTAAACAAGAGAGAAGAAGAAGAATAAGACTGGTGTACTGTCATAGTCGACTGTAATGGAAGTCCATAGTGCTCGTAGAATTTGTTCCTTAAACTCCCACTAATGTTAGAGCAAGGATGAAGAAGTCGGAGGTTATATAGATACTGTCCTCAATAGTTATGTACTGTGCCTTCAATTTGCTATTTGTACTGTGACAACTTTCTGTTCAATCATTTTTGTGTTAATCTTAAGGAGCATTGGTTACAGACTATGTCTTTCTTTCCTTATATAGTTGCTCCTTCCAAATCCAAGAGACCATCAAGGAGGAAGGAGCTGGCTCGAATGGCCCGGCAACGGAGTCTGGATGCCACTGTCCCTGAATATCGGCGGCTGGTGGCCCTGGAGGAGGAGGAGACGCAGTCTGGTACTACAACAGCGTCCACTGGGACAGCTGCATCCTCCTCCGTGCGGGCTGCTAGCCAGCGCAGTGCTCCAGCGGTACGGAGACGGGCTACCAAAGCCAAACGCCACCGCCGAGCAGCAAAGACAGCAGCTGCCCCCCACAGGATTTGCAAGGCACGCCGGCACCGCTTATCCCTCAGACTGTCCTACCTGGAGCAGGATGACCTGAACTATAAGAACTTGGTGGAGGGCCTTCGCTTCGAACATGCCACCCTCTGCAAGGAGCATGATTCCCTGGCTGCTAAAGTCAACAGCACCCTGCCATAGTGTCCCTTGCCCCTTTTTTAGAGACTTTTGGGGGGTGGGAATTGGGAGTTGGGTTTTTTGGGGACTTTTGAAGGACAACCGTTGGGGTTAGGGAGGGTCTTGCGGGAGAATATTTTGTTAGGGCTATAAAAATATACTTTTTGAAACTTTATCTGACCATACCTGTTTTTTACTGCTTTTTAGTCTGGTGGGTGGGGGTTTAACAGTAAGTTTGTTTTCCTGAATAGTCCTAGGACTTTAGTAGTACTACCATCATTCTCTCATCTCTCCTAATACTCCATTATACTACCTCCAACCAAACGCTTATCTTACCTGTAATTTCTGTTTGAAAGTAGGGCTAGGCCCAGGGCTGGCTCCACAGGAAATGGCGATTAAGGTTGCAATCCAGGGCGGCTGAAATTTCCTCCTCATTGCGGTGGTACTAGTGGTGTGACACAGTGGCATTTGCATGGCTATGGAAAAAAAGAAAATGAAACCTGGTTTGTCCTTACTGTAGCATTACAACGGTACAATAGAGAATATAGCAGGTGACAGTACACTAGACTACAACAGTGCCACAATGTAGCCTAACAAATGGTAAAGTATTGATAGTATAACTTGTACTTGTGTAGGATTTCTTTGACATTGGCTACTACTACAAGAAATAGTACTGAAGCTGAGTAAGTCTAGAATATATCCTCGGATTCCTTCACCAGCCTGTTGCTACGAACTTATCCTCCCCAGCAAGTGTGTGGAATTATTGATGTCATTTAGTCACACATCAAGCAAAACCACACAACCCGGGGGAAGAGGGTTAGGGTTTGTAAAATGGATAGGAATGGGGGTTTCTTTTTGGGTAGGTTTTGTTGGGAGAAAAAAAAAAGCACAGCATGGACAAACAATAATTGAACATAAAGAAATTTTTGGGTACAAAGCTAACCATAAATCTTTCACGTGACATAAAGGAAGTGCATGCACTACTGAATGCATTGTTACAGAAAAGTAAGTAGTACTTTCGACGACCGCGAATGACAGAATGCGACAGTACAGGGCTACATTAAATTAGGTTTAAAAAATAGCCGAAGTAAAACCTGTAGAATGGCTGTAGGGATCAATTTAGAAGCAGAGAGAGATCCAAGAAATGCAGTCACACACACTCATTGAATAAAAGAATGGATACTTTATCTGTATTGTTGTAGTTGTCCTGTTGAATTTGGTAAGTAAGTTGCATGCAGCAAACAATTCCTCTTATTAGCGGCACTCCTCCATTCCAGCTGACGCTTCGTCCATCAATGTTAGTGACCTGAAGACACCCTGTCCACTGCCTGCCTGGCGGATGCTGAATTGCGGCTCGCTAATGTGAAGCCTGACTCCATCCTTTTTTCCCCATTGCAGACTGAAACCCGGCCTGTAATTATTGAACAAAAAACAGCACTGATAAATAAATATAAGATATGTATGCTGTGTAGTGCAAAAAGTCACACTTTGATTTTCCTAATAGACAGTACAACATTTTTGAAAGTGCGTACTCTGTCTGAGTCACCTTTCCAAGGATAAATAAGTATGGGCAAATTAATTTAGCGGATCTTTCCCCTCAAGCTAGGTGTACTGTAAACTGTGTTTTAGAACAAAATTAGACCTTCCCAGCAGTGCTTCCACCCAGACCCTTACTAAAGCCAGTTGCAAAAATGTAGAAGACCCCCAATCAGATCTCAAAAAACGAGGCCTAGCAGAAAATTGGTGACAAAACGTACTTCGAAAGTAAAAGTAGGCGCAAATACACCCTTACCCACCGTGGATTGTATTCAAACCACTTGCAAGCAAGCAAAAGTATCCATAGCCAGCATCGCTCCAAGACTCGAAAACCCCCCCACCCAAACACATGCAATAGAAATACTGCTAACCCTAACGAGCCCTAAGTTAAGAATAGTGGCAGAGGCTTTCTTTAACTATGCCAAATCCCCCCTTTCCCACCATGGATTTTCTTCAAATGACTTGCAACCAAAATTGCAAATTCTCACAAGTGCTTTAAGACCCCAGAACTCAGTTGCAAAAATCTAGAACACCCCAAAACACATGCAATCCTGCTGTTAGGGCTAACCCTAACGAACCCTAAGTTACAAAAAGTGCCAAAAGGCTTTTCCTTATGGATTTTGTCCCAACCACTTCTATCCGGTATTAGACCTTCCCAGGAATGCCCCAAGACCCACCAACCCACCCGCCAAGAAGCACAACACCCCCAAACAGCCTAAAAGCAAAATCTCATACTTACGATATTTCTCAGCCTTCGGTCCAAACGCGCTGTGCAGCTAGGCCATAACTCCAGTTTTCCAACACGGATTTCCTGAAAAGCAAATGCAATCAAGATTAGAGTGTCCCAGCAGTGCTCCCAGACCCAAAAACTCACCCACAATCAGCCGGAACCCCCCCAAAGAGCTCCTCAAAGGCAAGCAAGTCAGCAAAAACACAAAAATATTTCCGCCTCCGATTTGGTCCAAACCACTTTTATCCTGTATTGGAGCTTCATAGCAATGGCTCCAGAGGCGTCAACTCACCCGCAAAGAAGTAGAACACCCCCACAAGTGCTGAGTCTTTCTTCATTGGGCGTAATCCAGCCCTCTGCTTTGATGGAAATAGGAGTCTGGAGGAGGAGGATAGAGGAGCATGTTCTTCTGAACTTGTGAACCTGAGGAATGCAGACTGCGGCACCTTCAAATCAATAAGCAAACAAGTGAAGACAGTTCTGCTGATGGGCTTGTTTTTGTGATTAGGTGATTAAAGTTTGAATTATATTAACTGTGCACAACAAATAAAGACAGACACACAGGAATGAAAGTGAATAAGGACGAAAAAGAAAGTTATTGATTCATTGTCTCATTTTCAGGGCTCGGTGTCAAGTCCAGGAATAAGAATAAGGCTTCGTCATCATACTCTGCGAATTCAGGCAGGGTGAGCTCAGTGTCACCTGACAGATTAGAAATTCCCTCATCTACGTTGCTGTCCACCTCGTCTTCATCCGGCGCGCTTTCTCGTACTCTGTAATCTGGTGGTATGAGGTGCTGATTCATCTTGATCATTGTTAACCTCTCCACATTTTTGGGCGAGAGGCGGCTTCGTTTGGGAGTTACAATGGCACCAGCAGCACTGAAAACACGTTCAGAAGACACACTTGCGAGTGGGCAAGACAAGTAGTTTAAAGCCAGGTTCGAGAGCTGAGGCCACAATTCTTTTTTCCCATGCCAATACGCCAATGGGTCAGCATTAACATAGACCTCTGTTGAGTCATTCAGATAGTCCTTCACCATCGACTCTAGGTCCTCCTCCAAGGTTCCTCCACTTTGCTTAGCTGTTGCTGTGACCTTTTGAGAACCAAACCCAAGCCGAGCTAGCCAATCCTCTTCAGCCTCCAATGTTTCTGTTGTGTCTGGTGCAGATGATCCGGTTGCCGGTGTCTTTAACGGCTGAGAGGTCACTTGTGCCACAGCCACAGGTGCAGAAGTGGATTGTTTTGACTGGGGATGGCCTGCTGATGCTGATGTACTGCCTTTTCCTTCAATTTTCTCTTTCTCTTTCAAACCTCTTGGCTGACAAGGCTAGCCAACGTTTGTAACATGTTCATCAGCAAAAGGAAAGAATGCTCGGCCTGCCAGCGCCTTTTTGTAGCGTGGATCCAGAATAGTAGCACAAATGTAATGCTGGTTTGAGTGGATCATTTTAAGACGTTCATCACCTTGTAGGCGCTCTAATAATTTCTCCGCCAAAACAAAAGGGTCTTTGTTTTTTTCATCTTTTTGAAACACAGAACACATCTCCTTCAGTTGGTGCTCCAGCATGTACAACAATGGGATAGCTTTTCCCAAATTACAGTCCTCCTTGCTGGCTGCACGCGTGAAGATCTCAAAAGGACAAAGCATGCGTGTCAGGCTTTTAACTATGTTCCATTGCGCCGCACCCATCCTCAGGCCCTTCTGAGCTGTACCCTGTTTTAAGAAATAGCGATCGAGTACCATATACTGCTCATACAGACGCTCAAGCATGTAGAAGAGTGAGTTTCAACGTGTTGCCACCTCCTGGATGAGTGCTTTCACTGGCATTCGACGTTCATGTAGCAGGCTCCTCAGATGCTTCCGGGCCTTAAAAGAATGGCTGAAATGGTTGCACATTTTTCGGCAGGTCTCCACTACCTCGTACGCTGGACTGTCTTTATCACTCAAGAATTTTTTGACAACCAGGTTTATACAGTGCGCCAAACACGGCACTCTGAAATACTGACCCAGCTCCATGGCCTTAACTACATTGGCGCCATTATCCGTGGAAACATAACCAATCTGGCGTTTTTTGGGGGACAGCCAGTCAAGGACTTTTGTGTTAAACTCATCCAAAATGTTTTGTGCTGTGTGACGTTTCTCCAAACCAAACATGGCTAGTGTTGCATGTTTCCGAGCAGCTTTAAAAACTTGGTCCGGGTCAACACCTGCGTTTAGATTTGCTTTAACCCCTGAAAAAGAGGCCCAGTGTGCAGTGATGCAAATGTAATCAGCGCCTGCGCCACTGGTCCACATGTCTGTTGTCAGATGTACAGTGTGAACAGCACTCTTCTGCAAAGCTGCCCCAATCACCTCCAGCACATCTTCATGTAGTGCTGGAACCGCAACTCTGGCAAAATAGAACCGGCTAGGAACCTTCCATTTAGGGCAGAGCACTGCCACTAATTCTAGAAAACCAACCCCTTCTACAAAAGAAAAAGGGAGAAGGTCCAGAGCTAGCATTTTAGCCAGCTTAGTGTTATACAGACGCGTCAGTGGGTGGTTGCATTCATATTGCGCTTCTGTAAACAACATCTTTTTAATGTTGCCCTGGACCAAGCATTTACGGGATGATGATGATATCTTCGACCCAGTTACGCTCGCTGATGAACTTTTTCGCATTGGTGTTTCACTCTCTCCCACACTTTTAGTGTGGCTTACATGCGGTGTGCTGCTGACAGGGGTACTGGGTATAAGAGAAGTGTTTGACACGTCTTCTTCCTCCTCGTCATCATCAGATGAAAAATCAACGTTTTCATTACGTGCAATTAGGGCTTCCTTGATCGCCTGTAGGTGCGCAAACCATTGGACAGGGTGCTGTCTCTTAAGATGACCTCTCTGGCCTCCGGTACCATAGTTGGTACCAAACTTGAGAAAATCTGATAGATATCAAGATACTGATACACATTCCTCTCATACCTTTCAGACTTCCTCGCAGAAATCCGAAAGAAGAGGACAATCAGAACAGAAGGAAGAGCGAGTAACGTCCAAAGACGAACAGCACGTTCTAAAAAATAAGAAAACTCAATTTACAAAGAAGAAGGTAGTAAGCATAAAGATCAGACATGCTAAAGAACTTGAGGACACAACTCAGAAACGGGAAGTGGGCCCAGACAATGCTAGACAGCGCAGCAGAAGTGACCATAGTTCGCAAGATCTTGAAGGATCATCTGGAGACAGTGGACTTGAATGAATGCATCCAAGTTGAAACTGCCGACACCAGGGTTAGTGTACCCCACAAGTTATGTGAGATAACACTCCGGATAGAGAGGGATATAACTAGAAAAAGAAGAGCACTCTTTTGGGAGAAGCTCTCTAAGGGCTATGACATTCTTCTAGCTGAACAAGACTGGCCACCTGAATTTGTCAGGGAGTGCCCACATGGCGAAGAGATAATTATCCTCAAGAAATGGGTAGTAAATACAGTTTACTCCCTGACCTGATGCACAGCTGTGTTACTTATACTACTATTCAAATTCAAAGCTAGTTTCACACAGTTTTAAATTATTTTCATTTGGTTTTATTCACCATATTTCATCTTTTTCTTTTTATCAGTTTTACAATATTTCGTGAATCAAATGCATATATCAATTATTCTTATTTAAATACATTTCCTATACATTGAATCTTTGGTGTGATACTGTACACACTCTAACACATCCCAGAAACTAGTTATCACATAACAGTTGAGAAGTGGTTGGCCCGATGCATTTCGGAACCCAGTCCCTTCTTCGGGGGCATTTCTGTGAATAAGATACGTTATAATCATTAGTTATGTTACTTAACATTTTTCCTTATTTTTACATTAGATCAGGTGTCACATTTCGGCTTCAATTCAACCATCAAAACTACATATTCTAGCTATTCAACATATTTCTCAACGTGTTCATTCAGTGTCTATCTGGTAGTACACTCAAGGGTTATCAAGCTTCAATTTTGAATAATAACAAATGTTGCCTATATGTTACATTATATCAGAGCTGAATCTACCTATTCTTTTCTGCAAAAACAGTACTTCTCTGATAGAGCTGACGATGTAAACTAAATGCCAAAAATTATCGCCGGGATTTAAACCGGAAGTTATTGATGTTGTTTAAATTTAGCGAGAAGCGCTGATTTTATGCTCACATTCGTTGCTTTAATGTCTGATGCCGTCAAGATTTACCTTTTTAATTTCGTTTGATCTCCGTGAAGTAACGCCACGTTTATGCACTTATGGGTGCAAATAGCTGTGAATAAATCAATAAATAATATTGTGTTTCTACTCTAAATATATACACAACTCAAAAATAGTGAACGGTGTTGTACGTAAATGTTTGTAAATAGTTGTACCTTAGAAGGTAGAACGAAGCGGAATTCCTTCTAGCGTTTCCAGTCGGGTTGTTTAAACATGTTTTCCTTCATACGAATCTTTACCTGTGTGTTTAAATATCGGTAGGTTCAGGGATTAGTTTTTAATTCTGTGGGTTCTAAACCCATATTCAAGGTGCATATTCAGGGCTTCTTACCGGTTCAATGCGGGTTTCTACGTGGGTGCTCGCTCGTTTCTTTCTCGGTCTGTCCGGGTGATCCGGCAGACTGAAATCTCGCGGGGTTTATAGACACGTAAGTTTCTATGTTGATTGTCTTCTATCTGAAGACTGGGACTGTTTGTTAAATGAAGTCGCCATTTTGAAAGGGGAATTTTACTCTCTGGAAATAACTAAATAGATCTGCAAATACTGCAGCGTACTGACCAACAGTAAAACAGTTTAAACTTTTACAAAATGAATTAAATTACTCAATTTGGTTGTAAGCCCTTTTCCTTAATACCTGAACTGTAAATTACATAAAAAATATAATAATAAATATTGATAATAGCGGTATGGGCTGAATAATCTTTAAACGTGGGAAATAATGGAAGCTGTACTTCTATAGCTAAATTGATAGAGACCTGGAAATTATGTGTTTCGTGTGAACATATAGATTGTCTTAATATCTGGCTCATAAATAACTCTGATAATCAACTCAATGTGTGCATTTTTAGTGCAGAAATGGCCAATAACTGGTTGGTTGTCTAAAGAGAATTCATTAATCATACTGACATTGTACAATTATACATATTCTAATATGTAGGCATTACATATCAAAGAGTCATTTGTAACTCTGTAGATTATATGACATTTGTGACTTATTCAATTGTAAAAATCCAATTATAAAAAGCAACCCATGTCCAATTTATCATTGAGTCCTAGTGGCTCCATTGTTTGGAATTTTTTTATTAACATGACTTCCCTTTGGGATAAGAATTTTTGATTGTCCCTTCCTGATTTAATGTCTATTTTCTCAATAACCAGAAATTTTAACTGTGAGATGTTATGTTGCTTTTCAATCCAGTGGTTGGCTAAATTTGACTTGGTATTTTTAGTCCTTATCATACTTTTGTGCTCTCCGATTCTGACTTTCACCTTTCTTTCGGTTTTGCCAATGTACATAAGTCCGCATGGGCATTTTATGCTGTAGATTACAAAGCTAGAGTTGCAGTCTGCTGTTACCATACAGAAATTTAGCGTTCAGTACAAACAGATATGTTAACATAAACACAGTTAGAAACTCGCAACAATGTGAGCAACCTTGTGATCCGAATCATTCCAGGAAGATGCGGATTCACATACCTGACCTTTAATGAAGGTGAAAAGGTACCAATAGCATACAAATCACACTTGTACACACAAGCGGAAATAAAATTCAATTCGCCAGAAAAATTTCTGACAGTGGTTCAAACTGCAGTAACAAAAGAAAGAGCTCTTGCACAGGGTAAACGCATAATGATCGTTACACCTTAGAGGCAGTGACAAAAGCGAGCATTACAAATGCTAAGGCTTTACATCCAAGATGGATACAGTGGGTTAACTCTCTTGCTGCTACAGACGTTGAATAGGTGTTTGACCCCTACTTAAAGACACAAGAATACCTACAATACGAACACGATTGTCCTATTCCAACCGAGATTCTGCCTCTAGGTCATTACGGATGTATAATCTATACAGACGGATCAGCACAGCCCGCAATTGGGGGTAAGCAAGCCTATAGTGCTGCATGCGCGATTGTTAAAGGTCGCTGGCACGAAGGTAAATTTAGACCTATGGTCACTAAAACTCAATCACTCGGAAACTGTACAGCTCATCGAGCTGAACTACAGGCTTTCAAGATGGCGCTTGAAAATACCGATCGCGAATTCCCCACACTAATAGTGTGCGATTCGTATAACTGCGTCAGGAATTACAATGAATATCTGCAGAACTGGGTTCAAAACGGTTTAAAAAATACAAAAGGTGGCACAATGAAGCCTTAAAAGCTTTGGGAACAAATAGTTCTATTACAGAAAGAACTACAAAAGACTCACATAATTCATACACTGAGTCATCAGCATGATGGCGTTCACGTTCAGGGAATTCATTGGCTGATGAAGCTGCAAAGGCAGCTGTGCAAACGGCTTCCGTAGCTACAATTAATCGTTCTAAAACAAAGATAGACGGTGAAACAAAGCTAGCAGTTAATTCCTCAATGAAAGGCAACTATGCAGCATTATGACTGAATTATCCCCTCGGACGTACATACGTAATTGATGCAAACTCCGATCCTTTTGCTCAAATCCCTGGAGTGGAGGATAGAGTAATTCCAAACAGGAATCAGAGAGCTGATTTGGTTCACGAAGCACACATGGGAGAGGGTCTGACACACCAAGGGAACTTACAATCTCTAATAGAATTAGAAGAGATGTACTGGTGGCCAAGAATGAGAGTCCAAGTTTACGAATTTGGAATTAATCGTGATGTCTGTTACAAGGATCATAGCTTTGAAGACCACCATATACCTGACTACAGTGTAGCCAGCCCAGTTCAGACACCATTGTTAGACTGCATTAGACTATCTACACGCAGACATCACCGTGGACGGATGCGGTCCCAGAACTATTAGGACACAGGATTCATTTGGATGTGGCCCCAGCGCTCGGCCGACGCCAGAACTGTTATAAAGGATTTGCGAGTCTTTATCGGCACATACGCAATTAGCACGCTAAATTCTGACCAGGGTTCTGTGTTTAGCTCTCGAGCTTACAAAGAGGCCATGGTTAGCTTGGGCATTGCATTGCGGTATTCTAGTCCCTTCCATCGTGAGGGTAATGTGGTAGTGTAAAGAAAAAACTGTGACATAAAGCAATCCATGACAGATAAGGTATTAGGTTCAGGTGATGGGTGGATCAAACATCTAATACGTGTCCAACGTAGTCTTAAAAATCTGCCAAGAAATTCTCTGTGTGGAATCACTCCATATTAATTACTATTTGGTACTAGAATGATAATCGAGGACCTCAATTGTCAAACTTCAGTGGTGGACCAAAAACCCTTTGATGTCAAAGATCGTTTGGCTGTTTTACAAGACTAAATGAAACAAGAAGAAGTCTGAGTAACACGATACAGAAGCCAACAACCACTGAAGAAAAACCACCTGTCCCAGCAAGACCTGTCTGGATTCCAAATATTGGGCATCTAGTCAGGAAAAAGATTGCGGTAAAGAAGGAATTTGGGCCTTCTTACAGAAAAGCAGTACCTGTCTTAGCTATCCACGGAACAAGATCAGTAGTACTACTGCCCCTTGCTGGTAAAAGGGAGAACAGAGTTGTGTCCATCGATCTGGTCAAACCACATCATGTGGCCAATAATAAGTAGTAGGCCCAGTGGACGACCTAATCTTGCTACAATCCAAGAGGTTCAAACTGAAAGACTTATTACTTTTGATAAACCTGCAGTAAGAAACGAAGGACTATGCAACACAGCCATGGAACTTGTGTCTCAGGATACCCAAATAACTGTTCGTCAAGAAACTCCTGTCTACAATGATGTAGCATCTGACTATACAAATATGACAAAGGAAGGATCCTATTGAACCTGAAAATACGCCAGCAAATACAACTTTCAAAGAAAAAATAACAGAACTCTTTCATGAATTTGAAAAAACATATCTGGTTTCACCATGGACTGAATTTTGGATTGTGTTAGGTGTACTGTTCCTCCTGCTCTGGCTCATTCTGGTTTTAACATTGGGACACATGATAGATGGAAAATACAGTACAATGGACACAGCAAGTAAGAAAATCAACTTGCTCCTGAAACCCCACAAATCACCTCATCGTGAACGAAGAGAAATCTCATCAGTAAACATCACATCCCTTCCTATACCAGGTGGTATAGCATGGGACAGAACTGATTATGACATCTTTGGCCCGGTGAAACTACTGAAGATTCCACACCAGTTTAAGGTCTCTTTGAGTGACTTTGTATCACCCAGCACATTTTCTGATGATTGGGACCTTGAAACTGTTAATACCATGATGACAGACTTAGAAATGTCAACTACATTTACAGATCATGAATACGTAGAAGGTTCATCAGATTATGAACAAATGTATTGTTTTAATCACTATGGTCACCATTATTGGATATTGGATAGGTATTTATAGAGCGCTAACGTTCGCTCCGAAGGGAGCATCTTGGCGCTGTAAAACCTGGTACCAGATCGCCGGGAAGGTGGTTGAGGGCTAGATGGCTGCTTTGGTCCAGTCATCAGAGAGATTAAAAATCCACGTTTTAAGGTGTTTCCTAAACGGCTTCTCATGCGTCTGAAGTCTGAGGTGCCTTGGCATGCCATTACAGGCTCTAATCGCCAGGGTACTGAGTGTTTTTCCACCTTTCGACTTCAGGTTGAATTTATAGGGGGTCATGAGGTTTTCTTGCGAAGATCTGAGAGTGCGACCCGGGGTGTAGTGAGGGAAGCGCCTCGACAGGTAGGATGGGCCGGATTTATTGAAGGCTCGGAAGGCTACAATGAGAATTTTAAAGAGTATTCTCTTGTGCAAGGGGAGCCAATGTAGGGATTTGAGGGCAGTGGAGATAGAGGATTTGCGTGGGAGTTAAAGGACAAGCCGCGCAGCAGTGTGCAGGACACTTTGTAGTTTCAGACAGGTGGATTTTTTGGTCCCTGCCAGGAGGCCATTACAATAGTCCACTCGAGAGAGTATAAGGGCTACCGCAATGGTCTTTCTGGAGTCAAGCGGGAGGAAATCAAAGAACTTTCGCATGGACTTTATAATGCCGAAGCATTTACCTGCTACGGCTGCGACATGGGTATCGAAAGAGAGATCGGAATCGAAGATAACTCCGAGGTTTCTGGCCGATGAAACAGTCTGAGGGGGGGCAGCAGAATTATCAGGCCACCACAGGGCGGGACAGAAGGATGCATTCTTTCCAATGGGCAAGATCTCGGTCTTATTCAAGTTGCAGCGGAGGTGGTTGGCATCCATCCATTGGAAAACCTCTGTAAGGCAGCGCTTGAGATTGAGTTCAGCCGTGTTGGAATTGACGTTGAGAGGGATGACAAGCTGAGTATCGTCAGCATAGGACGTGACAGTTATGCCGAACAATTCTATAAGAGTAAGCAGGGGGATGAGATATATATTGAAGAGGAGGGGACTAAGAATGGAGCCCTGGGGAACACCACAGAAGATCTTTTTCTCTTTCGATTGGAAAGGGCCCAGTGAGACAGTTTGAAACCTGTCACTGAGGAATGAACTGATCCAGGCAAGGGCCGAGTTAGTAACGCCGATGTCCATAAGTCTGTTTAGCAGAATGGAGTGGGAAGTAGTATCGAATGCCGCAGTGAGGTCAAGAAGGATCAAAATGGCCTTCTTCCTTTGATCTTGGAGGTTTTTGATGGTATCGGTCAGCTCGATCAGGGCGGTCTCGGTAGAATGTTTAGACCGGAAACCGGATTGCTGGGGGTGAAGTAGGTTGTGGGCATCGAGAAAGGATTTGAGCTCCTTATGAACTAACTGTTCTGTTATTTTGCCCAGCGCAGGTAGCAGGGTGATGGGACGAAGGTTAGTTAAATCAGAGGGGGGTTTGTTTGCCTTTTTCATAAGAGGTTTAACCACACCCTTTTTCCAAGAGAGGGGAACAGAGCCAGTTTTAAGGGAGAGGTTGACTATTTCATTGATGATGGGGTTGATTTCATCGATGATGGTGTGGAGGATCTTGGGGGGACAAGGGTCAGAAGGGGAGCCAGATTTGCAAGAAAGGGTAGCTTGTCTGGTCTGAGTCAGGGTCACCGGGGTAAAGTGTGTGAGACTGTTAGCAGTCGGGCGAGATTGGTCTAGATCCAAGATTGAGTACACTGGGGGGGTAGGGGGGAAGTTTTTGTGGATAGAGCTGATTTTCTCCTCAAAGTAATCGGAGATCTTGCCACACAGTTCTTGGGAAGGGGGGATTTCTGGTTGAAGAGCTTTTGGTTTGGTGAAAGATTTTACTATGGAAAAGAGGGTTTGTTGTTTTTGGCTGGCCTCTTTAATGGCATTTACATAGTAGGTTATTTTTTCTGATTTAATGGTTGAAAGATAATTTTTCCTTTGTAGAATGTAGTTATTACGATCGTCATTGTCGTAGGATCTACGCCATTTACGTTCTGCTTTCCTGCAGAGTAGGTGAGCGGCTGTAAGGTCAGGCGTATACCACGGAGCTTTAATTTTCGTTTTCTTTAGGGTGTTGTCTTTTTTATTAGGTGGTCATCGTTTTGAGATTTCATGAGAGAGCCAGTTGTTGAGAGAGACTGCATCTTTGTCGATGTTACCAGAGGAAGAGGGGGCATTGGTAGAGGAAAAGGGATGAGAAATAAGACTGTTCTGGACTGTTTTCCAGTTGATGGACTGAATGTGTTGGCGAGTTGGTTTTTTATATTTAAGAGGGGGAACGTTGAGGATATGGAAAGGGATCAAACTGTGATCCGTCCAAATTTGGGGAATAGGGGGCACGGTGGAGATGGACGGGAAATTGGAACAGACACCATCCAGGGTGTGACCAAGGGAATGAGTAGGCAGCTTGACGCTTTGTTGCAGATTGAAGATATCCAGTGTCTGCTGAAGATTTCTGGTGAAGGGGTCAGCGGATTTTTCGAGATGCAGATTAAAGTCGCCCAGGAGGGTGAAATGGGGGTAGCGGAGTAAGAAGTGTCCTAGTGCGTCATTAAGGGAGCCAAGGAATTTTGCGGCATTGCCGGGTGGGCGGTAGATCAGACCACCTGAGAAAGAGAGGGTTTGACTAAGTTTGATGGAGAAACCTAGTCCCTCTGCATCAGTGAGGGGGTCGATGCAGAAGGTGTGGCAGCTAAAGGAGTTCCTTAGGATGAATGCAACGCCTCCTCCTCTACCTTTCTGTCTATCCTGTCTGTGAAAGGAATAGCCTGGGGGAAGGGCGATGGCTATGTCAGGGTTACTGTCTTCCGTGAGCCAGGTCTCGGTGATCATGAGACAGTCCAGGTCGAGGTCGATGATCAGGTCGTGAATATCCTGACTATGTTTGCACATTGACCTGGCGTTTATCAGACCTCCTGTAAAGTGGGGTCGTTTGGGGGATGTTGGCTGCTTGGTGACGAAGTTAAGTATCCAACGACATTTGCTACAACTGGTGGAACCGAAAACTTTGGAAAGATCAAGTTTGCAAGGGCAGTCAGATCTGCCTCGAAGTTTAAGGAGGTCGTTGGGAGCATACCTGATGGTTGGAGGATGTTGGGCAGGGGTTCCTGCGCCTGGCGCGGTCTTGGCGCGGACGGGCGCAGACGGGCTTGCCTTAGGCGCGCCTTTGGCGCGCAAACGGCGCTCCCGCTGCGCTCGTCCGCTGCGCGTCCTATGCATACACATTTATGTTGGAAGGCGGGGGTGTGGCCTGAGAAAGGGGCGGAGTCTGCGCGCACGCCGGTGGCTATGGTGGCTGCAGGTAAAGAGCGATGAAGGGCGCGATGCAGCTATGTGATCAGCTGTGCGCGAGCGCTACGATGTGCTTGAGATTAAAAGCAATTTTCAAGTGACACCACACAAAATACAATTTTATAAAAGCAGCAGAGTACCTCCAGCTCCCGGCTTCCGCCTCAGGACTGGGACAAAGTTTTACACGTTGCCGCTGAGATCAGCGGTTTAAGTAGTGAATTAGGGGGTGTGGCCTGAGAAAGGGGCGGAGTCTGCGCGCACGCCGGTGGCTATGGCGGCTGCAGGTAAAGAGCGATGAAGGGCATAAATCTGCAAATCCTCGGAATGTTTTTACTTATAATCATTGGGAACATTGTCCAATGCCGCCAAAGAGCAGCTCAAAACATTTTATGAAAAGTTTCCGTATCTCTCAGGGTTCAAGGTTACAAATCCAGAAACGTTTTATTTCAAAAATGTGAATAAGACAGGAATGAAAACAATGTTGACCAATACTAAACAAATTTATTCTGCAAACTTTTTTGCTCAGCTGTCTACATTAGGTTTTGACTTTTGCAAAGACAGCACTGGGACAAAAACTGTCGGGGGCATGAAAGACTGGCAGGTACAAGGTTTAGAATCCCTGTTCAGAGCCTGCTTTATACCAGAACAAATAATGTTTTTAAATGACACTGTTCAACAAATTTTCTGTCTTGGCCTAGCTAAGATAAAAGATTTAAATAAACCGTCCATACCCAAGCCTGCACCGGACAGTAATAACACTGCGGATGAGGAGGTAGACGTAAAACAGATTTTACAAAAATACAGAACTAATCCTGATTGGAAAAAATGGTTAATCTGGCCCACAGACACGAATAACTGTCAAGGTAGATTCCTGAACAAAACACAAGGGTTCACAGTGAATAGGCCAGATCCAAGATATTCCCAGAGACAACATCCAGGGATAGTAACTACTTACAGTGTAGGGAAGCTACGCCTTGAATGGCTACAGAAATCTACACTTCCAGAAATCAAACAATGCTTATCTTTACTTAAAGAAGGCAATGATTTGCGAGATTTCCTAATGGGGCCTTGCAAACCACGTCGAAAACGTTTCATATACGTTGGTATATACGCTGCGTACAACGAACCTTGGAAAATAACGCAAATGGAAACTGCAGAAAGAATACGAGAAATTGAGTATATTAACTTAGAGAAAGCTCTCTCTGTAGTGGACAATGGGTTAACGACTCTGTCCTCCAGAATATATTCATTGGACAGCATTGTATCCTCTACAATCGACATACTAGAACAGGACTTGCTAATGTTACAACATGGCCAGTCTCAATTACGTTCTATAATGCAGCTAGGCTGGACATTTCAAAATCTTCATTCAGGCTACGTGCCATGGCGTCTAATCAACACAACGTCATTGTTTGCTGTATTTAACCTTACAAATAAACAAATCTATTTAGCACAAAGAGGAGCAGACTATACGGTGCTGAGCATTGAAAAACTGGAAAGATTACCATTGACAGTTTCTGAGAAGCCTGTCATTGAATGGATAATACATGACACCATCTTGATACCAGTGACGATTTTCCAATTTCAGTATTGTCTACGGCATATACCAGCAGGCCTGAATGAAAGGTTGGGTAAAGAATACATTAAGTTAACATGGACTTTACCTTACATACACAAATGTTGGAATGGGGGAAAAGAGGTATTCCTTAGTGGTAAAAATTGCAAGAACTCACTAAGTGGTACTCTTTTGTGCCAGGGTATTAATTTTCATGGAGCCTGTGAAGTTTCCGCAAAAACCTCTCTTGCCACCTGCACGGTACACCCGCCACAGTGATAGAACCAATTTTCAGGCAGCTATCCAATGGCAGCTACATTATGCTCAATTACCACAGCTGTTGTGACATGTTGCCAGGAAAAGCATATCTAGTTAGTGTGTCATCCAGGGTACTTGTTGTATGCAAGTATTGTATCCAAAGAGCAAGACAGATAGGGAGATGGCGTTATGGCCTTCACTGAATATCTCTTCTATACGAATTGATAATTTAAGCAGAATGAAAGTCATTCTCTTGCAGAAAACTGTGCCTCTAACCTCGTCTAAAGAAATGTATGATCTGCAAGTTGCAAGGACATCTGCAGAGATACATACATTATTATCAACAAACTGCCCAGTACATTTCGCAGAAATGTTAAGTCAAATTTTAAACATGTCTGATACCAGTGGCATCGCATATGTATTTAAGAGGATTTTTTTCTGGACTGTTAACACCATTTGAAGCAGTCCTTGGCATTTTCCAAATTTCGTGCACTCCGTGTTCGACAGCCTCCCTCTCATCTTGGGACTCGTAGCAGGAATTCTATTTTTATTCCTTCTGCTCCGATATGGCAAGTCCAGTCACCAGCGAAACCCAGACTACCTTGGAACAAGCCCTTCTTGCCATGAGGTATCATGAGAGAATTACACAGATTCTTGGCTTGGCTCGTTAAAGAGATCTGAACACAACTTGGTTTCTATCATTCAGACCAATCTGGCAAGATTGCATCTTACCTGTTTTGCGATGCCTCCTTTGCAGAGAGGAATGCGTGTTGGACATTTGTCTTACACTTCCATCAGTCCTGCCATCGGATGTTGACGCTTTGCTAGGTCCGGTAACGACTCATGCATCGTGTTGCCCCAATGGCTGCCAATTCGGATGACAGCATTCATTGAGGTCTCACGGCGAGTCTAACTGAGGGTGAGATACGTGACACTAAAGGCACACAGGTACCTTCCACTGTGGGCATTGCTATTGCATCAAACGCTGACGGCGATAATCCTCATCTATGCACATTTGACCTGCTAACTGAAGTGGCTCCACTTTTGCCTACTATGGTAGACAGTTTCTTTGCCAGCCTAGAGGATCTGATGTTTTCTCCTGACACCGAGTATAACTTTTGATTCATGCACAGAGTGATCTCTGAACTCTGAAATACGGCCTTCGTTTTTTTCTAACAATTTGAATTTTTTCCAAAATAGAACTTTTGGCCCAGAGTAATCTGCTTAAAGTAAAACTATTCTTATAGAACAAGATTTCTTTTGAAATCTTCCTAATGACAATATTTGGCTTGTCCTAAAAACAAAACAGTTTAAATATTATGCTATGGGATGGTTTCGACTTTTTTTTTGTACCTTAAGAGACATTTTATGAATGTAATTTCATGTTTCATGAAGATTAGAATGTATGCTTTCATAATACGCTTCATATCTGTTGAGACTTGTTTTTTCATACAGTTTATACTCATTTCATGTGAACGAACCTTTTTAAATGCAAATTGTATTTTGGGTGGGATTGTAAACTCTAGCCTTAGATATGTTCAGTGCTTATACATTTAGTTTTATTGAACTTATTATCGTGGAGTGGGTGTTGTAAATGAATCTAGGACCCTAGTGTAATTTTCCCGATTCATGCCCTTATATAGGTATAAATTACCCGATCCTTATATAGACATAGAAATCATTACCATATTTAGACCGAGCTTTTGCAGTCCAAATACGGCATGGCTACTTCCACTAAGTTCCGAGAATCAACAACGATTTCTTAGAAAAACCCGCCTTCAGCAGCTTGGGACTTCCCCTTGCCTTAATACTAATTTATCTATAAAATTATGGAGTTTTTGAAGAACTGAGTCTTTGATAATGTTATTAAGTCCAATCATACGTCAAACTCGGCCACTTCAAAGTATAAATATGCCTACATTTGCCCAGACAACACACAGTGGTTCGGAGCAGATCGACAATCTACTTGCCCGACGCGCCCTGCAGCAGCAAGTGCTGAAGGAAGCCGACCCTCCAGCTGACGCACTGAGAGACGCTGTCTTTTCTCTTGCCAAGAAATCCAGCTCCAGTGTTTCCAGGCTACCCTTGCGATTTGCTGGGAAATCGAGTCCTGAGAGAGAGATACAAGACCTCCTTCATTTTAAACCAAGGTACGGAGCTGATTAGACCCTTAGAGAATTCTTGGATAGATTCTTGGCAGAGAAATACTAAACTTAAGCTACTCCTCACTTACTTCTTCCTTTGTACTAGACTTAGGTTAGGTACACGTATTTTAGAAGCACAAGTTGGGTACTTTTAGTCATTATTTTATCACTGTATGTATTATATGTATTTTAGGTGTTTCATGGCTCAGAAACCCTATCATGCTATTACAGTACTACTTTATAATACGTATCGTATTATATACTCTGTACTTTATAACCAGTATTACGATTGTAGCAGTACATTTCATATGCTTGAGAAAGAAGACTGTTCAATAAATACTTTTTATTGAAAACGCCTGTCTCTCTATTTTCTCAGCACCTCTGGTGAAAGGAAGCATGCACAATTGACTGAGTCAAATAGCTATCTATTGTTTCGGCGACTCTAGATATTGATTTCTTATTCTTGGGAAAAAAAGTTGTCATGTTTATGCAGTTGTCAGAAACTAATCCCTTCTTGTGAATTCGAGAAAGTTTCTAGTGACCTCTGAGCTAGCTGGCACTCACAATTAAGTCTAATACATTCAATAGAGACCTAGTTGACCTCAGTCCTATGTCTAAACTATAGTATATGTTATTCCTATGCGCAGAGCCTATTGGGAATATAGGAAATACACTACAGGACCTGGTCCTAAATAACCAGAACAACTTTTCCAATCCCTAGCTGTGCCCCTAAGGAGAACATTAAATATGCACCAACACAGGGCAATTTTGGGAATACTGAGCAAAAAAAGGCAATGTAGGATGGGGAGAGGATTGTAAATTGCAGTTGAACCAAGCCAAAAATGAGCTTACCATACCGTAAGGTGTTCAACATAGTTTATAAAAATGCTTTTGCCTATGGACATCTGTTTGCAGATTTCATTGATAGGTTTTTGCAAGCTATCCACTTTCAATCATGAGAAAACACAGGCATTTTAATGCAGTAAACATGACTAATTAAGAATTCTTTAAAAAACAAATTCGGCAAAACCAATGCTAACATCACTACAGTTCCTAAGCTGTGCTGCTCACAACTCAGTTTTCAGACATTTCTCTAAAGGTATATGAAGGCATAACAATACAATGGACCCAATATTAAAGAGTTTGTTGAGGGAGATGAAATATAGAAAGTCATAGCAAGTCTGTTACACTAGGCCTTTCCCCTTGATCCCACTAGGGCAGTTACTAGAAGGTGGCAGCTTCTCAGATTAGGGATCATTTGAAGGGGCTATTAGCATAAGCAGGGATAAAAATGTGATTGAACTGCTACCATTAAGTATAATATAATGCAATTTCTACTTGAATGATCAAGCTACATCAAAGTTGGCTTTTCAATTCTGCCCAGCAAGCTAGATATTGCAACATTCATTTATTTAAGCAGGTGATCTGTGCTCCCATGTTAACTTTATGGAGAGGAAGATAAAGTAAGGAAAAGTTTCCTTCTTATATTTTACCATTTGACAGAATATCACTGATTGAGTACCGATTCTGTTATCAATGGCCTGTCGAAAGAGGGCTAACACATGAACAATCTGCTTCTTTCCTCTTCTTCTGTCTTGATGTGGCTAGAGATTGTAGATAGGAGCTGATGGTTGTGTGTACTCCAATAGCTACTAACAAGTATAATGAGAGGGATTTCCCCCCTCAAAAGATGGGAGTGGAGGGGTTGGTGCCGGGAGGAAGAGGGCGTGGATGGAGAGGGGCTTAAATTAACTAAGATATAAAATGTTAAATAGATTAATCGATTTGCTTTAAGGCATGCATAGTTTTCTGACAGTGACCATCAATGGTCTTCATACCACTAGTAAAAAGAGCATGGCTTTGGATGTGATTTGAAAGTTAAAACAAGGTATTGTAGTTTTTCATGTGACCCTTCTTTCCTATAAAGATCGATGCGTCTTGAAAAGATGGAATTGCTGTACTTCCTTACCTCTACACAAACAACTTTGTTTTAGGAATCGAAAAAACTGTCTATGATGTCTTGTCTTTCCAGTAGAATGAAAAGGTACAAACTATTCATTGTGCCTGCTTCTCAGGATTCTGTGGTTGGCACTTGAAGTTGAGCTCCTGTGGGTTAGGGGTGGGTGGAACTTGCAGAGTTTCACTTAGCGGAAATCCGCTGGAGTTACTTAAAAACTCTCTGTAAGTAAGTAAGCAAGTACATTTTATTTGCATAGTTAATGAAAACCATTGCAATTTCTCTGTTAAAAAAGAAAACATTTCTTCTACACACACTACATTTTTCTCCACAACCATAAAATTACATCTACATAAAAATATATGTTCTATTTCACATTTTCTATTTAAAATCATGAAGTTAATACATTTTAACGAACATTGTTAAATAAGATTCAGTTTGATTTTAATGTCCTCTAAGAGCTTGGCGAAGGGTCGAGTTCCGACATTCTCTTTTCCGCCACCTTCAGAAATGTAATACTTTTTAAACAACGTTAATAATTCTGCTTGATTTAGTAACCTCTAAAAACATATTGAAGGGTCAAGTTTCTGCATCTTTTTTTCCACCACCTTCATAACCTTCACCAAGCTACAGTTCAACTGCAGGTCGTTGGGTGCAAAACAGGCAAGAACTGCATTTCTTCGTGAGTGTATTCCTCGCTGGTTAAATTGGAATTTCAACAAACGTTTTCCTTTCGTCCATCAGTTTATCACAGGAGCACAGCAAATGTGGCATGTCCTGTCCTCAGACGCCATGCCACATAAACGACAGAGGGATCCCCCATTATCCTTAAGCCAGTGTGGGAGATGGCATATGCAAGGTAACAAGCCCAATCTATACTTTAAAATCTTCAATTTTGTAGTTCTAGATTACCCCATGTCAAGGTAGCTCTGTTGACCTTGTTTAGAGTAGGAGTTTAGGATAATCCACCCATGTGACCTCTTGGCAACAAACGCCTTATCTTCAATCCATGAAAGATGTTTTATAGTTTTCTTTACTAATCTTTTGATCGTATTATCATTAGTAGGGGTATTCCACAGCTCCTGTAGCCCTAGGTTCACCAGGCTGTTTTTCAAATACTTAGTGGATGGCGAAGCTGGATTCCACTCTAGTTCTGGCCATAAGTAGCCGTTTAAGGTTCCCTTTTTTGCCTTCTGGACTATGTCCCACGTAGTTATGTAGGCCCCCTGTCTTGACAGAGACTGTTTCCGGCTGCCAAACTCTAGCCTGAGTTGAGCCGGGGAAGTGTATTTTGGCAGGCTGAAGATGATGCTATATGCAGCTGTCACAGTTTTATCCAGGATTGCTGCGCCTCTTCCTCTCTGTACCTTACTCCCATAAGTGATTGTGGGCAGCAGTTTGGCTCATATAACTTGTGCCAGGGGCAGAAGAGATAGACTAGTAAGTCTGCTATTTAATTTTTTTAGGGAAATTACTATTGCAATGCCTTTTCCTCTGATGCTGGCTTTCTGAATGGTAAACAGGTCACTTTTGTCAATTTTAACTCCTAGATATTTATACACTGTTTTATCTTCTATACGGATGTTGTTCCAAAACCAGCCATGTGGAATTTTCCCTTTCTTGTTAATTGACATTGTTTGTGTCTTCTCCAGATTTATCGTCAATTAGTTTCCATCAGAGTACCTCTGTGTGGCATCCACAAGATTTTTCAGCCCTATTTTCGTGTGACTGATTAGAACTATGTCATCCGCATAGAGTAGCATTGGCAGTATTTGACCTCCGAGTTTCGGTGCATGAGAATTGCAATTGTTAAGAATCGGAATAAGGTCTCCTAAGAACAAGTTAAAAAGCGTTGGGGCCAAAACACATCCCTGTTTGAGTCCCTTATTGGTTGGGATACGTCTAGACAAGTGAGAACCGTCACCCAGCTTCACCTGTATCCATGTCTCACTATGGAGGTTAATCAGCAGGTCTAGCAATGGCCCTGTTATTCCCCATCTCTTCAATTTGGTCCATAGAAGATTCTGATTAATATGGTCAAAAGCCGCATTGTAGTCAATAAAGCACAAGTGGATTGGCATTTTATTAGTTTTGGCTTCATCAATTAGCAGACCCATGGTCAAAATATTCGTTGTTGTCCCAACCGATTTGGCAAAACCTGTCTGATTAATAGGAATTAAGGAGTTTTCTGTAGCTCAGGCCTGCAATTCTGTGAGAGTCTGCAGAGTTCATATAACGGGTAGAAAATATGCATGTTGTTTTGCAATTTAGCACCAGTACGCGAGCAGCTCTGAAAGATCAGCATGGTGTTAACGGCACCATGAGGTGCGCAAGATCACACTTCCCCTCGAGTTGATTTTGCTGCCGCTTGAGTAGAAAATCTACTCTAGTGTAACCAAATCTACTCGAGAAGCAATTCTCTGATCACAACTACCCACGATCGCCTGCAACCACATGCGTTCTAAAATAACACTTGGAGTTGCCAAATTCGCAATTCTGGAGCCTCGCCCGAAAAAATTCAAACCATGCAGCGATTGGCAGAATTTGACCTGAACTCACTAAATTCAGCCAATTCTGCAGGCAGAATGAAACATTCTGCCCTACCTACTGTGGGTGAGGTTTGGGATGAATGTTCTAGGAAAATGAAAGATGATCCAATTTTTAGAAAGATGTTGATAAGATTGAGATCTGGTTGGATACATGATGTGAAAGAACGAGAAGAGTTGTTGAAATAATTTTGGATTATATGAGAAGGGATGAGTGAGAAAGATGGATTTTTGTTTATAGGAACACAGTAGTTCCCTCTATAGTCTTTAAGAGAAAGGATCAATACATTTGGAAATGTTGGGCATATGGGTATTGTGAAAACTAAGGATAAAATAAGACAAGATATTTGGTGGTCTTGGTTGGATGTTATGGTGGAAAGGGCTGTCCACAATTTTATAGCATGCCTTACTAGTGATAGAGTTTTGAGGATTAAGAAGGGTCTAATGCAAAATAGAGGTTTATCAAAGGCACATGAGAGGAGATTGCCATTGATTTCTTGGGTCCTTTTCAAGGAGAGCATGCCACATCATACTTGTCGATTTCTATTCTAAGTGGCCTGAAGGCAAGTGTGTTCAAGATACTAGTACTAAAGGGGTGATCACATTTTTTGAGGAAATTGTTCTTAGAGAAGGATATCCCAAATCATTATGATCAAAATATGGTGTACAGTTCTGTTCAAATGAGTTTGAAGAGTGTTGGACTTGGCCCTCTCTGCAGGGTCATCCTCAAACATGTTGCCTTCTCCCTCTCGTTTTCTGAACTCATTTTGTTGGCTTTTAAGAACCTACGCACTAAACCACTGATAACAGAAGCTAATGTACTTGTGCTTGCTCTCCTTAAAATATGGTATAAATGGCTTATACCCAATTGGCATATTTAATTTACTTGTAAGTTCCTAGTAAAATGATACTACATGTACCCAGGGCCTGTAAATTAAATACTACTAGTGGGCCTGCAACACTGATTGTGCAACCAGCATAAGTAGGCCTTTAAAAATGTCTTAGGCCTGCCATTGCAGCCTGTGTAGAGTTTTAAACTACAATTTAGATGAGGAAAATAACCTTTTGCTAGACCCAAATCTTCCTTTTTAATACATATAAGTTATCCCAGGGTAGGCCCAGGACAACCCAGAGGGCAGGATGTAATGTATTTAAGTTGAACATGTACTTTTAAGTTTTACATGTCCTAGTAGTGAGAAGTTATTTCATTCTTTTTTCTCCACTGCAAGGCCTGCCTCTCCCATTAGGTTAACATTAAAGTTACCTTATTGCATTTAATAAGCTGTGACTACCAATTGGGAACAGGTAGGCAGTTCATGTTTGGTGTCTTTGGAATTGTAAGGAAAAATTCTCTTATGGTATAGGACTTTAAATTTCAATTTTGAAAATGCAACTTTTAGAAAGTCTGCATTTTCCTATTTTAGCCATTTTGTTTCTGCAGCCGTTGTCTGGGCCACACTACTGGGTGTAGCTGACAGTTGGGCTTTGTATATTCCTCCCAGACAGCCACACACTATAGAGGGCTTAGTTGTTCCTGGATGGGCTATCACTGGCAGGGTGGAGATAAAAATAGCCCTGCTTACACTTGAAAAGGCTGTGTCCTGCCTCCACACAAATGGCTGCATACCTCCTGTAGTTAGTCTGGAGCCAGGGCAGGGGAGGCAGGAAACCTATGCACTTCAAATGGAAACCTCTAGAAGCATTTCCCACTTCACAGGAGGAACCTGGTATGAATACTGGACCTCAGACATCAAATCCTCAGTACACTTCTGAATCTGTGGAGACTCTGCCAGGAAGAGGGAACGCTAGGCTGCTTAAAGGACTAGCACTCTGCTGGATTGCTAGCTTGCTGGTTTGCTGTCTTGCTGGATTGCTGCCCTCCCTGCCTGTGTCAGAGGGATTGGATCTGCACCTGAATCCAGGATTCTCAGAGTGACTTCAATGGCTAGTCTGCTGAGCTCCTGTTCAGACCCACAGGGACATAACAGGCCCAAAACCATCTGAACGACCACCCAGATCCAGCTAGAGCAAGCACCTGACACCTAAGTGGTGCCCCTCAGTCCTAGACCATTGGTGTGGCCGCAGAGAGGCTGAGTTGTAGTTTTTGACCTCTTCACCAGTGCAAAAACACCTTAAACCTTGTTGCTTGCATAACCCTCCAATTAAATGTTCTGTCAATTCGACTCTTTGCGCTACAGCATCAACTGCTCATGGGGACTGCCACCACGAAGCTCTGACCCACTCACTCTCAACAACACTAGTATCTTCACTGTGCAGTGCCAAACGGCTGCGACACAAGGCCTGCTCTTCGCACTACTTCAATGAACATCCACGTCGCTCTCTGCTCCTCATGGCCCGCTCAACCACTAACTGGACTCTTTCTGCTGTACTTAGAAGGTAACTTTTCAGTAAGACTAATCTGGTCTCTGTATCTGACCCATGCTCCATCACGGCCTTCCTAAACATGTGACTTCCTCCTGTTCTTGCATGACCAGACAAACAATTTTTGGCGCTATTTTCACTTAAATCTTTCAAATTCCATATCTCCAGTTCCACTGATTGTATTTTTGTCATTTTTATCTTGATTAATTTTTAAAATCTTGCTCTATTTGTTTAAATTTGTATGGGCTTTTTCTTGTGTTGTGTTTTCACTTAATTATTGTTCAAAGTACTGCAAAAATGACTTATGCATTGCTTCTATGGTAAGCCTGACTGCTCTGTGCCAAGCTACTAAAGGGTTGAGCACAGATTAATATGGGGTTTGCTTGTGCCTCACCCCGACAATGATTGTATTTGCTGCTTGAGTAGGGTTTCACCCCCCTCAACCAGTACACCAATTTCTCATAAAGAGTTTTTGAGGAAGCATTTTATAGTGCATAAGAAGTGTACTCTCTAGCATTTTGAAATGAATGTTGTAGGTGAACTTTTCAAAAAAGACATTGAAGTAAGGGATCCAAATTGCTCGGATTAGTGCAACATCATAAAAAGATGAACTAAAAGATTGTATGTTTGCGTATCGCATGTGTTTACATTCCGTAACTGTGTGACCTCCATTTGAACGATTAAGGGGAAGAAAGCCTAGCACATGTTTATCTCCTAGATAGATGATATGGCAAAAAGGTTTTTCTAAGGGCATGGGTGATGAGAGTGGAGAAAGAATGAGCGACAACATCAAGACATGGGAAAGAAATGTTATGATGAGATGTTTACTTCTGAGTGATTGGAGTTAAAAGTGGGAGATTGAGTCAAAGTTTAATCTCCTTTTGGAGATGCAATATGGTAAAAGTTTTACTGAGCCTAAGCAAATAGTTAAAGCTTTTAAGAATGCAGTAAAACTGATGACAATAGGATTTGGATTGTTACAGAATTTCTGGATGTCCTGATAAATACTGTAAAGCTGTTCATGAGGATAACATTGGCGATGATGATTAGAGTTTGGTGGCCAACAGAAGAAGTGAAAGGAGGTCCATGATACCTGATTATTTGAATGAATATGTTTAATTTGTGTCTGTTTTGAGATACATAACTTCTTTTCTTCTAGTTCAATTCTATGTATATAGACTCTTTGATCTGAGCAGGGCCGTGCCTGGCAAGGTTAATGAGGGCTTCACCTCCCACTGGGTGTTAGCTAGCAGACCCCCTCATTCTGAAAGGGCAGGATGTCGCCTCGTAAATCAAGTGCTCCCTGAAACCCCAGATCTGGTTCTGTCCGGAGTCAGTGATTTGCAACCTTAGAGAACAAAGACTTTTTAGGTATAAAATGCTGCACTGGAACTTTGGCCAAGTGTGTTCCTTCTGGATCTCAAGACGAAACTGTCTGAGTGAACAGAGGAAATAACTTGGCAACTTTCATCAAGCTTGCCGAAGAAACTACAGGAGGGCCTAAAATCGAGAGTGCCTCCTGCAGAAGTCCCAGGTACATTAGGCTTCACCCCGCCGCCGTCGGAATTCCTGTGCGAGGAGATCTGCTTGCAGGTGAGGCCTCCGTCGGGTAATCCAAAGCCTCTAGTTCTACTGCGAGGGCCACGGACTAGGCACTTCTGAACTTTTGCCAAACCTGTAGGGGCTGACGCAGCTAAGAGAGAGCAGCTGCCGCTGAGAGCCCACCTGAATCAAAATTGAGACTTTCTAAACTGCTGCTGAACCTGTGCAGGCCGCTGCAGCTGAGACAGAGCTGCAGCCGCTGAGCACCCGCCTGACTCTGAACCTTTGAACCTCTTTGCTAAACCTGTCTGGGCTACAGCAGCTAAAGAGAGAACTGCCGCCGCTGAGAGCCCGCCTAAATCTGTACCTTCAACCCTTTCGCGGGATCCGTTTGTGCCGCTGAAGCTGAGAGAGAGAGCTGCAGCCGCAGTGTGTCCACCGGACTCTGCACCTTCTGACCTTCCGCTGAATCTGCGTGGGCCGCTGCAGCCAAGAGAGAGCTGTAGCCGCTGAGTGTCCACACCCTGTGCTACTTTGCATCTTCGTGGATTTGTCCCATGGGCCGCAGCAGCCAAGAGAGAGCTGTAGCCTGCTGAGTGCCCACACCCTTTGCTACTGTGCATCATTGTGAGTTTGTCCCGTGGGCCACTGCAGCCAAGGGAGAGCTGTAGCTCCTGAGTGCCCACACCCTTTGTTATTGTGCATCATCAGGATTTTCCAAGTGGCCCGCAGCAGCCAAGAGAGAGCTGTGGCCGCTGAGCGCCCACACCCTGTGATACTCTGCATCCTCGTCATTTGCCCCATGGGCTGCTGCAGCTAAGAGAGAGCTGTGGCCACTGAGTGCCGGCACCCTTGACCACTTTGCATCCTTAGGATTTGTCCTGTGGGGCGCCGCAGCTAAGTGAGAGCTGCTGTCACTGTGAGTCCACCACGGAGCTGCACGACGAGAGACGTCACCTCCAGCCCAGTCCGCCGCAGCCACACGCTGCTGCTGCTGAGCGCCCGCCTGTCCCTGAGTACCCAAACCACTGTGAGTGCATGCTGCGGATCTCAGCCCCTGATACTTGTGGTTGCTGGGATTCCGCCTGTCACCGTCTCCGCTTCTTCCAGAAGCTGCATGCTGTAGTACCTTCCAATATATTTAACAACAAGGGGTGGTGATGGACAGAGTTTCTGAATTAAGCAGAATACTCTCACCCAGTCAAGAGATCAGGGCTAGATCCAACACCGTTTTTTAGCTCACTGCACCATCCCAGCTCAGAACCTGGCTATATGCAAATTAGTGTGTTCCTGTCCCAGTGCATGATGGGAACAGGGCAAACCAAACTACCAAGCCAATTCTTACACTGGGAAGGAAACAAGCTTCCGGGGACCGGTTTCTGGCATTTCAGCTGTCGTCGGCCCGGCTTGCTTGAATCCTGATGGTGCAATGAGCAAGGGACTCACATCTGAGTATACCCTTCCACGCTTAGGGTGGACAAAATATTTAACAACAAGTACCTTCCAATGACAGGTATCTGTGCGCAGTGGGCCGCTTTGGTCCCAGCCCTGAACTCAGTCATTTTCACGCTTTGGGGGAATACGTTGTTGTCTTTTTGAGTCCGTACGGGTTTACGTGAATTGTAGTTGTTGAAACGCTTTGAGAGTTTTTGAGTTAAACTGTTAGATAAAGATAATATTTTTCTATATCAGACAACATTAAAAAGCTGTTATAAAACATTTAAATTGATTAAAAAAGAGTTAGGAAAAAAAGTAATAAAAAATGTATCACATACATTGTCACATAAAATATACAGATAAAATATGTACACTCTGATTAATGACCTCCAGTTCATTCATTTATCTAAAAATTTTTGTCTAATGGACCATGACCAGCCGAGAAATTTAGAAGTGGCTATTAGTATAAATAATGAAGAACTAGTACAAATAATTCTTAATGCCACTACACTGCTGGTCGTACCTAAGTTTTTACACATGGGAGTAAGCCAGATGCGTCTGGGCCCAACATAGGATTTGCATGCAAATAAAAAGTGACTGATTGTTTTGTCATGTGCTCCACAGGATGGGCAAGAACTGTTTGAGGGGCCTCCCCACCTGACTGTTAGGGATTTAAGAGGGAGAGAACCTGCTCTAATCTGGAAAAGCAACTACCTCTCCCTTGGGCTAGTGATAGTGTCCCAGTATGGTTCTAGGCTTGGGAGGAACTTTGCTTGCAGAAATTTTCCAGCCATAGTCTCTTGGTTGATTTCATTCCAAGTCCGTTCTGCCACCTTCTCCCAATAGATCTCTTTAAGTTTAGTCTTTATTGGAAAAGTGGCCATTTTCCCATAACATGTAGAGGCCTAGTTTGCCCAGCATTTTCCTTAGTTCATTCAGCCATCCTATTTTGTGGGACTCATCTGCATTGATTATATCCTTAAATCCTTCCGCATAGTGTAAGAGTTCGGGTGTAGTCCAAAGTCTACGCCAATACATAATAGGTCTTAATCTTGCTAAGTCAATTAATGCCTTTCTGCCTAGATCATACCTTAATGGCAGCACGGGGGTGCTCTTGGGAAGACTTGTAATAAGTCAAAAGAACTTATTTTCCGAAGTTTGTAGTTTCCCAAGGTTCTCATAGCCCCACAACTCTGCACCGTAAAGTGATGATCCTAAAGCTTTGGCCTCATATACCTGGAGAAAAAGGTTTTACTGGTTTTGTTAGGGATTTTCTGTGCTCAGATCCAAGTGCACTAACTATTTGCCTATGCTTTATACTTGCAATGTCTATATGTTTGGTCCAAATTAAATCGTTTGATATGTGGATTCCCAAATATGTAAAAGCATTGACAATCTCTAATGGGCGGTCATTCATAACAATATGAGGTTTACGGCCACGAGGAGGGTTAAAAACCATTGACTTGGTCTTAGACACATTAATTTCTAGTTTGTGGTCCTTACAAAATTGATCAAAGAATATTAAAGCGTGCTGTAGACCACTTGGGGTCTTGGATATAATCAGAGTGTCGTCGGCGAACATTAAAATCGGTATCTTGTTACCGGCCAGTAACGGGGCATCAACATTCTCAGCCAACATGCGGGAAACAACTCCATTAATATACAGTGTGAACAGGGTGGGGGCCATAGAACATCCTTGTCGTACCCCATGCTCCACTGGAAAGTCAGAGGTTACTTTACCATGCCCTCCCCACTGAATCTTCGCGTAATTTGCCTCATGGAGCCTCATTAACATCGTTAAAAGTTCTTCAGGGATGCCCAGGTTCTTCAACACTTGCCACAGTTTGGGCCTTGGAACGAGGTCGAAGGCGGCCCGTAAGTCTACAAAGGCTGCGCACAGGCTACCCTTCCTCAGTAGCACGGTTTTCCATTGCAGAAGGGAAAAACGAAAGGCCTGATCCATTGTGCTTAAAGATTTTCGAAAGCCTGCTTGAAATGGTGACAAGGCGTTATTTTCCTCGGCCCAGTCCAAAAGTCTGTTGACAACCACCCTATATCTACCTGAGTTGTGTCATTTTGTGGTGTAATTACTACCTGATTGTACGTGGTCATAAACACTTCACACACTTCCTCTGAGATAGGCCTAGCTGCTCGTGCTACATTATCACTGGGTTAAGCAGGGGTTATCAAAGGGGGTAGCCCACTTTCCCTGACTTCGGAAGAAGGGTCCCTATTTGGATATTGGTGCCAGCCAGGGCCAACTAGAGACCCCCATTTCTAGCAATATGTTTGTGAAATATAAATAAATAAAGCATTTCAAAGTCCTGACCTAGTGGCTTTACCAATCCTTGTTACTTAGTGTAATTAACCTACTAGTATACTAAGACAACATTTACTGTTTGGCACACTGCTACATTCTTCATTAGTGACTAAAGCGATAGCTGTGTTTTCAAGGGTGCAGCTACAGGGGGACGGGAGGAAGTGATTTGTTTGGCCCTTGTGATTGCACAGTGTTTGATTGACTACCTGGCAAACTCCACTTTTCATTAATCTCCTGTTGAGGACGACATTGATGCTGAAACATGGTCTGCACTTTGAAAGACAACACTTCTTTAACTGCTAGGGTTTCACTTGCTGCAAAAGGACTAGTAAGAATGCTCTTATCAAGCCTCCTTTTAAAGTTAAGCTGAGACCTGCATCTGAGCATCGCTGAAGGATATTGTATAAATCAAGGCTATACAAGGAGCCAAAAGAGCTTGACTTTAGCCTAACAGCCGCACCACAGTAGGATGTCATAACAATTTCTTGCTACACTAACTAAACAGGCTGGCAAATTGGGCCCTCTTCCAAATGGTTTAGAGGGTTCTACCCTCAATAAAGGTTTTTAAAAGTGGTGACCAAATGATTCACTTTATGACACAATTTACCTTGTACATTGTCTAGAACACCAGAGGTTGCTCATTTACCTCTGTAGAGATGTTTGTATTAAACTTGTGTGCGGCTCTTCAATAGCTGCGCAGGCTAAGCATCTCTCAGCTCATCTAAACATGAAAGCATCCCTGGTATACATTCTCCAGGGGGCATCTCTTGTATCCTGAGTGACCAGTAGAGCTCCGGGGGATGACTGAAATAGTGTATGTCTGCTCAAAATGGGGGTCTCTAGTTGGAAGTGGATTTTTACCCTGTCTATGTAGGTACCCTTCCTTCTACTGTAAATGTAATGTAATGTAAATTGATACTTGTATAGCGCACTACTCACCCGCAAGGGTCTCAAGGCGCTTGTACAAATACCGCTGTGGAACTCATCCTGGCTTTCCCTGTGAGGCATCCACTCCTGGGCACCCCCAGGGTGAAGGCCAGGCATCCTTAGCATTGTGGGGGCAGTTGTGGAGATTAGGCAAGCTATTGCCCAGAGTTGCAGAGAGGGACTCCATGATTGGAATAGGCACCGAGGCGAGAATTATCACGTCCGTGGAATTTTTGAGCCCAAGACCCGCCAAGGCGGGGAATTGAACCCTGGTCCCGGGCTAGACCTCTGCATCAGGGTCTGCCGCTCCAATCATTGACCCACACTTCTACTCAGGATAAAGGAGTTACAGACCCAAGATAACCCCTGATGTCCCCCCTTTGTAGCTTGGCATGAGCAGTCAGGCTCATCTCAAAGACAATGTGTAAATTATTTGTACATAACACACATAGTAACACAGTGAAAACACTACAAATGGACATCACACCAGTTTAGAAAAATAATAAATCTTTAGCAAAACAAAATAAGACCAAAACAACATAAATCCAACATACAGAACTCAAGATATCACTTTTTAAAGGTTTTAAATAATTCTATGGATGCGGTATTTTTATAAGAGGCTCCTTAGATGTGTCAGAATCCACAAGGAAAAATATCCGCAGAGGAGAGAAGCATCGGAAAATTCTGTGAAATGATGATTCCTGAGTCCCTTGGGAAGCGATGCGTCAGTTCTGCTGCACGCAGGAGAAGTGCTGCATCGAATCAAAACTGTAAGCGGAAGTGATGCATCGAAATCCCAGACTGTTCTGGTCTGCAGGTGATGCTTTAGAAAATTTGGTACACAGGTGTGATGCGTGGAAAACTGGATGTGTTGGAGGTTGATGCGGCGGTGTCAAACTCGAACTGCACAATTTCTTCAGCAACGTTCCCACCATGCGTTGACCCTTTCAGTTGCACAGCAGAGCATGTGCCGGAGTCAGTGTGGTAGTCTAAGACTTCAGAGACACAGTGCTCTTAACTCAGCTGCAGTGGTTTATTCGGCTGCAGGCAGGCTTTGCGTTAATTTCTTCTGCCGCAAGATGGCGGTGTGTGAAAACATTTCCCTCGCGGAGGTGCTCCATCAGAAAAATAGGTGCTGGAAGGGCGAGGCATCAACTTTCAAATCTTTTGTAACTTGGGGCTGCGGGAACAACCTCCAATGGCCATGATCTAGATTTGACACCACTTGGCAGGTCATAACTCCAAGCAGTTGTGTTCAGGTATGCTACAGGTAAAGTCTTTAATGGCAATCCAGTCAAAAACACCAACTTTACCTTGAACACTCCTTGAAACTGCTTAATGTTGTAGATTATTGGAGTATTAATCCGCCCCAGCAGGCACTAAAACTGTCTATTAAAAGAAGTGTTAGACTCTGGTCTTCCATCGGGACAGGACACATTTGATTTTAAAGAAAACATGCCTGGTCTATAATTGCGGAGCTCAAACCCAGATCAGAGGCCCCATATCTTTCACACACTTATGCAGCCGTCTGGAAGAAAAGATTTAGGGCACTGAGGATGGGCGAATGGCCCTTTTTAAAACCTTTGCCAGCATGACGTTGCTCAAATGAGGAAATTAAATGGAGGGACTGTGTTCATCATTCAGAAACAATCAGGCATGTGGTGTGTGTTTGCCCCGCATTTCTGAACGACAGAAGGCAGTTGCTGCAGGGCGAATGGATCAATCACGGCGTTCACTCATGCCTGCAAGCCATCATATCAGCAATGAATCCCAACAACACGATGCTCAACGTTAGGTTTATGAAATTTGTCTTCAAAACTGCAACAAAAAAAACTTAGCTCAGTAGGTTTCCAGGAAACATCGTCACAATCTGTATATTTATGACCAAACCGCGACCCCTGTGTTCTCCATCAAATCTCAAGACTCTTAACAGTGGTGCCTTTGCTTTTTTTACTGAAAGTTAGGGGTGGGTCTCACACCCATCAACAAGGCCATTATATTTTTAAACATATTGTATCTGTTTCTTGCTCACTTGAAAATAAATATTTGGCACCAATGTATCTTTTTAACATTTTTAACTTCTTCCTGTTGTATTTAAGATGAAATGTGTTTTCTTGCTCGTTTTTTTAATTCAAATTGTCATGATTTTAAGTAATCAAACAATAAACAATGCTGTTACTAAGTCTTTGATGGCCCTTAGACTTCTTAACAGGAGGCAAGCACACACAAGCCCTTGGAGAAACTCCACACGCAGGATATGCAGCAAACTCAAGTCCTATTCCTCTCCAAAGCAGAAGCAGCAACTTCAGGCCAGCACAATGAAAAGCAATACACACAGCAAAGGAGCCTCCTTACAGCTCTTCAGCTCTTCTCCTTGGTAGTCTCCTCTTGATCCAGAAGGGTTCAAATAGGTGTCATTGACAACATCTCCTACCACTTTAGCTCATGAAGGCCCATCAGCCTGGTGACGGGCCATCAGGATATGCAGGGCACATCTCAGCTCTCTTTATTTGCCTGTCTAGAGTGAATGAACAAACCGCCCCCTGCCAGTCTAAACCAGATGTTGCTTCCACAGACAGGCAGAGGCGCAATTTAAAAAGCACCGTCACTAAAAGATGTGTTTTAAATTCTGAGCTCAGAGAGCATAAAACTGCAAATTTCTATCTGATCCCAATAGAAAATTATACTTGTTACAAGGCAGCTCCAAAGATAGCCTATGGGAGAGCTAGTCCTTGCAATAGTGAAAAAATAAATTGCAAGTATTTCACTATCAGGACATGAAAAACACACCAGTACATGTCCTACCTTTCACCTACACTGCACCCTGCCCATGGGGGTACCTTGGACCTACCTTAGGGATACCTTATATCTAGTAAAAGTGAAGGTTATGGCCTGGTGAGTGGGTGCACATGCCAGGTAAATATGGAAGTTAAAATCTGCACTCACAGACTGTAATGGCAAGACTTAGACAAGTTTACAGGACTACTCATGTGGATGGCACAACCAATGCTGCAGACCCACTAGTAGCATTCGATTTACAGGCCCTGGGCGCACATAGTGCACTTGACTAGGAACTTACCAGTGAATCAAATAGGTAAATAACTCAATCATGGATAACCAATCAGAATTACAATTTACACAGGGAGCACCAGCACTTTAGCACTGATCAGCAGTGTCAAACAGACCAGCGTACCTTAAACCAGCAAAAATGAAGTCCAGCATAACATCAAGAATACAGGTGGTAGAAAAAAAAAGACAGGGGACACTATGCCAAAGATACCAGGTCTAACATGTGTCCTCTGCAGCTGGAAGTAGAGAGAACTACCCAACCTCCTGGGAGTTCTCATCACTAAGGCAGAAGAATCTGGACAGACCATCAGCATTAGTGTGTTCTATACCAGGGTGGTGTTCCACCATAAAGTCTGTCCCCTGTAGGGAAATGGACCACCTCAACGATTTTGAGTTCCCACCCCTTAGCTGCATTAACCATCTGAGGGACCTGGGATCTGTCTGAACCCAGAAGTGAGTCTAAATCTAGTAGGTTCTTGGTTCTTCAGTTCCTAGACCACAGCAAAAGCTTCTCTCTCAATTCCACTCTATCATTGTTCCCGGGGAAGTAACCTCCTGCTAATAAAGGCTTCTGGTTGGTCTAGGCCCTCTTCAATTAGCTGTGCTAGAACACCATGCATCTGTTTATGTAACAAAATTCCTTGGAGAAGTCGGGAGCCTTAAGCATGGGCACCGTGCACATGGCTGCCTTCAGGGCATGAAAAGCAGTCTAACAAGTCTCAGTCCAGATCACTTCCATGGGCTGCTTTCTAGAAGTCAGCTCAGTCAAAGGAGCAACAATGGTCTCATACCCCTGACAAATCTCCTGTAGTAGCCAGTGAGATCTAAAAAGGCTCTCATCTCAGTCTGGGTTTTGGGGGTCTCCTAAACCAGAATGGTGTAAATCTTGGGTTGTAGGGGCGCCACCTAGCCGCCTCCTAGCTGTTCCCCCAAGTACACCACAGATGCCTGCCCTATATGGCACTTACTCGCCTTGATAGTAAGGCCTGCTTTCTGCAGAGCCTTCAGCAAATCCCATATTTGATGCAAGTGATACTCTCAACTGGAACTGAACACTTCAATGTCATCTAGGTATGGGGTGCTGAAATTCTCCAGCCCCGCAAAAAATCTAGTTGGACAACCTTTGAAAGGTGGCAAGGGTGTTTTTCAGCCCAAAGGGCATCACACAGAACTGGAAGTACCCCTCTGGCCTTGAGAATGCTAACCTCTCTTCGGCCCCATCGGTCAAGGCAAGCTGCCAGTACCCAGGTATTAAGTCAAACGTACTGTGGAACTTGGCATCTCCCAGCTGATCTATGAGCTCATCAGCACTAGGGAAGGGGTGTGCATCAGTCTTAGTGACTGATTTGAGCACACACTAGTCAACAAAGAACCACAGATCAGGAGTGATATCATGTCTTGCAACCTTTGGGTCCAAGACCACTGGGCGGGTTCAAAGACTGTTGAAGGGCTCTATCACCTCTGACGCTAGCATCTTGGAAGCCTCTTCCTTAATGCTGGCTTTGACCTTGTCAGTCAACCTGTAAATTATGTACTTTACATGTGGACTATCCCAAGTATCCATATTGTGGGCACACCAGTGAGTGATTCCTGGGGTCAAGGAAAACAGAGAGGCAAACTGTCCCAGTACCTGGTGACAGTCACTTTACTATTACATGTCAGTGTTGATGAGGGGTACACACCCTCCACAGACCCATCTTGCTCCCTGGTAGACAGGATGTCATGAAGAGGCTCACTCTCCTCCTCCATTCCAATATATGTAGCCAGGACCATAGTCATGACAGACCTCTCAAAGTGAGATATGAGGCGGTGCACATGTAGGATCCTCAAAGGGTTCCTTGGAGTCTGCAAGGTCACTAAATAAGTGGCATCATTCTTGTGTTCCACCCCATTAAAAGGCCTAGCTCACTTGTCCTGGAGAGCACACAGCTGCACTGAGGCCATGACCTAAACTTTCTTACCAGGCTGAAGCTCAGTGTCATTCTGGTCATACTAGTGTTTCATGTCCTCCTGGCTTGCTTATCTTATCTTATCTTAAGGGAATTTTATAAAGCGCTCTGTCACCGTATGTTTCCTGGCGCTGGCTTGCTACCAGGTTCACCTGGGCGAGTTTCCTGAATCGGACAGACTGGTTTCCGAAGGCCAGCATGTAACTAAATACACCCTAGGGTGGGCTTACTGTGAGCTTTCTCCCAGTCTTCTTTCACAGGGTGCCTGTACAACAGCTCAAATGGGCTAAAGCCAAGTCCCTTCTGTGGTACCTCCCTGAAAGCAAAGAAAAGGCATGGCAAAAAGACTTCTCACTTATGCCTCATGGAATCGATTAGACCCATAACCATACCATTCAGGGTCCGGTTGATCCCCAGGTTGAACTTTGGGGGTGGTAAGGCGTGGTGAACATGTAGGTTACACCAACCTGCTCCCACAGAGACTTCATATATGTAGATACCCTTGTGGGAAAAGATCCCCATCAATGCTTGGCCCATCACGGGCATCGTCATTGCTCTCTGAGGTATAGCCTCTGGGTACTGGGTGGCATGGTCAACTAAGACCTGGTTTAACCTGTTTCCCATGGATGTCTTGAGATCCAGAGGCTCCATAATGTCGATGCCAACATGTTCAAAAGGGCTGCTCATGACAGAGACAGGCTGGAGTGGAGCCTTACATCTCCCTCCACTCTTGTCAGTTGTCTGACAGGATTGGCAAGACCTGCAATGTGCATCACAGTGCCTTTGCATTTAGGACCGAAAGAAGTGGGTGACAAGCCTTTCAAAAGTCTTGTCCACCCCCAAATGTCCTACCAAAGGCACATCATCAGCCAGACTCTGTAGTGAGGCTCCGAAGTGATAGGGTGCTGTCACCACATGGGCAGCCCCAGGCTCAACAACTTTAGGCGCACTATGCAGGATACCATTCTTCCAGTAAATCATGTGTGAACCAGACTCCTTGCCAGTTGCCCGGTCTGCAGCTATCTGCTGCAGACCCTTAAGAGTAGGGAATTATTTCTGCTCCCTGCAGACCCATTGGATGCATCAGCACTGGCAAGTCTCACAGTTTGGCTACTTTGCCTCTGTATGTTCATAGGCATTGCCATCAGGGTCAGCCTGCTCCTGGATGATGGGAACTTCTGGGGCGAGTTTTCCAGGCTCCCTGCCGCTCCTTTTGCTGGCACGGACCTGGGCTACTCTTTCAGGCTCTAGTTCCTTCTCATCAACCTTAATGGCTGCTATGGACTGAGTGCCCCGCATGCCCACTCAGGCAACCCCACCATCTCCAAGTGTGACTGGCTTTCCACCTCACACCAAGGGTAATCCCCCAAATCCTTTCCCAGCAGACAATCAAAAGACATGCATGGACCTGCAGCTACTCTCAAGGAACCTCAGACCCCCCATCCAAAGCGAACCTACGCCACCTTGTACTGGTGCTCAGAGTTGTCCACTGCAACTACTTGGTGGCACACATTGAGGACTACCTGCTCTTTAGACACCAGGTGACACCTTACCATTGTCACACCAGCTCCTGTGTCTCTCAGAGCCTCCACCCTCTGTCCATTGCTGATCACCTGTTGCCTGTATTTCTTAGTGTTTTAGGCACGCGGGTCCTCTGGACCATCTCACTGTCCCCTACTGAGACAGGGTTATCTCATCTGGCTCACACCCTTCTCCTGGAACCATCTCCTCCCCAATCGCTACACTGGCCAACCCGGTGACTGCGCACCGGTCGTTGTCAGTGTCCGCTGGGGGCACTTGGGAACACCTCTCATTTGACCGCCCTGACAAGATGCATAACACATGCAAGGAGCCCTCTTTGCAGGCTTCCCTGTAGAGATCCTAGACTTTTTCTCACCTAGGGGATGGGAATCCTTACCCTGGAAACTAGGGCCCTTTCGAGAACTCCATCTGTTTACACCTGTCCCCCCACTCTTCTGTTGGGGACTGGCCCACTATTGGCAGAGTCTCCCACATACCCCTTGTAGACTCTGATACTCATCCAGTGGTCTGCCTCCTGAGCAAGTTTTCTGGGGTCAGTCTGCTTGCTGTTAATCAGATGCTGGCGCAGCTCTGGAAAACAAAGACTATGCAAGTGCTCCCATGCAATCAAATTAGACAACCCGTGATAGTCAGTTACCTGGCTGCCCTATATCCAACCATCCAGTGCTATGCAAAAATGATGAACATATTCCAACCAAGATTTTAAACCAGTTTTCTTAAAAGACCTAAACTGTTCCTTGTACTGCTCTGGGGTGAGACCATTCCAGGTGCTCAAGGCATCCTTCATGATAGTGTAGGTGAGACCTGTGGCTGGCCCTAGGGCTGTTAAAGTGTCCCTCTTCTCTATCTCAAAGTGTTTTGAAAGATCCTCCCCCAGTATGTGCTGGGAACCTGATTCATATAGAGTGTTGCCTCATATGCCAAAAACCAAGCAAGTATGTCATCCCCCTCCTATATTCACTTAGCAAATCCTTAGGAATATGTACCTTTCACTCAAACTGCACTGGATATACGCTGCCACCATTTGAACTGGACTCTGCCTACTTGGCCTTGATGTCCAGCTCTTTCAAACTGAACTCATCAGCTAAAAGCAATTTATTTTCCTCCACAGTAAGGGACTTCTAATTCTCCTGTTGCTTATGCTCCATATAAAATGTTTTGCTCTCCAATTCCAACTTTATGCTTTCTATCCTGAGCTCCTCAAGTTCTCTCTCATGCTTTCTGGCCTGTTGACAGTCCTCCAGCTCCTCTGGGGACAGACTCCTGGATGAGACATTGCTGCCACCCTTGGAAGATGCTCCCTCAGGCAGACCCTAAGCTCCAAAATCCCCTTACTTGCTCTGTGCATACAGATCCACATTCTCATTCTCAGCCTCCCCAGCTTCTCTTTCTGCACCCTCAGAGCCTTTTGCACCTCCTCGTTCCTAGCGGAGTTTCTAATTGGGCATTCAAAGTCCTTGCAGAACTGTTAAAGCTGAGCCACTGTGTAATACTGCAACCTCTCAGTCTCAAACACCAATTCTGCATCATCACTAGTTGGCTCATAGGAATAATCAAAAAGTAGTATGTGGTCGCGTAATGGTCTGCACTGCAGTGTACACCTATCACTGTATTTCAAAGTACAAACACAAGTTCTATACTCACCACTGACCACCAATGTTAGAAATCAGGTCTCAAGTTGGCAGTGGCTTACTCCATGTCCAAGTAAGAACCCTTTCTTCTAGTCAGGAAAAGGGTGGTACACATCCAAGATAACCCCAGCTCCCCCCTTGGTAGCTTGGCACGAGTAGTCAGGCTTATCTTTGAAGCAATGTACAAAGTATTTGTAGATAACACACACAGTGGCACAGTAAAAACACAACAAATGGACACCACACCAGTTAAATAAAATAACCAATATTTATCTAAACAAAACAAGACCAAAATGACAGAAATCCAACATATAGAACTCAAGATAGCACTTTTTAAAGGTTTTAAGCAATTCTGTCGATGGAACTCTATGAATGCAGTGTTTTTAAACAAATTACCTTACATACATCAAAATCCATAAGGTAAAACAGCTGCAGAGGAGAGAAGCATCGGAAAACACAGAAATGCGTCGATTCCTGAGTCCCTGGGGAGGCGATGAGTCAGTTCTGCTGCAAGCAGGAGAAGTGTTGTATCAAATCCGGACTCTATGGGGAAGCAATGTGTAGAAATCCAACACAGTTCTGGTCTGCGGGTGATGCAGTGGAAACCTTGGCACACAGCTGGGATGTGTGGGAATCCAAACAAATGTAGAGGTCGATACGGCGGTGGCAAACAGGCACTACATCGATTTCTTCAGCTGTGGTCCCACGATGCTTCGATTCTTTCAGCTGCACAATTGGGCCTCCGTCGGAGTCATTGCAGTGGCTTCAGACTTTGAAGACATGGTGCACTGAAATCAGGCTGGGGCAGTTTCCTCAGCTGAGGGCAAGTGTTGCATCAATTTCTTTGCCTGCTAATCGACGGTGCATGGACACGTTTCCTGCAGAGCAGTACTGCATCAGGAAAATATGGGCTGGAGGGGTGAAGCATCTATTTTCAGGTATTTTATAGCTTTTGTTAACTGTAACCAACTCCAAGGGCCAAGACCTGGAATTTGCACCACTTGGCAGGTCATAACTCCAGCAGTGGAGTTCAGGGATGCTGCATGTGAAGGCTTTGATGGTCCTGAGACGTCTTAACAGGAGGAAAGCTCACACAAGCCCTTGGAGAAACTTCACAAGCAGGATTCACAGCAAAGCCCAGTCCATTTCCTTTTCAAAGCAAAAGCAGAAACTGCAGGCCAACCCAGCAAAAGCAACACACGGCAAAGGGGCAGTACTCCTCCATACAACCCTTCAGCTCTTCTCCTTGGTAAAGTCTCTTCTTGATCCAGAAGTGTTCTAAAAGTCTAGGATTTTAGATGCAATACTGATACCCCTTATGGCCTTTGAAGTTGGCATGCTTCAAAGGATTGTCTTTGTAGTGCAAAATTTCTTGCTTGCCTGATCTTGGTTCCAGACACACTCCAGGGGGTTGGAGACAGCATTTTGAGAGGACAGGCACAACCCTATTCTGGTGTCAGTGACAACTCCTCCCATCACTCTTGCTCAGGTAGGCCCATCAGCCTGGTGATGGGCCATCAGGATATGCAGGGTACACCTCAGCTCCGGTTGTGTGACTGTCTACAGTGAATGCACAAAGAGGCCTCTGTCAGTCTAAGCCAGACGTTGATGCCCACAGGCAGGCAGAGGCACAGGATAGTTAAACAAGAAAATGACCACTTTCTAATAGTGGCATTATCCAACACACAATTTAAAAACCACCCTAACTATAAGATGTTTTTTAAAATTCTAAGCTCAGAGAGCCCAAACCGCAAATCTCTAGCGGTTCTCAATTGAAAGTTACACTTGTAAAATTGTTACAAGGCAGCTCCAATGATAGCCTATGGGAGAGCTAGTCCTTGCAATAGTGAACAACAAAATTGGCAGTATTTCACAAGCAGGTTATGTAAATCACACCAGTATATGTCCTACCTTTCATCTACACTGCACCCTGCGCATGGGGGTATCTTGGGCCTACTTTAGGGGTTTCTTACATGTAAGCATGGGCGAATTTTGCAAATCTGGCATTCGCGAATATGCGTATTTGCGAACTCGCAATACGCAAAATCCGCGAATTCTCGCGAATTTGCAGATTTTTTTTTGTGTGTTCGCAAGGGTTTCTGCCAGTTCGCGAGGGTTTGGTACCAGTTCGCAATTGCGAACTTACTTGTCAGCTCGCAACGGTCATGACTATGTTGTTTCTACGTCTGGTTCATCATCACAGGTTCCCAGCACCCTCTGTTTCACCACTGTCACCCTCTGTTTCACCCATGCCACCCTCTGGTACATCAATGCCACCCTCTGGTTCATCATCACTGTAGATTATGGGAGGGGAAAGCAAGCACACCTGCCCTGCTTCAACTGACATGAATTAATTTGGGGTTGGTTTATTAATGTGCCACTGTTTTAAAATTCCAGTCTGGCACCTGCTTCCTTATCAGTAATTTGCTTTCTGTTGCAGTGCATTTTTTTTTCCAGGACCTTTGTGGCCTACTTGTAGCTATTTATGAGCCTGCTGTGAGGGTCAGAGCAGGGTCATACAATTGTTGCAACTAGCAACTGAACTCTGGAGGGGCCCCAGTCAGGAATAACTACAGGGAATGGTTACTAATGATGAGTTTGAACTTTTGCACCTGCTGAGTGCTTTCACTTTTGCAAAACTCGTTTTTCTGCAATTTCGCGGGATTCGCGGGGCGCAAACTTGCGCGAGATCGAATTCGGAAGCCGCGAATTTGTGCGAATATGCGATTTGTTTTTTTGCGGCGTGTTAGTTCGCAAGGTTTTGTGCGTTTTAGCAAGCCGCTTGTAGCGCAACGGCGCGAAGTTACCCTCGCGGTCGTTCACGGGCGCGGCCATCTTGTTTGCATGACGTATTTCCGTTTCCGGGCGCGATGTGTAATCTCGCAAAGTGTGCGGCTCGCTAGTACAATTTCGCGTGTGTTCGCGAGGAAAATCTCGCGCGAACTTACCCACGCGGTCATGAACGGGCGCGGCCATCTTGTTTCTCATTCATTGCTGTGGTTCTGGGCATGCTTCTTCTATCCTCTCTGAATCTCTGCCATCCTTTGCTTGTTTGAAGCTTTTTTTTAATCTACTTTTACTTATTATCTATCCCTCTATTTTTCTAGCTCTATATTTTTGTGTTTTCTGCTACTTTTGGTTAATTTTAAACTACTTTTTTAACTCTTTTCTTTTCTTCCCTTCCCTATTCTATTTTCTTTATTATTTAGCTTCCTTTCTGCCCAGACCATGGTAAAGGGAGCCGGGAAGCATCCCGAGAAGGGGAAGGGTCCCGCAACCCGTGCCCGGCTCCCGTGGGGGCATTTGAAGGGGGAGCAGGTCACACCCCGGGAGATCTTCAGCCTGGAGGAGGTGGCTGCACTAATTTTTTATGTTCAGCGCCGCCTTTCCAGGACCATCATGGCAGGCGGCAAGATCGGTAGCGGGTACGGGATCCGGGAGCGCCAGAAGCGGTGGGAGAAGGTGTGCCGGGCCATGTACCACCACTCTCGGGTCCGGCGCACCTACAACCAGGCCACCCACCGCTGGACGGATGTCCTGGACCGGGAACGCGATCTGCTCGACCTGCTCGGCCTTGAGATCCCCGGGCTTGGTGAGTAGTAGTAGCTATTTCTTTACTCTGTTTTCTCCTGCTCTGTGTGTTATTATCTTGCAAATTTTTGTTTTTTACCAAGAGCAATAATGCTGCTGATTACATTGCAGGTAAATTATATTACAAAATATTCTGTGCATTTCAGGTGCACTGCTCTCCTTCTCAGTAGCGCTGCTACTATGCTTATTTGTTTTCGATTTTGTGCTCATTTCATTGGCCTGTGAAATTATGCATGAGTGTAGTTTAAAGAACTGCCTAATGCTAGACACTAAGGGTCAGATTTTTAATTACCGAAGTAGCAGGGATGCGCCAGTAACTGTGCGCCACTCCCCCACCACCCATGGTGCGCCGTATTTACAATGCGGCCCACCATGGGCCCAAAACGTCACCAAAGCGTTACGCATCTGTGCCGTAAAGGCGGCGCATTGCTGGAGTTGCGTCGCAACGATGGCACAGCTCCAGCAATGCTCTGGGGTGCCCTATCTCCCCAATGCTGCGTCAAGCCGTACGTCTGCTTCAAGCAGGCGCAGGGTTTAAGTCACGCATCATTGTCCTCAAAGGACTGATTGAAATCTTGTAGATTTCCCTCAGCCACTTTTTACAATGCGTTCCTGCGCCGGAACGCCCCTTGATGGCGCAGGGCTTTACAACGTGATGCATCTCCCATATGCATCACGTTGTTAATATATGCGGCACCATGGTGCCTCTTTTGTTCTGCCGCTGCGTCACAAAAGTCAAGCAACAATGGAGGAAAAGAGCCGCAAGGGGCTTCTAAATCAGCCCCTACAGACTTAAGTCCAGTCCTTCCTTTGTACACATGGCGATAAGAAGAAATAGTGGTGGTGGATTGATAGTTTGAGTATTTTAATGACTGGTTAATGTAGTAGGAAACTTTAGTGTTGTCGCTGATCTGCATTCACGATGGACTTTGTCTGTCACTTCGTGTGCTGCGGACTGCTGCCTGCCAGTCCTAGGCAAACCTTTTTAGTACTTTGTTTAGTGAGTTACATAAGAACTTTGCAAGTCGACGGTCCGCAAATCAAGCAATACTAATAACGTAGTAGACCGCATGAGATCGGTCAATATATCCCGTGGAATAGTTGTCTGTTTGCAATTTCGCCAAAATATTTTGTTATTGTTCTTTTGAAATGTTTGATTTGGTTGACAAATCTCATCCATGTTTTCTGGTCTTTCTTTCTTTCATGTTGTACATCAGCTCCCCCCAGGGGCAAGAGGGCATTGGAGGAGGCTGCTGCTGCTGCTTAACAGGATCGGTCAGGCGAGGGCTCCTTTGCTGGCCCCGGTAAGTTTTAATTTTAATATAGAGTACCTATTTTTTCCTAGCGTTCCTCATTAGATTTTTTCTAAATCGTCTTTGATCTTCTTGTAGACTGTATCTAAATTCTTATCCTGCCTCGACTATGACTCTCTGTGGTATTACTAGATTATTCTTATTAGTCTGTCTGTGTAGCTAAGTAAGATTGCACATTTGGCAATTCCATTGGACTCCCATTCTAGTCAGCAATATCTCTATGCACTAAGTGCAGTCCTCTGGGATTGACCATAATGTCTTTTCAAGTCTTCTAAATGTTTATGCTTTGACAATTGGCAACAATAAAAAGGTGAATGACCACCAAGAATGAATAAGATACTACTTTACTTTTGGTTTGGATAGGAAGACAATCCATTCTACTACTGTTGCAGGGACAAATCTGCACAAACAGAAGTATGGACACTAAATAGTGCATTGTTTATCAATTATAATAGGCGCAGGTAGACTTTCCACATACCTCAGTGATATCAGACTTTGAAGAACCCCCAATCTCCTTACTGACTAGATAATGTGGCAGAGTCATTTAGCTCCAGAAGTGTCAGAGGCACGGGCTCATGCTTGCAAATTGCAAAACCTTTTGCTCATTCACTCATGACCAAAAACCACATTAAAGTTTTTAAGCTTTATTAAAAGTAAAAATATTTATTAAAATCAAGCTTGTCATAAAACAGAAACGGTTGATTAAAATGGAAAAGTGCTAATAGTGATTTATTTCACACATTTATTGTGGGCGAGCCGGGCCCTCACCTGGTTTGAACTTTAATTTTTCTCTTTGGTGATGAATCGTTGGTCCCTCTGTCCTAGTGGTGATGATGATGATTTTTTCTTAGAAGTGAAGCTTCTGTCTGGTATGAGAAAAATGGTGCGTGTTAAAAAGCAAGCATTCATCAGTTGTGCCAAAAAGTGCCAGTCACAAATTACTATGTTGGTTTCTGTATTCACATTTCTTCATTCCTAGACAAAATGCTAGTGAGTGGTGTATGTCTAACATTCTTAAATGTACTTTGTAGGTGGAACATCTGGTGCTGGGCCCAGCGCGGAGGTGGAGGTGGGAAGCTCTGGGGAGGAGGCGGTGCAAGTGCCGGAGCCGGACCAAACTGCTGTGCGGGTTGCCACAGTAGTGGCGGGCAGTGGTAAGCTCTTATATTCCTTACTTATTGAGATTGCAAACTGCATAGTGTGCTGCTCCCCGTGAGAAAACGTAAGGTTTTGTCCAGATGAGAGACATGAAGAAGAACGCTTTGTGCAGGCAAATGCAGGGGGGTACCATAGGTACCCCCCATGTGCACCCCCCACCCCCTTCACCTCTGGGGGCCTGCAACGGGCCACCAAACAAAAATCTGTATGCCTTTGCACGTCGGAAATGCCGCCGTGTAAAGGCATGTGTTCCTCCAGACATCCTAATATGGCTGGCGATGTCTGGTAGACACCGCCAGCCATGTTAGTGCTTTTCAGCCGCGGACGGGAGGCGACCGCAGCGGAAAAGCTGCGGACTGAAAAACGATTCCCCAGCCATCCTAATCTGGCGGGGGGTCTTTTTCAGTCGGCTGCAGATTTCCCACATCCTGCGGGCCGGCGGTGGATTCCGCCGGCCCGGAGGATGCGGGAAACCTGCAATCCTAATCTGCCCCGTAGTTTGAATGGATGGATGCCTGGATCATGGTACTATCTGAGTCCTAGATAGCATATGTGTATCTAGAGAGAGTAGACGGTCACTGGATGAACTAAGTGTTACTTTGAAGAGCATGTAACACCGCACCCGTACGTCCGTCCCAGTGTAGGAAATGCAAGGAAAAGAAGTTGTAATTTTGTCCGAATACTACCATGCATAGTAGCAGTAGTTTGTATTGCAAGCACAGCATATATCCGGCTATTACGATGGCCACTCACTACCTCTGTTAATAAGTTTAGTAGAACTCGGTCATTCATGTGTGGATGTATCACTGTTCACTCTATAAAAAGTAAGCACCTAAAGTCATCCCATATGTAAGTAAATACATACCATGTGCAGTGATAGATAATCAGATTATTTATCTTCTTTATTTTCCTTTTCTAGTATTCATTGGCACTGTAGGGTGAAACTAAAATTAATTAAGCAGTAGCCCTTGTAACAGTGTATTCTCAGTGCCACCCGTAATAGAAAAGTAACAGCATCACCACCTGTATGTACTGGACTGATACAGTAATGCAAGTCTGTCTCACTCATCATGGCAGGAGTCTGTTTTCCTCGGGTGCAAGTTGACTGCGCTGGCATGATGCCGGATTGCCGAAGTTAACGTACCAATTTTGCTAAACAAGAGAGAGAAGAAGAATAAGACTGAGACTGGTGTACTGTCATAGTCGACTCTAATGGAGTGAGTCCATAGTGCTCGTAGAATTGATTCCTTAAACTTCCACTAATGTTAGAGCAAGGGTGAAGAAGTGGGAGGTTAGATAGATACTGGCTACAATAGTTATGTACTGCACTTGCAAGTTGCTAGTTCTACTGTGACACAACTTTCTGCTGAATCATGTTTTGTTAATCTTAAAGAGCATTGGTTACAGACTATGTCTTTCTTTCTTCATATAGATGCTCCTTCCAAACCAACCCGGAAGGAGCTGGCTACACGGGCCCGGCAACGGAGGCTGGAGGCCACTGTCGCTGAATATCGGCAGCTGGTGGCCCAGGAGGAGGGGACACGCAGTCTACCGCTACATCTACAGGGACTGCTGCATCCTCCTCCGCGCTCCCTGGGCCACCCAGACGGCGCAGGTCTAAGCATGGGCGGAAAATCCGTTACGCTCGCGGATTTTGCGGATTTTCGGGAAATCCGCAATCCGCGAGATTTGCGAATTTCCCGCAAAATCCGCAAATCCGCGAGCAGCGGATTTTGCTCGCGCTGCTCGCACTGTTCGCGTGAGTTCGCGCCCCGCGAATAAGTGCAAAATTGCAGAAATACGATCTTAGCAAAACTGAAAGTAACTACTTACCAGGTTCAAAAGTTCAGGCACATCATTAGTAGCCATTTCCTGTAGTGCTTCCTGAGGGGCCCCTCCAGAGTTCAGTTGCCAGTTGAAACTATTATGTGACCCTGCTCTGAACCTCAGAATAGTTACACATATGCCACAAAGGTCCTGAATTACAGCTAAGGGAGACAAGCAGGAGCCAGGCTGGAAGTTAAAATCCATTAATCAGCCCCTAATTCATTATTGTCAGTTGGGGCAGGGCAGGTGTTGTAACTAATTTTGCAACAATGAAAGCACTTAGCAAGTGCAAAAGATCACTAATCAGGGCGCACTAAGGAAGCAGGTGCCAGCTAAAAAAATATTCTGTGACACATTAATCAGCCCCAAATTAATTCAGGTCACTTGAGGCAGGGAAGGTGTGCTTTGCTTTGCCGAAAATAATGTACACTGGACAACCAGAGGGTGTGGTGATGAAACAGAGGGTGGCATGGGTGGGCCAGAGGGTGGCATGAGTAGTCAGAGAGTGGCAGTGGTGACAGAGAGTGGCAGTGATGAAGAAGAGTGTCCCAAACAGGCTGGACACGTAGAAACAACAAGTTCGCAAAACTTGCGACCCGACAGGTAAGTTCGCAAATTGCGAAATTGTAAAAACCCTCGCGAACTGGCAGAAACACGGGCGAACACAAAAAAAAAAAAATCCGCAAATTCGCGGGAATTCGCGGATTTTGCGGATTGCGAATCCGCAAATCCGCAAAATTCGCGGATTGCCAATCCGCAAAATCCGCTCATCACTACGCAGGTCTCCAGCGGTACGGAGCCGGGGTACCGCAGCCACCCACCACCGCCGAGCGAAGAAATCAGCTGCCCCCCACAGCAGTTGGAAGAAACGTATGCACTGCCTTTCCCTGACGGTTTCCTACCTCGAGCAGGAGCTGCTCAACACCAAAAACCTGCTCGAGACCCTCCGCAAGGAGCATTCTGACCTGGCCCGGAAATTCAACAGCAGCAGTAGGAGGAGACTGTCCCTTGCCCCTTTTTTAAAGACTTCTGGGGGGTGGGAATTGGGAGTTGGGTTTTTTCACTTTTTTGGACTTTTCACGGACATTCGTTGGGGTTAGGGAGTGGGGGTGGGTTGGGTCTTGTGGGAGATTATTTTTGTCAGGGATATAAATATACTTTAAACTCTATCTTAGCATACGTGTTTTTTTACTGCTTTTGAGGCTGGTGGGTGGGGGTTTAACAGTAACTTTGTTTTGGTGACACTTAAGTGGAATCTTGATTCAAGTTGTGTAATTAATTGCCCAAATGTTTTCAAAACTAAGTGCCTCTCACAGAGTAAGTGAATTCAAGAGTGCTAGGACTTTAGTACTACTACCGTCAATCTCTCGTCTATCCTAATACTCCATTATACTACCTCCCACCAAACGCTTATCTTACCTGTAATTTGTGTTTGAAAGTAGGGCTAGGCCCAGGGCTGGCTCCACGGGAAATGGTGATTAAGGTTGGTAATCCTGGGCGAATGAAATGTCCTCATTGCGGTGGTACTAGTGGTGTGACACAGTGGCAGTTGCATGCCTATGGAAAAAAAGAAAATGAAACCTGGTTTGTCCTTACTGTAGCATTACAACGGTACGATAGAGAATATAGCAGGTGACAGTACACTAGAACAGTGCCACAATGTAGCCTAACAAATGGTAAAGTATTGAAAGTATAACTAGTCCTTGCGTTGAATTTCTTTGACATGGGCTACTACCACAGGAAATAGTACTGAAGCTGAGTAAGTCTAGAATATATCCTCGGATTCCTTCACCAGCCTGTTGCTATGACCTTATCCTCCCCAGCAAGTGTGTGGAATTATTGATGTCATTTAGTCACACATCAATCAAAACCACACAGCCCGGGGGAAGAGGGTTAGGGTTTGGAAAATGGATGGGAATGGGGGTTGTTTTTTGGGTAGGTTTTGTTGAGAGAAAAAAAAAGCACAGCATAGACAAACAATAATTGAACATAAAGAAATCTTTGGGTACAAAGCTAATCATTAAACTTTTACGTGACATAAAGGAAGTGCATGCACTACTGAATGCATTGTTACTGAAAAGTAAGTAGTACTTTCGACAACCATGAATGACAGAATGCGGCAGTATAGGGCTACATTAAATTAGGTTTAAAAATAGCCGAAGTAAAACCTATAGAATGGCTGTAGGGATCAATTTAGAAGCAGAGAGAGATCCAAGAAATGCTGTCACACTCATAGAAGAAAACAATGGATACTGTGTCTGTATGTTGTTGTAGTTGTCCTGTTGAATTTGGTAGGTAAGTTGCATGCAGGAAACAATTCTTCTTATTAGCGGCACTCCTCCATTCCAGCTGACGGTTCGTCAATCAATGTTGGTGACCAGAAGACACCCTGTCCACTGCTTGCCTGGCGGATGCTGAATTGCGGCTCGCTAATGTGAAGCCTGACTCCATCCTTTTTTCCCCATTGCACAGACTGAAACCCAGCCTGTAATTATTGAACGAAAAACAGGAAGTGATATTACGACACCACTGATAAATAAATATAAGGTATGTACGCTGTGTAGTGCAAAAAGTCACACTTTGAGTTTCCTAATAGACAGTACAATATTTTTTAAAGTGCGTACTCTGTCTGAGTCTCCTTTTGAAGGATAAATAAGTATGGGCAAATTAATTTAGCGGATCTTTCCTCTCAGTACTGTAAACTGTGTTTTAGAACAAAATTAGACCTTCCCAGCAGTGCTCCCACCCAGACCCTTACTAAAGCCAGTCGCAAAAATGTAGAAGACCCTCAATCAGATCTAAAAAAACAAGGCCTAGCAGAAAACTGGTGAAAAACGTACTTTGAAAGTAAAAGTAGGCCCAAATACCCCCTTACCCACCGTGGATTGTATTCAAACCACTTGCAAGCAAGCAAAAGTATCCATAGCCAGCATCGCTCCAAGACTCGAAAACCCCCCAACCCAAACACATGCAATAGAAATACTGCTAACCCTAACGAGCCCTAAGTTAAGAATAGTGGCAAAGGCTTTCTTCAAATCCCCCCTTTCCCACCATGGATTTTCTTCAAATGACTTGCAACCAAAATTACACATTCCCACAAGTGCTCTAAGACCCCAGAACTCAGTTGCAAAAAACCAGAACACCCCAAAACACATGCAATCCTGCTGCTAGGGCTAACCCTAACGAACCCTAAGTTACAAAAAGTACCAAAAGGCTTTTCCTTATGGATTTTGTCGAAACCACTTCTATCGGGTATTAGACCTTCCCAGCAATGCCCCAAGACCCGCCAACCCACCCGCAAAAAAGCACAACACCCCCAAATAGCCAAAAAGGAAAATCTCATACTGACAATATTTCTCAGCCTTCGGTCCAAACGCGCTGTGCAGCTAGGTCATAACTCCCGTTTTCCACCACGGATTTCCTGAAAAGCAAATGCAATCAAAATTAGACTGTCCCAGCAGTGCTCCCAGACCCCAAAACTCACCCACAAACACCCGGACCCCCCCCAAAGAGCACCTGAAAGGCAAGCAAGTCAGCAAAAACGCAAAAAAAAATTTGCCTCCGATTTGGTCCAAACCACTTTTATCCGGTATTAGAGCTTCCCAGCAATGGCCCAGAGCCGTCAACCCAGGCGAAAACTAGTAGAAGACCCCAAAACAGCCAAAAAGCAAAAGTACAAAAATGGGGACTTAGTCATTTTTTGGCAATTTCCAAAATCACTCCGCGCGTGCTCTGCAGCTAGGCCCTAACTCCCCTCTGCCACCATGGATTTGCTTCAAACCTCTTGCAATCTAAAGTATCCATAGCCAGCATGCTCCCAGACCCCGAAACCCACCCACAAACACCAGGAAGCCCCCCGAAAACGCTACATTGAGCAAAATGTCAGAAATAGCAAAAAAAAATTCTGCATGGATTTTGAACAAACCACTTCTATCCGGTATTAGACCTTCCCAGCAATGCCCCAAGACCCGCCAACCCACCCGCAAAAAAACACAACACTCCCAAACAGCCAAAAAGGAAAATGTCATACTTACAAAACTTCTCGGCCTTCGGTCCAAACGCGCTGTGCAGCTAGGTCATAACTCCCGTTTCCACCACGGATTTCCTGAAAAGCAAATGCAATCAAAATTAGACTGTCCCAGCAGTGCTCCCAGACCCCAAAACTCACCCACAAACACCCGGAACCCCCCCCAAAGGGCACCTGAAAGCCAAGCAAGTCAGCAAAAACGCAAAAAAGAATTTGCGGCTGATTTGGTCCAAACCACTTTTATCCGGTATTAGAGCTTCCCAGCAATGGCCCCAGAGCCATCAACCCAGGAGAAAACTAGTAGAAGACCCCCAAACAGCCAAAAAGCAAAAGTACAAAAATGGAGACTTAGTCATTTTTTTGGCAATTTCCAAAATCACTCCGCGTGTGCTCTGCAGCTAGGCCCTAACTCCCCTCTGCCACCATGGATTTGCTTCAAACCTCTTGCAATCTAAAGTATCCATAGCCAGCATGCTCCCAGACCCCGAAACCCACCCACAAACACCAGGAAGCCCCCCAAACAGGCCCCCGAAAACGCTACATTGAGCAAAATGTCAGAAATAGCAAAAAAAAATTCTGCATGGATTTTGTACAAACCACTTCTATCCGGTATTAGACCTTCCCAGCAATGCCCCAAGACCCGCCAACCCACCCGCAAAAAAGCACAACACTCCCAAACAGCCAAAAAGGAAAATGTCATACTTACAAAATTTCTCGGCCTTCAGTCCAAACGCGCTGTGCAACTAGGTCATAACTCCCGTTTTCCACCACGGATTTCCTGAAAAGCAAATGAAATCAAAATTAGACTGTCCAAGCAGTGCTCCCAGACCCCAAAACTCACCCACAAACACCCGGAACCCTCCCAAAGAGCACCTGAAATGCAAGCAAGTCAGCAAAAACGCAAAAAAAATTTCGCCTCCGATTTGTCCAAACCACTTTTATCTGGTATTAGAGCTTCTCAGCAATGGCCCCAGAGACGTCAACCCAGGCGAAAACTAGGACAAGACCCCCAAAAAGCCAAAAAGCAAAAGTACAAAAATGGGGACTTAGTCATTTTTTTGGCAATTTCCAAAATCGCTCTGCGCGTGCTCTGCAGCTAGGCCCTAACTCCCCTCTGCCACCATGGATTTGCTTCAAGCCTCTTGCAATCTAAAGTATCCATAGCCAGCAGTGCTCCCAGACCCCGGAACCCACCCACAAACACCAGGAAGCCCCCCAAACAGGCCCCTGAAAATGCTACATTGAGAAAAATTTCAGAAATAGCACAAAAAAATTCTGCATGGATTTTGTACAAACCACTTCTATCCGGTAGTAGACCTTCCCAGCAATGCCCCAAGACCCGCCAACCCACCCGCAAAAAAGCACAACACCCCCAAACAGCCAAAAAGGAAAATCTCATACTTACAATATTTCTCGGCCTTCGGTCCAAGCGCGCTGTGCAGCTAGGTCATAACTTCCGTTTTCCACCACGGATTTCCTGAAAAGCAAATGCACTCAAAATTAGACTGTCCCAGCAGTGCTCCCAGACCCCAAAACTCACCCACAAACACCCGGAACCCCCCCAAAGAGCACCTGAAAGGCAAGCAAGTCAGCAAAAACGCAAACAAAATTTCACCTCTGATTTGGTCCAAACCACTTTTATCCGGTATTAGAGCTTCCCAGCAATGGCCCCAGAGCCGTCAACTCACCCGCAAAGAAGTAGAACACCCCCACAAGTGCAGAGTCTTTCTTCATTGGGTGTAATCCAGCCCTCTGCTTTGAGGGAAATAGGAGTCTGGAGGAGGAGGATAGAGGAGCATGTTCTTGTGAACTTGTGAACCTGAGGAATGCAGACTGCGGCACCTTCAAATCAATAAGCAAACAAGTGAAGACAGTTCTGCTGATGGGCTTGTTTTTGTGATTAGGTGATTAAAGTTTGAAGTATATTAACTGTGCACAACAAAGAAAGACAGACACACAGGAATAAAAGTGAATAAGGACGAAAAAGAAAGTTATTGATTCATTGTCTCATTTTCAGGGCTCGGTGTCAGTGAATAAGAATAAGGCTTCATCATCATACTCTGCGAATTCAGGCAGGGTGAGGTCAGTGTCACCTAACAGAGAAGAAATTCCCTCATCTACGTTGCTGTCCACCTCGTCTTCATCCGGCGTGCTTTCTCGTACTTTGTAATCTGGTGGTATGAGGTGCTGATTCATCTTGATCATTGTTAACCTCTCCACATTTTTGGGTGAGAGGCGGCTCTGTTTGGAAGTTACAATGCCACCAGCAGCACTGAAAACACGTTCAGAAGACATGCTTGCGAGTGGGCAAGACAAGTAGTTTATAGCCAGGTTGGAGAGCTGTGCCCACAATTCTTTTTTCCCATGCCAATACGCCAATGGGTCAGCATTAGCATAGACCTCTGTTGAGTCATTCAGATAGTCCTGCACCATCGACTCAAGGTCCTCCAAGGTTCCTCCACTTTGCTTACTTTTTGCTGTGACCTTTTGAGAACCAAACCCAAGCCGAGTTAGCCAATCCTCTTCTGCATCCAGTGTTACTGTTGTGTCTGGTGCAGATGATCCGGTTGCCGGTGTCTTTAACGGCTGAGAGGTCACTTGTGCCACAGCCACAGGTGCAGAAGTGGAGTCTTTTGACTTGGGATTTCCTGCTGATGCTGATGTACTGCCTTTTCCTTCAATTGGCAGCCGTTCTCTTTCAAACCTCTTGACTGACAAGGCTAGCCAACGTTTGTACTTTGTAACATCTTGATCACCAAAAGGAAAGAATGCTTGGCCTGCCAGCGCCTTTTTGTAGCGTGGATCCAGAATAGTAGCACAAATGTAATGCTGTTCTGAGTGGATCATTTTAAGACGTTCATCACCAAGTAGGCGCTCTAATAATTTCTCCACCAAAAGAAAAGCGTCTTTCTTTTCGTCATCTTTTTCAAACATAGAAGACACCGCCTTCAGTTGGTGCTCCAGCATGCGCAACAATGGGATAGCTTTTCCCAAATTACAGTCCTCCTTGCTGACTGAACGCATGAAGACCTCAAAAGGACGAAGCATGTCTGTCTTTTTTTGTTTTTTTTTTAACTACCTTTATTGAAAAAGACATGAAAATACAAAAGCAAGTATACGGCAACTGTGGGTCGGCCAGCATCTGTCACAATACAGTACTGGATAAAAAAGTACACAGCCCTTCAGCCGACAACCCATAGGGCCCGGCGGCCAGTAGAAACCCATGTCTAGCCACATGTAAAGGAAAAGAGAAGGTTTTGATTTTATCATTTTTGGAAAACAACCCCCCCAACCAACAAACATAAGAAAAATACTGCAAGGGCTCAAAATAAAAAGGAACCAATCTTGGTGAATCCTTCTGGAGAGGGGTACCGTGTCTGTACAGATGCATTGTCAACAAACTGGATGTCCGGAATGGAATGACAGGCAGTAGGCAACTATACGCAAATGGAACCTGGAGGGGAGGGAATGTCATGCTAAGGGGACTGGAGACGTTCCGGTGGCGGCTCAAAGGGAGGGGTGCCGATCTCACCGCGGTATTGATTCCCCTGACCCCATATTCTACCCCACTTTTTGGGCCTGCCCCTGACAACATATACTGTTTTTTCATGAAACATGCACCAATCCATGTTCCTAGACCAGGCAGACAGACTCGGAGGCTTCGCCGACCCCCACAATTGTGCAATGTCACGTTTAGCAATCATATTGCCCAAGGTGGCCCACTGCGTTTGGGCAACATTATAGTCATTGGGCTCACATACATTAAGCAGGCATCTCCGAGCCTCAGGCAGAAGCGAAACACCCGTCACCTCAGACATCACACCATGCACACGGGTCCAGAATGAGGCAACCGCAGGACATTCCCATATGATATGGAGGAATGTACCCACCATACCACAGCCACGCTTACACAAAGCATCCGTAACAAACCCCATCCGCAACAATCGAGGACCCGTCATATATACTCGGTGTAAGATTTTTAATTGCACCAGTCTCAGACGAGCCGGGATCGCCACCACCTTTGGAGAGGATATCGCCGCCTGCCAGTCCTCATCGTCAAGCTCCACTCCATCACCGGTCCAAGACGTGCGGAGCTGTACAAGAAGGTCCACCCGATGGTTTATAAATTTCTTATATATTAACAAAATCGTACTGTCCGGGATATGCCCATCTAGCACTCTATCCTCAAGGGGCGAAGAGTCCGGGACGGACGTCCCATGCAACATCACAGAAGAAAGGGCGTGCCGAACTTGCAGGTAATGAAAGTGTTCGCGAGGGCTGAGTTGAAATTCCCGTCGCAGCTCCTTAAAAGATTTGATCTCGTCCTTCCGCAATAGATCACCAACCACACTAATTCCAATAAGGTCCCACTTATCGAACCCCTTAGTCGTCCGTAATTTACCCAACTTTTCGGACGCATAGAGTGGGGTCGCCCGAGTGAGGGTGTCTGACCAACCAGTGGCAGCGGTGGCGTTGTGCCAAATCCTCACCGCTACCTTTGTGGGCCCGGTAAGGGCCACATCAGACCGTTTCGAGTAAAGCGCCCTATTGTAGTCTCTGCCCGGAAGCAACCATTTATCCATGGCAAAGGCCGGATTAGATGCCGGACCGTACATAGCATGATTAACCGGGCTCAGTTGTGAGGCCCAGTAATACCGACGGATATCCGGTAGCGCAATTCCGCCATCGTACCATGGAAGCGTAAGCTTAGCCAAGGCAATCCGGGGACGGCCGGCCCAGACCAATTTCCTTTGCAAGCTTTCTGCCTCACGGAAGTAGCTGGAGGGCACAAGGTCTAACGTGTTCTGGAGAGCATACAGAAACCTGGGAAGGCACATCATTTTGAATAAGGCTGCCCTACCCACCAGGGACAGAGGCAGCCTATTCCACGCCTTCACATCTGCTCGTAGCCGAGCGAGCGGGGGAAGCAGATTAAGCCGGTATCTTGTCATCGGGTCACGTGAGATGTGAATGCCTAAATACTTAAATCCTGTGGACGAGATCTGTATCAGTACGTGGTACTAGTGGGACATCCTCCGTAAGCGAGTATACACAGGACTTAGTCCAATTAATGACTAATCCTGAGTTCTTGCCAAAGGAGCTAAGGACATCAAATAGTACTCCCAAGGATTTCCGTGGGGAAGTTAGGTAAAGAAGAATATCATCCGCATAAAGCGAGATGCGATCCTCAAAACCGGGGGCCCACCTGATGCCTTTGAGAGAAGGCTCCCATCTCAACCAGGCTGCCCAAGGCTCCAGCGCCAGGGCAGAAAGCAACGGGGAAAGGGGACATCCCTGCCGTGTACCCCGACCCAAAGCGAAGGGAGCCGACACTCTACCGTTAACGACCACCTGAGCCAAGGGTTCCTCATACAGCAAACGGACCCAACCAATGAACACCGGCCCAAAGCCGAACTTAGCCAAAGCCGCCCATAAGTACGGCCATTCCACAGTGTCAAACGCCATAGTGGCATCTAACGAGACCAAAACGGCCGGTTCACGGAGCGTGTCCGCTCTCGCCAGCACGCCATGAAGGCGACGTAGATTGAGCGCAGTGTTACGGGCAGGAATAAAACCGGATTGGTCCGGATGCACCAGATCACTTATAATGGTTATCAATCGGTTGGCAAACACCTTCGCCAAAACCTTGGGTTCGACATTTAGGAGAGAAATAGGCCTGTACGAGGTACAAAACTCACGTGGTTTGCCCTCTTTGGGAAGCACCACAATGGAGGCGAGTCGTTGATCTCGGGGAAGTCGGCCTCTCTCTCTCAACTCCAAAAACATCGCGCGAAGATACAACGCCATTCTGTCTGGGCGCAACTTGTACAGCTCGATGGGCAGACCGTTTGGTCCCGTAGCTTTACCTAAGCGAATGGAGCGAATAGCGAGCGCTACCTCATCCGTGGAAAAGTCCGCCTCCATTCGCTCCCTATCAGATTCAGACAGACAAGGCAAGGCGATATCTCGAAGCAAAAGACGGGAATCTTCCTGAGGCCGATCCGAGACCGGAGCATACACCTTACGAAAGTGCGAGGCAAACTCCTCCTCAAACGTTGTTGCCAATGCCCAAGGTCCGGGATAATCCACGATGTAGGCCTCGGGGCTCCAGAAGGAGCAAGTCGGGCATCCGGCGTCCAAATCAATTTCTGAAAAGGGGCTTCCAGATCAGGAGAGTCGCGGCAAGAAGAACCCGTTGTCTAAACCAGGATTAGTGCCAGGATAGTCGGTGGAGGCAGCCAGGGTCTCGGGAGCTCACAACTCACTCGACCATCTTGGATGCGCGCTAAGCTCCTCCTCCGTCTGTCAGGCTTTTAACTAGGTCCCATTGCGCCGTATCTAGCCTCAGGTCCTTTTGAGCTGTACCCACTGTTAAGAAATAGTGATCAAGTACCGTATACTGCTCATACAGATGCTCAAGCATGTAGAAGGTTGAGTTCCAACGTGTTGCCACCTCCTGAATGAATCCTTTCACTGGCATTCAACGTTCATGTAGCAGGCTCCTCAGATGCTTCCGGGCCTTAAAAGAATGGCTGAAATGGTTGCACATTCTTCGGCAGATGATCACTAACTCGCACGCTGGACTGTCTTCATCACTTAAGAATTTTTTAACAACCAGGTTTATACAGTGCGCCAAACACGGCACTCTGAAACACGCACCCAGCTCCATGGCCTTAACTACATTGGCGCCATTATCCGTGGAAACATAACCAATCTGGCGTTTTTTTGGGGACAGCCAGTGAAAGACCGTTGTGTTAAACTCATTCAAAATGTTTTCTGCTGTGTGACGTTTTTCCAAGCCAAACATGGCTAGTGTTGCATGTTTCCGAGCAGCTTTAAAAACTTGGTCCGGGTCAACACCTGCGTTTAGCTTTGCTTTAACCCCTGAAAAAGAGACGCAGTGTGCAGTGATGCACTTGTAATCAGTGCCTGCGCTACTGGTCCACATGTCTGTTGTCAGATGTATAGTGTGAACAGCACTCTTCTGCAAAGCTGCCCCAATCACCTCCAGCACATCTTCATGTAGTGCTGGAACCGCAACTCTGGCAAAATAGAACCGGCTAGGAACCTTCCATTTAGGGCAGAGCACTGCCACTAATTCTAGAAAACCAATCCCTTCTACAAAAGAAAAAGGGAGAAGGTCCATAGCTAGCATTTTAGCCAGCTTAGTGTTATACAGACGCGTCAGTGGGTGGTTGCGTTCATATGGCGCTTCTGTAAACAACATGGTTCTAATGTTGCCCTGGACCAAGCATTTACGGGATGATGATGATGATGACTTCTTCGACCCAGTTACGCTCGCTGATGAACTTTTTCGCATTGGTGTCTCACTCTCTCCCACGCTCTTAGTGTGGCTCACATGGGGTGTGCTGCTGACAGGGGTACTGGGTGTAAGTGAAGTGTTTGACACGTCTTCTTCCTCCTCGTCATCATCAGATGAAACATCAACGTTTTCTTGACTTGCAATTCGGGCTTCCTTGATCTCCTTCAGGTGCGCAAACCATTGGACAGCGTGCTGTCTCTCAAGATGACCTCTCTGGCCTCCGGTACCATAGTTGGTACCAAACTTACCACGACTAACTGCATGCTTACAAATGCTACAAATGCTTTCCTTTTTTAGGTAAACACTAAAGAAGTCCCAAACTGCGGACTTGAAATGTCTTTGGGGGCCGAAGGAGGCGGCAATACTGGTGGTGGTAGTCCTGCTGCTAATGCCAGATGAAGTGGAGGATGTGGATTGCCGAACTTTTGTACGTTTTGCACTTTCACCACCATTAATTGAGATCGAGGTGGATAGAGGTCCCTTCTGGCGAGGAAGAAATATGGAAGCGGTACGTGTTGGTGTACTAGTTAACTCCAATGATTGTGGTGTTTCCATTGCCTCCTCGTCGACAACATCATCATGCTCAGCAGCTTCTCGGGGTAGGGTCAAAATGTCTGTTTGCTGCATGCCCGCTGGGGCTGCAGCGACCTTTATGATGACTGGGTCGTCGTCGTGAGAGTCTTCATCAGCAGCAGTATCCGCCACTTCTTGTTGAGCCTCATCACACTCCATAACTATGAGACTTTGGACGAGCTTCCTTTTACGCATAACTAACTTTGTCAGATCATGGTGTGCCTCACTCTCAGACGGCAGTGGTGCTGGTTCCCAATTTTGATCCATATCATCAGAAGGAGGTGTGCTTGAAGAAGATGTAGACACCACCCTTGATCTCTTCCTTGCTAGGGGTGTGGAAGACAATTAATGATCATCAGGAGGAGTGGCTTCCTCAAATGATACCTCGCCTTGATTGTCGATTTCCTGATGTGCCCCTACTTCAGGAGGAACAGCTATTGTGGGCACTTGTGACCCTCCATGCACCTCTGCTTGCACATCTCCTTGCGCTGTCTCTCCTTCCACTTATACTTGGGCTTGTACCTGCACATGTGGTTGTTGTTGCGGCTGTGGTTGTTCAACACTCGTCAGATGAGTTACAACAACCTGTGTTGATTGAGGGACATTGCTGCTACTTTCTTGCGATGAGCCAACATCACTGGTCGATACTGATTGAACAACTAGACTAAGTGCCTCTGCAGCACTCAAGGGCTTGGACTTAAGTTGGCGTGGTGGTGGTGGCACTGAGCCCAATGGAGCGGGGGTGCTGCTCCCAGCTTGGTCCCCAGAAGATCTCGCTGCTGCTGCAGGCGTTTTTTTTTTTTTTACTCCCAAAAAATGTGGCGGGCGGCACACCAGTCTCCTTGGTAACTTGCTTCTTCTGCTCCTTACTGGCAACTTTCTTGCTAGAGGAGCTACGGGGAACTTTTTTTGGGGCCATCTTCTTCAGAGCAGGTCAGAACAGCAGGCCGCAGTTGCACGAGTTCCAGAGTTGTCTGTGGCCAGACGTGACGTTGCGTGACGTTATGCTGCACACACACACCGCTGCAGGACTTCTTCCTGGCACTGGTGGTTCTCTTGAGTCTTGTGCACCTAAAAGCAATGGAAGACATAGGAACATCAGTTCAGTTATACACCCCAAAAAAACAAAAATCACAGAAAAATCAGCCAACAACTTAAAAAAATAGCAACACATTATATTTACTAAATGACGGCATGCTGAAGAACGTTTTTGAGATACGTGTCGAGAGTTGCTTAATTCTCCAGAGCAAAGAAAACGTACTGGCAATTGTTCGTTTTAAGATCCTACAAAGTCCCAGATATGATACTTAAATAGAACTATACAGAAAATCATCTGTATTCATTTTTAACAGGGCCTTTCTGTCTTCAAGTGCATTTTAATTGCAAGTCAGTATGCCATCCACTCATTCATCCACCCATCCCACCCACCCACCCATCCATCCATCCATCCATCCAGGCACCCACACATCCACCCATGCATCCATCCAGGCACCCACCCATCCATCCAGGCACCCACCCATCCATCCATCCACCCACCCATCCCACCCACCCATCCATCCACCCATCCACCCATCAGATGTTTATTAAATATGGTGTATTCATTGACGTCAGTATATTGATATGAGGGGATGTAGCCCACCTTGACCCAATCCCCCGCTCTAAAAATTGACCTCAAATGTGCGTGATAAATACACTTGCCATCAAAGGTTTTTATGAAATATCATGTTAATTTGAACACATGTAAGTATATTTTTGTTAATTATAAAATATATATGCTCTTGCTATGAGTAGATGGTAGGAGGCTTGAACCTCGTCTGTCAGCACCAATTCCGCTCGCATATGCGCTGCTCTAGTGTTTAATAATGCAATGTATGTTCAATGTACAGAACAAAAAATTGCCATTTTATGAACACAATTCGGCTCGTATATCATTTTATGAACACAATTCTGCTCGTATATCATCTTGCTATGAGTGGAGGCTCGAACCTTGTCTGACAACCTATCCGTCAGACCACATGTTGTTGTATTTATTGATGCTGTAATTGCAATATCATATGTGGCTCCTACTGTTTGAAATTACGGCATTTTCATATCTGTTTGCGCTGTAAAGTGTGTACTCGCAAAAGTGTCTTAAATAAACAAGCCACTAAATGTAAAGTATGACACTCTGCTCGCAAAAGTCTCTTAAATAAACAAATGGCCGGATTCCGATGTAATGGCAAAAGTCTCTTCTTCCCGGATTCGGATTCCGGTGGTAAAGAAATGCCCCAAACAAAATGCGATTCTGCTCGCAAAAGTCTCTTAAATAAACAAATCGCCGGATTCCGATGTAATGGCAAAAGTCTCTTCTTCCCGGATTCGGATTCCGATGTAATGGTTAACGATGTACAATGAAATGCGATGCACTTGCATGCGTCCTGATGACATGCGATGTGATGTCGTGCACGATGTAACAGCAGCGATGCACTGTCAGCGCGATGCGATATATCCGCTGTAAGCGGTGCTTCCCCCCACAGACAGACGAGGCCCATGCACCACTCACTACCCCTGGTGAAAAGGCCACAACAGCAGCCCAAAAAAACGAAAATCACAGAAAAATCAGCACAATCCCAAGCCATCCAGGCCCTCCATGATGTTTAAATTCAAGACACCCCACAGAAAGACTAGGCCCATGCATCACTCACTACCCCTGGGCATAAAGGTTGAAAGCTAGGCAAAATGGTTGCAGACATAAGAACACTGCCTGCATTCAAAATGGCCCCCTGCCTCCCAGCACATGGCCAGGGCCTGCCTGTAGCAGCACTCAAAATGCCCCCCACACACATCCCTGCCCCCATGAGCACCCCAAAAAATCGAAAAACACTGAAAAATCAGCACAATCCCATGCCATCCATGCCCTCAATGATGTTTAAATTCAAGACACCCCACAGAAAGACTAGGCCCATGCACCACTCACTACCCCTGGTGAAAAGGCCACAACAACAGCCCAAAAAACGGAAATCACAGAAAAATCAGCACAATCCCAAGCCATCCAGGCCCTCCGTGATGTTTAAATTCAAGACACCCCACAGAAAGACTAGGCCCATGCATCACTCACTACCCCTGGGCATAAAGGTTGAAAGCTAGGCAAAATGGTTGCAGACCTAAGAACACTGCCTGCATTCAAAATGGCCCCCTGCCTCCCAGCACATGGCCAAGGCCTGCCTGTAGCAGCACTCAAAATGGCCCACACCCACATGGCCTGTCCCCATGAACACCCCAAAAAATCGAAAAACACAGAAAAATCAGCACAATCCCATGCCATCCATGCCCTCCATGATGTATAAATTCAAGACACCCCACAGAAAGACTAGGCCCATGCACCACTCACTACCCCTGGTGAAAAGGCCACAACAACAGCCCAAAAAAAGCCCATGCACCACTCACTACCCCTGGTGAAAAGGCCACAACAACAGCTCAAAAAAACGAAAATCACAGAAAAATCAGCACAATCCCAAGCCATCCAGGCCCTCCATGTTTATAAATTCAAGACACTCCACAGAAAGACTAGGCTCATGCATCACTCACTACCCCTGGGCATAAAGGTTGAACGCTAGGCAAAATGGTAGCAGACCTAAGAACACTGCCTGCATTCAAAATGGCCCCCTGCCTCCCAGCACATGACCAGGGCCTGCCTGTAGCATCACTCAAAATGGCCCCCACCCACATGGCCTGTCCCCATGAACACCCCAAAAAATCAAAAAACACAGAAAAATCAGCACAATCCCATGCCATCCATGCCCTCCATGATGTATAAATTCAAGACACCCCACAGAAAGACTAGGCTCATGCACCACTCACTGCCCCGGGTGAAAAGGCCACAACAACAGCCCAAAAAAATGAAAATCACTGAAAAATCAGCACAATCCCAAGCCATTCGGGCCCTCCATGATGTTTAAATTCAAGACACCCCACAGAAAGACTCAGTCCACCCACCACTGAGTACGCCTGGGCAAAAGGCCCCAAAACAGCCCAAAAATCGAAAATTCCAAAATTGTAGTTGCAGCAACTGTAATGCCCCAAACAAACTTACTTGTGAAATTTCTAATCCAAAAGTGATCCAAAGAAAGTCAAAAAGGCCTCAAATCCAAATATCCAGCAGCATCCACAAAAAGTAATCCTTCCAGGTGAAGAATCCGAATGAAAGTGACCAGCACATGAAGAAAGCACTGGGAGGAGCCTGCTGGACAGGAACAGGAAGTTGGAGACTGTGGGGCATTTCGTTCCTCCCCCGCCCCCCAAAATGGACTCCTTGCAAAAAAACGTGCAGGCAAATGTCAACCTGAGAAGTTATTCTGATAAAAATCATCATTTCCAGAAGGTTTATGCTGCTTGCTGGTGGATTTCTTGTGCAGAATTGCAAATTTTGTATTTTCGCGAGTGCAAGATTGTTGCTGCCCGCCGCATCTACGTGTTCGCAATTGCGAACTCCCTCGATACGTGATCACGGCGTACTCGCGTTGACAAACTCTCGCTGTGCAAGGTGGCAAGCCGTGATGACGTAATCGCGGTCGCCCAACTCCCGCGGGATCCCGCAGCAAGATCCGAAATGGCGCAGCACTCGCAAAATATCAAGAAAAACAACTCGGTAAACGCTGAATGACGGTAAGTGAATGCCGCGTGCCGCAAAATTGTATCACCAAGAAAAAAAAATCCGCTGCATGCGAATTTGTGGATTTTCGGTAAATTCGCGAGCGTTCGCGGATTGCGAATTTACCGAAAATCCGCAAAATCCACGAGCGGAACGGATTTTCCGCCCATGCTTACTTACATGTAGTAAAAGGGAAGGTTGACTTGCCAGATCGATATGCACCCACAGACACGGCAATGGAAGACCTGAGACGAATTTACAGGACTGATCATGTGGGAGGCACAACCAGTGCTGCAGGCCCACTAGTAGCATTTGATTTACAGGCCCTGGGCACACATAGTGCACTTTAATAGGGACTTACTGGTGAATCAAATATGCCAATCATAGATAAACAAACAGAATCACAATTTACACAGGGAGCACTTGCACTTTAGCACTGATCAGCAGTGGTAAAGCGACCAGAGTAGCCATTCTGGTGTCTGGTGTGGTCTGTCACAGTGGGGAAATTCCTGACGATCTTGGTCAACTTTTGAAGTTTGACAAGTTTACAGGCCTGCTCATGTGGATGGCACAACCAATGCTGCAGGCCCACTAGTAGCATTTGATTTACAGGCCCTGGGTGCACATAGCGCACTTGACTAGGAACTTACCAGTGAATCAAATAAGAAAATAACCCAATCATGGATAACCAATCAGAATTAAAATTTACACAGGAAGCACTTGCATTTTAGCACTGATCAGCAGTGGTAAAGCGCCCAGAGTAGCCATTCTGGTGTCTGGTGTAGTCTGTCACAATGGGTATCTTCCTGACGATCTTGGTCAACTTTTGAAATTTGACAGGGGACTGCAGAGACTGAATTTGCAGCTCTACCCTTATCTTGCCACTTACTCCGCCTAGGACGTACCTCCCTTAAGTCATTATGCCACCTGCATAGTCATTGCAGGCATATGAACACAGGCATGCTATTTCAAATGCCCTGAAGTATGTTCTCTAAGGATTTAAATGTCGTAGACAACTTGTACATCTTATACACTTCCTCATTTTATCATTTTTGTGTAACAGAGTCTTTTTCATACTTTGTTTCGTCTATCAAAAACGTGGTTTAAACAAGCAATTTGCTTTGCCTGACCCTTCTACTTTATGTTGTACATCTTCTTCACTAAAGTTGGATGCAGGCTTGTGTTCCACTTAAATTGTTCCTAACTTAAATTGTTCCTAAACCTAAATTGTATGTATAACTACCTGATTGAATATTGAATACCTGTCCGGCTGGAAAGCTTTAAAATATAGCACGGATTGGGTCTATATTTACTGACTTTGTTAATTAATTGTTGTCTAGGGACCACTGTCTTTAGAAATAGCCAATTACCCAAGGTCCCTGACTGACTGTACTTGGGCTCCCTTGTTTTTCATAGCTTGCTGAGTAGTACAGACATTGTCTTCCTCCTGAATCCCTCGTTTACCACAGATTTTAATGCTACTACTTTGAGGAAAGCCAGGAATGAATTTACGTTGTTCTGTATTTGGTCTTTTATGCTGGCAATTCTTCACATCACTGCTTCTGTCTCTGAGATATATACCCTGATTACTTATAGTAATCGTCATTACTTTTAGTCCTACTCCACATCAACCCAGTCATTTCTAATGAGTAATGAGGATTACCGGTAAGTAATCAGGGCATTACGTCTACGTCCCTCATCCTTGACCCTGTCATTACTTATGAGGCATACCCCTAAAGATGATAGTCTTTGTCAATACCAAAACATTAAGAACACAGCAATAAGGATATTAGCACACCCAAGTGATTAAATGCCATAGCCAACCAAAATAACAGAGCAGACCCTTCCAAGGCCTGTAACATCCCACTCCCATAATTCTAGGCTCTTGATTGAGCACAATTTAACCACTAATATCTAATAAAAGTGTGTTCTGATGCCCAAGTGCCAGCTCTTCAAATCTCAAACAAGGAAACTCCTTTAAAAGCAGCCCATGAAGCATAAAGTCCCATAGTGGATCTCACCTCAATATTAGATGGACAAGGCAAACTAGAGGCCTGATATGCCAAGGAGATGGTATCCCTAATCCAATGACTCAGAGACACCTTAGACACTGCTTTTCCTCATCCTGAAAGTCACAAAGAGACTCAGCAGTCCTGAAAGATGCAGATCTGTCTACATACAGTTAATGCATGTTTAACATCCAATGCATATAACAACTGTAAGTAACAACTGCTCGTTTGGAGATGTAGGAGAAGGACAGTGTACGAATAGCTATTGTGAAGAATGAAATTTAGAACAAATCTTAGGAATAAATCCAGAATCTAATTCAACACCAATATATCCTCCATGAACCGCACAAATGGAGGTGAATACTGCAAAGCAGACAATTCTCTGATGACTGTTATAGCTGCTAGACTGCAGCTTTAAAGGATAGACACTTCAAATCCATGGAAAATAAAGGTACAAAAGGAGGAGATTGAAAAGCTTTAATAACCAATGACAGATCCCAGGAAGACTGACAGAGGAGGGTTGATCGAGGAAAACTCTCCAGCACTGATCACTTTTTTCCTGTAGTTTACTCGCAGACCTCTTCCAGCCCTAAGGGACATTTTCACTCCCTATTACTGGTGGAATCTACCCCACTGCAAAAACACAGGTGTGGTATTTGATACTTGAGAAGGCACCCATCGGGCCGGACTGACTACTGGGCATTTTGGAATTCTGCTGAGTTGGGGGCTGATTTCTCTCCGGTGGGGGCTGATTTCGTTCATGGAGACCTGCGTGTTCTTCAAAATAATTAAAGCAAAACAAATTTCATTCAGTACATGCAGGTCCCCATCAACAAAATCAGCCCCCAGCTCAGCAGCACGCCAAAACGCCCAGCAGCCAGTCTGGCCCTGGGCACCCATACCCACAGTTAGGGCCTACACATTTTTACAAATAGGGTAGGATTTATTCCAAACAGGGCATGAAACATGTGGACGGTATTACACGTCCCACTTACTATCTATTAAGGCTCATTGTGACCACAAGATAGCACCTTGTTTTTACTGTGTGAAGGGACCGTCACTTTAATAATTAAAATATTTTTCAGGTTCCTTTAGACTCTTTTGAATACATTTCCTTATTCACCACCCTATACATTTCTCTGACATCTCACATCCATGCATCTTACAGCACTTAAGGATGAAAAAGATCTCCGATTAAGAGCCCCCTGGTCCGTTGGGCATTGCCGCACGGCTTGACGAGGAGCGCCCTATGATGAAGAATGACACCCTATTGGGTGTGTGATAGCTCCATGATTTGACCATTCAGGTCCCTTGTAACTCTGATAATCAGTGATTCAATGCTACACAGGGTTGAACAAACCCCACAAGAGGAACTATCCCCTTGACTTTTTTATTTAGATCCCAAGAAGATACAAGGATTTTCACCAAAGATGTAGTTAAAGGAAAACTGCAAAACAGTCTGGATACTAAAGGCTCAGAATTAGTGGAAAAGGAAACTGAGGGGCATATGTACAAGAGCCTATCGCCACCACAACGTCCCTTGTACCGATGTTGCGGTGGCAAAAGGGGCTGCGCCTTACGTACAAGCTTAGCTTAGCGTGAAAGGGGTGGCCAGTGGGTTTTGCGGTGGGCGTTCCACCGCAACACCCATTCAGTTTGACACTGACCTCTATGTACAAGGCTGGCATACATAGAAGACAGCGCCAACATGAAGACTAGGTAAATCCTGGTCTTAAGTTGGCTAAACAAGGAGAAATGCATTATTTCTCCTAATTTTTCCTTTTTCCATGTGTGGTGCCTTGTGCAGCACACATGGAATAAGCAAAATACCATGGTTTGTTTATGTAGTGGAACGTGTCCCTTCCTGAACATGAACAATCCTTTAAATAAAATACATTTTTTAACTTTCATGAAGCAGCACACATGAAAGTGACAGAATGGCATTTTTAGGATTTATAGGGCACGCAGATACCCTTGCACTATACTAAGCGCCATCGCAGGGGGGAATGCAAGGCTGCACCACATTCTTGTAAATATGGTTCAGCCTTGCGTTTCAGAAGTGGCGGAGCATGGCGTTAAGCAAAGGAGGCTAACACAGCGCTCCGCTACTTCCTTGTACATATCCCCCTGAGTCTCTAAGCACTCTGACATGCTGCCCACTGACCCTTTAAAATAGACAGTGCATTATCCTTTCCCAAAATCATCCAGAAACATTTCTGAAAAGATGAGCTAGTCGAGGTAATAGGAGAAAAATCTGAAGAGAATAACAGGTGTCAAAATATGTCCAGTGTTTGGAATAAGACGATAGTGTAAAATTCCTTTGTTTACAGTGCACCACAGAAATAAGGTGAGCGGGGAAACCTTGCCTATCTAAAGTCCTGTGTTCAATCTCCATACCAAAAGAGTTAGAGGTACTGGTAATTGAGGACTAGGAGAGCACTAGAGAGATGGGATATGAGGAAGGATTCATAGAGGAAGAATGCCCATGCTCTGCAACAATGGTAATCATGACCTCCGTGGCCAAAATGAAATTACTGCCAATACTTGCACCCCTTTTTGCTGGATCTTCATCAATAGTGACTCAATAAGGGAGAAGGGAGGGAATGCTTAAAGTAGAACTGGAGGCCATAGAACTCAGAAGGCTTCCAATCCTTTGGCCCCTACCTCCAGAGTCCTGGAACAGAAATTTGGTCGGAGAGTATTAGCCCAGGAAGCAAAGGGATCCACCTCTGGATAGGTAAACGTCCTGCAATTTAAATAAAACTTCTGGATGTAGAGTCTCAGATCCTGAGAGGATGGAACCTGGTGGCTCAGGGCATCTGCCACTACACTGTCCATGCCCCTGAAGTGCTGAGTAGAGATAAACTTAAGCTGGAGTTCTGCTGAAAGCGCTAACGAGCAGGCCACCTTATTGAGTGACTGGCTGTGGGTGCTGCTTTGATGGTTGCTGTTAGATACCATCACTGTAATATTATGTGTCTTGGGAACCAGAACAATCAACTTCTTCGGAAGAAGAGACTGGATCCCTTCTTTCAGGGACTTGAGTAGATCCCTCAGCAGTAGTGTCTGCATCAAATCAATCAATAAATAATCTTATCAGCGCACTACATACCCGTTAGGGTCTCAAGGCGCTTAGGGGGAGGAAGGGGTGCTGCTACTGATCGAAGAGCCAGGTCTTGAGGAGTCTTCTGAAGGCCAGTAGGTCTTGGGTCTGCCGTAGTTTTGCGGGGAGGGTGTTCCAGGTCTAGGCGGCGAGGCGGGGGAAGGATCTGCCACCGGCAATTGTTCTTCGGATGCGAGGGACTGTGGCGAGGTGAGGCCTGCTGAGCAGAGCTGGCGGGTGGGGGTGTAGAAGCTGAGCCATCTATTGAGGTATGCTGGGCCGGTGTTGTGGAGAGCTTTGTGCGCGTGGAGGAGGAGCTTGAAGCTGACCCTCTTGTTGACAGGGAGCCAGTGCAGGTCTCGCAGGTGGGGGAGATGTGGCAGCGGCGGGAGATGTCGAGGAACAGGCATGGGAAGGCGTTCTGGATGCGTTGCAGCAATCTCAGGAGCTTGGCCGACATTCCTGCGTAGAGGGCGTTTCTGTATTCCAGCCTGCGGGTGACAAGGGCCTGGGTTTCGGTGGGGATCCACTTGAAGATCCTGCGGAGCATTCAGAGGGTTTTGAAGCAGGATGAGGAGACGGCGTTGACCTGCTTAGTCATGGAGAGGGTGGTGTCGAGGATGACCCCTAGGTTGCGTGCATGGTTGGTGGGTGTCGGTGCTGTTACCAGTGTTGTCGGCCACCAGGAGTCTTCCCAGGCTGAGGGGATGGGGCCGAGGATGAGGACCTCCATCTTGTCTGAATTCAGCTTCAGTTGGCTGTTCTTCATCCATTCAGCAACGTCCTTCAATCCTTCGTGGAGGTTGGTTTTGGGGGTGTGAGGGTCTTTAGTGAGGGAGATGATCAGCTGGGTGTCGTCGCGTAGGAGATGATGTTGAGGTCGTGCTGTCGGGCGACATGGGCGAGGGGTGCCATCAAGATGTTGAACAGCGTTGGGCTGAGGGAAGAGCCCTGGAGTATGCTGCAGATGATCTCAGTGGCTTTGGAGCGGAAGGGGGGAGGAGGTCCAGGGCCTTTTCTTGGATTCCGGCATCATGTAAGCATGTTCATAGTGTGTTGTGGAAGACTGTATCGAAGGAGGCTGACAGGTCCAGGAGGATGAGAACCGCTGTTTATCCGTTGTCAAGCAGGGTCCTGATGTCATCTGTGGTGGTGATGAGGGCGGTTTCGGTGCTGTGGTTCCTGCGGAAATCGGACTGGGATGGGTCCAAGATGTTGGTCTCCTTGAGGTAGCGGGTTTTCTCGGTGACCCCAGGGAGATGGGTCGGAAGTTCTTGAGGTCCTTGGGGTCCGCCTTGGGTTTCTTGAGTAAGGCGTTGATCTCAGTGTGCTTCCAGCTCTCCAGGAAGATTGCTGTCTCAAAGGAGACGTTGATTACTCTCCGGAGATGGGGTGCGATGGCTGTGCTGGCTTTGTTGAATATGTGGAGAGGGCATGGGTCTAATGGTGATTCGGAGTGAATGGTGGTCATGATTTTGCTGGCGTCCTCGTCGTTGATGCTGGTCCAGGATAGCAGGCAATTGGTGCGGGTGGTGGTTGTGGGGGTGGTGGTTGTTGGGCTGGTCGTGGCGTTGAAGCTGTCGTAGATGTCGGCGATCTTGCGGTGGAAGAAGGTGGCCAGTGAGTCTCACAGGTCTTGCGAAGGCGGGATGTCGTTGGTGTTGGAGCTGGAGCTGGGGTTGGAGAGTTCCTTCACAATGTTAAAGAGCTCTTTGCTGTTGTGCTTGTTGTTATCTAGGCGGTCCTGGAAGGAGGCCCTCTTGGTGGCTCCGATGAGGTGATGGTGTCTGCGGGTGGCGTGCTTGTGGGCTGTGTAGCTGTTCAGTGATCGTTCGCGTAGCCAGTTCTTCTCCAATTTTCGGCAAGTTCGTTTGGAGGCCAGGAGGTCTTTGGTGAACCAGGTGACTTTCTTGCTGGTGCGGGTATTGGAGGGTGACTTGAGCGGGGTGAGGGTGTTGGCGCAGTCGTTGATCCATTGTCTGAGGTTGCTGGCGGCTGTGTCGGGATTGGTGGAGTCGGTGGGTGGGTATGGGTGAGGGTGGCAGTTAGCTGGACTTCGTTGACTTTGCTTCAGCCTCTGTTGAGTGTGGTGGTGTGTGGTGGGCTTCCTGAAGGTGAATGGTGCATGGTCACTGATGATGGTGGAAGGGACAAGAACTCGATCTGCCATCCGTTGTCCAGGATCTTTAACACCCACTTGTCAATTGTCGTGAGATGCCAGTTCTCCAAAAAGTGATGTAGTCTCCCACTAACCTCTAGTGTCTCTCCAGCTGCATCTTTGGCAGCATAGTCATGAATGCTGGTTGACATTTCCTGGATCTTGTCAATTTCTTCTGGAACATTCCCTGGAAACCTTTTCTAAGGAATTTTTTACCTCCCTCAGGGTTCTGTTGATGTCATTTTGGTTGGCGAAATGACTTTGAAGACGATGAGAAGAAAGATTGTTTATCTGTTGGTGTTTCCTGAATTAATAAGAATGCTTTCTTTCCTCAAAAACTATGTAGTATGTCCGCAAGATCTTTCCAAAGTAGGAATGAACCTGTAAATGGTATCCTAAATGGCACTGAAAGTTGGGCAGAATTGGTATCCCACCTCTTTAGAAATAAGTTCCTTCTGGTTGCAACAGAGGCACCATGGGATAAAGCTAATGTCCTGACAGGATCAAAGGCAATATACAACAGGAATTCCATCTACAATACCATAGAGTCCAAATGATTCGGACACTGTCTGCGTTCTTGCATTATTTTAAACAGTCTTGAACTCAAACAACAATGACTGTATCAAATATGCTCCATAATTTCCAGAGCGCAGAACTAGATGGGAACCAGTATAAGCCTTCTTCACTGAAGAATCAATCTTTTTATCTGCTGCATCCTTAACGATGTTTTCTTGAGCCACTGAGGGGCAGCCCACTAGACTGACAACAATTGAGTCAACACATAATGATTTCTGGAAGTTTATCCTCTATCCCTTATATTGGGTGAAGTCTTGCCATAAAGCAAGGCATATTAACCCACTCCAGATCATTCCATTCATTCACTAATACATCCATAATAAACTGATAAATGAGTAACGCTGTGATTGCTTGCGTTTTAAATTGCAGCAATTCAGATTCTTTGGATATGCTTTCCGCATCTTCTTCAGGAAAACCCATATTTTAATTGGTAATATCAGAATAAAGATCATTTCCCATTGCAGATTGAGACCCTCCTTTCTTCTTCTTTAAGTAGAATACAGTCTCCAAAATCAACTGCTTAAGTCTTTCCTCCTCTCCTGACTTCCTCTTCTTAGGTGGAAGTGAAAGGGTATGCCCAGACGTTGGTCCCGTGCTCACTACGCCACTGGAGTCAAGCTATCCTGGCTGAAGACGGCTGTTAGCCAAAAAAACGGTCCTAGGATGCTTGATTCCGGTCCAGGAAAGACATGACTTGGCAGTTCGGTCTGGACTGTTCCCATGAGGCACAGGGTCAAGACTGATTTGCATATGGTCATGTCTGAACTGGGGTTGCTTGGTGAGCAAAATAACGATGGATTTAACCCAGATCTGTGACTGGGGGTGAATGTTTTGCCATTGTGCAACATTCCGTCCATCATCTTGTGTGTTTTGCTTTTTTAAATTGCAGCAATACAGATTCTTTGAATATGCTTGCCGCATCTTCTTCAGGAAAACCCATATTTTAATTAGTAATATCAGAATAAAAATAATTTCCCATTGCAGATTGAGACCCTCCTTTCTTCTTCTTTAAGTAGAATACAGTCTCCAAAATCAACTGCTTAAGCCTTTCCTCCTCTCCTGACTTCCTCTTCTTAGGTGGAGGTGAAAGGGAATGTGAGCAACTTGCAGCAGAGGAGGCTGAAGAGGAAAAGAAAAAAGGCTTCCACTTCTGCAAGTGTTTCCCCATTAGAAATAATAATAAATCACAACAGCACAAATAACCAACAACCAACTTTCTCAATGAAAACGAGAATTAGCCCAGAATCTCTATTTAAATACATTCATTTCCTACCAAGTCTTCATACCGCTTTTATCCAGCACTCACTAACAGCACATACCATGCAAACTTCAAATCAGAATGCTGTCACTGTGCAAGTGTGGATTAAAAAAATGCTGGGAAAGCAGAAGAATGACCCGCATGGCTCCAGCAATGAAAAGTCTCCATGCAAAATAAGTCACATACCACTTCGTCTTTTTTATTAGCAAAACAGGCCACTTTATTAAGACAGGTATATAGCATAAACTTCATGAATATAAAACATTGGAAATAACTCAAACTCACTAATACATGAAAAATCTAACCATTCCCCACAACTTTGAACTCCTTAATTTGCTCAACATAGCTTCAAGAAAAAAAATCATGATCTGATTCCTTGCATACCCCAATCACACCATCTCCCCATCAAAAATCCTCAAGTAATCTGCTCTTTTGTTGTTCAAAGCCAACCCATTTACTCTTTACCTGCCCTGTGTTCTGTCCTCCCCACGATGTATGGATAAGCCCACCCAGACTCTCCACCCCCATAAATCCACCACCCAGGGAACTGAAGAGTTTTCCTGCTCCCAACCCAATGTTGCTGTACTCTTATATTTAAAAAAAGTTGTTAGATCACCATAGTTTCTCTTTCCATAGTTTTGCAAACAATTCCCTCATTTCCAGCAAATAGTACGCTTGCCCTAATATGGATCAATACACCCCATCACCACAAAACATATGATCATCATTTTCTTTTAGATTCCCATGAGACAGAACTGTAATGCCCATACTGGAACACTTTCATTACCCTATTAAGTTTTCTTCTTGGCTTTTCTGCTGCTGCATGACTACTTCTTCCTCTCCACTGCTTTTGTGGTATAAATGCAGTCCAAATTTAGCACGTATCACCCCAGTTATTTTTTATAACACTTAAATGCAATTTCATTTACTTAATTACTTTATTAATGTTAAACCTGATAATTGAACTAAATCATTTTCACCTAGATGAATAACTGATATATCCGGGCATCCTCTGATCAAAGTTCAGCTAAAATAGTCATTAGATTACCCAAGTGCATCCCGCTTTTCCCCTTCAATACCACCTAATGTCTGATACTTGGGAGTCCAAGAGATAGACCATAAATGTGTTGCTCTGCATACCAAGCTGCCCATTTTATGAAGGAATGGCCCACTATCCAAGTGCTAATTTGTACATATAAAGAAACAGGAATTTGCAAAAATTCTTAAACTATATGGGCTTATTTTCTAACATGTCTTTTATGTATGACCATGACCAACCCAGTCTTGCAGCCTCAGTAGCTGCCCCAATATGAAAAGAGTGCGTGCAGTAACGCCTAGCATCTTTTCCTAGCCTATTTGAAGCCTTTCTCAATACAGTTAACAGGTTTGAAATAGTAATTATATTGCATGGCAGAAAATGTGACTTATGTTTCTCCCCATCAAGTTTGGAAAATGTTACTATTCTTCCACTAGGCAACAACCATCCACCCAGCTCTTGTTTAAACATACCCATTTACCTCTTCCCAATTGATCTGTTTCAGATGCTCTTAGCCAAATCTTTATTCTATTGTATTCTAAAACTATCTCATCACTTTGACTGCCTGTCTATCCTCTCAAACCCAACAACTTCGACACTCTAAAAGTGCCAAACATAGCCACACGATGCACAACTGACACATTAAACTTTCAAACTCATCATAACAACAAAAGTGTAATTGTAATATTAACTGTTGTAACTGTTGTACTAGGTCAAAAGTCACAGGTTCTCTTAACAATTGTTTGCTACATTGCTCCTTACTTAATCTCTTTAAAACTTTAAATCTTTCCTCAACAAAAAACCTTCAACAGGATCATGTTCCCACCATAGCTGACTATAAAATGGAATTTCTGCTAATTACCCTGCAATAGTTGTATGTGACAAACCTTTTTAAATCAAGTGTAGCACAAAACCTAAAATAAACTGTTCCTTTTTTGACGTATTCCCATCCCGAAATTGTATGTTACCATAACTTAAGAATTACCTCCATGCTTGTTGATACCTTCTTGTGGATGAAGCTAATGAATTTTCTACGAGCTCGACTGTCACAAGCCCCCAGGCCCTAACATTCTGCAGAATCTGTGTTTGCTGCTGTCTGCACCTGGAGCCCAGTTGTAAAACATCTGCCAATGAAATCGAATTATTTCTTGCTCAAGGGACGTGCCTAGCCATAAAAACAATATTAATTTGCCAAATTTCAACACAAAAGCTCTTAATAAATGCAATACTCTCATATCTCTTGCTTTTTGCCTGTTTACCATTGCTACAACTGCCATATTATCCACATTAAAAAGAACTGACCTATTTCTGAATTCTTTACCCCAAATGTACAATGCCACAATCAACGGAAATAACTCAAAAAAGGCTATGCTGCTCCCTTGCTTCAGCCAGTGTTCAGGCCAACTCTCCATGCACCAACAACCTTCCCAGAATACATCGAAACCTTTGGAACCACTCGCGGCTGAAAAAACTTAAAATCTTTCGAATCATGTTTTCTTCCTCAAAATACAAAGAAACACCATTAAAGTAATCAAGAAACTTTAACCAAATATGCAGGTCAGCACTGATAGCCATGTGTGAGAAAGTTCCTCTTTTGCAAGGTTAGCCTCACTTTTTGTCTGGTTTTGATGTGGTTTCAAATGTAGTGCACAGGGTCCCTGCCAACCAGGGCCCCTGTGACAGTGCCCCTTATCTAAAACAAACCCCACATTGGTGCTTCTGCCCACTGTAAGTCCTTAGTACAAAGTACCCTGGGTACCTAGGCTTGGGGGCTGAAGAGGGTCCCTTGGGACCCCCTTTACTGAGAGAATGCCACTACCCTAGCAGCCGGCATGCCCCTGTGAGGGAGAAAACAACAAAGCTGACATAGCACCCTCTAGCAGGCATCACATCCCTAAGGCAGGGTGCACTATGCTACAGGTGAGAGCATATGTGCATGAGCAAATAGGCCCCTACAATATTGGGCACCATTTCCTAATATTGTAAATGCCAGTGCAGCCATAGAGAGTTCATGGGCTAGGAACTCAACCACTCGAGTTCCACAGAACCATGCTGGCTTCACTGAATACAGGAGTGTTTGGTACCAAGCTACACCTTTCAATAAATCCTCACTGATATCAGTTTGGGATGTATTGTACCATGTACCCGTGAAACTGTATCAACCCTGATGTGGGCGCTTACCAGTTGTAGGCAGCCAGCCACCACTAGACAGGTTTCTGGACCCTTGGGTAGAGAGGAGCTGCTCTATGGGACCAGAAACAATGCACATCCTCAGCAGAGGTGCCCTGCCTCCTTCCCCAGGTTGGGCCTGTACTCAAAGGAGGAAGCTTCAAAGGTCTGCAGCCTTTGTAATGCAACCCCAGCATCTGCTGCTAGCTGCAGATGGCAGACCATGGTTCACACCTCTACTATGGTAGGGATAACTGGAGGAAAAATTATAAAAGGTAGGCGGTGTGCCCACCTCTGCCAACCCCACCCCTGAAGTGGGGGAAGCAAGGTGAAGCTCAGCTTTCAGTCCCTGCCATCTTGAAGATGGAGGACCCCTCCAATCAGGTAGGGATATGCCCCCTCCCATAGGAGGATGGCATAATAGAGGGTATAGTCACCCCAGGTGAGGTACCGATTAGCCCTACCTAAAATGCCTCCTAAATGTAATATTTAGGTGTGTCCCCCAGACCTGGCTCTCAGATTTGATGGACCGAAGAAGAAGATGGAAGACGGCCACTTCCGGACCAGGAACTGAATCAATGCAGGCAATCCCCAACAAGAACCCTGCCACCTGCAGCCGGTTTAACCACTAGACCTGCTGTTCTTCCAGAAACTCTGCAATGCCTCCCAGAAACCCTGGAGAACTTTTAACCTTCACCAAAGTGCCAAGAACCTCCCTTCGGACTAGAGGCTCTAGTTCTCGGTGCCCACTGTAACCAGATCCATTGTGGTGAGAACTGACCCTCCGTTTGACACGACTCACTGTACCAAAGAACTCCACGGCCACAGTGGTAGAGGACCGGCACGTGTGCTGAGATGACTCTTTCCGGTCAGAAGACCACCACGCAGCAGGATTGGCTCCACTACCTGGAGGGATTCACTCAGCCCCACGACCTGAGCTGTGCCTACCCCTGTGCCTGAGAGCTTGTGCCCCTCTGCAAGTGGCCATGTCAGCCTCCTACTGCCCTCCGTGCCCGACCATGACCTCTCCTTGACGGTCTGACAATGGTGGCACTTCTCCATCTAATCAACACTAGCCAGCCCCCAGCAACCGCAATGGTAACCATATTGGCGGTCTGCTGAAAACAACCTACTTCATTGCTCTCTACAGACTGCTAGGATAAATCTCATTGCCGTTATCGACCGCCTCAGGGCAGATACTGAATCCTGCACCTCTTGGGTGCCCCCAGACCCCACGACCAACAATGCCTGCAGTGTTGGCCAGAGACTGTCTAAGACAGGACGAATTCTAAGTTGTGTACGTACCAGTTACACCGCAGAATTGTTTTCCTCCACAGGATAAAATTGAAGTGCTTTGAAATTTGTACTATCATACTTCTGAAACCTGAAATGTATTTCTAATAAAAAATCGGCTTTCTTTATTATGAAGACCTCGGTTTTAAACTAAAGTACAAAGAAAAAGTATAATTTAAAAAAAATTGGTTGGGATCTCTTTCTTGAGTCGTGTGTCCATTATTGTGAGCAATAAATGTCTTATACCCCTTTGTGTGAGGCCTAAGGCTGCTCACCCACACTACCACTAATAGAGCACTTTGGGTGTTACATTGAGCCCTGTACACTTTTGGGGAACCTCTGGACTCTGTGCACAGTATTACCACCTAGTGATAATATCACATACAGAGCGAGCTTCCTACACCATGGATATTCTTGTTCTGTGGTGAGGTAGATAAGCACCAGACATGAACATACCTAGGCATTTGCAGAAAGTCCTTCTGCTCTGACTACTGTACATGCAAAATACATGCAACATTTAGATTTCTGTACCTTCTTGAGTTCCTGTTTTCTTTCTTTTATTTCTGACAGCACAAAATTCCTTATCTCTTTAGCTTTTGCAACGGGGAGACTAGCTAAATTTCTATTGTGTCTGTTCCAATACCCATAAATGTCAGCTTTGTGTTTGGACCCTCCATTTTGGGGGCCAATGGCGCTCCAACTTCTTTTGTCATGTCTTAAAATGTTTGCAGAGCCTTCCAGCACAGATCTGTATTCCTTTCACTAATAACATAAAGTCATCTAAATAATGACAAACCATTTTCTGTGCATTAGAGTGGTTTTCTTAATGATTTTTTGCTGCATGTTTGACCCTATTATTATTTTCTAAACCTTCCGAACCAGATGATTACGACAAAAATGCATTTCCCAAAACACCTGTGAAATCTCATGTAACAGCAATGTCCTCTGCTAACTCACTATTAAAAGTGTTCCCCACACGTGAAACCTGTACAGTCACTTTGGAGTGGATGGCAGATTCCCTCTCCCTTACTGATAATCCCTCCTCCACCCCACCCCTCAATGGGATTCCAAATGGGGATGCAAACCACCTACTTTTCTCCTCTTGCACCTTCAAAATGCATGCCAAGAAATTGGGTAAAAGTCTAAAAGCTGATTGTATACCACTTTTAGCAAGTTCTGCTGCTTTTCCGGCCATTCTTACCAGTTTCAGAGCATCATCAACTGATGCATGAGATTCACTGGAATCTGTTTGAGAAACAAAACAATTTACAGACTGATCCTCTGGCCATGATAAATAGTGGTTCCTTCTATATTCGCCTGGCTTTTTCTTTGGTATTACCCCTAAAGGGAAAACTATTATATTTTCAAATGGACACTGAAAAAGGATCTGCGACCTTGCCCACTTTTAACTCCAAACTTACCTTTTGTTGTACTATATGTGGCAGAACTTTTGCCGATTTGCAAATATCTGTCCATCTCTTCTGCCTAAGCCCTGGATAACCAATTTTTAAATCATCTTTGAAACCCCAAAATATTTTGGATGCTGCCTCACTATCTGCATACTACCTTAACCAATTTGATAACACTTCAATTCTAATTGGGGTATGAGCTCTTTAGTGTATGTTGAAAATGCTGACCTCTGCCCCACTGCATTCTCCCTTGTTCTCCAGATTTCGATCCTGCAAAACATCGGGTAAGGGGATGTTTTCCACCACATTGGAGTATTCATTCTTGTATTTGCAAAATTACCTGCTACAAAGTCCTTTGTTACAATTCCAACATGACCCTATATAATATGTTTGTACCTTCCCATACTACCCCACCCCAGCCTGGGGGGGACAATACTGAAAGATTCTATAAGTCACAGGTAAGCCACTTGCTGTATGAGTCGTGGCTGGATGCTGCATGCATAACATTCATTGGAGCCATAAACCAGAGTCAACCTCACTCAATGGCTTTTCGTTGTTTAGACTGACCCTGGCCCTGTACTCTTTGTCATAGCTTAAGTAAGCATAACCTTCAATATGCATTTGTGCTTTATGGATAATGTCTATGTATTTAAAAATTGCTACTGCTCTATCCTGATGTCTCTCACAATATATACTGCCACAAATTAAAAATGCAGATGTCCAATTTTCTATGCTTTTCGGGACTATAGGATGTTTTGCTAACTCCCACTCTTCTTCCTTTGAACCTTCTTTTGCTTGAATATCCCTATGCAATATATTTAATACATCTATGAATTCAAGTTTCCGTATTCTATTTTTTGTTTTCTCTGATAAATGAGAACCCAAAGGCATCGCCATTTCCATATATGGTACCTTCTTATGCATATTCTTACCCTCCTCTTCACCCTCTTCCTTTTCATCCTGCTTATCTTTATTGTTATCTTTTTCAATTTTAATCAACTTATCACACATTACCTTTTAGGGTCCTTCTTCTTTTCTTGATGGTCATTAGACACCTTTACATCCCCTTATGTATCTGTACCACAATCCTTTGCCAGCTAACCATCACCCACACTAGTTGATCTTGTTTTATTTGCACTAAAATCGTCAGTGTTCTCCCACTATGACCACCAAAATGCCTTCTGGTAATTGTGATGACTGTGTTTGGAATTCCTCAACTTTGGATGTGTGTTGATTCTGTTTCTTTCCATCTTGCTCAATTGTTTGGCCCGCTCCTGACTTCTGCAATGTACTAAAACACTTGCTTGCCCCGTTATTCCCCTCTGTGCCACCTTTCTTAATGATTTTTTACTGGATGTTTTGACCCTACTACTATTTTCAAAACCTTCAATATCAGATGATTCGGCCAAAAATACATTTTCCATAACACCTGGGAACTCTGTTTAAGCAGCAATGTCATTTGCCAACTTGCTGTCGAAAACGTTCTCCACAAATGAAACCTCAGCAGCAGCTTTGGAGGCGCTGGCAGATTCCCTCTCCCTTACTGATAATGCTTCCTCCACCACACCCAACCCCATGATGAGATTCCAAATGGGGCCACGAACTGCCTACTTTTCTCCTATGGCTCGCTGCTGCCACAAGAGCAATGATCGGGCATTTCCTCACTCTCACTGCTGCTACCTGAAACACCAGCCTCTACCTGCCCATGAGACAGTGGGCCCGCCTCCCGATGGACACGTGTTGGATTCCATCAACGCACTTTCCACCCCATGACCACTTCCTGTGTTTGAGCTCCTCCCTTACGTCTCACCCTTCCCCCGGTGGCCCGCTCCATCTCGAGGATGGAACAGCATGACTTTGCTGCTATATAGATTTCACTTTCCTCAACTGGTACCTGCATATGCTGTTCCGAAGAGACAACTGGTAAATGTTTAACTTTTGCAACAGACTCTGACTTGACTTTAATTTTATTCCCTTCCACAAACACACTGCTACTGCTGCTGCTACTTCTCCAGCCGCCATCCTTTTAGGACGTTCCAAACCCACCTACGCCTCGTGGTAAACCTGGCTTCAGTAGGTCCTCCCTGCCTACTTCACATAATAACCTCATTGCTTTATAAATATCTTTGTTAACTTCCACCATTTAAGTACAATGAAGTGGTTTATATACATAAATGGCCACATGCATCATTGTTACATTTTGCGATTTCTTAATTGCGAAAATTAAGGAATCGCAATGAAGAGATTGCAAAATACTATGCATTAAGAAATCGCAATATTTTTTATGATTCCTTAATTTTCCTTAATTGCGATTCACAATTTGCGAATCGCAATTAAGAAATCCCTTCCCATTGATTCCTATGGGCCTAGAGGCCCATAGGAATGAATGGGAAGCCATTCTCATTTTGCGATTCGCAATTAAGGAATCGCAAAATGAGAATGCTATTTCAAGGGTGCAGGGGGGGTCCCAAGGACCCCCCCCTGCACCCCTGAAATTTAACTTTAAGAACATTTTTCACACACACATGCCCTTGTGCACTTTTGTGCATTTTTGAAAGTTTTAGCAAATTGCCATGAAGTTCAACTTCATGGTAATATACCTCTTCCTATTTGCATGCATGCATTGCATTTAAGAAATCACAAATTGCAATTTCTTAAATGCAATCGCAATTTAAGAAATCGCAACATAATTGCAATTCCTTAAATTGCGAAAAAAAAAAACATGATGCATCCCAAAAAAGGAAATTGCATTCGCAAACGGCCAAATTTTGTGATTCGCACCGTTTGCGAAAGCAATTTACCTTGATGCATGTGGGCAAAATTCCCTAAACCTTACTTGACTAAAAATATTCCTGTCATATAAATTCCCTAACTGCCCTTGGCACTGTCTCAACGAATGCCTTCCAGCTGAAAAAAACACCTTTATAACCTCACCTTTATAACCTACCGCTAAGCCCCAGAATGGCTAATTCCTAACTCCCACTGGGTCCCCGTATTGCTCCTGTAAATCAATCATTGAGCATTTCTTTCTTTTAAAATAATACTTATAGATCCACAAAATGACAAAAATTTACCTTGTCTAAATTGGATGCCTCTGCTTTGATGTTATCTATGCACACATTTTCAAATGCAGAGGAATCACTGCATAACTTCCACATTGGAAATGGAGGCAATAATGTCAGGCATGATTAGTGGTAGCAACAACAGGACCACTTCTCACCTGACAGCGATGTTCCAGGCGACCACCAACATGCCCCAAATGCGGTCTGCCACTCCCTCATGGGTTACAGGGGTCTCTCAAAGCCTTGCAGAGAAAGACACCCCTGAAATTCAAGTTGGAGATGAAAGCTCAGCAATCACCTCTGCATCCCCCTCTCCCCCTGTCGGTGACAGGAAACAAAACAGGATATACTAAGGTAAAGCTTGGATAATTATAGCCATTAGCTGAAGGGTGGGTGAGGTCAGTCAGCATTTCCTGTTTTGTTTCCTGTCTTTGATTGAACATTATTAATTACTAATGGCTGGGTCAAGGAAGAGGGATGTAGAGGTAATGAAATATGGGAGACGTGAAAGTAAGTGCTAAGCTCATTCAGTGCAGCTGTGGCACAACTCCCTTCCAAATGCATGAAGTTCAGAGAGCTGACAGATTCCATGGGGGTGAGTAAAGGATAACAGTGTAAGTGCTTTTGTCTCTGTCTGCAAGAGGGACTTAAGGTGAAGGCCTTTACTCGCCTTTCATGACTTTCTAGATGGAGTGATGCAGAGGATAAGCAGAGAGTGACTAGAAACATTTGTCAAGTGCGAGAGCCAGGAGAGAAGCAGCACAATCCTTAGACCTCAGGTGTCGATGTACACTACAGCCTACTGTCCCCAGCACCGCTTTGGTACAGTTGTGATTTCAAACCTCAAAGGCGGCACAAAATAATGTTTTCCAGCAGAATGGAAGCATCACTTTCATCCCCACTGTTAGCAGCTGTTCTGATACCATTGCAAAGTGGTGAAGACAATTTAGATTTTTCACAGCCTGCTGGGCAGAAAATCTGGATTTTATTAAGGACACGGAGGCTAATATTATGCAAATTCTCCTTTATTGCCACAGCTCAGCAGCAACAATGAAGAGAACATAGAATATATAACTCATGGACACACAGCCATCTTCCTTCTTTGTCCAATGCTGCGAAACAAAAGGATAAGGTCAAGAAATATTCCAACTTGAAGAGAGACGCCAAACGAAACATCTTCATCTTCGTAAAACAGGAGACGAAAAACCTTATTCTGAAAGAAGAAGTAATATATATGTTAAAAAATATATATCCCATGGGAGGGATAAATAGTGGAGGGATAATATTAGCCTCCGTGTCCTTAATAAAATCCAGATTTTCTGCCCTGCAGGCTGTGAAAAATCTAAATTTTATGGCATGACACGGAGGCCAACATTATGCAAGTTCAAAGTGAATTGAGAACATTATCAATCACATTATTAATAGGTCTAAAATAACATTTTTTAAACATAGTTTCATTAGACCAATCTGCGGCTCTAAAAATATCTTGGAGCCCTCCACCAAGCATAAAAGCTTTAGAAGCTGAAGCACCTTTAAGAGAATGTGCACCACATATTGAAATGTCAACACCACATTCACTCATCACTTCTTTCACCCATCTTGCGAGACTAGGAGAAGAAACTGGTTTATAAGGAGATCTATGGGAGATCAGGAGTTGTGTCTCAGAACCTCTTAAGTTGACAGTCCTTCTTTCATATTCTTTAATACACTTAACAACACACAATCTTTCATTCTCAGGAAAGAAAGGATAGAAGATAGAGGAAGACATAGTTTTAGTCCTTTTTTTAAGATAAAAGCAAGCCCCTTCAGGTTGAAAGGCCCTGCTCAAAATGTCTAATTCCTTAACATCTGAAGTTCGCCTAAAAGAGACTAAACAAAGCAAAACAGTAATTTTATAAGAAATACGTTTGAGGGAGAGGACAACGTTCTCTCCCCATGAAGAGATAAGACATAAAATGTTTCTCACGTCCCACAAGGCTGAGTATTTAGGAATTGGAGGGTTGAGAACACGCATGCTTCTCATAATTTTTTTGGTCAAAAGACTTTGACCAACAGAAACACCATCGACTAAGGAGTGACCCGCAGCTATCGCTGACCTATAAACATTGACAGTTCTATAACTGAGGCCAGAAGTGAAAAGCTCGGAAAGAAAATTAACCACTTGAACTAGATCAACTGAAACGGGATCATGATGTCATTGAAGACACCAGCGAACCCATTTGTTTCATGCCAATCGATATACTTTCCTTGTCCCAGGAGCCCAGAATTCAGATATGAGTCGGAAAGCATTGTGCGAAAGGCCAGGGATTTGCCATTGCCGCCTGAAATCTTCCAGGAGGGGATGAGATTCGCCCTGAGGGCCCAGGAGAAGACGATTGAAAGACGGGATCAGTATTGGAAAGTCTATTGCCATCTCCAAGATGAGTGGGAACCATGCTTGAGACCTCCAGAGGGGGGCTATCACTATCATACTCTGAAGGTATCTGCGAGCATGTAAGAGGAGGCGCGGGAGCATTACAAATGGTGGGAAGGCATATGGCTTTAAGTCTTGCCAATTCTGGAGGAAGGCATCTACTCCGGATGCTTGAGGGTCCGGCCTCCAGCTGAAATATTTTGTTAACTGGGTGTTCAGTCTGTCTGCAAAGAGGTCTGTCCCAAAGGGGCCCCATTTTTCTTGAATGGTCAGAAATATCTTTCTGTTCAGTTTCCAATTGCTGGAATCCCTAAAACCAATCTGCCACACCATTGTTCAAACCAGGGATATGTTCCGCTGTGACTGATAGTCAATTGATCAGGCAATAGTCCCAGAAAAACTTCGGTATTTCTGTCAGGCCCTTCGAATGTGGTCCTCCTAGTTTGTTCACGTATCTTACCGCAGAGACATTGCCCATGCGAAGCATTATAGAACATTTCATAGTTTCTTGAGTAAAGCTTCGAATTGCAAAGGAACCAGCTAAGAGTTCCAGACAATTGATATGTAAGTTCTTCTCCTCGCGTGTCCATCGCCCCCCTGTCGACAGATTGGCACAAGCTGCCCCCCAACCTTCTAGACTTGCATCCAACTCTATTATCATGTCTGGGGATTCGAGGAAGATCGCTCTGCCATTCCATGCTTCCGCATTCTTCAGCCACCAAGAGAGTTCTTCCCTGGACTCCATGTCCAGACTGGTCATTTGAGTGTAGGATTGTGACATCTTCAGAGCCTTTGCTTTGAGTCTCTGAAGAGCCCTGTAATGAAGAGGGCCGGGGAAGATCGCTTGGATGGTCGAAGAAAGGAGACCCAGGATTCTCGCTAAAAGTCTTAAGGGGAAAGAATCTAGAGAGAGAATCTTTTTTAACTCTTTCCTGAGTTTCTTTATCTTTTCTTTCAGTAATTTCAACTCTCCTGATAGTGTGTTTACCATGAAACCTAGGAATCGAGTCTCTTGTGAAGGGACAATGCAGGACTTCTTTATATTTATGACAAATCCCAGATATTCCAGGAGCTGGATGGTAAGATCTGTGTGACGAGAAATGGTCGACTTGGTCTGAGCTATGATGAGGATGTCGTCGAGGTAGATTATGAGTCTCACACCCCGTTCCCTTAACCAAGCTACCACTGGGCGCAAAGGGAGGCTGGAAAACTCCCAAAGTTTCCCTTCCCAAGTGAATTGTAGGAACTTTCTGTGAGGGGGGCAAATAGGGATGGTCAGGTAAGCGTCTTTTAGATCCAGGCGTGTGAGCCAATCGCCTTTCCTTAGAACGTCTCGGAGTAGGTGTATTCCCTCCATTTTGAAATGGCGGTTAGACACCCAACCATTTAAGCTTTTTTAATTCATCACAGGTCTTTGGGTCTTGTCTTTCTTTTCTACTAAGAAAATATTGCTTATAAACCCTCTCTGAGAGCCTTGTCTTATGGCCCCTTTGGCAAGGAGATCCGAACCTCTTGAGAAACGAGTTTCCTTTGATCTTGAGAGAATACTAGCTCTCGGGGAGGTTTTGGCTGAAAGGGAGTGCCTAGGAAGTCTATTTTGTAACCTCTTATGGTTTGTAATACCCAGGGATCCTGTGTGATCATATTCCAATTGCCAGAGAAAAGGGCTAGTCTGCCACCCACCTTTATAGGGGTATCTAAATGGTCTCCCACTGCACTTACCTGTGGAAAGGGTCTTATTTCTTCTATCTCCACGTGAGAATCTTCCTCTGCCACGTTGTCTCTGAGGGTAAAAGGTCTGGTTTCCATAGAATGAAGATTGTTGGTGTCTGTTTCCGCGTCCAAAATAGGGTCTTGAAGACGATTGTCCTAGGCCGGGGAATCGACCCCGCATTCTCCCAGCCCGTCCAAAAATTCTATCTTGGAATACCTTTTTAATTTCACGTTGGGATTTCTGGATCGAGCTAAAAACACCAACATACTTGGCCATATCACGTATGAACTCCTCTCCAAAGAGGAGTCCTTGAGAGTTTGGTCCTGTTTCTTTATTGGCTAATTCTATAAGTTTAGGGTCTATTTTAAGTAGTATCCCCTTCCTACGTTCATTGGACAGGGAGGAATTAGCATTGCCAAGAAGGCAGATAGATCTTTTAACCCATTCACGTAGTTCTTTGGGGTCAACGGGGATTCCTCCTACATAGGCATTCTCTGCCAAATCAAATATTTTGGTCAGGGGACCAACAATATCAAGGAGACGGTCTTGACATGACCTAAGTCCTTTGTCTATGCCCCTCCTTGGATCCTTTGCACCTTTAGCTATAAATGCGACCACCTTAGGGTCCAATTCGGGGGTGAAGGTGATCTTATCCGGAAGGGAGGGGCGAGGGCATTCGGATCTCAGCCTTGATCTCACTTCCTTGGGGATTTCTCTTCTTAACCAAAATCCCACATAGTCTGCGACGTGTTGAGACGGTAGCCACTCTGGAGAAAGGGGATGCTTAATTAGTAATGGATCGAACATATAGTCACCAAAGGGGTCGGTGATGCACATTTTAGAGCCCGAAGCTCTGGCCGTCCCCTCTGAATTTTCTAATGAATCAATCTCTCCTGGCTCAACATCCGAATCAAATGGGGAAGAGCAAGAGAGGTCAATCTCTGCATCGTTCCCTTCGTCACTATCAATATGAATAGGTGAGTCTGGACTCAATTCTTGTCCTTCTGTGGTGCCCGAGGCGTCGTTCTGGTCCCCCCCCTGATGGCGAGATAGAGCCGATTTAGATGACACCTTGTGTTTTTTTGCGGAGAGATTAGCTTGATCCCCGGCAGCTTTTTTCATTGGGGCCTTAACTGCCCCTTCCTTAAGGCTTAAGGGGTGAGTGGTAGCCTTACTAGTAGAGGGCCATGCTCTTGTAAGCATCTCAAAGTTTTTGTTGATGGTGTCATTACATTTTTTATTTATGTTTTCATTACAAGAGACCATGGCTTTCTCCATGGCTTTAGAAACCATTAGTTCAAGTTTGCCTTCAAGTGAGGGGTCAGGGCTAGAAGACATGTTAAGGCAGGAGTACTGTTGATCAATCTCCCTTGAAATATATCTTGTAATAATAATTCAATTCAGGGTAGTAAGACTCAGTTTATGTGCTAATCCTACCTCAGATCGATTCAAGGTTAAAGAGGTTTTCCCTTTTTTTTTTTTATCTAATCTGTGTTGAGGGATTGATGTTGTCCAGATTATGTTATTATTTTGATCTTTTAAAATGCAGCGTCAAAGATCTTCAAGATGGGGTAACACGAATGAAAGTCCTACTAGCGATCGACGAGGGAACTGTAACTGACATTAGTCAGTAAACAGCGCACGCGTGCGCGCGGTTGCTAAGGACCTTTCCTTTCAGGCTGTCCCCTCCGCAGCGCGATCGGAAGACGCTGCGGAGGGGAGAGAAATGAATTCCAGGTCAGAGGGTGACAGGGGAGAAAGACGGGCTGTGAACCGGGACGGTAATGAAAAACCTGGCGGTAATGTGAACGGCATACAGAAAGGTTAAAGCGTGCTCGCGTTTTAAAAGACGGGATCAGCGGAAGGGGGTATGAAACGTGCAGGAAACATAATTAGGAGGCAGGAGCACGTAATGTGTCCTCGGGTTGAAATTAAATATAACCTGTAGATACAGACTACAATATATACGTAAAAGAGCATGATAAGAGTGACAATAGCAGTGACATAGGATCACATTGACAAAATGACAATGAAAAGGCGCATGATAGGGTCAAGTGGACCCAAACATGTCGCATAAGTGCTCAAAAACAGACATGCACAGATATCAATAAGCACGAGTAAAAGGAGGTACTTATCTGTATGAGCAGCAGCAACAAAGAAGGAAGATGGCTGTGTGTCCATGAGTTATATACATTTCTAGAATGTTCACAAGTTCTATGTTCTCTTCATTGTTACTGCTGAGCTGTGGCAATAAAGGAGAATTTGCATAATGTTGGCCTCCGTGTCATGCCATAAAATTTAAACAAATAGTTCCAATGTACACCATTCATAGGGAACAGGTGCCAAATGAACCATGTATTAAAATAAAAGGATAATTATTTGGCCAAAGGAGGCATACAGGTGAATGCCAGTGCAATTGCAATATCCTATATGTTATGACTGACAGCAAAAATGGATTAGTATTGCCTAAACCGATAGGTCTGGTCTTTGCAGGATACCACAATGGTTATTTATTTTCTATTTTTTTCTACCATATAAATATATAGAAAAAGAAAACTTATAGCCACCTAAACATGACTGGTATATACATACAATAAACATGTTAAAAATTAAAAACATTCACTGATGTGGCCATGTTCCTAGTGTTAATTTTTATTGGATTCATCTGTTTATTAATATTGTTATTTGTGCGGTAAGCAAGAATAAATCACCTAACTATCGACTCATGTTGTAGGCTGATAGAAAGTTCAAATACCAATTTAACACTGTACACCAGCCTTTACACATCAGATGGAAAATAAATCATCATTTAACAGGGTACCTTAAGAGCATGGCAAAATAAATAGCCAGTATTTAAAGTTAACTAAAAAAAGAAATAAAATAAAACACACTTTAAACCAAATGCTCAATGACGGGAAATAAACTATTAAACACAATTTTTAACAACTGCACAGGATTTGTGCAGTCACTCACAGTGAAGCAAGCCAATGGGCAAAGAAGGCTGACTATTGTCGCTTGCTGTAGGCTGTGGTGGGTGGAAGCAACATGTGAATGACAATGTAAGAGACTAATGCATGAAACCTGCTGACCAAACACCACTCTATATGTGGATTATGTATAACATGTTATGGAAAACAATAATCTTGTGAGACAGCTAACTGTCCCAAAGGCCTAACATAATCAATGTAGGATAATAACACATGCTTTTAAAAGTAATTGTACTAATGCACATTCACACATATATTTTTTGAATGAGTCCATGTTAATATCTGAGAACATCAAAACCAAAATGACAAAAATACTGTTTGCTGCCTCACAGATTGCAAGTTACAATTATTTTTCACCAAGAAACATTTCTGCTAATGTACACATTTCTTCTACGTGGTTTTAAATTATTGCACAAATGTAACCCCTTGCATCCGGGATTTGGTGAAACACCTTTTTTGAGCAAATACACAGGAAAATGTGTCATGGCATAAGTCATACATGCAGATTCGCAAATTATAATATGTAATTTACTTCAATTTTTGGGATTCTGATGAGAGTGTACAGCAGAAAATATCTCAGTCAGTCAATCAACCGATCTTTATTCGCCAATAGTAAAGGAAACAACAAATAAAACATACTTTCCAAACATCACTAAAAAGAAGAGCCCATAGAATTCTTCATACAATATTAACAGTAAGAACTTGAAGGAAAGCTCAATAGTCAATATGAGCATGAAGAGGGCTGAAAAGACCTAAAGCCCAATTTGCTTTGTTTATAAAATAATGTCTAAGGGATAAGACACGCACCACTAGAGTTAGTCCAAAAATGTGAGAGGTTGTCACGTGCTGCTGGGGCTTCGCTTTCTGTACCAAGAAGCGTTGAATGAAATCCCAGATGCACTTCCTATTAGGAGTTGTCCCCCTGCACACAGCGTGTGGTGTACCAAGCAGTGGTATAATAAAGTTTATCACAAACGTTAGTGTTTTAACACTAAGTTTAATTCATCAGTCTCTTTTTTGACTTGTTGTTAAACTTCAAAATTTCTCATTTTAGACATGGAAGCTGATTCCATCGCTCCAAACATTATGTTCATGCATTTTAAATCAGTCCCAATGCATTTCTGGCAAGATTTCTGCCCTTCATAGGGGGATTGTTCTGAAACACAAAAGATAAATGGTCTGATTGACAGTAAAACATCCCTATGAGTCCTAGAGCTAAATAATCAACGTGAGTTTTAGCCGTGTGAATGTGTTGTGCAAAAACATGCAAAGCAGCGTGTGTAATGAACAGTCTTCAAGTTGCTGTGACAGAGTAATAACCAGTGCGCTACAGTGCAAATGTATAACCTGGCTAAGTGAATAAATCAAAACAAATAAGTGCGCAAAAGAGTGCACAAATCCGTGTGGTCGTGATAACTGCGGAGCATATGCGGCCTCCGTAAGCGTGTCTTGATAAAATTGATAAGATCCACGTGAAGCGCGTGTTAACTATGGAGCATGCTGTGCCCAATATGAGACGGTAAAAACTATAAAAAGGTACATTCGGATGTGCCAATAATCAAAGGTCGTATTGCCTGAAAGAGAAGGTGATACACGTATAAATAACAAAGCACTCAAAAGAGGTGCTCGTAGATAACCCAGTCTCCGTGAAGGGAGTACTTACTTCGAGCGGTGTTGTAAACCCGGTTAACCCAGTCTCATGCTGATGCTTCTGGTGCACTTACGCGAGCGTGTGTGTGTGTTAGAACTAATAAAGCTGGAAGTTAGCGTTCAACTCCAGTGCGCCAGACATAAACGAAGGACTAAGTCTGTGAGAAAACGGGCCCCATTTTGTAGTGGAGTTCAACTTAAAAGGTCAGATAAGCAACAAAGGGAAACACAAAGTATAAACATATAATGATTATTAGTATCAAAGTAACAGTTGTAAAACACATTGTACGTTTACAGGTAGCATAGAAATTCCATTCTATCATTCAATCCTGTCGGTTGCATTGTGCACAAATATCGTATCCAGAAGTTTTCTATCTGCAGCAATCTGTTTTTGTTATTCATGCCTTCAATCAAGGACACATTTTCAAGTACAGTAAATTGTAGTTGGGAAACATTATGCCTTTGTTCTAAAAAATGGGCAGCTGCCTTTGTTCTAAAAAATGGGCAGCTACAGTGGATTTAATATTCTGGGTCCTTATGTTGCTTTTATGTTCAAGTATCCTAGTCCTGATTTTCCGTTCTGTGTGGCCTACATAACAGAGGCCACAAGGACATTTGAGCAGGTAAACTAATGTCCCCATATCTTCCTTATATTAAAACAATGAGAGTAAAAACAACAGGCTTAGATCATCCAGCTAAAAAACAGATCTCTTCCTAATAGCCAGAGAGCACCTTAAAAGGTTAATGACAGCGTGAATGGTTGGTGATGAGCCACGTTTTTGCAGCAATATAAGAGCAAATGTATGTTGTCTCAGATTAAATTCCTGAAAAACTCAGAGTACAAAACGATTCTGTGGGTATCCATAGAGTGGACAAAAAAGCGTAAAATGCACTGTACTTTGTTTAGAGGCATTATTGCAAGGACACTCCAGCAGTGACGGGCAACCAAGATCCCTGCTTTGGGAATGTTTCACCAAGAAATGAAAGTTATTTACGCAGAATATGGTCAAATAGAATGTAAACTCCTTATCAATAGTATTATACAAGTATAGCTCAGGACCTGAAGCTGATTTTTAAAAGACAGTAGCTTACACTAGCCTGTAAAGCCTGGAAATCCCTAAGACATGTTTAAGCTTGCCAATGTCACATTTGGGGCCAGGTATGACCCTCTTTAGTGGTTGCAAATAGGAAATCAGGCCGTTTGCGACCACTAAATAGGTCTGGGGCATTTACAAACCCTATTTTGTGAGTCGGTAACCCATTACCGACTCGCAAAAGAGGGTTTGCAATTCACTATTAGGAAGGGGCATGCCAAAGGCGTCCCTACCTAATAGCAACTCGCAGTGCCATGTGCAGAAATGGGGTCGCAAAACATTCACATTTTACCTCCAATGGAAAGTTGGCGATAGACCAGTTGCAAATGGGAAGGGCCCCCTTCCGCTTTGTGAATGTGGGTACAAATATTTTTTAACAGCAGACAGTGGTCCTACCGACCACTGCCTGCTATTAAAAAATTAAGCCAAAACATTTAATTTTTCTTTTTGAAATGCATACATTAAGGAAAACGTACTGAAAAGTTTTTTTTTTAAAATGCTTTATTGAAAAAGCAGTCACAGACATGGTGGTCTGCTGACCCCGGCAGGCCACTATCCCTGTGAGTGCCATTCCCATTGGGCCGTAAATTGCAACCTGCCTCATGAACAATAATGGGGTAGGTCCATTGCAACCCATTTGAGAATCGCAAACAGTGTCTCAGACACTCTTGTACATTCCATTTTGCGATTCGTAAATTGCAAGTTGCAACACGTCGCAATATGCGACTCGCAAAATGGAATGGTCTTACATCTGGCCCTTGATCTTATGCTCTCAGGATTTGAAAATGAATCTGAGATTCATAGTGTATTAAAATTGGATTTTATCTAATCAAACCAGGGCATATCTGAGACAGTATCCAACAGAAGACAATATAATAGGATCTCCCTGGTAAAAAGTGCTTCTGGGGTATTCCACACTCTTAGCCACAGTAATAATGGACTTATTCTGATAACATCTGGCTAAAAATCTAGCTCTGCTTCAGAGAGATTCATAAAGGATGGAGAGGAATTTTGGGACACTCGGTGGTCAACATAAGATATTATTTTCCACCCTTTGTAGCAACTCCACTCCTTTGTATCCCCATACACCTGCTCCTTAACTCCCTATTGCTATGCACTTACTTTTGTATATATTCACAGTTTTTTTAAAGCAATTTTCTAATAAAGTTAGAAACAGACTCAATGTATCTCTGAAGCTGTAAAACCCTGGATTTTAATAAAATCTCCCAGTTTATGTGGAAATCCAGGGTAATAATACGCAAATATACAAACGTTTGACTCTAGGCTCTGTCTACCCCTCCCAATTCAAATGTCCTTGTTTTTGTATTGTTTGGTCCCAATTTCATAGTAAAATATTTCATGAAATTAGTTTTAAGATCCAAGTTTTCCATAAACCAATTAGCAGCATTAAAATTAATTTGGAGGCTATTTGCGGTTCTTGATATAAGAACACCATAATCTGCATAAAGCAGGACTGGTTTCCCAGTCACGGCATATCTTTCCCAACATTGGAAAAGTGTTTATCCAAGCCATTTACACCCAACAAAAAGAGCAACAGAGCCTACACACACCTCCAACAGACTCTTAATTTTGATCTTATTTTAAGGGAGAGTTCACCATCTACTCCAAATTGAATTCTAACAGCAGTTGCTGCAAGCGGGGGTGGCCAGGCAATGAAGTCCAAAACACTTGCTGAAGTATCATTTTCTTTAGTTCAAAGGCACATACAGCTCAGTCAACGCGTTTCATTCCCGCAAGGAGAACTTCATCAGGGCTTCAATAACACAAAAGCTTAAATTGAAACGTTACAGTATCCGTAGTATTCTCTCCAGTTTATTGCGCTGGAAGCAGTCAGAATTTCCACGGCATAATCAGGCCTGTAGGCGATAACCCATTCGACGATAATGACTTCCACATCCAAATTCTAACAGCACTGCATCCTGCGAAGCAAGTCTATGATAGCCAGATCAATTTATTTATTTATTTTATTTATTTTGAGAGTTTTATAGAGCGTCAACAAGATCCTTCTGGATAACAGAGCGCTTTACATTAAGTAAGGTTCGTTATACATCAATTCAATGCATGATAAACACATGTACATACCGTCATAAAATAGTAAACCAGTAAGTTTAAGGACAGGGAACCATCCAGTTGAAGCGAGTAAAGGGTATAAATAAAGACTCAAGTGTCTAAATGGACATTTGTCATAGTAAAGATTATCAGCACGGGTAGGTTTGGTCTCGCAATTTCTTTAGATAATGTTCAGGAGCATTTTGCCATGAGAATCGCTTTTACTTCCTTTCTGAAAGAAGCCATAGAAGAGTTAAGTCTGGTTTCTGGGGGTAGGGCATTCCAAATCCTGGGCACCATCCCTGAAAAGGATCGTTTATAGGTTTTCTTTTTATTGAATCTTTGGGGTTTCAGAAGTAGGTTGCACGCGGTTCTTGAAGATCTTATCCCACCAGAAATCGTCAGTTTCTGTGCCAGATAGCTTGGTGCCTTGTGATGCAGGGCTATATGTGTCATACACGCTATTTTCAGATAAATTCTGGCTTCCAGTGGTAGCCAATTCAAGGATTTTAGGTCTGGGGACATGTGGGCCCTTCTTTTAGACCCTGTGATGAGTCTCGCTGCTGGATGTATGGAAGCTCTTAGTGGTGCTGTTGTAGCTTTCGGAAGGCCACACAGCGAGACACATCCGTACTCTACTCTGGGGATAACTAAAGCTTGCACTGCCTGCTTGAAATCATTGGCTGGAAGGAAGGGTTTCAGCTTCCTCAGAGTGTTTATCTGGAAGTTTGCTCCCTTTGTAGCGTTGCTAACATGTTTTTGCATATTGAGATTATTGTCAAGAGTTATTCCTAAAGATTTTGCAGACTCCAAAATGGTTGGTTGAACATTGAGTGCCGAAAGATGTATGATCCATTCTTGTATAATGGGGACTTTGGCCGATGGAGCTATTAGAAGGAATTTGGTTTTCAGTGCATTCAATTTGAGGTGGTTTTCTGCCGACCATGTTTGAGTATTCCCAAGCGTTAAGTTAAACAGGTTGATGTGTTCTAGGGTGTTGATCTTAAGATATAGTTGTGTGTCGTCAGCGTACATGTGTAATTGCACGTTAGACGCATGTAGCATTTCGGGGAGAGGTTCCATGAAGAGATTAAACAGTGTCGGGGAAAGTGAGGATCATTGAGGGACTCCCAACATTACTGGGATGGGTTTAGACAAGATGTTGTGTGAATTTTCGTGACCGGTTTTGGAGCAATGAGGTGAACAAGTTTAGCACTGACCCAGATACACCCATTATGTGTTTTAGCAGATCTATCAAGTTCTTATGTTTGACTGTATCAAAGGCAGATGAGAGGTCCAGTAGGATGAGTAGGCAGGTTCCATTCTGATCAATGATTTGTAGCGCACCATCAATTATGTGTGTCATGGCTGATTCCGTGCTGTGACCAGCTCAGAAGCCTGATTGGTGTTTGTCAAGAAGGTTAAAGTGATTAATATGCCTTGTCAGTTGGTGGTGTACACATTATTCTAATAATTTGGCCAGGGTAGGAATATTGGAAATAGGGCGATAGTTGTTTAGGTCCGAAGGGCCGCCGGGGGTTATTTAGAATGGGAGATACCTGTCCAACTTTGAGGGTGTCCGGGATGCATCCTTGTTGTAGTGAACTGTTAATGATCTTGATCCAGAGAGGTAGAAGCAGAGGTGTAAAGTCTTTAACAGCGTTTGCAGGGAGAGGATCGGTGAAGTGATTAGCAGGCTTCAGGGCACTAAGAATCTTAAATATATCTTCTTCAGTGTAAGTGGCAAAGGATGACCAAGCTGCGTTGTTTTTTAGGTCAAACTTTGAGGAGGTTTGGTGTTGCAACAATGGAAGTGAAGGGTAGATTTTCGTATAAGGACTAGAGTGTAAGATAAGATCATTGAGGAGGTCTTTCTTGATGTTGTCAGTCTTCTGAACAAAGAAGGCAGAGAATTCTTCACAGTTGGGTTGCGGGCAAGCTAAGTCTTGTAGTTGTTGAGGTGCATCCTTAGCTTGGGTTTTGATTAGTTCAAAAAGTTTTTGGGGACATTTTTTTGCTTGGTCTAGTTGGAGGCTGAAGAAGTCTGCTTTAGCTCGTCTGATCTTTCTGAAATATGCATTTCTCTTTTTCCTCAGTATCTTGAGGTGATTGGCAGATGGGACTGATCTCCAAATACGTTCAGAGGTTCTGAGAGACCTTCTGTCCTCGATTAGTAGACCATTGTACCAAGGTTTAGAGACTTTTGTGGTGACTCTCTTTAGTTGAAGTGGGGCTACCTCGTTTATTAAGGAAGTCATGGCATTGAGGTAGTGGTTGGTGAGATCCTGGACATAGGAAGAACTTGCCGGGGGCAGAAGTAGGTTGCGGCTGGGAGATGGGAGTAAGTTAGGGTTGAGATTATTTAGGTCTCTTTTCCATACTTCACAGGGTTAGAGAGATTCAAGCTGAATGGAGTCCCTTTTGGATATTATTATATCCAGGATTGAGCCTTTTTTGTGTGTAGGGCTGTTGCAAATTTGGGTGAGGTCTATATCATCGAGGAAGTGTTTGAGGCTATTGACCACTACATCACTGTGGTCGTTCCACTGGAGATTGAAGTCGCCAAGGAATATTTGAGTGTGTTGACGCCCATTGTTCCTAGAGGCCATATCCATGTAGTGTTCAGTGAAGATGAGGTTGTCACCAGGGGAATGGTATATAGTGTGTAAAGAGCATAGTAGTTTGCCATTGTTGGAGATGTTGAGGCACATGTATTCGCAAGAAGGGAATACCGGCGATATAGCTTTGTTTACAGAGATGTTGCTGCGAAGTATACAGGCGATCCCTCCCCCTGTCTTATCAATTCTATCCAGTCTGATGATGTCATAGTTGGGGAACTAGAATGTCAATGATTGGTGTTGAAGCTTCCGTAAGCCAGGTTTCAGTTAACAATATTAGGTCCCGGTCTTGTGAGATAATGAGGACAGCTATGTCCGCTGCGTGTCTGGAGGCCGATCTCCAATTTAGGAGTATACATTTGAAGTATGGGCGAAATTTGCGAATTCGCGGTCCGCGAATTCGTGCGAAATGGCAAAAAAATCCACGAGTTCGCAAATTTTCACGCAAATTCGCGGAGTTTTTGTGCCATTTGCACAAATATGTGACCACTTGTGCCTGTAGCTTTGCCAGAGTACCAAAAGGCGCTGAGGTCCCTTGAGTGAGCTGGCCATTATAGTGGGGATGGGCGGGAAGACGTTTCATACCGCTAGTGTGTGGTGGACGGGCCAAACGGGCGGGGCTTCTATGCAAGTTCACATGCATCTTGTTTAGAAAGGGTCAGAGACCGAGCAGAGCAGCAGATGAGGAGAAAGCAGCCTCCTGGTCACAGGAGCTACACGGGGATGGCGCTCGGAAAACTCATGGATGCAAAAATACGTTTGGCACATGACCCCAGAATCCATCAGATGTCCAAGATAGCTCTGCTGCGCGTGTTGGTACAAAGCCATTCTGATCCTGCTCAGTGGGTTCAGGCACATGCAGCTGCTGCTGCTGGACAATGTCCCATCTCATACTAAACTGCCGGTCCGTAAAGGAATATGCTGGCGCTGGGCAGTAGGGTGCAGTGGCATGTGGGTGCTCCACGCCTGGTACATGCGCATACCGGTGCCAGGAGGGACATGTGTTTATTGGTGCTGTGTAGCAAGTTATGACATTACATTTTGACTGCACCAGACAGTGGTACCACCTACACGGATCAGGAGCATCCAGGCACCAGACTTCATGGTGCAAGAGCATAATGGTGTTGTGTGGTACAGGTATATATGTACTGGGGGCAGGGGGCACTTAGCACAATGTGTGCTCACACCCAGAGGGCTCCCAGGCAATTGAGCACAAATGATTTTCACATTGAGAGGGCTCCGGGGCAGCTCAGCAGCACGGGGGCTCACACCCACTGGGCCCGGGGCAGTTCAGTAGCGTGTGGGCTCACAACCCCTGGGCAGCTCAGCAGCATGGGGGCTCACACCCACAGTGCTCCCTAGCAGTTTAGCAGTGCCACCCTCTGGTTCATCACAGCACCCTCTGGTTCACCAGTGCCACCCTCTGGTTCATCACTGCCACCCTCTGGATGATCATCACTGCCACCCACTGGTTCATCACTGCCACCCTCTGGTTCACCACTGCCACCTCCTGGTTCATCACTGCCACCCGCTGGTTCATCACAGCACCCTCCGGTTCACCCCTGCCACCTTCTGGTTCATCACCGCCACCCTCTGGTTCATCACTGCCACCCTCTGGTTCACCACTGCCACCCTCTGGTTCACCACTGCCACCCTCTGATTCATCACAGCATCCTCTGGTTCACCACTGCCACCCTCTGGTTCACCACTGCCACCCTCTGGTTCACACCTGCCACCATCTGGTTCAACACAGCACGCTCTGGTTCACCACTGCCATCCTCTGGTTCACCACTGCCACCCTCTGGTTCATCATAGCACCCTCTGGTTCACAACTGCACCTTCTGGTTCATCACAGCACCCTCTGGTTCACCACTGTAGATTATAGGGAGAATGGAAAGGGGCGACCATTCGGTCCCCCCGAACGTATGGTGGAGTACCACGATCCCCCCGGGAAGCCATCTTGGGCGGGAGGCGAGTCTCGGCTGGTATGCCCGAAGCGGCGTAGCCGGGGCGCGCCTTTTTCCCGCCCTAGAGTGGGCTGGCCTAGACACCGACGCGGCCGGCCACGCCCTCGGAGGCAGGCGGGGGCGGGTTCACGCCCACCCTGAAGACGGATAAAAGGAGCGGAAGCCAAGAAAGCATCCTCTTGTTCCTGTGCTCTGAAGCTGCACCTCCCCGCTGCACGTGAGCTTGAGACGGAACGAAGAGCCAATTTTGAGCGTTGTAATCTTTCTTTTGTCTTACAGATATCCCGTCTGAGAATGCCCAAGAAAGTCGGAAAGCGGGTCGGTACCGAGGAGATGCTCCGCATGCTCATGAAGGAGATAGCCGATCTGAAGAAAAAGGTTGAGGCTAAGGACGGGGAGGGAGGACCGAAACGGCCTTTGCAGGGAACAATCCCCGGTGGAAAAAGCAAGAGGCCCAGAAGGGGAGCACTTGGGGGAGAGACCCCGGTTCCCGAAACCCCACGAGAGGAGCCAACCCCGGTGCCGAAAGAGGGGAATCCAATCCCTGTGGTGGTCACCCCCGTGAACAGGGAGGATATGCCCCCCGAGTTAGCGGCACAATTGGCAGCGTGGTTGGGAAAAGATAGCGAGGGCGCCACGGCTGACGACGCCCGGGCAGTAATGAGGCAACTGCGGGAATCTAGGGAGGCTGCGAAGGCAACATCTTCTGTTCCCCCGCAGGTTCCGGCGGCTGGAAGTACAGCAGGCCCAAGTTCGGCGACAAGCACGGGGTCTACTTCAGGTAAGCGGCCATTGCCGATTGCGGGGGAGGGGTCTGTACCTTCTCGGAAGGAGAAGATTGCCCAGCACGTCCCACAAGAAATCAAGGAATTGATTTGGGCGGATAAATATGTAAACATGTTTTCATTGCTTACCGACCATTACGAGATCGAGCATGTGAAGAGTCAAAAGGAGCTCATGCATCCGAGTGTTTGGCGCGCTAAAATGGCCGCCTTTAAGGTCGACGAGACCATTGGTACTTGGGGCAGAGCGTGGGGCATTTTTACTTCCATCATGGGTGAGCGCAGGCCCGAGTTGTTGACCGAGTTACCCATTTATCAGTCGCGTATTATGGAGTATTCTGTGGCATATGGGGGCAATCAGTGGTTCTGCTATGACAATCTGTTTAGAAAAGCTAAAGAACACAACCCATTGTTGTCTTGGGATTGTTACGACTCCGTGTCATGGCAAAAAATGGAGAGTACAGGGATGTTGAAGGTGCCATTGGTAGGGTGTAACGGGGGGGAAGCTTCCCGCCAAAACTCTGGGACACCCTTTCGGACGGGTGCAGGTAACGAGTACCACTCGAAGCCGAGTGGCAACACAGGTAAAAGAGGGATCTGTTGGAATTTTAACAGAGGGAAATGTACTAGGTCCCAGGGGTCATGCAAATTCAGACATGAGTGTGGGGGGTGCGGGCAGCCATCCCATCCTGAGTCCATGTGCAGAGCCAAAACGGGTGATAACGGTGGTAAGGGAGGCGCCAAACAGGTCTAATATAGGCCGAGGGGCGCCTTTACCGACCCCGATTGATACCATGGCAATGATTCCTTGGCTCAGCGAATACCCGGATCATGCTTCCGCTGGGGTGTTACGGAACGGGTTTTCATATGGTTTCCGCATCCCAGTGGGGGATTTTCAGGGGGTACCAAACTGTAAGAATCAAATGTCGGTCTTACAGCACACGGTGGTGGTGCAGGTAAAGATTGGGAAAGAGGTGACTCGAGGTCGTGTCGCCGGTCCATTCGATTTGCCACAGGTTGCTAACTTTGTTTGTTCTCCTCTAGGGGTGGTCCCCAAGAAGGACCCGGGTGAGTTTCGGCTGATACATAATTTGTCAGCCCCACGTGGTCTTTCCGTGAATGACGCGATAGACCCAGAAGTGTGTTCGGTGCGGTACGCATCTTTCGATGAGGCCATTGCCATGTTGAATCGCCTGGGGCCCGGGACGCTGATGGCAAAATCGGACATCGAGTCAGCGTTCCGGTTGCTCCCGGTACACCCAGACGATCAGCGTCTCCTTGGTTTTCAGTTTCAGGGTCGCTATTACATGGATAGATGTATGCCAATGGGATGCTCGATTTCCTGTGCCTATTTCGAGAAGTTCAGTTTTTTTCTGCAGTGGGTATTCACAAGGAAGACAGGTTTTCAACATGTTATGCACTATCTCGATGACTTTCTGTTTTTGGGGGCAGCCGGGGATTCTGAGTGTGGACAGGCTTTACATGAATTCTGTGTCCTAATGAATCAATTCGGGGTGCCATTGGCGCCAGGTAAGACAGTGGGTCCCTCGACCTTGATCGAGTTTCTGGGGATCGAGCTCGACTCGGTGGAAGGTTGTTTTCGATTACCCAAGGAAAAAGTGTTAAAATTCAGGTTATCCCTTGAGACATGTATTCGTGCTACGAAGGTAAACCTGCATCAATTGCAACAGGTGGTGGGTCAGTTGAATTTTGCCCTAAGAGTAATGCCGATGGCGCGCCCCTTTTCCCGCTCGATTGCACAATCCATGGTCGGCTTGAAGGAAGGACATCATCGCACGAGACTCTCGGCAGAGGTTCGCCAGGACATGCGCATTTGGATTGCATTCCTGGCGGATTTCAATGGTCGAATTGTCTGGAACAAACCAGCGGTGTCTTCCGAGGAGTTGGGGCTATGGACAGACTCGGCGGGGAGTATGGGTTTTGGCGCCATATTGGGTACACAATGGTCGGCTCAAAAATGGCCGTCATGGTGGCATGAGTGCGGGTTGACGAGTAACATTGCTTTTCTCGAACTGTTCCCTATTCTGGTGGCTTTGAAAACATGGCCAGAAGGGTTTAGGGATCACTCTGTGGTGTTCTGGTCTGATAACATGACCGTGGTTGAGTGTATCAATAGTCAGGCAGCACGATGCAAATTGATTCCGAGACTGCTCAAGGAAATTGTGTTGTTATGCATGCAACTGAATGTACTGTTTAGGGCGCGACACGTGCCGGGGGTGATGAACCAAGCGGCTGATGCGCTTTCTCGTTTCCGTATGCAGGCCTTCTGGGGTTTTCTGCCCACAGCGGACCCGGTGGCGGCACCCTTTCCCAAAGCTCTCTGGTCTCTCGGTGCCCCGAACTACAAAACCTTGTGGGAGAGAGTTTAGCACCCAGGACGAGGAAGGCATATGAAGGGGCGTTCCGTTCCTATTGGGCCTTTTTGGGTACTGCCGGGGGGGGAGCTTTGGGGTCAGGAAGAGTTTGTAGTGAGATTCCTGCTCTCGTTACATCAGGCAGGCAAGTCAGTAGCTACGGCCCAGAGGCATCGGGCCCCCATTTCCTTTATGGCAAGGGCTCATGGGATCCAGGACCCGACAGCGTCTTTCGTTGTGCAGAAAGCGCTACGTGGGTGGCAACGCCTTGAGGGTCGCAGAGTAGACGATAGGCACCCAATAGGTCTGGATAGGTTGACCCTGTTATTGTCTGTACTACCGGCAACGTGTTCATCCCAGTACGAAGCAGTGTTGTTCCGAGCCGCATTTGCATTGGCATTCCATGGGGCTATGCGGGTAAGCGAATTAGTGGCAAGGAACAAGCATGATACGATGGGGGGACTGTGCCGGGAACACATTCAGGTCAGGGAGGAGACGATGACGGTCTCGTTTGTTAGGTCCAAATCCGATCAGGGTGCAATCGGGGACTGCGTAATCATTCAGAGGATCCCCGGGTCTTCCATGTGCCCTGTTGTGTGCGTAGAGGAATATTTAGCGCAGAGGGTGGCAGCATGGGGGGGGACCTTGTTGAGACACGCTGACGCCACCCCACTGACGAGGTTTCAGTTCCGGAGGGTGCTTGCGATGTCTATTTCGGCCGCGGGCTTCAACCGCGACGAGTTCGGGACCCATTCCTTCCGGATAGGGGCTGCTACAGAGGCTACAGCCAGGGGTCTGAGTGTAGAACAAGTAAAACGTGTGGGGCGTTGGTCCTCGAACTGTTATAAGAGGTATGTGCGATTGCACATGTTGTGAAGCTGTAATGATGTACTCACGCTTCTTGTTTTTGTTTGGTTTTCAGTTGCGCAAGCCTACGAGGCGGGCGGACTGTGCAGTCGACCCAACACCTGGGGACCAGCGGTCAGACATCACCGGCTGTGAAAAAGGAGGTGTGGGTCGTGGGCCACTCATACGTGAGGCGTGCCGCGGACGTATTCAAAGCAGGTGATATGAGTCACGTGGCTGGGGAATACGGGTACAGGGTGTCCTTCTACGGAAAGGGCAGGCTCTGTATTGACCAGTTTCAAGTCTTTTTTGAGGGTTTGTTAGAGCGGACAAGGTCACCGCCGTCTATAATCATAGTCCATCTTGGGGGTAACGACCTGGTGGCCACTGGTAGACGACTTCTTCTTGAGGCAATGCTTTCCACAGTAAGTTGGTTGGCAAGAAGAGTTCCAGGGTGCACTATTGCATGGTCCCATATGATCCCACGGAAAGTGTGGCGGGGGGCTAATTCGGTTACTGCACTGAATCATTCAGTTAGGAAGATTAATAACAAAGTGAGTAGATTGTTTCGTTCAAATACACTGCATTCTGTTTCGCATGGTTGTATCAAGGGGGACAGTATGTATTTGGGGGACGGTGTTCATTTGTCCCGGGTGGGGAACGAGTTACTCATAGGAGACTTCATAGCCTGGTTAAGGGGTTTACAGCATGACCTTTAGGTAGGAGTGTTTTGTGGGGGGTCCGGATAGCCGGTCAACTATCCGGCCTGTGGCGGTAAGGTCATGATCGGTGAGCAGTAATTCGAAGATCCCTATGAGGGGGCGTCACCCATTACGGATGGGAGCGCGCGGGGGAGGTGGCCAATTGGCCCCTCAACGGGGAGGCGGTCCTGTCTAAGGAGAGGCCGCCGGAAGGAAAGGAAAGGTGGTCAAGGCCCCTTCCTGGATAGGAGGGGCTACGGCCCCCCCTGGGGAATTTCCCGGGGCCAGGACATCTGCGACGGCAGATGGGTAAGTTGTGTGGGGTGCGGGAGGGGGTTTACGCTACCTTTTTAGACACCTCACACGAGTCCTCAAACGACCGTTAAATGGCGTCGAGTTTATTGGGGCCCCCGTCAAGTACAAAGGGAAATTGGTAGATGCACTTGAGGTACGCCTCTGTGCGGTCGCTCCTCTCACAAGTGAGGGGGGTATTTCTGGTTTAGGGATCTGACACCGGTTACGACCTTGCCGTTGGCCCTTAACGTTAGGATGTACAATTTCAAGTCAAATGTTTTGTAGGATGTTAGTTCGGCTAGGAGAACCTTTGTATTAGAGATCTGTTAAGGTTAGCCAAACATCGTAATATGGAAATGAAATTGTACATTATATGAAACTGTTATTTTAATGTTTTCTTTTGTTTCATATTTTAATAAATACGGCCGGGAAGGGTGACTCCCTTCCCGCCTTCCAAAAGTTCAAGAACTGTTTCCGGTTTCCCAATTCTTGGGGATTGTGTTGAGAGGGGGTGGCGGGTATCTCAGCCATATGGAAAGGGGCGACCATTCGGTCCCCCCGAACGTATGGTGGAGTACCACGATCCCCCCGGGAAGCCATCTTGGGCGGGAGGCGAGTCTCGGCTGGTATGCCCGAAGCGGCGTAGCCGGGGCGCGCCTTTTTCCCGCCCTAGAGTGGGCTGGCCTAGACACCGACGCGGCCGGCCACGCCCTCGGAGGCAGGCGGGGGCGGGTTCACGCCCACCCTGAAGACGGATAAAAGGAGCGGAAGCCAAGAAAGCATCCTCTTGTTCCTGTGCTCTGAAGCTGCACCTCCCCGCTGCACGTGAGCTCGAGACGGAACGAAGAGCCAATTTTGACCCACCCACCAGCCCCTGAGGACAGCGATTCGTTGTGAATACAGTTGATATAGTATCTTTTTTGTTTTCTCTGTTTTCTTACAGGTTGTGATGATATCGTGAAATTTCTTAAGTACAATAAAGATTGGTTATTTTCAGTATGTTTTGCAAATAAAGTTTTGGAACAAAGATTGAGCAGTATTCACGCTTGGTAATAAGTGAGGTTTGCTTTGTAATCTTAGTCACTTAGTTAGACTTGTCGTATTTATTTTTGGGCGGGCGGTAAGGTCATGATCGGTGAGCAGTAATTCGAAGATCCCTATGAGGGGGCGTCACCCATTACGGATGGGAGCGCGCGGGGGAGGTGGCCAATTGGCCCCTCAACGGGGAGGCGGTCCTGTCTAAGGAGAGGACGCCGGAAGGAAAGGAAAGGTGGTCAAGGCCCCTTCCTGGATAGGAGGGGCTACGGCCCCCCCTGGGGAATTTCCCGGGGCCAGGACATCTGCGACGGCAGATGGGTAAGTTGTGTGGGGTGCGGGAGGGGGTTTACGCTACCTTTTTAGACACCTCACACGAGTCCTCGAACGACCGTTAAATGGCGTCGAGTTTATTGGGGCCCCCGTCAAGTACAAAGGGAAATTGGTAGATGCACTTGAGGTACGCCTCTGTGCGGTCGCTCCTCTCACAAGTGAGGGGGGTATTTCTGGTTTAGGGATCTGACACCGGTTACGACCTTGCCGTTGGCCCTTAACGTTAGGATGTACAATTTCAAGTCAAATGTTTTGTAGGATGTTAGTTCGGCTAGGAGAACCTTTGTATTAGAGATCTGTTAAGGTTAGCCAAACATCGTAATATGGAAATGAAATTGTACATTATATGAAACTGTTATTTTAATGTTTTCTTTTGTTTCATATTTTAATAAATACGGCCGGGAAGGGTGACTCCCTTCCCGCCTTCCAAAAGTTCAAGAACTGTTTCCGGTTTCCCAATTCTTGGGGATTGTGTTGAGAGGGGGTGGCGGGTATCTCAGCCATAAGCACACCTGCCCAGCCTCAACCGGGGGCTGGTTAATGTGTTATTAAATTTGAACTTCAAGTCCGGCACTTGCTTCCTTATCTGTAAGTGCCTCCTATTGTGGTTTAATTTTAGTGACAGCCTGGAGCATTGTGCCATACTTGTAACTATTCTCTGACCCTGCTTCGAAGGTCAGAGCAAGGTCAGAGAATAGTTGCAAGTAGGCAACAACTCTGAAGGCGCCGCTCAGGAAGCACTTACAGGGTTACAGTAGTTGCCCAAGTTGAAGTTAATTTATTTGTAACCATTTTGTAAATGGTTACAAAGAAATTAGCTTCAACTTGGGCACCAGCTGTAACCCTGTAAGTGCTTCATGTAATTCAGTTTGTGAAAATCCGTCCCGCACGCGATTTCGCAGATTTTTCTGCAATTTCACGAGATTCGCGGACTGCGAAATTGCAAAAAATCCACAAATTCCACGAACGGAACGGATTTGCATCCATGCTTAGTTAATACATCAGGGGTACAAATCTAAGAATGCCACAAAAAATGGACTGCATGTTCTACACACAAATCCACTTACAGAAGTTCAGAGATATTCATCGGAATAAAGAACCATTTCCATGGCTGAAGATGTTCCTACCATAAAAGTTACTGGTTTCTGTGCCTTCACAACCCTTCCAATATTCAGGTGTAGCTCTAAGTGAAGAATATGTATTTCTTATCGCTACTGGCTTCAATAAAATAGAAGTATTTTGTGCAAAATGTTTATCCTGAGAGTTCAAAAAAATAAACATTACTTCCCTAATTGATGGTCACTGTGTTATAGCTTGAAGAAGGATGCTGCTGTTGGGTCAGCTATAGCCCAGCGGATCCTTCTCAAGTTTACATGATTTATCGTGTTCAACCATTCAATGGTTCAAATCCCGCGGGCGCTCTCTTTCCTTTTTTTCCCATCATTTGTCAATTAAAGAACTACATTTCTTTACTTGCTTAATTGGTAAATATCGCCTATTTCCTCTTTCTGTTTCTACAAATGATCATTAAAGCATTGCCTACTAGCCTTTCCAGTGCTTTGAGATTGCCCTAACGCATAATAAAATATTGAAAAACAGTAATTCAATGAGGTAAAGAAGGAATTTGTCCATCAAAACCATACATCACTTTTTGATTGCTTTAGGTCTCTGTTAACTTGCAAGCATGATGATAATATGGAAGACAGCATTTTAAATCTTATGACTCTAAATTTCCAGATTGCCAGTATTCTAGCTTAAACTAGAATGTATAACTATGATGACATGACGCTTTCACTATAATACACTAATACACTAATAGCAAGTTACGTAATTCAAGTAGACTCATTACATAGTGCTGTAATAAGAACTCTTGGAAATTACCTTTTTATGAGTTAACATAATTTGTTGGAATACATAAGTATTAGGTATAGAATAAGTGAGAGCTGTAACCTGATGCACGCAGCCCCCTTTGACACTGTTCGAGTGGACCTTTAGCTCCTTCCTTTTTTTCAACTGCACATCACCCCAAGGTACATCAGTACAGTGCTTGAATGTAAAAAAAATATATAAACCCACAGCGTGGTGTTGGAATTATTTGTGTTTCTTTAAAAAAACTAAAATCCTAATTTAGTGGTTTCTTCTACATAAAAGGAACACTGAAAATGTTGATGAACTGCTGTAATGTTTTACAAAGTCATCTATCAAAATTGTCCTACATTGATAACAACTGCCACGACTGGTGTTTATGCCAATGTACAGTTGTTTTTGCTGGGGAAGCAGACCTGACAGGGTATCCATGTTTAATATGTCAAAACCTAATTTTGGCTGCATTTACATTGAATTCTGGGATTTAAATGTAATAATAAACGGCCTTCTCAGAGGAATTTTTAATTCTGTTGTTGATCCTGTTAATGCATCAGGGCTACTAATCTAAGAATGCCACAAAAATGGACTGCATGATCTACACACACTTCCACTTACAGAAGTACAGAGATCTCCATCGGAATACAGAGACAATTCCATGGGTGAAGATGTTCCTACCATAAAAGTTACTGGTTTCTGTGCCTTCATTTGAGGATAAACACCCTTCCAATAGTAAGGTGTAGCTCTAAGTGAAGCCTATATATTTCTTATCACTACTGGCTTTGATAAAATGAAAGTAATTTGTGCAAAATGTTTATCCTGAGAGTTCAAAAAAATTAACATTACTTCCCTAGTTGAAGTTTACTGTGTTATAGCTTGAAGGAAGATGCTGCTGGTGGGTCAGCTATAGCCCAGCGGTTCCTTCTCAAGTTTACATGATTTATCGTCTTCAACCATTCAATGGTTCAAGTCCTGCGGGCGCTCTCTGGCCTTTTTTCCCATCTATTGTCAATTAAAGAACTATGGGGCATATTACCAACAACTAGCGATAATTTTTGTCTCTAACTTGTTTAGAGACAAAAATTATCGCCGCACATCGGCGATTTTTATCGCAGATAAACCTTGCTATTAACAAGGTTTATCGCAAATGCGATAAAAAACGGCCGAAATGCATGAATATCGCTGAAAAGTCAGCGATATTCATGCATTAGCGAGCTAATGCTCTTAGCCATGTTATCCACCTCCCATTGGATAACATGGCTAAGAACTGCTCAGGACAGGTGTTAGCTTTTGGAGATATTCCCGCTTAGCGCGAATATCTCCAAAAGTTGGTAATAGGAGATAGCGATGTTAGCGACTGTTTTCAGTCTCTAACATCTTGGCACGCCCACTTTGCATCTCATTAGTGATAAATATCACTGACATGCAAAGTGGGGCCCAAGATGGTCGCTATCTCCTACTAGCTGTCGCTAACTGGTGTTAGCGACAGCTTGGTAATAGGGAGATAATTTTATCTCCGCTTTCTTGGCTTTTAAAGCCAAAAAAGCGGAGATAAACCCCCTTGATAATATGCCCCTATGCTTGTTTACTTGCTTAATCCACTCTATATGGTAAATATCGCCTATTTACTCTTTCTATTTCTACAAATGATCATTAAAGCATTGCCTACTAGCATAGTGGGTTCTCAGCTACATCACCTAACCTTTCCAGTGCTGTGAGATTTCCATAACACATGATAAAATATTGAAAAAAAGTAATTCAATGAGGTAAAGAAGGAATTTGTCCATCAAAACCAAATATCACGTTTTGATTGCTTTAGGTCTAACATTTTAAAACTCTGTTAACTTGCAAGCCTGTAGCAATAATGATGATAATATGGAAGACAGCATTTGAAATCTTATGAATCTAAGTTTCCAGATTGTCAGTATTCTAGCTTAAACTAGAATGTATAACTATGATGACATGACGCTTTCACCGTAATGCACTAATACACTAATAGCAAGTTACGTAATTCAAGTAGACTCATTATATAGTGCAGTAATAGGAACTTTTGGAAATTACCTTTTTATGAGTTAACATCCTTTGTTGGAATACATACTTATTAGGTATAGAATAAGTGAGAGCTGTAACGTGGTACACACAGCCCCCTTTTAAAATTGTTTGAGTGGACCTTTAGTTGGCTTCCTTTTTTTCAACTGCACATCACCCCAAGGTACATCAGTACAGTGATTGACTGTAAAAAAATATATAACCCCACAGCATGGTGTTGGAATCATTTGTGTTTCTTTTTAAAAAATAAAATCCAAATTTAGTAATTTCTTCTACAAAAAAAGGAACACTGAATATGATGATGAACTGCTGTAATGTATTACAAAGTCACCTATCAAAATTGTCCTACATTGATAACAACTGCCACGACTGGTTTTTATGCCAATGTACAGTTGTTTTTGCTGGGGAAGAAGACCTGACAGGGTTTCCATGTTTAATATGTCAAAACCTAATTTTGGCTGCATTTACATTCTATTCTGGGATTCAAATGTAATAATAAACGGCCCTCTCAGAAGGATTATTAATTCTGTTGTTAATCCTGTTAATACATCAGGGCTACAAAACTAAGAATGCCACAAAAAATGGACTGCATGATCTACACACACTTCCACTTACAGAAGTACAGAGATCTCCATCGGAATACAGAGACAATTCCATGCGTGAAGATGTTCCTACCATAAAAGTTACTGGTGTCTGTGCCATCATTTGAGGATGAACACCCTTCCAATAGTCAGGTGTAGCTCTAAGTGAAGCCTATGTATCTCTTATCGCTACTGGCTTCAATAAAATGAAAGTAATTTGTGCAAAATGTTTATCCTGAGAGTTCAAAAAAATGAACATTACTTCCCTAATTGAAGTTTACTGTGTTATAGCTTGAAGAAAGTTGCTGCTGCTGGGTCAACTGTAGCCCAGCGGTTCCTTCTCAAGTTTACATGATTTATCGTGTTCAACCATTCAATGGTTCAAGTCCCGCGGGCGCTCTCTGGCCTTTTTTCCCATCATTTGTCAATTAAAGAACTATGCTTGTTTACTTGCTTAATCCACTCTATATGGTAAATATTGCCTATTTACTCTTTCTGTTCCTACAAATGATCATTAAAGCATTGCCTACTAGCATAGTGGGTTCTCAGCTACATCACCTAACCTTTCCAGTGCTGTGAGATTTCCCTAACACATGATAACATATTGAAAAAAAGTAATTCAATGAGGTAAAGAAGGAATTTGTCCATCAAAACCAAATATCACCTTTTGATTGCTTTAGGTCTAACATTTTAAAACTCTGTTAACTTGCAAGCCTGTAGCAATAATGATGATAATATGGAAGACAGCATTTGAAATCTTATGAATCTAAGTTTCCAGATTGTCAGTATTCTAGCTTAAACTAGAATGTATAACTATGATAACATGACGCTTTCACCGTAATACACTAATACACTAATAGCAAGTTACGTAATTCAAGTAGACTCATTATATAGTGCAGTAATAGGAACTTTCGGAAATTTACTTTTTATGAGTTAACATCATTTGTTGGAATACATACTTATTAGGTATAGAATAAGTGAGAGCTGTAACGTGGTACATGTGGCCCCCTTTAAAATTGTTTGAGTGGACCTTTAGTTGGCTTCCTTTTTTTCAACTGCACATCACCCCAAGGTACATCAGTACAGTGATTGACTGTAAAAAAATATATAACCCCACAGCATGGTGTTGGAATCATTTGTGTTTCTTTTTAAAAAATAAAATCCAAATTTAGTAATTTCTTCTACAAAAAAAGGAACACTGAATATGATAATGAACTGCTGTAATGTATTACAAAGTCACCTATCAAAATTGTCCTACATTGATAACAACTGCCACGACTGGTTTTTATGCCAATGTACAGTTGTTTTTGCTGGGGAAGAATACCTGACAGGGTTTCCATGTTTAATATGTCAAAACCTAATTTTGGCTGCATTTACATTGTATTCTGGGATTCAAATGTAATAATAAACAGCCCTCTCTGAAGGATTATTAATTCTGTTGTTGATCCTGTTAATGCATCAGGGCTACTAATCTAAGAATGCCACAAAAATGGACTGCATGATCTACACACACTTCCACTTACAGAAGTACAGAGATCTCCATTGGAATACAAAGACAATTCCATGCGTGAAGATGTTCCTACCATAAAAGTTACTGGTGTCTGTGCCTTCATTTGAGGATGAACACCCTTCCAATAGTCAGGTGTAGCTTTAAGTGAAGCCTATGTATCTCTTATCGCTACTGGCTTCAATAAAATGAAAGTAATTTGTGCAAAATGTTTATCCTGAGAGTTCAAAAAAATGAACATTACTTCCCTAATTGAAGTTTACTGTGTTATAGCTTGAAGAAAGCTGCTTCTGTTGGGTCAGCTATAGCCCAGCAGTTCCTTCTCAAGTTTTCATGCTTTATCGTGTTCAACCATTCAATGGTTCAAGTCCCGCAGGCGCTCTCTGGCCTTTTTTTCCCATCATTTGTCAATTAAAGAACTATGCTTGTTTACTTGCTTAATCCACTCTATATGGTAAATATCGCCTATTTACTCTTTCTGTTTCTACAAATGATCATTAAAGCATTGCCTACTAGCATAGTGGGTTCTCAGCTACATCACCTAACCTTTCCAGTGCTGTGAGATTTCCCTAACACATGATAAAATATTGAAGAAAAGTAATTCAATGAGGTAAAGAAGGAATTTGTCCATCAAAACCAAACATCACGTTTTGATTGCGTTAGGTCTAACATTTTAAAACTCTGTTAACTTGCAAGCCTGCAGCAATAATGATGATAATATGGAAGACAGCATTTGAATTCTGATGAATCTAAGTTTCCAAATTGTCAGTATTCTAGCTTAAACTAGAATGTATAACTATGATGACATGACGCTTTCACCGTAATACACTAATACACTAATAGCAAGTTACGTAATTCAAGTAGACTCATTATATAGTGCAGTAATAGGAACTGTTGGAAATTTACTTTTTATGAGTTAACATCATTTGTTGGAATACATACTTATTAGGTATAGAATAAGTGAGAGCTGTAACGTGGTACACGTAGCCCCCTTTAAAATTGTTTGAGTGGACTTTTTGTTGGCTTCCTTTTTTTCAACTGCACATCACCCCAAGGTACATCAGTACAGTGATTGATTGTAAAAAAATTATATAACCCCACAGCATGGTGTTGGAATCATTTGTGTTTCTTTTAAAAAAATAAAATCCAAATTTAGTAATTTCTTCTACTAAAAAAGGAACACTGAATATGATAATGAACTGCTGTAATGTATTACAAAGTCACCTTTCAAAATTGTCCTACATTGATAACAACTGCCATGACTGGTTTTTATGCCAATGTACAGTTGTTTTTGCTGGGGAAGAAGACCTGACAGGGTTTCCATGTTTAATATGTCAAAACCTAATTTTGGCTGCATTTACATTGTATTCTGGGATTCAAATGTTATAATAAACGGCCCTCTCAGAAGGATTATTAATTCTGTTGTTAATCTTGTTAATACATCAGGGCTACAAAACTAAGAATGCCACAAAAAATGGACTGCATGATCTACACACACTTCCACTTACTGAGATACAGAGATCTCCATCGGAATACAGAGACAATTCTATGCGTGAAGATGTTCCTACCATAAAAGTTACTGGTGTCTGTGCCTTCATTTGAGGAAGAACACCCTTCCAATAGTCAGGTGCAGCTCTAAGTGAAGCCTATGTATCTCTTATCGCTACTGGCTTCAATAAAATGAAAGTAATTTGTGCAGAATGTTTATCCTGAGAGTTCAAAAAAATGAACATTACTTCCCTAATTGAAGTTTACTGTGTTATAGCTTGAAGAAAGATGCTGCTGTTGGGTCAACTGTAGCCCAGCGGTTCCTTCTAAAGTTTACATGATTTATTGTGTACAACCATTCAATGGTTCAAGTCCCGCGGGCGCTCTCTGGCCTTTTTTCCCATCATTTGTCAATTAAAGAACTATGCTTGTTTACTTGCTTAATCCACTCTATATGGTAAATATTGCCTATTTACTCTTTCTGTTTCTACAAATGATCATTAAAGCATTGCCTACTAGCATAGTGGGTTCTCTGCTACATCACCTAACCTTTCCAGTGCTGTGAGATTTCCCTAACACATGATAACATATTGAAAAAAAGTAATTCAATGAGGTAAAGAAGGAATTTGTCCATCAAAACCAAATATCACCTTTTGATTGCTTTAGGTCTAACATTTTAAAACTCTGTTAACTTGCAAGCCTGTAGCAATAATGATGATAATATGGAAGACAGCATTTGAAATCTTATGAATCTAAGTTTCCAGATTGTCAGTATTCTAGCTTAAACTAGAATGTATAACTATGATGACATGACGCTTTCACCGTAATACACTAATACACTAATAGCAAGTTACGTAATTCAAGTAGACTCATTATATAGTGCAGTAATAGGAACTTTCGGAAATTTACTTTTTATGAGTTAACATCATTTGTTGGAATACATACTTATTAAGTATAGAATAAGTGAGAGCTGTAACGTGGTACACGCGGCCCCCTTTAAAATTGTTTAAGTGGACCTTTAGTTGGCTTCCTTTTTTTCAACTGCACATCACCCCAAAGTACATCAGTACAGTGATTGACTGTAAAAAAATATATAACCCCACAGCATGGTGTTGGAATCATTTGTGTTTCTTTTTAAAAAATAAAATCCAAATTTAGTAATTTCTTCTACAAAAAAAGGAACACTGAATATGATGATGAACTGCTGTAATGTATTACAAAGTCACCTATCAAAATTGTCCTACATTGATAACAACTGCCACGACTGGTTTTTATGCCAATGTACAGTTGTTTTTGCTGGGGAAGAAGACCTGACAGGGTTTCCATGTTTAATATGTCAAAACCTAATTTTGGCTGCATTTACATTGTATTCTGGGATTCAAATGTAATAATAAACGGCCCTCTCAGATGGATTATTAATTCTGTTGTTAATCCTGTTAATACATGAGAGCTACAAAACTAAGAATGCCACAAAAAATGGACTGCATGATCTACACACACTTCCACTTACAGAAGTACAGAGATCTCCATCGGAATACAAAGACAATTCCATGCATGAAGATGTTCCTACCATAAAAGTTACTGGTGTCTGTGCCTTCATTTGAGGATGAACACCCTTCCAATAGTCAGGTGTAGCTCTAAGTGAAGCCTATGTATCTCTTATCGCTACTGGCTTCAACAAAATGAAAGTAATTTGTGCAAAATGTTTATCCTGAGAGTTAAAAATAATGAACATTACTTCCCTAATTGAAGTTTACTGTGTTATAGCTTGAAGAAAGATGGTGCTGTTGGGTCAGCTATAGCCCAGCGGTTCCTTTTCAAGTTTACATGATTTATCGTGTTCAACTATTCATTGGTTCAAGTCCCGCGGGTGCTCTCTGGCCTTTTGTCCCATCATTTGTCAATTAAAGAACTATGCTTGTTTACTTGCTTAATCCACTCTATATGGTAAATATCACCTATTTACTCTTTCTGTTTCTACAAATGATCATTAAAGCATTGCCTACTAGAATAGTGGCTTCTCAGCTACATCACCTAACCTTTCCAGTGCTGTGAGATTTCCCTAACGCATGATAAAATATTGAAAAAAAGTAATTCAATGAGGTAGAGAAGGAATTTGTCCATCAAAACCAAAAACCAGGTTTTGATTGCGTTAGGTCTAACATTTTAAAACTCTGTTAACTTGATAAGCCTGTAGCAATAATGATGATAATATGGAAGACAGCATTTGAAATCTTATGAATCTAAGTTTCCAGATTGTCAGTATTCTAGCTCAAACTAGAATGTATAACTATGATGACATGATGCTTTCACCGTAATGCACTAATACACTAATAGCAAGTTGCGTAATTCAAGTAGACTCATTATATAGTGCAGCAATAGGAACTTTTGGAAATTACCTTTTTATGAGTTAACATCATTTGTTGGAATACATACTTATTAGGTATAGAATAAGTGAGAGCTGTAACGTGGTACACGCAGCCCCCTTTAAAATTGTTTGAGTGGACCTTTAGTTGGCTTCCTTTTTTTCAACTGCACATCACCCCAAAGTACATCAGTACAGTGATTGACTGTAAAAAAAATATATAACCCCACAGCATGGTGTTGGAATCATTTGTGTTTTTGTATTTAAAAAATAAAATCCAAATTTAGTAATTTCTTCTACAACAAAAAGGAACACTGAATATGATGATGAACTGCTGTAATGTATTACAAAGTCACCTATCAAAATTGTCCTACATTGATAACAACTGCCACAACTGGTTTTTATGGCAATGTACAGTTGTTTTTGCTGGGGAAGAAGACCTGACAGGGTTTCCATGTTTAATATGTCAAAACCTAATTTTGGCTGCATTTACATTGTATTCTGGGATTCAAATGTAATAATAAACGGCCCTCTCAGATGGATTATTAATTCTGTTGTTAATCCTGTTAATACATGAGAGCTACAAAACTAAGAATGCCACAAAAAATGGACTGCATGATCTACACACACTTCCACTTACAGAAGTACAGAGATCTCCATCGGAATACAAAGACAATTCCATGCGTGAAGATGTTCCTACCATAAAAGTTACTGGTGTCTGTGCCTTCATTTGAGGATGAACACCCTTCCAATAGTCAGGTGTAGCTCTAAGTGAAGCCTATGTATCTCTTATCGCTACTGGCTTCAATAAAATGAAAGTAATTTGTGCAAAATGTTTATCCTGAGAGTTAAAAATAATGAACATTACTTCCCTAATTGAAGTTTACTGTGTTATAGCTTGAAGAAAGATGGTGCTATTGGGTCAGCTATAGCCCAGCGGTTCCTTCTCAAGTTTACATGACTTATCGTGTTCAACTATTCATTGGTTCAAGTCCCGCGGGTGCTCTCTGGCCTTTTTTCCCATCATTTGTCAATTAAAGAACTATGCTTGTTTACTTGCTTAATCCACTCTATATGGTAAATATCGCCTATTCACTCTTTCTCTTTCTACAAATGATCATTAAAGCATTGCCTACTAGCATAGTGGGTTCTCAGCTACATCACCTAACCTTTCCAGTGCTGTGAGATTTCCCTAACGCATGATAAAATATAGAAAAAAAGTAATTCAATGAGGTAAAGAAGGAATGTGTCCATCAAAACCAAATATCACGTTTTGATTGCGTTAGGTCTAACATTTTAAAACTCTGTTAACTTGCAAGCCTGTAGCAATAATGATGATAATATGGAAGACAGCATTTGAAATCTTATGAATCTAAGTTTCCAGATTGTCAGTATTCTAGTTTAAACTATAATGTATAACCATGATGACATGATGCTTTCACCGTAATGCACTAATACACTAATAGCAAGTTGCGTAATTCAAGTAGACTCATTATATAGTGCAGCAATAGGAACTTTTGGAAAATACCTTTTTATGAGTTAACATCATTTGTTGGAATACATACTTATTAGGTATAGAATAAGTGAGAGTTGTAACGTGGTACACGCAGCCCCCTTTAAAATTGTTTGAGTGGACCTTTAGTTGGCTTCCTTTTTTTCAACTGCACATCACCCCAAAGTACATCAGTACAGTGATTGACTGTAAAAAAATATATAACCCCACAGCATGGTGTTGGAATCATTTGTGTTTTTGTATTTAAAAAATAAAATCCAAATTTAGTAATTTCTTCTACAAAAAAAGGAACACTGAATATGATGATGAACTGCTGTAATGTATTACAAAGTCACCTATCAAAATTGTCCTACATTGATAACAACTGCCACGACTGGTTTTTATGCCAATGTACAGTTGTTTTTGCTGGGAAAGAAGACCTGACAGGGTTTCCATGTTTAATATGTCAAAACCTAATTTTGGCTGCATTTACATTGTATTCTGGGATTCAAATGTAGTAATAAACAGCCCTCTCAAAAGGATTATTAATTATGTTGTTAATCCTGTTAATACATGAGGGCTACAAAACTAAGAATGCCACAAAAAATGGACTGCATGATCTACACACACTTCCACTTACAGAAGTACAGAGATCTCCATCGGAATACAGAGACAATTCCATGCGTGAAGATGTTCCTACCATAAATGTTACTGGTGTCTGTGCCTTCATTTGAGGATGAACACCCTTCCAATAGTTAGGTGTAGCTCTAAGTAAAGCCTATGTATCTCTTATCGCTACTGGCTTCAATAAAATGAAAGTAATTTGTGCAAAATGTTTATCCTGAGAGTTCAAAAAAATGAACAATACTTCCCTAATTGAAGTTTACTGTGTTATAGCTTGAAGAAAGATGCATCTGTTGGGTCAGCTATAGCCCAGCGGTTCATTCTCAAGTTTAATTGATTTATCGTGTTCAACCATTCAATGGTTCAAATCCCGCGGGTGCTCTCTGGCCTTTTTTCCCATCATTTGTCAATTAAAGAACTTTGCTTGTTTACTTGCTTAATCCACTCTATATGGTAAATATCGCCTATTCACTCTTTCTGTTTCTACAAATGATCATTAAAGCATTGCCTACTAGCATAGTGGGTTCTCAGTTACATCACCTAACCTTTCCAGTGCTGTGAGATTTCCCTAACGCATGATAAAATATAGAAAAAAAGTAATTCAATGAGGTAAAGAAGGAATGTGTCCATCAAAATCAAATATCACGTTTTGATTGCGTTAGGTCTAACATTTTAAAACTCTGTTAACTTGCAAGCCTGTAGCAATAATGATGATAATATGGAAGACAGTATTTGAAATCTTATGAATCTAAGTTTCCAGATTGTCAGTATTCTAGTTTAAACTAGAATGTATAACCATGATGACATGACGCGTTCACCGTAATGCACTAATACACTAATAGCAAGTTACGTTGTTCAAGTAGACTCATTATATAGTACAGCAATAGGAACTTTTGGAAATTACCTTTTTATGAGTTAACATCATTTGTTGGAATACATACTTATTAGGTATAGAATAAGTGAGAGCTGTAACGTGGTACATGCAGCCCCCTTTAAAATTGTTTGAGTGGACCTTTAGTTGGCTTCCTTTTTTTCAACTGCACATCACCCCAAAGTACATCAGTACAGTGATTGACTGTAAAATAATATATAACCCCACAGCATAGTGTTGGAATCATTTGTGTTTCTTTAAAAAAAATAAAATCCAAATTTAGTAATTTCTTCTACAAAAAAAGGAACACTGAATATGATGATGAACTGCTGTAATGTATTACAAACTCACATATCAAAATTGTCCTACATTGATAACAACTGCCATGACTGGTTTTTATGCCAATGTACAGGTTTTTTTGCTGGGGAAGAAGACCTGACAGGGTTTCCATGTTTAATATGTCAAAACCTAGTTTTGGCTGCATTTACATTGTATTCTGGGATTCAAATGTAATAATAAACAGCCCTCTCAGAAGGATTATTAATTCTGATGTTAATCCTGTTAATACATGAGAGCTACAAAACTAAGAATGCCACAAAAAATGGACTGCATGATCTACACACACTTCCACTTACAGAAGTACAGAGATCTCCATTGGAATACAAAGACAATTCCATGCGTGAAGATGTTCCTACCATAAAAGTTACTGGTGTCTGTGCCTTCATTTGAGGATGAACACCCTTCCAATAGTCAGGTGTAGCTCTAAGTGAAGCCTATGTATCTCTTATCGCTACTGGCTTCAATAAAATGAAAGTAATTTGTGCAAAATGTTTATCCTGAGAGTTCAAAAAAATGAACATTACTTCCCTAATTGAAGTTTACTGTGTTATAGCTTGAAGAAAGCTGCTTCTGTTGGGTCAGCTATAGCCCAGCAGTTCCTTCTCAAGTTCACATGCTTTATCGTGTTCAACCATTCAATGGTTCAAGTCCCGCAGGCGCTCTCTGGCCTTTTTTTCCCATCATTTGTCAATTAAAGAACTATGCTTGTTTACTTGCTTAATCCACTCTATATGGTAAATATCGCCTATTTACTCTTTCTGTTTCTACAAATGATCATTAAAGCATTGCCTACTAGCATAGTGGGTTCTCAGCTACATCACCTAACCTTTCCAGTGCTGTGAGATTTCCCTAACACATGATAAAATATTGAAAAAAAGTAATTCAATGAGGTAAAGTAGGAATTTGTCCATCAAAACCAAATATCACGTTTTGATTGCGTTAGGTCTAACATTTTAAAACTCTGTAAACTTGCAAGCCTGTAGCAATAATGATGATAATATGGAAGACAGCATTTGAAATCCTATGAATCTAAGTTTCCAGATTGTCAGTATTCTAGCTTAAACTAGAATGTATAACTATGATGACATGACGCTTTCACTGTAATGCAATAATACACTAATAGCAAGTTACGTTATTCAAGTAGACTCATTGTATAGTGCAGCAATAGGAACTTTTGGAAATTACCTTTTTATGAGTTAACATCATTTGTTGGAATACATACTTATTAGGTATACAATAAGTGAGAGCTGTAACGTGCTACATGCAGCCCCCTTTAAAATTGTTTGAGTGGACCTTTAGTTGGCTTCCTTTTTTTTCAACTGCACATCACCCCAAAGTACATCAGTACAGTGATTGACTGTAAAAAATATATAACCCCACAGCATGGTGTTGGAATCATTTGTGTTTCTTTTTAAAAAATAAAATCCAAATTTAGTAATTTCTTCTACAAAAAAAGGAACACTGAATATGATGATGAACTGCTGTAATGTATTACAAAGTCACCTATCAAAATTGTCCTACATTGATAACAACTGCCACGACTGGTTTTTATGCCAATGTACAGTTGTTTTTGCTGGGGAAGAAGACCTGACAGGGTTTCCATGTTTAATATGTCAAAACCTAATTTTGGCTGCATTTACATTGTATTATGGGATTCAAATGTAATAATAAACAGCCCGCTCAGATGGATTATTAATTCTGTTGTTAATCCTGTTAATACATGAGAGCTACAAAACTAAGAATGCCACAAAAAATGGACTGCATGATCTACACACACTTCCACTTACAGAAGTACAGAGATCTCCATCGGAATACAAAGACAATTCCATGCGTGAAGATGTTCCTACCATAAAAGTTACTGGTGTCTGTGCCTTCATTTGAGGATGAACACCCTTCCAATAGTCAGGTGTAGCTCTAAGTGAAGCCTATGTATCTCTTATCGCTACTGGCTTCAATAAAATGAAGCCAGTAGCGTAATTTGTGCAAAATGTTTATCCTGAGAGTTTAAAAAAATGAACATTACTTCCCTAATTGAAGTTTACTGTGTTATAGCTTGAAGAAAGATGCTTCTGTTGGGTCAGCTATAGCCCAGCGGTTCCTTCTCAAGTTTTCATGCTTTATCTTGTTCAACCATTCAATGGTTCAAGTCCCGCGGGCGCTCTCTGGCCTTTTTTTTCCCATCATTTGTCAATTAAAGAACTATGCTTGTTTACTTGCTTAATCAACTCTATATGGTAAATATCGCCTATTTACTCTTTCTGTTTCTACAAATGATCATTAAAGCATTGCCTACTAGCATAGTGGGTTCTCAGCTACATCACCTAACCTTTCCAGTGCTGTGAGATTTCCATAACACATGATAAAATATTGAAAAAAAGTAATTCAATGAGGTAAAGAAGGAATTTGTCCATCAAAACCAAATATCACGTTTTGATTGCGTTAGGTCTAACATTTTAAAACTCTGTTAACTTGCAAGCCTGTAGCAATAATGATGATAATATGGCAGACAGCATTTGAAATCATATAATTCTAAGTTTCCAGATTGTCAGTATTCTAGCTTAAACTAGAATGTATAACTATGATGACATGACGCTTTCACCGTAATGCACTAATACACTAATAGCAAGTTACGTTATTCAAGTAGACTCATTATATAGTGCAGCAATAGGAACTTTTGGAAATTACCTTTTTATGAGTTAACATCATTTGTTGGAATACATACTTATTAGGTATAGAATAAGTGAGAGCTGTAACGTGGTACATGCAGGTCCCTTACATTGTTTGAGTGGACCTTTAGTTGGCTTCCTTTTTTTCAACTGCACATCATCCCAAGTACATCAGTACAGTCATTAACTGTAAAAAAATATATAACCCCACAGCATGGTAATGGAATCATTTGTGGTTCTTTTTAAAAAATAAAATCCAAATTTAGTAATTTCTTCTACAAAAAAAGGAACACTGAATATGATGATGAACTGCTGTAATGTATTACAAAGTCACCTATCAAAATTGTCCTACATTGATAACAACTGCCACGACTGGTTTTTATGCCAATGTACAGTTGTTTTTGCTGGGGAAGGAGACCTGACAGGGTTTCCATGTTTAATATGTCAAAACCTAATTTTGGCTGCATTTACATTGTATTCTGGGATTCAAATGTAATAATAAACAGCCCTCTCAGAAGGATTATTAATTCTGTTGTTAATCCTGTTAATACATGAGAGCTACAAGACTAAGAATGCCACAAAAAATGGACTGCATGATCTACACACACTTCCACTTACAGAAGTACAGATATCTCCATCGGAATACAAAGACAATTCCATGCGTGAAGATGTTCCTACCATAAAAGTTACTGGTGTCTGTGCCTTCATTTGAGGATGAACACCCTTCCAATAGTCAGGTGTAGCTCTAAGTGAAGCCTATGTATCTCTTATCGCTACTGGCTTCAATAAAATGAAAGTAATTTGTGCAAAATGTTTATCCTGAGAGTTCAAAAAAATGAACCTTACTTCCCTAATTGAAGTTTACTGTGTTATAGCTTGAAGAAAAATGCTGCTGTTGCGTCAGCTATAGCCCAGCGGTTCCTTCTCAAGTTTACATGATTTATCATGTTCAACCATTCAATGGTTCAAGTCTTGCGGGCGCTCGCTGGCCTTTTTTCCCATCATTTGTCAATTAAAGAACTATGCTTGTTTACTTGCTTAATCCACTCTATATGGTAAATATCACCTATTTACTCTTTCTGTTTCTACAAATGATCATTAAAGCATTGCCTACTAGCATAGTAGGTTCTCAGCTACATCACCTAACCTTTCCAGTGCTGTGAGATTTCCCTAACACATGATAAAATATTGAAAAAAAGTAATTCAATGAGGTAAAGAAGGAATTTGTCCATCAAAACCAAATATCACCTTTTGATTGCTTTAGGTCTAACATTTTAAAACTCTGTTAACTTGCAAGCCTGTAGCAATAATGATTATAATATGGAAGACAGCATTTGAAATCTTATGAATCTAAGTTTCCAGATTGTCAGTATTCTAGCTTAAACTAGAATGTATAACTATGATGACATGACGCTTTCACCGTAATACACTAATACACTAATAGCAAGTTACGTAATTCAAGTAGACTCAATATATAGTGCAGTAATAGGAACTTTTGGAAATTACCTTTTTATGAGTTAACATCATTTGTTGGAATACATACTTATTAGGTATAGAATAAGTGAGAGCTGTAACGTGGTACACGCAGCCCCCTTTAAAATTGTTTGAGTGGACCTTTAGTTGGCTTCCTTTTTTTCAACTGCACATCACCCCAAGGTACATCAGTACAGTGATTGAGTGTAAAAAAATATATAACCCCACAGCATGGTGTTGGAATCATTTGTGTTTCTTTTTAAAAAATAAAATCCAAATTTAGTAATTTCTTCTACAAAAAAGGAACACTGAATATGATGATGAACTGCTGTAATGTATTACAAAGTCACCTATCAAAATTGTCCTACATTGATAACAACTGCCACGACTGGTTTTTATGCCAATGTACAGTTGTTTTTGCTGGGGAAGGAGACCTGACAGGGTTTCCATGTTTAATATGTCAAAACCGAATTTTGGCTGCATTTACATTGTATTCTGGGATTCAAATGTAATAATAAACAGCCCTCTCAGAAGGATTATTAATTCTGTTGTTTATCCTGTTAATACATGAGGGCTACAAAACTAAGAATGCCACAAAAAATGGACTGCATGATCTACACACACTTCCACTTACAGAAGTACAGATATCTCCATCGGAATACAAAGACAATTCCATGCGTGAAGATGTTCCTATCATAAAAGTTACTGGTGTCTGTGCCTTCATTTGAGGATGAACACCCTTCCAATAGTTAGGTGTAGCTCTAAGTGAAGCCTATGTATCTCTTATCGCTACTGGCTTCAATAAAATGAAAGTAATTTGTGCAAAATGTTTATCCTGAGAGTTCAAAAAAATGAACATTACTTCCCTAATTGAAGTTTACTGTGTTATAGCTTGAAGAAAGATGCTGCTGTTGCGTCAGCTATAGCCCAGCGGTTCCTTCTCAAGTTTACATGATTTATCGTGTTCAACCATTCAAAGGTTCAAGTCTCGCGGGCGCTCTCTGGCCTTTTTTCCCATCATTTGTCAATTAAAGAACTATGCTTGTTTACTTGCTTAATCCACTCTATATGGTAAATATTGCCTATTTACTCTTTCTGTTTCTACAAATGATCATTAAAGCATTGCCTACTAGCATAGTAGGTTCTCAGCTACATCACCTAACCTTTCCAGTGCTGTGAGATTTCCCTAACGCATGATAAAATATTGAAAAAAAGTAATTCAATGAGGTAAAGAAGGAATTTGTCCATCAAAACCAAATACCACGTTTTGATTACGTTAGGTCTAACATTTTAAAACTCTGTTAACTTGCAAGCCTGTAGCAATAATGATGATAATATGGAAGACAGCATTTGAAATCTTATGAAGCTAAGTTTCCAGATTGTCAGTATTCTAGCTTAAACTAGAATGTATAACCATGATGACATGACGCGTTCACCGTAATGCACTAATACACTAATAGCAAGTTACGTTATTCAAGTAGACTCATTATATAGTGCAGCAATAGGAACTTTTGGAAATTACCTTTTTATGAGTTAACATCATTTGTTGGAATACATACTTATTAGGTATAGAGTAAGTGAGAGCTGTAACGTGGTACATGCAGCCCCCTTTAAAATTATTTGAGTGGACCTTTAGTTGGCTTCCTTTTTTTCAACTGCACATCACCCCAAAGTACATCAGTACAGTGATTGACTGTAAAAAAATATATAACCCCACAGCATGGTGTTGGAATCATTTGTGTTTCTTTTAAAAAAATAAAATTCAAATTTAGTAATTTCTTCTACAAAAAAAGGAACACTGAATATGATGATGAACTGCTGTAATGTATTACAAAGTCACCTATCAAAATTGTCCTACATTGATAACAACTGCCACGACTGGTTTTTATGCCAATGTACAGTTGTTTTTGCTGGGGAAGAAGACCTGACAGGGTTTCCATGTTTAATATGTCAAAACCTAGTTTTGGCTGCATTTACATTGTATTCTGGGATTCAAATGTAATAATAAACAGCCCTCTCAGAAGGATTATTAATTCTGATGTTAATCCTGTTAATACATGAGAGCTACAAAACTAAGAATGCCACAAAAAATGGACTGCATGATCTACACACACTTCCACTTACAGAAGTACAGAGATCTCCATTGGAATACAAAAGACAATTCCATGCGTGAAGATGTTCCTACCATAAAAGTTACTGGTGTCTGCGCCTTCATTTGAGGATGAACACCCTTCCAATAGTCAGGTGTAGCTCTAAGTGAAGCCTATGTATCTCTTATCGCTACTGGCTTCAATAAAATGAAAGTAATTTGTGCAAAATGTTTATCCTGAGAGTTCAAAAAAATGAACATTACTTCCCTAATTTAAGTTTACTGTGTTATAGCTTGAAGAAAGATGCTGCTGTTGGGTCAGCTATAGCCCAGCAGTTCCTTCTCAAGTTTACATGATTTATCATGTTCAACCATTCAATGGTTCAAGTCCCGCTGGCGCTCTCTGGCCTTTTTTCCCATCATTTGTCAATTAAAGAACTATGCTTGTTTACTTGCTTAATCCACTCTATATGGTAAATATCGCCTATTTACTCTTTCTGTTTCTACAAATGATCATTAAAGCATTGCCTAGTAGCATAGTGGGTTCTCAGCTACATCACCTAACCTTTCCAGTGCTGTGAGATTTCCCTAACGCATGATAAAATATTGAAAAAAAGTAATTCATTGAGGTAAAGAAGGAATTTGTCCATCAAAACCAAATACCACGTTTTGATTACGTTAGGTCTAACATTTTAAAACTCTGTTAACTTGCAAGCCTGTAGCAATAATGATGATAATATCGAAGACAGCATTTGAAATCTTATGAAGCTAAGTTTCCAGATTGTCAGTATTCTAGCTTAAACTAGAATGTATAACCATGATGACATGACGCGTTCACCGTAATGCACTAATACACTAATAGCAAGTTACGTTATTCAAGTAGACTCATTATATAGTGCAGCAATAGGAACTTTTGGAAATTACCTTTTTATGAGTTAACATCATTTGTTGGAATACATACTTATTAGGTATAGAGTAAGTGAGAGCTGTAACGTGGTACATGCAGCCCCCTTTAAAATTATTTGAGTGGACCTTTAGTTGGCTTCCTTTTTTTCAACTGCACATCACCCCAAAGTACATCAGTACAGTGATTGACTGTAAAAAAATATATAACCCCACAGCATGGTGTTGGAATCATTTGTGTTTCTTTTAAAAAAATAAAATTCAAATTTAGTAATTTCTTCTACAAAAAAAGGAACACTGAATATGATGATGAACTGCTGTAATGTATTACAAAGTCACCTATCAAAATTGTCCTACATTGATAACAACTGCCACGACTGGTTTTTATGCCAATGTACAGTTGTTTTTGCTGGGGAAGAAGACCTGACAGGGTTTCCATGTTTAATATGTCAAAACCTAATTTTGGCTGCATTTACATTGTATTCTGGGATTCAAATGTAATAATAAACAGCCCTCTCAGAAGGATTATTAATTCTGTTGTTAATCCTGTTAATACATGAGAGCTACAAAACTAAGAATGCCACAAAAAATGGACTGCATGATCTACACACACTTCCACTTACAGAAGTACAGAGATCTCCATTGGAATACAAAAGACAATTCCATGCGTGAAGATGTTCCTACCATAAAAGTTACTGGTGTCTGCGCCTTCATTTGAGGATGAACACCCTTCCAATAGTCAGGTGTAGCTCTAAGTGAAGCCTATGTATCTCTTATCGCTACTGGCTTCAATAAAATGAAAGTAATTTGTGCAAAATGTTTATCCTGAGAGTTCAAAAAAATGAACATTACTTCCCTAATTTAAGTTTACTGTGTTATAGCTTGAAGAAAGATGCTGCTGTTGGGTCAGCTATAGCCCAGCAGTTCCTTCTCAAGTTTACATGATTTATCATGTTCAACCATTCAATGGTTCAAGTCCCGCTGGCGCTCTCTGGCCTTTTTTCCCATCATTTGTCAATTAAAGAACTATGCTTGTTTACTTGCTAAATCCACTCTACATGGTAAATATCACCTATTTACTCTTTCTGTTTCTACAAATGATCATTAAAGCATTGCCTACTAGCATAGTGGGTTCTCAGCTACATCACCTAACCTTTCCAGTGCTGTGAGATTTCCCTAACGCATGATAAAATATTGAAAAAAGTAATTCAATGAGGTAAAGAAGGAATTTGTCCATCAAAACCAAATATCACGTTTTGATTGCGTTAGGTCTAATATTTTAAAACTATGTTAACTTGCAAGCCTGTAGCAATAATGATGATAATATGGAAGACAGCATTTGAAATCCTATGAGTCTAAGTTTCCAGATTGTCAGTATTCTAGCTTAAACTAGAATGTATAACTATGATGACATGACGCTTTCACCGTAATGCACTAATACACTAATAGCAAGTTACGTTATTCAAGTAGACTCATTATATAGTGCAGCAATAGGAACTTTTGGAAATTACCTTTTTATGAGTTAACATCATTTGTTGGAATACATACTTATTAGGTATAGAATAAGTGAGAGCTGTAACGTGGTACATGCAGCCCCCTTTAAAATGCTGAGTGGACCTTTAGTTGGCTTCCTTTTTTTCAACTGCACATCACCCCAAAGTACACCAGTACAGTGATTGACTGTAAAAAAATATATACCCCACAGCATGGTGTTGGAATCATATGGCCGAGATACCCGCCACCCCCTCTCAACACAATCCCCAAGAATTGGGAAACCGGAAACAGTTCTTGAACTTTTGGAAGGCGGGAAGGGAGTCACCCTTCCCGGCCGTATTTATTAAAATATGAAACAAAAGAAAACATTAAAATAACAGTTTCATATAATGTACAATTTCATTTCCACATTACGATGTTTGGCTAACCTTAACAGATCTCTAATACAAAGGTTCTCCTAGCCGAACTAACATCCTACAAAACATTTGACTTGAAATTGTACATCCTAACGTTAAGGGCCAACGGCAAGGTCGTAACCGGTGTCAGATCCCTAAACCAGAAATACCCCCCTCACTTGTGAGAGGAGCGACCGCACAGAGGCGTACCTCAAGTGCATCTACCAATTTCCCTTTGTACTTGACGGGGGCCCCAATAAACTCGACGCCATTTAACGGTCCTTCGAGGACTCGTGTGAGGTGTCTAAAAAGGTAGCGTAAACCCCCTCCCGCACCCCACACAACTTACCCATCTGCCGTCGCAGATGTCCTGGCCCCGGGAAATTCCCCAGGAGGGGCCGTAGCCCCTCCTATCCAGGAAGGGGCCTTGACCACCTTTCCTTTCCTTCCGGCGGCCTCTCCTTAGACAGGACCGCCTCCCCGTTGAGGGGCCAATTGGCCACCTCCCCCGCGCACTCCCATCCGTAATGGGTGACGCCCCCTCATAGGGATCTTCGAATTACTGCTCACCGATCATGACCTTACCGCCCGACCAAAATAAATACGACAGTTCTACCTAAGTTACTAAGATTTACAAACCAAAACAACATTTATTATCAAGCGTAAATACTGATCAATCCTTGTTCAAAATTACTTTATTTGCAAAACATACTGAAAATAACCAATCTTTATTGCATCTTTAAGAAATTTCACGACAATCATCACACCCTGTAAGAAAACAGAGAAAACAAAAAGATACTATATCAACTGTATTCACAACGAATCGCTGTCCTCAGGGGCTGGTGGGTGGGTCAAAATTGCTCTTCGTTCCGTCTCGAGCTCACGTGCAGTGGGGAGGTGCAGCTTCAGAGCACAGGAACAAGAGGATGCTTTCTTGGCTTCCGCTCCTTTTATCCGTCTTCAGGGTGGGCGTGAACCCGCCCCCGCCTGCCTCCGAGGGCGTGGCCGGCCGCGTTGGTGTCTAGGCCAGCCCACTCCAGGGCGGGAAAAAGGCGCGCCCCGGCTACGCCGCTTCGGGCATACCAGCCGAGACTCGCCTCCCGCCCAAGATGGCTTCCCGGGGGGATCGTGGTACTCCACCATACGTTCGGGGGGACCGATTGGTCGCCCCTTTCCATATGCCGAGATACCCGCCACCCCCTCTCAACACAATCCCCATGAATTGGGAAACCGGAAACAGTTCTTGAACTTTTGGAAGGCTGGAAGGGAGTCACCCTTCCCGGCCGTATTTATTAAAATATGAAACAAAAGAAAACATTAAAATAACAGTTTCATATAATGTACAATTTCATTTCCACATTACGATGTTTGGCTAACCTTAACAGATCTCTAATACAAAGGTTCTCCTAGCCGAACTAACATCCTACAAAACATTTGACTTGAAATTGTACATCCTAACGTTAAGGGCCAACGGCAAGGTCGTAACCGGTGTCAGATCCCTAAACCAGAAATACCCCCCTCACTTGTGAGAGGAGCGACCGCACAGAGGCGTACCTCAAGTGCATCTACCAATTTCCCTTTGTACTTGACGGGGGCCCCAATAAACTCGACGCCATTTAACGGTCGTTCGAGGACTCGTGTGAGGTGTCTAAAAAGGTAGCGTAAACCCCCTCCCGCACCCCACACAACTTACCCATCTGCCGTCGCAGATGTCCTGGCCCCGGGAAATTCCCCAGGAGGGGCCGTAGCCCCTCCTATCCAGGAAGGGGCCTTGACCACCTTTCCTTTCCTTCCGGCGGCCTCTCCTTAGACAGGACCGCCTCCCCGTTGAGGGGCCAATTGGCCACCTCCCCCGCGCGCTCCCATCCGTAATGGGTGACGCCCCCTCATAGGGATCTTCGAATTACTGCTCACCGATCATGACCTTACCGCCACAGGCCGGATAGTTGACCGGCTATCCAGACCCCCCACAACACTCCTGCCTAAAGGTCATTTCATAAAGTCTTTAGCCAGGCTATCAGGTCTCCTATGAGTAACTCGTTCCCCATCCGGGACAAATGAACACCATCCCCCGAATACATACTGTCCCCTTTAATACAACCATGCGAAATAGAATGCAGTGTACTTGAACGGAACAGTCTACTCACTTTATTATTAATTTTCCTTACTGAATGATTCAGAGCAGAAACAGAAATAGCCCCCCGCCACACTTTCCGTGGGATCATATGGGACCATGCAATTGTGCACCCTGGAACTCTTCTCGCCAACCAACTTACCGTGGAAAGCATCGCCTCAAGAAGAAGTCGTCTACCAGTGGTCACCAAATCATTGCCCCCAAGATGTACTATGACTACAGACGGCGGTGACCTTGTCCGCCCTAACAAACCCTCGAAAAATGATCGAAACTGGTCAATACAGAGCCCGCCCTTTCCGTAGAAGGACACACTGTACCCGTATTCCCCAGCCACGTGAATCATGTCACCTGCTTTGAATACGTCCGCGGCACGCCTCACGTATGAGTGGCCCACGACCCACACCTCCTTTTTCACAGCCGGTAATGTCTGACCGCTGGCCCCCCGGTGTCGGGTCGACTGGACAGTCCGCCCCGCCTCGTAGGCTTGCGCAACTGAAAACCAAACAAAAACAAGAAGCGTGAGTACATCATTACAGCTTCACAACATGTGCAACCGCACATACCTCTTATAACAGTTCGAGGACCAACGCCCCACACGTTTTACTTGTTCAACATTCAGACCCCTGGCTGTAGCTTCCGTAGCAGCCCCTATCCGAAAGGAATGGGTCCCAAAGTCGCCGGGGTTCAAGCCCGCGGCAGAAATCGACATCGCAAGCACCCGCTGAAACTGAAACCTCGTCAGTGGGGTGGCGTCAGCGTGTCTTAACAAGGTCCCCCCCCATGCTGCCACCCTCTGCGCTAAATATTCCTCTACGCACCCAACAGGGCACATGGCAGACCCGGGGAGCCTCTGGATGATTACGCAGTCCCCGATTGCATCCTGATCGGATTTGGACCTGACAAACGAGACCGTCATTGTCTCCTCTCTGACCTGAATGTGTTCCCGGCACAGTCCCCCCATCGTATCCTGCTTGTTCTTTGCCACTAATTCGCTTACCCGCATAGCCCCATGGAATGCTAATGCAAATGCGGCTCGGAACAACACTGCTTCGTACTGGGATGAACATGTTACCGGTAGCACGGATAATAACAGGGCCAACCTATCCAGACCTATCGGGTGCCTATCGTCTACTCTGCGACCCTCAAGGCGTTGCCACCCACGTAGCGCTTTCTGCACAACGAAAGACGCTGTCGGGTCCTGGATCCCATGAGCCCTTGCCATGAAGGAAATGGCGGCCCGATGCCTCTGGGCCGTAGCTACTGACTTGCCTGCGTGACGTAAAGAGAGCAGGAATCTCACTACACACTCTTCCAGACCCCAAAGCTCCCTCCCGGCAGTACCCAAAAAGGCCCAATAGGAACGGAACGCCCCTTCATATGCCTTCCTCGTCCTGGGTGCTAAACTCTCTCCCACAAGGTCTTGTAGTTCAGGGCACCGAGAGACCAGAGAGCTTCGGGAAAGGGTGCCGCCACCGGGTCCGCTGTGGGCAGAAAACCCCAGAAGGCCTGCATACGGAAACGAGAGAGCGCATCAGCCGCTTGGTTCATCACCCCCGGCACATGTCGCGCCCTAAACAGTACATTCAGTTGCATGCACAACAACACAATTTCCTTGAGCAGTCTCAGAATCAATTTGCAACGTGCTGCCTGACTATTGATACACTCAACCACGGTCATGTTATCAGACCAGAACACCACAGAGTGATCCCTAAACCCTTCTGGCCATGTTTTCAAGGCCACCAGAATAGGGAACAGTTCGAGAAAAGCAATGTTACTCGTCAACCCGCACTCATGCCACCATGACGGCCATTTTTGAGCCGACCATTGTGTACCCAATATGGCGCCAAAACCCATACTCCCCGCCGAGTCTGTCCATAGCCCCAACTCCTCGGAAGACACTGCTGGTTTATTCCAGACAATTCGACCATTGAAATCCGCCAGGAATGCAATCCAAATGCGCATGTCCTGGCGAACCTCTGCCGAGAGTCTCGTACGATGATGTCCTTCCTTCAAGCCGACCATGGACTGTGCAATCGAGCGGGAAAAGGGGCGCGCCATCGGCATTACTCTTATGGCAAAATTCAACTGACCCACCACCTGTTGCAATTGATGCAGGTTCACTTTCGTTGCACGAATACATGTCTCAAGGGATAACCTGAATTTTAACACTTTTTCTTTAGGTAATCGAAAACAACCTTCCACCGAGTCGAGCTCGATCCCCAGAAACTCGATCAAGGTCGAGGGACCCACCGTCTTACCTGGCGCCAATGGCACACCGAATTGATTCATTAGGACACAAAATTCATGTAAGGCCTGTCCACACTCAGAATCCCCGGCTGCCCCCAGAAACAGAAAGTCATCGAGATAGTGCATAACATGTTGAAAACCTGTCTTCCTCGTGAATACCCACTGCAGAAAACAACTGAATTTCTCGAAATAGGCACATGAAATCGAGCATCCCATTGGCATACATTTATCCATGTAATAGCGACCCTGAAACTGAAAACCAAGGAGACGCTGATCGTCTGGGTGTACCGGGAGCAACCGGAACGCTGACTCGATGTCCGATTTGGCCATCAGCGTCCCGAGCCCCAGGCGATTCAACATGGCAACGGCCTCATCGAAAGATGCGTACCGCACCGAACATACTTCCGGGTCTATCGCGTCATTCATGGAAAGACCACGTGGGGCTGACAAATTATGTATCAGCCGAAACTCACCCGGGTCCTTCTTGGGAACCACCCCTAGAGGAGAACACACAAAATTAGCAATTGGTGGCAAATCGAATGGACCGGCGACACGACCTCGAGTCACCTCTTTCCCAATCTTTACCTGCACCACTGCCGTGTGCTGTAAGACCGACATTTGATTCTTACAGTCCGGTACCCCCTGAAAATCCACCACTGGGATGCGGAAACCATATGAAAACCCGTTCCGTAACACCCCAGCGGAAGCATGATCTGGGTATTCGCTGAGCCAAGGAATCATTGCCATGGTATCAATCGGGGTCGGTAAAGGCGCCCCTCGGACTATATTAGACCTGTTTGGCGCCTCCCTTACCACCGTTATCACCCGTTTTGGCTCTGCACATGGACTCGGGATGGGATGGCTGCCCGCACCCCCCACACTCATGTCTGAATTTGCATGACCCCTGGGGCCTGGTACATTTGCCCCTGTTAAAATTCCAACAGATCCCCCTTTTACCTGTGTTGCCACTCGGCTTCGTGTGGAACTCGTTACCTGCACCCGTCCGAAAGGGCGTCCCAGAGTTTTGGCGGGAGGATTCCCCCCCGTTACTCCCTACTAATGGCACCTTCAACATCCCTGTACTCTCCATTTTTTGCCAAGACACAGAGTCGTAACAGTCCCAAGACAACAACGGGTTGTGTTCTTTAGCTTTTCTAAACAGATTATCATAGCAGAACCACTGATTGCCCCCATATGCCACAGAATACTCCATAATACGTGACTGATAAATGGGTAACTCGGTCAACAACTCAGGCCTGCGCTCCCCCATGATGGAAGTAAATATTCCCCACGCTCTGCCCCAAGTACCAATGGTCTCGTCGATCTTAAAGGCGGACATTTTTGCGCGCCAAACACTCGGATGCATGAGCTCCTTTTGACTTTTTACATGCTCGGTCTCGTAATGGTCGGTAAGCAATGAAAACATGTTTACATATTTATCCGCCCAAATCAATTCCTTGACTTCTAGTGGGACGTGCTGGGCAATCTTCTCCTTTCGAGAAGGTGCAGACTCCCACCCCGCAATCGGCAATGGCCGCTTACCTGAAGTAGACCCCACGCTTGTCGCCGAACTTGGGCCTGCTGTACTTCCAACCGCCGGGACCTGTGGGGGAACAGAAGATGGCGTCTTCGCAGCCTCCCTAGATTCCCGCAGTTGCCTCATCACTGCCCGGGCGTCGTCAGCCGTGGCGCCCTCGCTATCGTTTCCCAACCACGCTGCCAATTGTGCCGCTAACTCGGGGGGCATATCCTCCCTGTTCGCAGGGGTGACCACCACAGGGATTGGATTCCCCTCCTTTGGCGCCGGGGTTGGCTCCTCTCGTGGGGCTTCTGGAACCGGGGTCTCCCCCCCAAGTGCTCCCCTTCTGGGCCTCTTGCTTTTCCCCCGGGAATTGTTCCCTGTAAAGGCCGTTTCGGTCCTCCCTCCCCGTCCTTAGCCTCAACCTTTCTCTTCAGATCGGCTATCTCCTTCATGAGTATGCGGAGCATCTCCTCGGTACCGACCCGCTTTCCGACCTTCTTGGGCATTCTTAGACGGGATATCTGTAAGACAAAAAGAGGGATTACAACGCTCAAAATTGCTCTTCGTTCCGTCTCGAGCTCACGTGCAGCGGGGAGGTGCAGCTTCAGAGCACAGGAACAAGAGGATGCTTTCTTGGCTTCCGCTCCTTTTATCCGTCTTCAGGGTGGGCGTGAACCCGCCCCCGCCTGCCTCCGAGGGCGTGGCCGGCCGCGTTGGTGTCTAGGCCAGCCCACTCCAGGGCGGGAAAAAGGCGCGCCCCGGCTCCGCCGCTTCGGGCATACCAGCCGAGACTCGCCTCCCGCCCAAGATGGCTTCCCGGGGGGATCGTGGTACTCCACCATACGTTCGGGGGGACCGATTGGTCGCCCCTTTCCATTTGTGTTTCTTTAAAAAAAATAAAATCCAAATTTAGTAATTTCTTCTACAAAAAAAGGAACACTGAATATGATGATGAACTGCTGTAATGTATTACAAAGTCACCTATCAAAATTGTCCTACATTGATAACAACTGCCACAACTGGTTTTTATGCCAATGTACAGTTGTTTTTGCTGGGGAAGAAGACCTGACAGGGTTTCCATGTTTAATATGTCAAAACCTAATTTTGGATGCATTTACATTGTATTCTGGGATTCAAATGTAATAATAAACAGCCCTCTCAGAAGGATTATTAATTCTGTTGTTAATCCTGTTAATACATGAGAGCTACAAAACTAAGAATGCCACAAAAAATGGACTGCATGATCTACACACACTTCCACTTACAGAAGTACAGAGATCTCCATTGGAATACAAAAGACAATTCCATGCGTGAAGATGTTCCTACCATAAAAGTTACTGGTGTCTGTGCCTTCATTTGAGGATGAACACCCTTCCAATAGTCAGGTGTAGCTCTAAGTGAAGCCTATGTATCTCTTATCGCTACTGGCTTCAATAAAATGAAAGTAATTTGTGCAAAATGTTTATCCTGAGAGTTCAAAAAAATGAACATTACTTCCCTAATTGAAGTTTACTGTGTTATAGCTTGAAGAAAGATGCTGCTGTTGGGTCAGCTATAGCCCAGCAGTTCCTTCTCAAGTTTACATGATTTATCATGTTCAACCATTCAATGGTTCAAGTCCCGCTGGCGCTCTCTGGCCTTTTTTCCCATCATTTGTCAATTAAAGAACTATGCTTGTTTACTTGCTAAATCCACTCTATATGGTAAATATCACCTATTTACTCTTTCTGTTTCTACAAATGATAATTAAAGCATTGCCTACTAGCTTAGTGGGTTCTCAGCTACATCACCTAACCTTTCCAGTGCTGTGAGATTTCCCTAACGCATGATAAAATATTGAAAAAAAGTAATTCAATGAGGTAAAGAAGGAATTTGTCCATCAAAACCAAATATCACGTTTTGATTGCGTTAGGTCTAATATTTTAAAACTCTGTTAACTTGCAAGCCTGTAGCAATAATGATGATAATATGGAAGACAGCATTTGAAATCCTATGAATCTAAGTTTCCAGATTGTCAGTATTCTAGCTTAAACTAAAATGTATAACTATGATGACATGACGCTTTCACCGTAATGCACTAATACACTAATAGCAAGTTAAGTTATTCAAGTAGACTCATTATATAGTGCAGCAATAGGAACTTTTGGAAATTACCTTTTTATGAGTTAACATCATTTGTTGGAATACATACTTATTAGGTATAGAATAAGTGAGAGCTGTAACGTGGTACATGCAGCCCCCTTTAAAATTGTTTGAGTGGACCTTTAGTTGGCTTCCTTTTTTTCAACTGCACATCACCCCAAAGTACATCAGTACAGTGATTGACTGTAAAAAAATATATAACCCCACAGCATGGTGTTGGAATCATTTGTGTTTCTTTTTAAAAAATAAAATCCAAATTTAGTAATATATTCTACAAAAAAAGGAACACTGAATATGATGATGAACTGCTGTAATGTATTACAAAGTCACCTATCAAAATTGTCCTACATTGATAACAACTGCCACGACTGGTTTTTATGCCAATGTACAGTTGTTTTTGCTGGGGAAGGAGACCTGACAGGGTTTCCATGTTTAATATGTCAAAACCTAATTTTGGCTGCATTTACATTGTATTCTGGGATTCAAATGTAATAATAAACAGCCCTCTCAGAAGGATTATTAATTCTGTTGTTAATCCTGTTAATACATGAGAGCTACAAAACTAAGAATGCCACAAAAAATGGACTGCATGATCTACACACACTTCCACTTACAGAAGTACAGAGATCTCCATCGGAATACAAAGACAATTCCATGTGTGAAGATGTTCCTATCATAAAAGTTACTGGTGTCTGTGCCTTCATTTGAGGATTAACACCCTTCCAATAGTCAGGTGTAGCTCTAAGTGAAGCCTATGTATCTCTTATCGCTACTGGCTTCAATAAAATGAAAGTAATTTGTGCAAAATGTTTATCCTGAGAGTTCAAAAAAATGAACATTACTTCCCTAATTGAAGTTTACTGTGTTATAGCTTGAAGAAAAATGCTGCTGTTGGGTCAGCTATAGCCCAGCGGTTCCTTCTCAAGTTTACATGATTTATCGTGTTCAACCATTCAATGGTTCAAGTCCCGCGGGCGCTCTCTGGCCTTTTTTCCCATAATTTGTCAATTAAAGAACTATGCTTGTTTACTTGCTTAATCCACTCTATATGGTAAATATCACCTATTTACTCTTTCTTTTTCTACAAATGATCATTAAAGCATTGCCTACTAGCATAGTGGGTTCTCAGCTACATCACCTAACCTTTCCAGTGCTGTGAGATTTCCCTAACGCATGATAAAATATTGAAAAAAAGTAATTCAATGAGGTAAAGAAGGAATTTGTCCATCAAAACCAAATATCACGTTTTGATTGCGTTAGGTCTAACATTTTAAAACTCTGTTAACTTGCAAGCCTGTAGCAATAATGATGATAATATGGAATACAGCATTTGAAATCTTATGAATCTAAGTTTCCAGATTGTCAGCATTCTAGCCTAAACTAGAATGTATAACTATGATGACATGACGCTTTCACCGTAATGCACTAATACACTAATAGCAAGTTAAGTTATTCAAGTAGACTCATTATATAGTGCAGCAATAGGAACTTTTGGAAATTACCTTTTTATGAGTTAACATCATTTGTTGGAATACATACTTATTAGGTATAGAATAAGTGAGAGCTGTAACGTGGTACATGCAGCCCCCTTTAAAATTGTTTGAGTGGACCTTTAGTTGGCTTCCTTTTTTTCAACTGCACATCACCCCAAAGTACATCAGTACAGTGATTGACTGTAAAAAAATATATAACCCCACAGCATGGTGTTGGAATCATTTGTGTTTCTTTTTAAAAAATAAAATCCAAATTTAGTAATATATTCTACAAAAAAAGGAACACTGAATATGATGATGAACTGCTGTAATGTATTACAAAGTCACCTATCAAAATTGTCCTACATTGATAACAACTGCCACGACTGGTTTTTATGCCAATGTACAGTTGTTTTTGCTGGGGAAGGAGACCTGACAGGGTTTCCATGTTTAATATGTCAAAACCTAATTTTGGCTGCATTTACATTGTATTCTGGGATTCAAATGTAATAATAAACAGCCCTCTCAGAAGGATTATTAATTCTGTTGTTAATCCTGTTAATACATGAGAGCTACAAAACTAAGAATGCCACAAAAAATGGACTGCATGATCTACACACACTTCCACTTACAGAAGTACAGAGATCTCCATCGGAATACAAAGACAATTCCATGTGTGAAGATGTTCCTATCATAAAAGTTACTGGTGTCTGTGCCTTCATTTGAGGATTAACACCCTTCCAATAGTCAGGTGTAGCTCTAAGTGAAGCCTATGTATCTCTTATTGCTACTGGCTTCAATAAAATGAAAGTAATTTGTGCAAAATGTTTATCCTGAGAGTTCAAAAAAATGAACATTACTTCCCTAATTGAAGTTTACTGTGTTATAGCTTGAAGAAAAATGCTGCTGTTGGGTCAGCTATAGCCCAGCGGTTCCTTCTCAAGTTTACATGATTTATCGTGTTCAACCATTCAATGGTTCAAGTCCAGCGGGCGCTCTCTGGCCTTTTTTCCCATAATTTGTCAATTAAAGAACTATGCTTGTTTACTTGCTTAATCCACTCTATATGGTAAATATCACCTATTTACTCTTTCTTTTTCTACAAATGATCATTAAAGCATTGCCTACTAGCATAGTGGGTTCTCAGCTACATCACCTAACCTTTCCAGTGCTGTGAGATTTCCCTAACGCATGATAAAATATTGAAAAAAAGTAATTCAATGAGGTAAAGAAGGAATTTGTCCATCAAAACCAAATATCACGTTTTGATTGCGTTAGGTCTAACATTTTAAAACTCTGTTAACTTGCAAGCCTGTAGCAATAATGATGATAATATGGAAGACAGCATTTGAAATCCTATGAATCTAAGTTTCCAGATTGTCAGTATTCTAGCTTAAACTAGAATGTATAACTATGATGACATGACGCTTTCACCGTAATGCACTAATACACTAATAGCAAGTTACGTTATTCAAGTAGACTCATTATATAGTGCAGCAATAGGAACTTTTGGAAATTACCTTTTTATGAGTTAACATCATTTGTTGGAATACATACTTATTAGGTATAGAATAAGTGAGAGCTGTAACGTGGTACATGCAGCCCCCTTTAAAATTGTTTGAGTGGACCTTTAGTTGGCTTCCTTTTTTTCAACTGCACATCACCCCAAAGTACATCAGTACAGTGATTGACTGTAAAAAAAATATATAACCCCACAGCATGGTGTTGGAATCATTTGTGTTTCTTTTAAAAAAATAAAATCCAAATTTAGTAATTTCTTCTACAAAAAAAGGAACACTGAATATGATGATGAACTGCTGTAATGTATTACAAAGTCCCCTATCAAAATTGTCCTACATTGATAACAACTGCCACGACTGGTTTTTATGCCAATGTACAGTTGTTTTTGCTGGGGAAGGAGACCTGACAGGGTTTCCATGTTTAATATGTCAAAACCTAATTTTGGCTGCATTTACATTGTATTCTGGGATTCAAATGTAATAATAAACAGCCCTCTCAGAAGGATTATTAATTCTGTTGTTAATCCTGTTAATACATGAGAGCTACAAAACTAAGAATGCCACAAAAAATGGACTGCATGATCTACACACACTTCCACTTACAGAAGTACAGAGATCTCCATCGGAATACAAAGACAATTCCATGTGTGAAGATGTTCCTATCATAAAAGTTACTGGTGTCTGTGCCTTCATTTGAGGATTAACACCCTTCCAATAGTCAGGTGTAGCTCTAAGTGAAGCCTATGTATCTCTTATCGCTACTGGCTTCAATAAAATGAAAGTAATTTGTGCAAAATGTTTATCCTGAGAGTTCAAAAAAATTAACATTACTTCCCTAATTGAAGTTTACTGTGTTATAGCTTGAAGAAAGATGCTGCTGTTGGGTCAGCTATAGCCCAGCGGTTCCTTCTCAAGTTTACATGATTTATCGTGTTCAACCATTCAATGGTTCAAGTCCCGCGGGCGCTCTCTGGCCTTTTTTCCCATCATTTGTCAATTAAAGAACTATGCTTGTTTACTTGCTTAATCCACTCTATATGGTAAATATCACCTATTTACTCTTTCTTTTTCTACAAATGATCATTAAAGCATTGCCTACTAGCATAGTGGGTTCTCAGCTACATCACCTAACCTTTCCAGTGCTGTGAGATTTCCCTAACGCATGATAAAATATTGAAAAAAAGTAATTCAATGAGGTAAAGAAGGAATTTGTCCATCAAAACCAAATATCACGTTTTGATTGCGTTAGGTCTAACATTTTAAAACTCTGTTAACTTGCAAGCCTGTAGCAATAATGATGATAATATGGAAGACAGCATTTGAAATCCTATGAATCTAAGTTTCCAGATTGTCAGTATTCTAGCTTAAACTAGAATGTATAACTATGATGACATGACGCTTTCACCGTAATGCACTAATACACTAATAGAAAGTTACGTTATTCAAGTAGACTCATTATATAGTGCAGCAATAGGAACTTTTGGAAATTACCTTTTTGTGAGTTAACATCATTTGTTGGAATACATACTTATTAGGTATAGAATAAGTGAGAGCTGTAACGTGGTACATGCAGCCCCCTTTAAAATTGTTTGAGTGGACCTTTAGTTGGCTTCCTTTTTTTCAACTGCACATCACCCCAAAGTACATCAGTACAGTGATTGACTGTAAAAAAAACTATATAACCCCACAGCATGGTGTTGGAATCATTTGTGTGTCTTTAAAAAAAATAAAATCCAAATGTAGTAATTTCTTCTACAAAAAAAGGAACACTGAATATGATGATGAACTGCTGTAATGTATTACAAAGTCACCTATCAAAATTGTCCTACATTGATAACAACTGCCACGACTGGTTTTTATGCCAATGTAGAGTTGTTTTTGCTGGGGAAGAAGACCTGACAGGGTTTCCATGTTTAATATGTCAAAACCGAATTTTGGCTGCATTTACATTGTATTCTGGGATTGAAATGTAATAATAAACAGCCCTATCAGAAGGATTATTAATTCTGTTGTTTATCCTGTTAATACATGAGGGCTACAAAACTAAGAATGCCACAAAAAATGGACTGCATGATCTACACACACTTCCACTTACAGAAGTACAGAGATCTCCATCGGAATACAGAGACAATTCCATGCGTGAAGATGTTCCTACCATAAAAGTTACTGGTGTCTGTGCCTTCATTTGAGGATGAACACCCTTCCAATAGTCAGGTGTAGCTCTAAGTGAAGCCTATGTATCTCTTATTGCTACTGGCTTCAATAAAATGAAAGTAATTTGTGCAAAATGTTTATCCTGAGAGTTCAAGAAAATGAACATTACTTCCCTAATTGAAGTTTACTGTGTTATAGCTTGAAGAAAGATGCGGCTGTTGGGTCAGCTATAGCCCAGCGGTTCCTTCTAAAGTTTACATGATTTATCGTGTTCAACCATTCAATGGTTCAAGTCCCGCGGGCGCTCTCTGGCGTTTTTTCCCATCACTTGTCAATTAAAGAACTATGCTTGTTTACTTGCTTAATCCACTCTATATGGTAAATATCACCTATTTACTCTTTCTGTTTCTACAAATGATCATTAAAGCATTGCCTACTAGCATAGTGGGTTCTCAGCTACATCACCTAACCTTTCCAGTGCTGTGAGATTTCCCTAACACATGATAAAATATTGAAAAAAAGTAATTCAATGAGGTAAAGAAGGAATTTGTCCATCAAAACCAAATATCACCTTTTGATTGCTTTAGGTCTAACATTTTAAAACTCTGTTAACTTGCAAGCCTGTAGCAATAATGATTATAATATGGACGACAGCATTTGAAATCCTATGAATCTAAGTTTCCAGATTGTCAGTATTCTAGCTTAAACTAGAATGTATAACTATGATGACATGACGCTTTCACCGTAATGCACTAATACACTAATAGAAAGTTACGTTATTCAAGTAGACTCATTATATAGTGCAGCAATAGGAACTTTTGGAAATTACCTTTTTGTGAGTTAACATCATTTGTTGGAATACATACTTATTAGGTATAGAATAAGTGAGAGCTGTAACGTGGTACATGCAGCCCCCTTTAAAATTGTTTGAGTGGACCTTTAGTTGGCTTCCTTTTTTTCAACTGCACATCACCCCAAAGTACATCAGTACAGTGATTGACTGTAAAAAAAACTATATAACCCCACAGCATGGTGTTGGAATCATTTGTGTGTCTTTAAAAAAAATAAAATCCAAATGTAGTAATTTCTTCTACAAAAAAAGGAACACTGAATATGATGATGAACTGCTGTAATGTATTACAAAGTCACCTATCAAAATTGTCCTACATTGATAACAACTGCCACGACTGGTTTTTATGCCAATGTAGAGTTGTTTTTGCTGGGGAAGAAGACCTGACAGGGTTTCCATGTTTAATATGTCAAAACCGAATTTTGGCTGCATTTACATTGTATTCTGGGATTGAAATGTAATAATAAACAGCCCTATCAGAAGGATTATTAATTCTGTTGTTTATCCTGTTAATACATGAGGGCTACAAAACTAAGAATGCCACAAAAAATGGACTGCATGATCTACACACACTTCCACTTACAGAAGTACAGAGATCTCCATCGGAATACAGAGACAATTCCATGCGTGAAGATGTTCCTACCATAAAAGTTACTGGTGTCTGTGCCTTCATTTGAGGATGAACACCCTTCCAATAGTCAGGTGTAGCTCTAAGTGAAGCCTATGTATCTCTTATTGCTACTGGCTTCAATAAAATGAAAGTAATTTGTGCAAAATGTTTATCCTGAGAGTTCAAGAAAATGAACATTACTTCCCTAATTGAAGTTTACTGTGTTATAGCTTGAAGAAAGATGCGGCTGTTGGGTCAGCTATAGCCCAGCGGTTCCTTCTAAAGTTTACATGATTTATCGTGTTCAACCATTCAATGGTTCAAGTCCCGCGGGCGCTCTCTGGCGTTTTTTCCCATCACTTGTCAATTAAAGAACTATGCTTGTTTACTTGCTTAATCCACTCTATATGGTAAATATCACCTATTTACTCTTTCTGTTTCTACAAATGATCATTAAAGCATTGCCTACTAGCATAGTGGGTTCTCAGCTACATCACCTAACCTTTCCAGTGCTGTGAGATTTCCCTAACACATGATAAAATATTGAAAAAAAGTAATTCAATGAGGTAAAGAAGGAATTTGTCCATCAAAACCAAATATCACCTTTTGATTGCTTTAGGTCTAACATTTTAAAACTCTGTTAACTTGCAAGCCTGTAGCAATAATGATTATAATATGGACGACAGCATTTGAAATCTTATGAATCTAAGTTTCCAGATTGTCAGTATTCTAGCTTAAACTAGAATGTATAACTATGATGACATGACGCTTTCACCGTAATACACTAATACACTAATAGCAAGTTATGTAATTCAAGTAGACTCATTATATAGTGCAGTAATAGGAACTTTTGGAAATTACCTTTTTATGAGTTAACATCATTTGTTGGAATACATACTTATTAGGTATAGAATAAGTGAGAGCTGTAACATGGTACACGCAGCCCCCTTTAAAATTGTTAGAGTGGACCTTTAGTTGGCTTCCTTTTTTTCAACTGCACATCACCCCAAGGTACATCAGTACAGTGATTGACTGTAAAAAAATATATAACCCCACAGCATGGTGTTGGAATCATTTGTGTTTCTTTTTAAAAAATAAAATCCAAATTTAGTAATTTCTTCTACAAAAAAAGGAACACTGAATATGATGATGAACTGCTGTAATGTATTACAAAGTCACCTATCAAAATTGTCCTACATTGATAACAACTGCCACAACTGGTTTTTATGCCAATGTACAGTTGTTTTTGTTGGGGAAGAAGACCTGACAGGGTTTCCATGTTTAATATGTCAAAACCGAATTTTGGCTGCATTTACTTTGTATTCTGGGATTCAAATGTAATAATAAACAGCCCTCTCAGAAGGATTATTAATTCTGTTGTTTATCCTGTTAATACATGAGGGCTACAAAACTAAGAATGCCACAAAAAATGGACTGCATGATCTACACACACTTCCACTTACAGAAGTACAGAGATCTCCATCGGAATACAGAGACAATTGCATGTGTGAAGATGTTCCTACCATAAAAGTTACTGGTGTCTGTGCCTTCATTTGAGGATGAACACCCTTCCAATAGTTAAGTGTAGCTCTAAGTGAAGCCTATGTATCGCTTATCGCTACTGGCTTCAATAAAATGAAAGTAATTTGTGCAAAATGTTTATCCTGAGAGTTCAAAAAAATGAACATTACTTCCCTAATTGAAGTTTACTGTGTTATAGCTTGAAGAAAGATTCTTCTGTTGGGTCAGCTATAGCCCAGCGGTTCCTTCTCAAGTTTACATGATTTATCGTGTTCAACCATTCAATGGTTCAAGTCCCGCGGGCGCTCTCTGGCCTTTTTTCCCATCATTTGTCAATTAAAGAACTATGCTTGTTTACTTGCTTAATCCACTCTATATGGTAAATATCGCCTATTTACTCTTTCTGTTTCTACAAATGATCATTAAAGCATTGCCTAGTAGCATAGTGGGTTCTCAGCTACATCACCTAACCTTTCCAGTGCTGTGAGATTTCCCTAACGCATGATAAAATATTGAAAAAAGGTAATTCAATGAGGTAAAGAAGGAATTTGTCCATCAAAACCAAATACCACGTTTTGATTACGTTAGGTCTAACATTTTAAAACTCTGTTAACTTGCAAGCCTGTAGCAATAATGATGATAATATGGAAGACAGCATTTGAAATCTTATGAATCTAAGTTTCCAGATTGTCAGTATTCTAGCTTAAACTAGAATGTATAACCATGATGACATGATGCGTTCACCGTAATGCACTAATACACTAATAGCAAGTTACGTTATTCAAGTAGACTCATTATATAGTGCAGCAATAGGAACTTTTGGAAATTACCTTTTTATGAGTTAACATCATTTGTTGGAATACATACTTATTAGGTATAGAATAAGTGAGAGCTGTAACGTGGTACATGCAGCCCCCTTTAAAATTATTTGAGTGGACCTTTAGTTGGCTTCCTTTTTTTCAACTGCACATCACCCCAAAGTACATCAGTACAGTGATTGACTGTAAAAAAATATATAACCCCACAGCATGGTGTTGGAATCATTTGTGTTTCTTTTAAAAAAATAAAATCCAAATTTAGTAATTTCCTCTACAAAAAAAGGAACACTGAATATGATGATGAACTGCTGTAATGTAGTACAAAGTCACCTATCAAAATTGTCCTACATTGATAACAACTGCCACGACTGGTTTTTATGCCAATGTACAGTTGTTTTTGCTGGGGAAGAAGACCTGACAGGGTTTCCATGTTTAATATGTCAAAACCTAATTTTGGCTGCATTTACATTGTATTCTGGGATTCAAATGTAATAATAAACAGCCCTCTCAGAAGGATTATTAATTCTGTTGTTAATCCTGTTAATACATGAGAGCTACAAAACTAAGAATGCCACAAAAAATGGACTGCATGATCTACACACACTTCCACTTACAGAAGTACAGAGATCTCCATTGGAATACAAAGACAATTCCATGCGTGAAGATGTTCCTACCATAAAAGTTACTGGTGTCTGTGCCTTCATTTGAGGATGAACACCCTTCCAATAGTCAGGTGTAGCTCTAAGTGAAGCCTATGTATCTCTTATCGCTACTGGCTTCAATAAAATGAAAGTAATTTGTGCAAAATGTTTATCCTGAGAGTTCAAAAAAATGAACATTACTTCCCTAATTGAAGTTTACTGTGTTATAGCTTGAAGAAAGATGCTGATGTTGGGTCAGCTATAGCCCAGCAGTTCCTTCTCAAGTTTACATGATTTATCATGTTCAACCATTCAATAGTTCAAGTCCCGCTGGCGCTCTCTGGCCTTTTTTCCCATCATTTGTCAATTAAAGAACTATGCTTGTTTACTTGCTAAATCCACTCTATATGGTAAATATCACCTATTTACTCTTTCTGTTTCTACAAATGATCATTAAAGCATTGCCTACTAGCATAGTGGGTTCTCAGCTACATCACCTAACCTTTCCAGTGCTGTGAGATTTCCCTAACGCATGATAAAATATTGAAAAAAAGTAATTCAATGAGGTAAAGAAGGAATTTGTCCATCAAAACCAAATATCACGTTTTGATTGCGTTAGGTCTAATATTTTAAAACTCTGTTAACTTGCAAGCCTGTAGCAATAATGATGATAATATGGAAGACAGCATTTGAAATCCTATGAATCTAAGTTTCCAGATTGTCAGTATTCTAGCTTAAACTAGAATGTATAACTATGATGACATGACGCTTTCACCGTAATGCACTAATACACTAATAGCAAGTTACGTTATTCAAGTAGACTCATTATATAGTGCAGCAATAGGAACTTTTGGAAATTACCTTTTTATGAGTTAACATCATTTGTTGGAATACATACTTATTAGGTATAGAATAAGTGAGAGCTGTAACGTGGTACATGCAGCCCCCTTTAAAATTGTTTGAGTGGACCTTTAGTTGGCTTCCTTTTTTTCAACTGCACATCACCCCAAAGTACATCAGTACAGTGATTGACTGTAAAAAAATATATAACCCCACAGCATGGTGTTGGAATCATTTGTGTTTCTTTTTAAAAAATAAAATCCAAATTTAGTAATTTCTTCTACAAAAAAAGGAACACTGAATATGATGATGAACTGCTGTAATGTATTACAAAGTCACCTATCAAAATTGTCCTACATTGATAACAACTGCCACGACTGGTTTTTATGCCAATGTAGAGTTGTTTTTGCTGGGGAAGAAGACCTGACAGGGTTTCCATGTTTAATATGTCAAAACCGAATTTTGGCTGCATTTACATTGTATTCTGGGATTCAAATGTAATAATAAACAGCCCTCTCAGAAGGATTATTAATTCTGTTGTTTATCCTGTTAATACATGAGGGCTACAAAACTAAGAATGCCACAAAAAATGGACTGCATGATCTACACACACTTCCACTTACAGAAGTACAGAGATCTCCATCGGAATACAGAGACAATTCCATGCGTGAAGATGTTCCTACCATAAAAGTTACTGGTGTCCGTGCCTTCATTTGAGGATGAACACCCTTCCAATAGTCAGGTGTAGCTCTAAGTGAAGCCTATGTATCTCTTATTGCTACTGGCTTCAATAAAATGAAAGTAATTTGTGCAAAATGTTTATCCTGAGAGTTCAAAAAAATGAACATTACTTCCCTAATTGAAGTTTACTGTGTTATAGCTTGAAGAAAGATGCTGCTGTTGGGTCAGCTATAGCCCAGCGGTTCCTTCTAAAGTTTACATGATTTATCGTGTTCAACCATTCAATGGTTCAAGTCCCGCGGGCGCTCTCTGGCCTTTTTTTCCCATCATTTGTCAATTAAAGAACTATGCTTGTTTACTTGCTTAATCCACTCTATATGGTGAATATCGCCTATTTACTCTTTCTGTTTCTACAAATGATCATTAAAGCATTGCCTACTAGCATAGTGGGTTCTCAGCTACATCACCTAACCTTTCCAGTGCTGTGAGATTTCCCTAACACATGATAAAATATTGAAAAAAAGTAATTCAATGAGGTAAAGAAGGAATTTGTCCACCAAAACCAAATATCACATTTTGATTGCGTTAGGTCTAACATTTTAAAACTCTGTTAACTTGCAAGCCTGCAGCAATAATGATGATAATATGGAAGACAGCATTTGAAATCCTATGAATCTAAGTTTCCAGATTGTCAGTATTCTAGCTTAAACTCGAATGTATAACTATGATGACATGACGCTTTCACCGTAATGCACTAATACACTAATAGCAAGTTACGTTATTCAAGTAGACTCATTATATAGTGCAGCAATAGGAACTTTTGGAAATTACCTTTTTATGAGTTAACATCATTTGTTGGAATACATACTTATTAGGTATAGAATAAGTGAGAGCTGTAACGTGGTACATGCAGCCCCCTTTAAAATTGTTTGAGTGGACCTTTAGTTGGCTTCCTTTTTTTCAACTGCACATCACCCCAAAGTACATCAGTACAGTGATTGACTGTAAAAAAATATATAACCCCACAGCATGGTGTTGGAATCATTTGTGTTTCTTTTTAAAAAATAAAATCCAAATTTAGTAATTTCTTCTACAAAAAAAGGAACACTGAATATGATGATGAACTGCTGTAATGTATTACAAAGTCACCTATCAAAATTGTCCTACATTGATAACAACTGCCACGACTGGTTTTTATGCCAATGTACAGTTGTTTTTGCTGGGGAAGGAGACCTGACAGGGTTTCCATGTTTAATATGTCAAAACCTAATTTTGGCTGCATTTACATTGTATTCTGGGATTCAAATGTAATAATAAACAGCCCTCTCAGAAGGATTATTAATTCTGTTGTTAATCCTGTTAATACATGAGAGCTACAAAACTAAGAATGCCACAAAAAATGGACTGCATGATCTACACACACTTCCACTTACAGAAGTACAGAGATCTCCATCGGAATACAAAGACAATTCCATGTGTGAAGATGTTCCTATCATAAAAGTTACTGGTGTCTGTGCCTTCATTTGAGGATTAACACCCTTCCAATAGTCAGGTGTAGCTCTAAGTGAAGCCTATGTATCTCTTATCGCTACTGGCTTCAATAAAATGAAAGTAATTTGTGCAAAATGTTTATCCTGAGAGTTCAAAAAAATGAACATTACTTCCCTAATTGAAGTTTACTGTGTTATAGCTTGAAGAAAAATGCTGCTGTTGGGTCAGCTATAGCCCAGCGGTTCCTTCTCAAGTTTACATGATTTATCGTGTTCAACCATTCAATGGTTCAAGTCCCGCGGGCGCTCTCTGGCCTTTTTTCCCATAATTTGTCAATTAAAGAACTATGCTTGTTTACTTGCTTAATCCACTCTATATGGTAAATATCACCTATTTACTCTTTCTTTTTCTACAAATGATCATTAAAGCATTGCCTACTAGCATAGTGGGTTCTCAGCTACATCACCTAACCTTTCCAGTGCTGTGAGATTTCCCTAACGCATGATAAAATATTGAAAAAAAGTAATTCAATGAGGTAAAGAAGGAATTTGTCCATCAAAACCAAATATCACGTTTTGATTGCGTTAGGTCTAACATTTTAAAACTCTGTTAACTTGCAAGCCTGTAGCAATAATGATGATAATATGGAAGACAGCATTTGAAATCCTATGAATCTAAGTTTCCAGATTGTCAGTATTCTAGCTTAAACTAGAATGTATAACTATGATGACATGACGCTTTCACCGTAATGCACTAATACACTAATAGCAAGTTACGTTATTCAAGTAGACTCATTATATAGTGCAGCAATAGGAACTTTTGGAAATTACCTTTTTATGAGTTAACATCATTTGTTGGAATACATACTTATTAGGTATAGAATAAGTGAGAGCTGTAACGTGGTACATGCAGCCCCCTTTAAAATTGTTTGAGTGGACCTTTAGTTGGCTTCCTTTTTTTCAACTGCACATCACCCCAAAGTACATCAGTACAGTGATTGACTGTAAAAAAATATATAACCCCACAGCATGGTGTTGGAATCATTTGTGTTTCTTTTAAAAAAATAAAATCCAAATTTAGTAATTTCTTCTACAAAAAAAGGAACACTGAATATGATGATGAACTGCTGTAATGTATTACAAAGTCACCTATCAAAATTGTCCTACATTGATAACAACTGCCACAACTGGTTTTTATGCCAATGTACAGTTGTTTTTGCTGGGGAAGAAGACCTGACAGGGTTTCCATGTTTAATATGTCAAAACCTAATTTTGGATGCATTTACATTGTATTCTGGGATTCAAATGTAATAATAAACAGCCCTCTCAGAAGGATTATTAATTCTGTTGTTAATCCTGTTAATACATGAGAGCTACAAAACTAAGAATGCCACAAAAAATGGACTGCATGATCTACACACACTTCCACTTACAGAAGTACAGAGATCTCCATTGGAATACAAAAGACAATTCCATGCGTGAAGATGTTCCTACCATAAAAGTTACTGGTGTCTGTGCCTTCATTTGAGGATGAACACCCTTCCAATAGTCAGGTGTAGCTCTAAGTGAAGCCTATGTATCTCTTATCGCTACTGGCTTCAATAAAATGAAAGTAATTTGTGCAAAATGTTTATCCTGAGAGTTCAAAAAAATGAACATTACTTCCCTAATTGAAGTTTACTGTGTTATAGCTTGAAGAAAGATGCTGCTGTTGGGTCAGCTATAGCCCAGCAGTTCCTTCTCAAGTTTACATGATTTATCATGTTCAACCATTCAATGGTTCAAGTCCCGCTGGCGCTCTCTGGCCTTTTTTCCCATCATTTGTCAATTAAAGAACTATGCTTGTTTACTTGCTAAATCCACTCTATATGGTAAATATCACCTATTTACTCTTTCTGTTTCTACAAATGATAATTAAAGCATTGCCTACTAGCTTAGTGGGTTCTCAGCTACATCACCTAACCTTTCCAGTGCTGTGAGATTTCCCTAACGCATGATAAAATATTGAAAAAAAGTAATTCAATGAGGTAAAGAAGGAATTTGTCCATCAAAACCAAATATCACGTTTTGATTGCGTTAGGTCTAATATTTTAAAACTCTGTTAACTTGCAAGCCTGTAGCAATAATGATGATAATATGGAAGACAGCATTTGAAATCCTATGAATCTAAGTTTCCAGATTGTCAGTATTCTAGCTTAAACTAAAATGTATAACTATGATGACATGACGCTTTCACCGTAATGCACTAATACACTAATAGCAAGTTAAGTTATTCAAGTAGACTCATTATATAGTGCAGCAATAGGAACTTTTGGAAATTACCTTTTTATGAGTTAACATCATTTGTTGGAATACATACTTATTAGGTATAGAATAAGTGAGAGCTGTAACGTGGTACATGCAGCCCCCTTTAAAATTGTTTGAGTGGACCTTTAGTTGGCTTCCTTTTTTTCAACTGCACATCACCCCAAAGTACATCAGTACAGTGATTGACTGTAAAAAAATATATAACCCCACAGCATGGTGTTGGAATCATTTGTGTTTCTTTTTAAAAAATAAAATCCAAATTTAGTAATATATTCTACAAAAAAAGGAACACTGAATATGATGATGAACTGCTGTAATGTATTACAAAGTCACCTATCAAAATTGTCCTACATTGATAACAACTGCCACGACTGGTTTTTATGCCAATGTACAGTTGTTTTTGCTGGGGAAGGAGACCTGACAGGGTTTCCATGTTTAATATGTCAAAACCTAATTTTGGCTGCATTTACATTGTATTCTGGGATTCAAATGTAATAATAAACAGCCCTCTCAGAAGGATTATTAATTCTGTTGTTAATCCTGTTAATACATGAGAGCTACAAAACTAAGAATGCCACAAAAAATGGACTGCATGATCTACACACACTTCCACTTACAGAAGTACAGAGATCTCCATCGGAATACAAAGACAATTCCATGTGTGAAGATGTTCCTATCATAAAAGTTACTGGTGTCTGTGCCTTCATTTGAGGATTAACACCCTTCCAATAGTCAGGTGTAGCTCTAAGTGAAGCCTATGTATCTCTTATCGCTACTGGCTTCAATAAAATGAAAGTAATTTGTGCAAAATGTTTATCCTGAGAGTTCAAAAAAATGAACATTACTTCCCTAATTGAAGTTTACTGTGTTATAGCTTGAAGAAAAATGCTGCTGTTGGGTCAGCTATAGCCCAGCGGTTCCTTCTCAAGTTTACATGATTTATCGTGTTCAACCATTCAATGGTTCAAGTCCCGCGGGCGCTCTCTGGCCTTTTTTCCCATAATTTGTCAATTAAAGAACTATGCTTGTTTACTTGCTTAATCCACTCTATATGGTAAATATCACCTATTTACTCTTTCTTTTTCTACAAATGATCATTAAAGCATTGCCTACTAGCATAGTGGGTTCTCAGCTACATCACCTAACCTTTCCAGTGCTGTGAGATTTCCCTAACGCATGATAAAATATTGAAAAAAAGTAATTCAATGAGGTAAAGAAGGAATTTGTCCATCAAAACCAAATATCACGTTTTGATTGCGTTAGGTCTAACATTTTAAAACTCTGTTAACTTGCAAGCCTGTAGCAATAATGATGATAATATGGAATACAGCATTTGAAATCTTATGAATCTAAGTTTCCAGATTGTCAGCATTCTAGCCTAAACTAGAATGTATAACTATGATGACATGACGCTTTCACCGTAATGCACTAATACACTAATAGCAAGTTAAGTTATTCAAGTAGACTCATTATATAGTGCAGCAATAGGAACTTTTGGAAATTACCTTTTTATGAGTTAACATCATTTGTTGGAATACATACTTATTAGGTATAGAATAAGTGAGAGCTGTAACGTGGTACATGCAGCCCCCTTTAAAATTGTTTGAGTGGACCTTTAGTTGGCTTCCTTTTTTTCAACTGCACATCACCCCAAAGTACATCAGTACAGTGATTGACTGTAAAAAAATATATAACCCCACAGCATGGTGTTGGAATCATTTGTGTTTCTTTTTAAAAAATAAAATCCAAATTTAGTAATTTCTTCTACAAAAAAAGGAACACTGAATATGATGATGAACTGCTGTAATGTATTACAAAGTAACCTATCAAAATTGTCCTACATTGATAACAACTGCCACGACTGGTTTTTATGCCAATGTACAGTTGTTTTTGCTGGGGAAGGAGACCTGACAGGGTTTCCATGTTTAATATGTCAAAACCTAATTTTGGCTGCATTTACATTGTATTCTGGGATTCAAATGTAATAATAAACAGCCCTCTCAGAAGGATTATTAATTCTGTTGTTAATCCTGTTAATACATGAGAGCTACAAAACTAAGAATGCCACAAAAAATGGACTGCATGATCTACACACACTTCCACTTACAGAAGTACAGAGATCTCCATCGGAATACAAAGACAATTCCATGTGTGAAGATGTTCCTATCATAAAAGTTACTTGTGTCTGTGCCTTCATTTGAGGATTAACACCCTTCCAATAGTCAGGTGTAGCTCTAAGTGAAGCCTATGTATCTCTTATCGCTACTGGCTTCAATAAAATGAAAGTAATTTGTGCAAAATGTTTATCCTGAGAGTTCAAAAAAATGAACATTACTTCCCTAATTGAAGTTTACTGTGTTATAGCTTGAAGAAAAATGCTGCTGTTGGGTCAGCTATAGCCCAGCGGTTCCTTCTCAAGTTTACATGATTTATCGTGTTCAACCATTCAATGGTTCAAGTCCCGCGGGCGCTCTCTGGCCTTTTTTCCCATAATTTGTCAATTAAAGAACTATGCTTGTTTACTTGCTTAATCCACTCTATATGGTAAATATCACCTATTTACTCTTTCTTTTTCTACAAATGATCATTAAAGCATTGCCTACTAGCATAGTGGGTTCTCAGCTACATCACCTAACCTTTCCAGTGCTGTGAGATTTCCCTAACGCATGATAAAATATTGAAAAAAAGTAATTCAATGAGGTAAAGAAGGAATTTGTCCATCAAAACCAAATATCACGTTTTGATTGCGTTAGGTCTAACATTTTAAAACTCTGTTAACTTGCAAGCCTGTAGCAATAATGATGATAATATGGAAGACAGCATTTGAAATCCTATGAATCTAAGTTTCCAGATTGTCAGTATTCTAGCTTAAACTAGAATGTATAACTATGATGACATGACGCTTTCACCGTAATGCACTAATACACTAATAGCAAGTTACGTTATTCAAGTAGACTCATTATATAGTGCAGCAATAGGAACTTTTGGAAATTACCTTTTTATGAGTTAACATCATTTGTTGGAATACATACTTATTAGGTATAGAATAAGTGAGAGCTGTAACGTGGTACATGCAGCCCCCTTTAAAATTGTTTGAGTGGACCTTTAGTTGGCTTCCTTTTTTTCAACTGCACATCACCCCAAAGTACATCAGTACAGTGATTGACTGTAAAAAAAATATATAACCCCACAGCATGGTGTTGGAATCATTTGTGTTTCTTTTAAAAAAATAAAATCCAAATTTAGTAATTTCTTCTACAAAAAAAGGAACACTGAATATGATGATGAACTGCTGTAATGTATTACAAAGTCACCTATCAAAATTGTCCTACATTGATAACAACTGCCACGACTGGTTTTTATGCCAATGTACAGTTGTTTTTGCTGGGGAAGGAGACCTGACAGGGTTTCCATGTTTAATATGTCAAAACCTAATTTTGGCTGCATTTACATTGTATTCTGGGATTCAAATGTAATAATAAACAGCCCTCTCAGAAGGATTATTAATTCTGTTGTTAATCCTGTTAATACATGAGAGCTACAAAACTAAGAATGCCACAAAAAATGGACTGCATGATCTACACACACTTCCACTTACAGAAGTACAGAGATCTCCATCGGAATACAAAGACAATTCCATGTGTGAAGATGTTCCTATCATAAAAGTTACTGGTGTCTGTGCCTTCATTTGAGGATTAACACCCTTCCAATAGTCAGGTGTAGCTCTAAGTGAAGCCTATGTATCTCTTATCGCTACTGGCTTCAATAAAATGAAAGTAATTTGTGCAAAATGTTTATCCTGAGAGTTCAAAAAAATTAACATTACTTCCCTAATTGAAGTTTACTGTGTTATAGCTTGAAGAAAGATGCTGCTGTTGGGTCAGCTATAGCCCAGCGGTTCCTTCTCAAGTTTACATGATTTATCGTGTTCAACCATTCAATGGTTCAAGTCCCGCGGGCGCTCTCTGGCCTTTTTTCCCATCATTTGTCAATTAAAGAACTATGCTTGTTTACTTGCTTAATCCACTCTATATGGTAAATATCACCTATTTACTCTTTCTTTTTCTACAAATGATCATTAAAGCATTGCCTACTAGCATAGTGGGTTCTCAGCTACATCACCTAACCTTTCCAGTGCTGTGAGATTTCCCTAACGCATGATAAAATATTGAAAAAAAGTAATTCAATGAGGTAAAGAAGGAATTTGTCCATCAAAACCGAATATCACGTTTTGATTGCGTTAGGTCTAACATTTTAAAACTCTGTTAACTTGCAAGCCTGTAGCAATAATGATGATAATATGGAAGACAGCATTTGAAATCCTATGAATCTAAGTTTCCAGATTGTCAGTATTCTAGCTTAAACTAGAATGTATAACTATGATGACATGACGCTTTCACCGTAATGCACTAATACACTAATAGAAAGTTACGTTATTCAAGTAGACTCATTATATAGTGCAGCAATAGGAACTTTTGGAAATTACCTTTTTGTGAGTTAACATCATTTGTTGGAATACATACTTATTAGGTATAGAATAAGTGAGAGCTGTAACGTGGTACATGCAGCCCCCTTTAAAATTGTTTGAGTGGACCTTTAGTTGGCTTCCTTTTTTTCAACTGCACATCACCCCAAAGTACATCAGTACAGTGATTGACTGTAAAAAAAACTATATAACCCCACAGCATGGTGTTGGAATCATTTGTGTGTCTTTAAAAAAAATAAAATCCAAATGTAGTAATTTCTTCTACAAAAAAAGGAACACTGAATATGATGATGAACTGCTGTAATGTATTACAAAGTCACCTATCAAAATTGTCCTACATTGATAACAACTGCCACGACTGGTTTTTATGCCAATGTAGAGTTGTTTTTGCTGGGGAAGAAGACCTGACAGGGTTTCCATGTTTAATATGTCAAAACCGAATTTTGGCTGCATTTACATTGTATTCTGGGATTGAAATGTAATAATAAACAGCCCTATCAGAAGGATTATTAATTCTGTTGTTTATCCTGTTAATACATGAGGGCTACAAAACTAGGAATGCCACAAAAAATGGACTGCATGATCTACACACACTTCCACTTACAGAAGTACAGAGATCTCCATCGGAATACAGAGACAATTCCATGCGTGAAGATGTTCCTACCATAAAAGTTACTGGTGTCTGTGCCTTCATTTGAGGATGAACACCCTTCCAATAGTCAGGTGTAGCTCTAAGTGAAGCCTATGTATCTCTTATTGCTACTGGCTTCAATAAAATGAAAGTAATTTGTGCAAAATGTTTATCCTGAGAGTTCAAGAAAATGAACATTACTTCCCTAATTGAAGTTTACTGTGTTATAGCTTGAAGAAAGATGCGGCTGTTGGGTCAGCTATAGCCCAGCGGTTCCTTCTAAAGTTTACATGATTTATCGTGTTCAACCATTCAATGGTTCAAGTCCCGCGGGCGCTCTCTGGCCTTTTTTCCCATCACTTGTCAATTAAAGAACTATGCTTGTTTACTTGCTTAATCCACTCTATATGGTAAATATCACCTATTTACTCTTTCTGTTTCTACAAATGATCATTAAAGCATTGCCTACTAGCATAGTGGGTTCTCAGCTACATCACCTAACCTTTCCAGTGCTGTGAGATTTCCCTAACACATGATAAAATATTGAAAAAAAGTAATTCAATGAGGTAAAGAAGGAATTTGTCCATCAAAACCAAATATCACCTTTTGATTGCTTTAGGTCTAACATTTTAAAACTCTGTTAACTTGCAAGCCTGTAGCAATAATGATTATAATATGGACGACAGCATTTGAAATCTTATGAATCTAAGTTTCCAGATTGTCAGTATTCTAGCTTAAACTAGAATGTATAACTATGATGACATGACGCTTTCACCGTAATACACTAATACACTAATAGCAAGTTATGTAATTCAAGTAGACTCATTATATAGTGCAGTAATAGGAACTTTTGGAAATTACCTTTTTATGAGTTAACATCATTTGTTGGAATACATACTTATTAGGTATAGAATAAGTGAGAGCTGTAACGTGGTACACGCAGCCCCCTTTAAAATTGTTAGAGTGGACCTTTAGTTGGCTTCCTTTTTTTCAACTGCACATCACCCCAAGGTACATCAGTACAGTGATTGACTGTAAAAAAATATATAACCCCACAGCATGGTGTTGGAATCATTTGTGTTTCTTTTTAAAAAATAAAATCCAAATTTAGTAATTTCTTCTACAAAAAAAGGAACACTGAATATGATGATGAACTGCTGTAATGTATTACAAAGTCACCTATCAAAATTGTCCTACATTGATAACAACTGCCACAACTGGTTTTTATGCCAATGTACAGTTGTTTTTGTTGGGGAAGAAGACCTGACAGGGTTTCCATGTTTAATATGTCAAAACCGAATTTTGGCTGCATTTACTTTGTATTCTGGGATTCAAATGTAATAATAAACAGCCCTCTCAGAAGGATTATTAATTCTGTTGTTTATCCTGTTAATACATGAGGGCTACAAAACTAAGAATGCCACAAAAAATGGACTGCATGATCTACACACACTTCCACTTACAGAAGTACAGAGATCTCCATCGGAATACAGAGACAATTCCATGTGTGAAGATGTTCCTACCATAAAAGTTACTGGTGTCTGTGCCTTCATTTGAGGATGAACACCCTTCCAATAGTTAAGTGTAGCTCTAAGTGAAGCCTATGTATCGCTTATCGCTACTGGCTTCAATAAAATGAAAGTAATTTGTGCAAAATGTTTATCCTGAGAGTTCAAAAAAATGAACATTACTTCCCTAATTGAAGTTTACTGTGTTATAGCTTGAAGAAAGATTCTTCTGTTGGGTCAGCTATAGCCCAGCGGTTCCTTCTCAAGTTTACATGATTTATCGTGTTCAACCATTCAATGGTTCAAGTCCCGCGGGCGCTCTCTGGCCTTTTTTCCCATCATTTGTCAATTAAAGAACTATGCTTGTTTACTTGCTTAATCCACTCTATATGGTAAATATCGCCTATTTACTCTTTCTGTTTCTACAAATGATCATTAAAGCATTGCCTAGTAGCATAGTGGGTTCTCAGCTACATCACCTAACCTTTCCAGTGCTGTGAGATTTCCCTAACGCATGATAAAATATTGAAAAAAGGTAATTCAATGAGGTAAAGAAGGAATTTGTCCATCAAAACCAAATACCACGTTTTGATTACGTTAGGTCTAACATTTTAAAACTCTGTTAACTTGCAAGCCTGTAGCAATAATGATGATAATATGGAAGACAGCATTTGAAATCTTATGAATCTAAGTTTCCAGATTGTCAGTATTCTAGCTTAAACTAGAATGTATAACCATGATGACATGATGCGTTCACCGTAATGCACTAATACACTAATAGCAAGTTACGTTATTCAAGTAGACTCATTATATAGTGCAGCAATAGGAACTTTTGGAAATTACCTTTTTATGAGTTAACATCATTTGTTGGAATACATACTTATTAGGTATAGAATAAGTGAGAGCTGTAACGTGGTACATGCAGCCCCCTTTAAAATTATTTGAGTGGACCTTTAGTTGGCTTCCTTTTTTTCAACTGCACATCACCCCAAAGTACATCAGTACAGTGATTGACTGTAAAAAAATATATAACCCCACAGCATGGTGTTGGAATCATTTGTGTTTCTTTTAAAAAAATAAAATCCAAATTTAGTAATTTCCTCTACAAAAAAAGGAACACTGAATATGATGATGAACTGCTGTAATGTAGTACAAAGTCACCTATCAAAATTGTCCTACATTGATAACAACTGCCACGACTGGTTTTTATGCCAATGTACAGTTGTTTTTGCTGGGGAAGAAGACCTGACAGGGTTTCCATGTTTAATATGTCAAAACCTAATTTTGGCTGCATTTACATTGTATTCTGGGATTCAAATGTAATAATAAACAGCCCTCTCAGAAGGATTATTAATTCTGTTGTTAATCCTGTTAATACATGAGAGCTACAAAACTAAGAATGCCACAAAAAATGGACTGCATGATCTACACACACTTCCACTTACAGAAGTACAGAGATCTCCATTGGAATACAAAGACAATTCCATGCGTGAAGATGTTCCTACCATAAAAGTTACTGGTGTCTGTGCCTTCATTTGAGGATGAACACCCTTCCAATAGTCAGGTGTAGCTCTAAGTGAAGCCTATGTATCTCTTATCGCTACTGGCTTCAATAAAATGAAAGTAATTTGTGCAAAATGTTTATCCTGAGAGTTCAAAAAAATGAACATTACTTCCCTAATTGAAGTTTACTGTGTTATAGCTTGAAGAAAGATGCTGATGTTGGGTCAGCTATAGCCCAGCAGTTCCTTCTCAAGTTTACATGATTTATCATGTTCAACCATTCAATAGTTCAAGTCCCGCTGGCGCTCTCTGGCCTTTTTTCCCATCATTTGTCAATTAAAGAACTATGCTTGTTTACTTGCTAAATCCACTCTATATGGTAAATATCACCTATTTACTCTTTCTGTTTCTACAAATGATCATTAAAGCATTGCCTACTAGCATAGTGGGTTCTCAGCTACATCACCTAACCTTTCCAGTGCTGTGAGATTTCCCTAACGCATGATAAAATATTGAAAAAAAGTAATTCAATGAGGTAAAGAAGGAATTTGTCCATCAAAACCAAATATCACGTTTTGATTGCGTTAGGTCTAATATTTTAAAACTCTGTTAACTTGCAAGCCTGTAGCAATAATGATGATAATATGGAAGACAGCATTTGAAATCCTATGAATCTAAGTTTCCAGATTGTCAGTATTCTAGCTTAAACTAGAATGTATAACTATGATGACATGACGCTTTCACCGTAATGCACTAATACACTAATAGCAAGTTACGTTATTCAAGTAGACTCATTATATAGTGCAGCAATAGGAACTTTTGGAAATTACCTTTTTATGAGTTAACATCATTTGTTGGAATACATACTTATTAGGTATAGAATAAGTGAGAGCTGTAACGTGGTACATGCAGCCCCCTTTAAAATTGTTTGAGTGGACCTTTAGTTGGCTTCCTTTTTTTCAACTGCACATCACCCCAAAGTACATCAGTACAGTGATTGACTGTAAAAAAATATATAACCCCACAGCATGGTGTTGGAATCATTTGTGTTTCTTTTTAAAAAATAAAATCCAAATTTAGTAATTTCTTCTACAAAAAAAGGAACACTGAATATGATGATGAACTGCTGTAATGTATTACAAAGTCACCTATCAAAATTGTCCTACATTGATAACAACTGCCACGACTGGTTTTTATGCCAATGTAGAGTTGTTTTTGCTGGGGAAGAAGACCTGACAGGGTTTCCATGTTTAATATGTCAAAACCGAATTTTGGCTGCATTTACATTGTATTCTGGGATTCAAATGTAATAATAAACAGCCCTCTCAGAAGGATTATTAATTCTGTTGTTTATCCTGTTAATACATGAGGGCTACAAAACTAAGAATGCCACAAAAAATGGACTGCATGATCTACACACACTTCCACTTACAGAAGTACAGAGATCTCCATCGGAATACAGAGACAATTCCATGCGTGAAGATGTTCCTACCATAAAAGTTACTGGTGTCCGTGCCTTCATTTGAGGATGAACACCCTTCCAATAGTCAGGTGTAGCTCTAAGTGAAGCCTATGTATCTCTTATTGCTACTGGCTTCAATAAAATGAAAGTAATTTGTGCAAAATGTTTATCCTGAGAGTTCAAAAAAATGAACATTACTTCCCTAATTGAAGTTTACTGTGTTATAGCTTGAAGAAAGATGCTGCTGTTGGGTCAGCTATAGCCCAGCGGTTCCTTCTAAAGTTTACATGATTTATCGTGTTCAACCATTCAATGGTTCAAGTCCCGCGGGCGCTCTCTGGCCTTTTTTTCCCATCATTTGTCAATTAAAGAACTATGCTTGTTTACTTGCTTAATCCACTCTATATGGTGAATATCGCCTATTTACTCTTTCTGTTTCTACAAATGATCATTAAAGCATTGCCTACTAGCATAGTGGGTTCTCAGCTACATCACCTAACCTTTCCAGTGCTGTGAGATTTCCCTAACACATGATAAAATATTGAAAAAAAGTAATTCAATGAGGTAAAGAAGGAATTTGTCCACCAAAACCAAATATCACATTTTGATTGCGTTAGGTCTAACATTTTAAAACTCTGTTAACTTGCAAGCCTGCAGCAATAATGATGATAATATGGAAGACAGCATTTGAAATCCTATGAATCTAAGTTTCCAGATTGTCAGTATTCTAGCTTAAACTCGAATGTATAACTATGATGACATGACGCTTTCACCGTAATGCACTAATACACTAATAGCAAGTTACGTTATTCAAGTAGACTCATTATATAGTGCAGCAATAGGAACTTTTGGAAATTACCTTTTTATGAGTTAACATCATTTGTTGGAATACATACTTATTAGGTATAGAATAAGTGAGAGCTGTAACGTGGTACATGCAGCCCCCTTTAAAATTGTTTGAGTGGACCTTTAGTTGGCTTCCTTTTTTTCAACTGCACATCACCCCAAAGTACATCAGTACAGTGATTGACTGTAAAAAAATATATAACCCCACAGCATGGTGTTGGAATCATTTGTGTTTCTTTTTAAAAAATAAAATCCAAATTTAGTAATTTCTTCTACAAAAAAAGGAACACTGAATATGATGATGAACTGCTGTAATGTATTACAAAGTCACCTATCAAAATTGTCCTACATTGATAACAACTGCCACGACTGGTTTTTATGCCAATGTACAGTTGTTTTTGCTGGGGAAGGAGACCTGACAGGGTTTCCATGTTTAATATGTCAAAACCTAATTTTGGCTGCATTTACATTGTATTCTGGGATTCAAATGTAATAATAAACAGCCCTCTCAGAAGGATTATTAATTCTGTTGTTAATCCTGTTAATACATGAGAGCTACAAAACTAAGAATGCCACAAAAAATGGACTGCATGATCTACACACACTTCCACTTACAGAAGTACAGAGATCTCCATCGGAATACAAAGACAATTCCATGTGTGAAGATGTTCCTATCATAAAAGTTACTGGTGTCTGTGCCTTCATTTGAGGATTAACACCCTTCCAATAGTCAGGTGTAGCTCTAAGTGAAGCCTATGTATCTCTTATCGCTACTGGCTTCAATAAAATGAAAGTAATTTGTGCAAAATGTTTATCCTGAGAGTTCAAAAAAATGAACATTACTTCCCTAATTGAAGTTTACTGTGTTATAGCTTGAAGAAAAATGCTGCTGTTGGGTCAGCTATAGCCCAGCGGTTCCTTCTCAAGTTTACATGATTTATCGTGTTCAACCATTCAATGGTTCAAGTCCCGCGGACGCTCTCTGGCCTTTTTTCCCATAATTTGTCAATTAAAGAACTATGCTTGTTTACTTGCTTAATCCACTCTATATGGTAAATATCACCTATTTACTCTTTCTTTTTCTACAAATGATCATTAAAGCATTGCCTACTAGCATAGTGGGTTCTCAGCTACATCACCTAACCTTTCCAGTGCTGTGAGATTTCCCTAACGCATGATAAAATATTGAAAAAAAGTAATTCAATGAGGTAAAGAAGGAATTTGTCCATCAAAACCAAATATCACGTTTTGATTGCGTTAGGTCTAACATTTTAAAACTCTGTTAACTTGCAAGCCTGTAGCAATAATGATGATAATATGGAAGACAGCATTTGAAATCCTATGAATCTAAGTTTCCAGATTGTCAGTATTCTAGCTTAAACTAGAATGTATAACTATGATGACATGACGCTTTCACCGTAATGCACTAATACACTAATAGCAAGTTACGTTATTCAAGTAGACTCATTATATAGTGCAGCAATAGGAACTTTTGGAAATTACCTTTTTATGAGTTAACATCATTTGTTGGAATACATACTTATTAGGTATAGAATAAGTGAGAGCTGTAACGTGGTACATGCAGCCCCCTTTAAAATTGTTTGAGTGGACCTTTAGTTGGCTTCCTTTTTTTCAACTGCACATCACCCCAAAGTACATCAGTACAGTGATTGACTGTAAAAAAATATATAACCCCACAGCATGGTGTTGGAATCATTTGTGTTTCTTTTAAAAAAATAAAATCCAAATTTAGTAATTTCTTCTACAAAAAAAGGAACACTGAATATGATGATGAACTGCTGTAATGTATTACAAAGTCACCTATCAAAATTGTCCTACATTGATAACAACTGCCACGACTGGTTTTTATGCCAATGTACAGTTGTTTTTGCTGGGGAAGGAGACCTGACAGGGTTTCCATGTTTAATATGTCAAAACCTAATTTTGGCTGCATTTACATTGTATTCTGGGATTCAAATGTAATAATAAACAGTCCTCTCAGAAGGATTATTAATTCTGTTGTTAATCCTGTTAATACATGAGAGCTACAAAACTAAGAATGCCACAAAAAATGGACTGCATGATCTACACACACTTCCACTTACAGAAGTACAGAGATCTCCATCGGAATACAAAGACAATTCCATGTGTGAAGATGTTCCTATCAAAAAAGTTACTGGTGTCTGTGCCTTCATTTGAGGATTAACACCCTTCCAATAGTCAGGTGTAGCTCTAAGTGAAGCCTATGTATCTCTTATCGCTACTGGCTTCAATAAAATGAAAGTAATTTGTGCAAAATGTTTATCCTGAGAGTTCAAAAAAATTAACATTACTTCCCTAATTGAAGTTTACTGTGTTATAGCTTGAAGAAAGATGCTGCTGTTGGGTCAGCTATAGCCCAGCGGTTCCTTCTCAAGTTTACATGATTTATCGTGTTCAACCATTCAATGGTTCAAGTCCCGCGGGCGTACTCTGGCCTTTTTTCCCATCATTTGTCAATTAAAGAACTATGCTTGTTTACTTGCTTAATCCACTCTATATGGTAAATATCACCTATTTACTCTTTCTTTTTCTACAAATGATCATTAAAGCATTGCCTACTAGCATAGTGGGTTCTCAGCTACATCACCTAACCTTTCCAGTGCTGTGAGATTTCCCTAACGCATGATAAAATATTGAAAAAAAGTAATTCAATGAGGTAAAGAAGGAATTTGTCCATCAAAACCAAATATCACGTTTTGATTGCGTTAGGTCTAACATTTTAAAACTCTGTTAACTTGCAAGCCTGTAGCAATAATGATGATAATATGGAAGACAGCATTTGAAATCCTATGAATCTAAGTTTCCAGATTGTCAGTATTCTAGCTTAAACTAGAATGTATAACTATGATGACATGACGCTTTCACCGTAATGCACTAATACACTAATAGAAAGTTACGTTATTCAAGTAGACTCATTATATAGTGCAGCAATAGGAACTTTTGGAAATTACCTTTTTATGAGTTAACATCATTTGTTGGAATACATACTTATTAGGTATAGAATAAGTGAGAGCTGTAACGTGGTACATGCAGCCCCCTTTAAAATTGTTTGAGTGGACCTTTAGTTGGCTTCCTTTTTTTCAACTGCACATAACCCCAAAGTACATCAGTACAGTGATTGACTGTAAAAAAAACTATATAATCCCACAGCATGGTGTTGGAATCATTTGTGTTTCTTTAAAAAAAATAAAATCCAAATGTAGTAATTTCTTCTACAAAAAAAGGAACACTGAATATGATGATGAACTGCTGTAATGTATTACAAAGTCACCTATCAAAATTGTCCTACATTGATAACAACTGCCACGACTGGAAAGGGGCGACCGAATCGGTCCCCCCGAACTTATGGCCGAGTGCCTCGATCCCCCCGGGAAGCCATTTTGGGCGGGAGGCGCGTCTCAGCTGGTATGCCCGAAGCGGGGTAGCTGGGGCGCGCTCGTTCCCGCCCTAGAGTGGGCTGGCCTAGACACCGACGCAGCCAGCCACGCCTTCAGGGGCAGGCAGGGGCGGGTATACGCCCGCCCTGAAGACGGATAAAAAGGGGCGCAAGACCAGAAGACATCCTCTTGTTCTTGTGCTCTGAAGCTGCACCTCCTCGCTGCACGTGAGCTCGGGACAGAACGAAGAGCCAATTTTGAGCGTTTTAATCTCTCTCTTTGTCTTTTAGATACTTAGTCGAAAGGATGCCCAAGAAAGGAGCAAAGGGAATGTCGACTGACCAGTTGGTTCGGGCACTCATGAAGGACATGTCCGAAATTAAGAAGCGGTTGGCGGAGCGAGACGGCGAGGAGGGATCGGGGCGTCCACCGGCCGGAGGGAAGCCAAAGAGGCCGAGAAGGGGGCCGGTCGGGGGAGACGTCCCGGTTCCCTGTTCTCCGCTCGAGGCGCCAGCCCCGGTACCGACCCCGGTACCGGTTGAGGGGAATCCGATTCCCGTGATAGTCACCCCGACGTCTGCCGAAGATATGCCTCCCGAATTGGCGGCACAGTTAGCAGCATGGTTGGGGGACAGTAATGGGGGCGCCATGGCTACCGAAGCGCAAGCACTCATAAAGCAGTTGCGCGAGAAACGTGATGCAGCCAAGGTGCCCGCGCCGGATGCGGCGATAGACAAGCCACGAGGGACGGAAGCAGCGTCCGGTGCAGGTAAGCGGCCATTGCCGATTGCAAGGGATGAGTCAACACCCTCTCGTAGAGAAAGATTGGGGCAACATGTTCCTTTGCCAATAAAGGAAAAGATTTGGGCGGGGGAATACGTTAACATTTTCTCCCTGCTCGTCGATCACTATGAGGTCGAAACTGTTAAGGGTCAAAAGGATCTGATGCATCCGAGTGTTTGGCGCGCAAAAATGGCCGCCTTTAAAGTGAATGAAAATATTGGTAACTGGGGGAATGCTTGGGGAATTTTCACGGCAATTTTGGGGGAACGTAGGCCTGATTTGCTCCCTGAATTTCCAGTATATCAGTCACGAATTATGGGGTAATCGACATCACACCAAGGTAACCAATGGTTCTGTTATGATAACCTTTTCAGGAAAGCGATGGAGCATAACAAAAGTTTAACCTGGGACTGTTACGATTCTTTAACATGGAATAAGATGAAAGAGTCGGGAATGTTGAAAGTGCCATTGGTGGGGAGTGCTGTTAGTGAGTCCTCCCGCCAAAATGGGGGGACACCCTTTCGGTCGGGTACGGGTACAGACGATTACCCGAGACCCGCCGGCAATACAGGGAAGAGGGGGTTCTGTTTCAATTTCAACAGAAGCAAATGTACTAGGCCCCCGGGATCTTGTAAGTTCAAACACGAATGTAGTGGTTGTGGGGCACCCCATCCTGAGTCCTCGTGCAGAGCCAAATCGGGTGAAAATGGGGGCAGAGGAGGCGCTAAACAGGTCTAATATAGTCCGAGGGGCGCCTTTACCAACCCCGATTGATACCCTGGCGATGATTCCCTGGCTCAGCGAATACCCAGATCGTACTTCTGCTGGGGTGCTACGAAACGGTTTTTCATATGGTTTCCGCATCCCGGTGGGTAACTTTCAGGGTGTCGGGACGTGCAAAAATCAACTTTCCGTCTTGCAGCATACTACTGTAGTACAGGATAAGATCCGGAAAGAGGTTACCCGAGGTCGGGTTGCTGGCCCGTTTCCTGTCCCCCCCGGTACGGAACTTTGTTTGTTCTCCTTTAGGGGTGGTCCCCAAGAAGGACCCGGGTGAGTTTCGATTGATCCACAATTTATCAGCCCCTCATGGCCTTTCTGTAAACGATGCAATTAATCCAGAAATGTGTTCGGTGCGGTACGCATCATTCGATGAGGCCGTAGCCATTTTGAATCGCCTGGGGCCCGGGACGCTGATGGCGAAATCAGATATCGAGTCAGCGTTCCGTTTGCTCCCGGTATACCCGGATGACCAACGTTTGTTGGGATTCATGTTTCAAGGTTTGTTTTACATGGACAGGTGTATGCCAATGGGGTGCTCGATATCTTGTGCTTATTTCGAGAAATTCAGTAGTTTTCTGCAATGGGTTTACACGAAGAAAACAGGTTTTCGGAATGTGATGCATTACCTCGACGACTTTCTGTTCCTTGGGGCCGCTGGGGATGATGAATGTGCCCGGGCCTTGACTGAATTTTGTGTTTTAATGAATCAATTTGGCGTGCCGTTGGCACCAGGTAAAACTGTGGGTCCCACGACTTGCCTCGAGTTCCTCGGGATCGAGTTGGACTCTAGTGAGGGTTGTTTTCGTTTACCAGCTTCCAAAGTATCGAAATTCAAGACAGCCCTGCAAATGTGTATCACTGCATCTAAAGTTACGCTGCATCAATTGCAGCAATTGGTGGGGAAGTTGAATTTTGCCTTAAGGGTGATCCCGATGGCCCGCCCCTTCTCCCGTTCGATTGCACAGGCGATGGTCGGCCTAAAGGAGGGTCACCATCGCACGAGGTTATCGGCCGAGGTCCGCCAAGACATGCGTATTTGGTTAGCATTTTTGGCGGATTTCAATGGTCGAGTCGTCTGGAACAAACCGGCCTTGTCCTCTGAAGAGCTTGGTCTATGGACGGATTCAGCGGGAAGCATGGGTTTCGGCGCCATCTTCGGCACGAAATGGTCGGCACAAAAGTGGCCAACATGGTGGCACGATGAGGGGCTGACGAGTAATATTGCTTTCCTTGAGCTGTTTCCTATTTTGGTGGCCCTCAAATCCTGGCCCGATGGATTCAAAAATCATTCTGTCATATTTTGGTCTGACAATATGACCGTTGTAGAATGCATTAATAGTCAGGCAGCACGTTGTAAAATGATTTTGAGGCTGCTTAAAGAAATTGTCTTACTGTGTATGCAACTGAACGTGGTTTTCAGAGCAAAACATGTCCCGGGAGTGATGAATCAGGCTGCTGATGCACTGTCTCGTTTTCAAATGCAGGCTTTCTCGGGTTTCCTTCCATCAGCGGACCCCGAGCCAGCACCCTTTCCCGAAGCTCTCTGGTCTCTCGGTGCCCCGAACTTCGTTACCTCGTGGGAGAGAGTCTAGCACCAAGGACGAGGAAGGCATACGAAGGGGCGTTTCGGGCTTATTTGGCCTTTTTGGGGACTGAGAGAGGGGGACTTTGGGGGCATGAGGATTGGGTAGTACATTTTCTGATGTCCTTGCGTAAGGCTGGGAAGTCGGTGGCTACAGCCCAGAGGCATCGTGCTGCTATCTCCTTTGTTGCCAGGGCTCATAATATCCAGGACCCGACAGCGTCTTTTGCTGTACAGAAAGCGCTGCGTGGGTGGCAACGCCTTGAGGGTCGCAGAGTAGACGAGAGGCGCCCGATAGGTCTGGATAGGTTGTCCCAGTTGCTGGCCACACTCCCCGACATATGCTCGTCTCAGTTCGAGGCCTGTTTGTTCCGAGCCGCTTTTACGCTTGCATTTCACGGGGCTATGAGGATAAGTGAGCTGGTGGCAAGGAGCAAGCGGGACGTGGCGGGGGGTTTGTGCCGGGACCACGTTCAGATCAGGGGTGAGACTATGACGGTATCCTTTGTCAAGTCAAAAACCGATCAAAGTGGGGTGGGAGACTGCATAGTCATTCGCAGGATTCCAGGGTCCTCCATGTGTCCGGTGAGGTGTTTAGAGGATTACCTAGCACAAAGGGTGGCATCATGGGGGGGACAATGTTGAGACACGCGGACGCCACCCCACTGACAAAGTTTCAGTTTCAGCGGGTGCTCGCGATGTCAATTACCGCAGCAGGCTTGGACCCGGGTGAGTTTGGGACCCATTCCTTTCGGATAGGGGCTGCCACTGACGCTGCAGCCAGGGGTCTTAATGTGGAACAAGTAAAACGAGTGGGGCGTTGGTCCTCCAATTGTTATAAGAGGTATGTGCGGTTGCACATGTTGTGAAGCTGTAACAATGTACTCACGCTTCTTGTCTTTTGTTTCGTTTTCAGTTACGCAAGCCTTCGAGGCGGGGCGGACTATGCAGTCGACCCAACACCGGGCCAGCGGTCAGACATCACCGGCTGTGAGAAAGGAGGTGTGGGTCGTGGGCCACTCATACGTGAGGCGTGCCACAGACGTATTCAAAGCAGGTGACATGATTCACGTAGCTGGGGAATACGGGTACAGGATGTCCTTCTACGGAAGGGGCGGTCTCTGTATTGACCAGTTTCAAGCTTACTTTGAGGGTTTGTTAGGGCGGATGAGGTCACCGCCGTCTATAGTCATAGTACATTTAGGGGGCAATGATTTGGTCACCACCGGTAGACGACTTCTCCTGGAAGCAATGCTTTCCACCGTAAGTTGGTTGGCGAGGAAAGTTCCGGGGTGCATAATTGCGTGGTCTCATATGATCCCACGGAAAGTGTGGCGGGGGGCTGTTTCGATCCCTGCTTTGAACCATTCTGTTAGGAAACTTAATAACAAAATGAGTAGGTTGTTCCGTTCCAGGACATTGCATTCTATCTCGCACGGTTGTATTAATGATGACAGTATGTATATGGGGGATGGTGTGCATTTGTCTCGGGTGGGAAATGAGTTACTCATAGGAGACTTCTTAGCATGGTTAAAAACGTTGGAACATGACCTTTAGCTAGGAGTTTTGGTGGGGGGCCCGGATAGCCGGTCAACTATCCGGGCCTGTGGCGGTAAGGTCATGATCGGTGAGCACTAATTAGTAGATCCCTATGAGTGGGCGTCACCCAACACGGATGGGAGCGCTCGGGAGAGGTGGCCATTGGCCCCTCAATGGGGAGGCGGTCCCTTCTAAGGATGGGTCGCCGGAAGTAAAGGAAAGGCGGTCAAGGCCCCTTCCTTTGTAGGAGGGGTTACAGCCCCCTCCTGGGGAATTTCCCGGGGCCAGTGACATCTGCGACGGCAGATGCGGTAAGTTGTGTGGGGTTGGGATAAGGGCCACGATACCTTCTAGATACCTCACACGAGTATTCGAACGACCTTTAACTGGCGTCGAGTTTTAGGTGCCCCCGTCAAGTCAAGGGAAATTGGTAGTAGTTGCACTTGAGGTACGCCTCCGTGCTGTCGCCCATCCCAAGTGGGAGGGGTAAGTCCGGTTAGGGATCTTGACACCGGTTATGACCTTGCCGTTGGCCCTTAAACGTTAGGTTGTACAATTTCAATATGTCAAGAAATGTTTTGTAGGTTGCTAGTTCGGCTAGGAGAACCTCTGTATTAGAGAATCTGTTAAGGTTAGCCAAACATCGCAATATGGTAATGAAATTGTACATAACATGAAACGTTTAATGTTTTAATTTTGTTTTAATAAATACGGCCGGGATGGTCACTCCATCCCACTTCCAAAAACTTCAAGAACTGTTTCCGGTTTCACTCCTTTTGGGGATTGTGTTGAGAGGGGGTGGCGGGTATCTCGGCTATATGGAAAGGGGCGACCGAATCGGTCCCCCCGAACTTATGGCCGAGTGCCTCGATCCCCCCGGGAAGCCATTTTGGGCGGGAGGCGCGTCTCAGCTGGTATGCCCGAAGCGGCGTAGCTGGGGCGCGCTCGTTCCCGCCCTAGAGTGGGCTGGCCTAGACACCGACGCAGCCAGCCACGCCCTCAGGGGCAGGCAGGGGCGGGTATACGCCCGCCCTGAAGACGGATAAAAAGGGGCGCAAGACCAGAAGACATCCTCTTGTTCTTGTGCTCTGAAGCTGCACCTCCTCGCTGCACGTGAGCTCGGGACAGAACGAAGAGCCAATTTTGACCCACCCACCAGCCCCTGAAAACAGCCAGTTGTGTATAATAAAGTTGATTAATTTTGTTTTGTTTTCGTTTCCAGGTTGTTGTGCCATGGTGATTTTGAGTTAATAAAGAATGTTCGTTTTGAGTATGTTTGCCATTAAAGATATCCAGTTAGTGTCGAATTTTGATGTATGCTCTTTCAGTCATAGTGGCCAATGTATTCTTAGGTCAATTTGCACTGTCGTATTTATTTTGGTAGGCGGTAAGGTCATGATCGGTGAGCACTAATTAGTAGATCCCTATGAGTGGGCGTCACCCAACACGGATGGGAGCGCTCGGGAGAGGTGGCCATTGGCCCCTCAATGGGGAGGCGGTCCCTTCTAAGGATGGGTCGCCGGAAGTAAAGGAAAGGCGGTCAAGGCCCCTTCCTTTGTAGGAGGGGTTACAGCCCCCTCCTGGGGAATTTCCCGGGGCCAGTGACATCTGCGACGGCAGATGCGGTAAGTTGTGTGGGGTTGGGATAAGGGCCACGATACCTTCTAGATACCTCACACGAGTATTCGAACGACCTTTAACTGGCGTCGAGTTTTAGGTGCCCCCGTCAAGTCAAGGGAAATTGGTAGTAGTTGCACTTGAGGTACGCCTCCGTGCTGTCGCCCATCCCAAGTGGGAGGGGTAAGTCCGGTTAGGGATCTTGACACCGGTTATGACCTTGCCGTTGGCCCTTAAACGTTAGGTTGTACAATTTCAATATGTCAAGAAATGTTTTGTAGGTTGCTAGTTCGGCTAGGAGAACCTCTGTATTAGAGAATCTGTTAAGGTTAGCCAAACATCGCAATATGGTAATGAAATTGTACATAACATGAAACGTTTAATGTTTTAATTTTGTTTTAATAAATACGGCCGGGATGGTCACTCCATCCCACTTCCAAAAACTTCAAGAACTGTTTCCGGTTTCACTCCTTTTGGGGATTGTGTTGAGAGGGGGTGGCGGGTATCTCGGCTATATGGTTTTTATGCCAATGTAGAGTTGTTTTTGCTGGGGAAGAAGACCTGACAGGGTTTCCATGTTTAATATGTCAAAACCGAATTTTGGCTGCATTTACATTGTATTCTGGGATTCAAATGTAATAATAAACAGCCCTATCAGAAGGATTATTAATTCTGTTGTTTATCCTGTTAATACATGAGGGCTACAAAACTAAGAATGCCACAAAAAATGGACTGCATGATCTACACACACTTCCACTTACAGAAGTACAGAGATCTCCATCGGAATACAGAGACAATTCCATGCGTGAAGATGTTCCTACCATAAAAGTTACTGGTGTCTGTGCCTTCATTTGAGGATGAACACCCTTCCAATAGTCAGGTGTAGCTCTAAGTGAAGCCTATGTATCTCTTATTGCTACTGGCTTCAATAAAATGAAAGTAATTTGTGCAAAATGTTTATCCTGAGAGTTCAAGAAAATGAACATTACTTCCCTAATTGAAGTTTACTGTGTTATAGCTTGAAGAAAGATGCGGCTGTTGGGTCAGCTATAGCCCAGCGGTTCCTTCTAAAGTTTACATGATTTATCGTGTTCAACCATTCAATGGTTCAAGTCCCGCGGGCGCTCTCTGGCCTTTTTTCCCATCACTTGTCAATTAAAGAACTATGCTTGTTTACTTGCTTAATCCACTCTATATGGTAAATATCACCTATTTACTCTTTCTGTTTCTACAAATGATCATTAAAGCATTGCCTACTAGCATAGTGGGTTCTCAGCTACATCACCTAACCTTTCCAGTGCTGTGAGATTTCCCTAACACATGATAAAATATTGAAAAAAAGTAATTCAATGAGGTAAAGAAGGAATTTGTCCATCAAAACCAAATATCACCTTTTGATTGCTTTAGGTCTAACATTTTAAAACTCTGTTAACTTGCAAGCCTGTAGCAATAATGATTATAATATGGACGACAGCATTTGAAATCTTATGAATCTAAGTTTCCAGATTGTCAGTATTCTAGCTTAAACTAGAATGTATAACTATGATGACATGACGCTTTCACCGTAATACACTAATACACTAATAGCAAGTTACGTAATTCAAGTAGACTCATTATATAGTGCAGTAATAGGAACTTTTGGAAATTACCTTTTTATGAGTTAACATCATTTGTTGGAATACATACTTATTAGGTATAGAATAAGTGAGAGCTGTAACGTGGTACACGCAGCCCCCTTTAAAATTGTTAGAGTGGACCTTTAGTTGGCTTCCTTTTTTTCAACTGCACATCACCCCAAGGTACATCAGTACAGTGATTGACTGTAAAAAAATATATAACCCCACAGCATGGTGTTGGAATCATTAGTGTTTCTTTTTAAAAAATAAAATCCAAATTTAGTAATTTCTTCTACAAAAAAGGAACACTGAATATGATGATGAACTGCTGTAATGTATTACAAAGTCACCTATCAAAATTGTCCTACATTGATAACAACTGCCACAACTGGTTTTTATGCCAATGTACAGTTGTTTTTGTTGGGGAAGAAGACCTGACAGGGTTTCCATGTTTAATATGTCAAAACCGAATTTTGGCTGCATTTACTTTGTATTCTGGGATTCAAATGTAATAATAAACAGCCCTCTCAGAAGGATTATTAATTCTGTTGTTTATCCTGTTAATACATGAGGGCTACAAAACTAAGAATGCCACAAAAAATGGACTGCATGATCTACACACACTTCCACTTACAGAAGTACAGAGATCTCCATCGGAATACAGAGACAATTCCATGTGTGAAGATGTTCCTACCATAAAAGTTACTGGTGTCTGTGCCTTCATTTGAGGATGAACACCCTTCCAATAGTTAAGTGTAGCTCTAAGTGAAGCCTATGTATCGCTTATCGCTACTGGCTTCAATAAAATGAAAGTAATTTGTGCAAAATGTTTATCCTGAGAGTTCAAAAAAATGAACATTACTTCCCTAATTGAAGTTTACTGTGTTATAGCTTGAAGAAAGATTCTTCTGTTGGGTCAGCTATAGCCCAGCGGTTCCTTCTCAAGTTTACATGATTTATCGTGTTCAACCATTCAATGGTTCAAGTCCCGCGGGCGCTCTCTGGCCTTTTTTCCCATCATTTGTCAATTAAAGAACTATGCTTGTTTACTTGCTTAATCCACTCTATATGGTAAATATCGCCTATTTACTCTTTCTGTTTCTACAAATGATCATTAAAGCATTGCCTAGTAGCATAGTGGGTTCTCAGCTACATCACCTAACCTTTCCAGTGCTGTGAGATTTCCCTAACGCATGATAAAATATTGAAAAAAAGTAATTCAATGAGGTAAAGAAGGAATTTGTCCATCAAAACCAAATACCACGTTTTGATTACGTTAGGTCTAACATTTTAAAACTCTGTTAACTTGCAAGCCTGTAGCAATAATGATGATAATATGGAAGACAGCATTTGAAATCCTATGAATCTAAGTTTCCAGATTGTCAGTATTCTAGATTAAACTAGAATGTATAACCATGATGACATGATGCGTTCACCGTAATGCACTAATACACTAATAGCAAGTTACGTTATTCAAGTAGACTCATTATATAGTGCAGCAATAGGAACTTTTGGAAATTACCTTTTTATGAGTTAACATCATTTGTTGGAATACATACTTATTAGGTATAGAATAAGTGAGAGCTGTAACGTGGTACATGCAGCCCCCTTTAAAATTATTTGAGTGGACCTTTAGTTGGCTTCCTTTTTTTCAACTGCACATCACCCCAAAGTACATCAGTACAGTGATTGACTGTAAAAAAATATATAACCCCACAGCATTGTGTTGGAATCATTTGTGTTTCTTTTAAAAAAATAAAATCCAAATTTAGTAATTTCCTCTACAAAAAAAGGAACACTGAATATGATGATGAACTGCTGTAATGTAGTACAAAGTCACCTATCAAAATTGACCTACATTGATAACAACTGCCACGACTGGTTTTTATGCCAATGTACAGTTGTTTTTGCTGGGGAAGAAGACCTGACAGGGTTTCCATGTTTAATATGTCAAAACCTAATTTTGGCTGCATTTACATTGTATTCTGGGATTCAAATGTAATAATAAACAGCCCTCTCAGAAGGATTATTAATTCTGTTGTTAATCCTGTTAATACATGAGAGCTACAAAACTAAGAATGCCACAAAAAATGGACTGCATGATCTACACACACTTCCACTTACAGAAGTACAGAGATCTCCATTGGAATACAAAGACAATTCCATGCGTGAAGATGTTCCTACCATAAAAGTTACTGGTGTCTGTGCCTTCATTTGAGGATGAACACCCTTCCAATAGTCAGGTGTAGCTCTAAGTGAAGCCTATGTATCTCTTATCGCTACTGGCTTCAATAAAATGAAAGTAATTTGTGCAAAATGTTTATCCTGAGAGTTCAAAAAAATGAACATTACTTCCCTAATTGAAGTTTACTGTGTTATAGCTTGAAGAAAGATGCTGATGTTGGGTCAGCTATAGCCCAGCAGTTCCTTCTCAAGTTTACATGATTTATCATGTTCAACCATTCAATAGTTCAAGTCCCGCTGGCGCTCTCTGGCCTTTTTTCCCATCATTTGTCAATTAAAGAACTATGCTTGTTTACTTGCTAAATCCACTCTATATGGTAAATATCACCTATTTACTCTTTCTGTTTCTACAAATGATCATTAAAGCATTGCCTACTAGCATAGTGGGTTCTCAGCTACATCACCTAACCTTTCCAGTGCTGTGAGATTTCCCTAACGCATGATAAAATATTGAAAAAAAGTAATTCAATGAGGTAAAGAAGGAATTTGTCCATCAAAACCAAATATCACGTTTTGATTGCGTTAGGTCTAATATTTTAAAACTCTGTTAACTTGCAAGCCTGTAGCAATAATGATGATAATATGGAAGACAGCATTTGAAATCCTATGAATCTAAGTTTCCAGATTGTCAGTATTCTAGCTTAAACTAGAATGTATAACTATGATGACATGACGCTTTCACCGTAATGCACTAATACACTAATAGCAAGTTACGTTATTCAAGTAGACTCATTATATAGTGCAGCAATAGGAACTTTTGGAAATTACCTTTTTATGAGTTAACATCATTTGTTGGAATACATACTTATTAGGTATAGAATAAGTGAGAGCTGTAACGTGGTACATGCAGCCCCCTTTAAAATTGTTTGAGTGGACCTTTAGTTGGCTTCCTTTTTTTCAACTGCACATCACCCCAAAGTACATCAGTACAGTGATTGACTGTAAAAAAATATATAACCCCACAGCATGGTGTTGGAATCATTTGTGTTTCTTTTTAAAAAATAAAATCCAAATTTAGTAATTTCTTCTACAAAAAAAGGAACACTGAATATGATGATGAACTGCTGTAATGTAGTACAAAGTCACCTATCAAAATTGTCCTACATTGATAACAACTGCCACGACTGGTTTTTATGCCAATGTACAGTTGTTTTTGCTGGGGAAGAAGACCTGACAGGGTTTCCATGTTTAATATGTCAAAACCTAATTTTGGCTGCATTTACATTGTATTCTGGGATTCAAATGTAATAATAAACAGCCCTCTCAGAAGGATTATTAATTCTGTTGTTAATCCTGTTAATACATGAGAGCTACAAAACTAAGAATGCCACAAAAAATGGACTGCATGATCTACACACACTTCCACTTACAGAAGTACAGAGATCTCCATTGGAATACAAAGACAATTCCATGCGTGAAGATGTTCCTACCATAAAAGTTACTGGTGTCTGTGCCTTCATTTGAGGATGAACACCCTTCCAATAGTCAGGTGTAGCTCTAAGTGAAGCCTATGTATCTCTTATCGCTACTGGCTTCAATAAAATGAAAGTAATTTGTGCAAAATGTTTATCCTGAGAGTTCAAAAAAATGAACATTACTTCCCTAATTGAAGTTTACTGTGTTATAGCTTGAAGAAAGATGGTTCTGTTGGGTCAGCTATAGCCCAGCGGTTCCTTCTCAAGTTTTCATGCTTTGTTGTGTTCAACCATTCAATGGTTCAAGTCCCGCGGGCGCTCTCTGGCCTTTTTTTCCCATCATTTGTCAATTAAAGAACTATGCTTGTTTACTTGCTTAATCCACTCTATATAGTAAATATCACCTATTTACTCTTTCTGTTTCTACAAATGATCATTAAAGCATTGCCTACTAGCATAGTGGGTTCTCAGCTACATCACCTAACCTTTCCAGTGCTGTGAGATTTCCCTAACACATGATAAAATATTGAAAAAAGTAATTCAATGAGGTAAAGAAGGAATTTGTCCATCAAAACCAAATATCACGTTTTGATTGCATTAGGTCTAACATTTTAAAACTCTGTTAACTTGCAAGCCTGTAGCAATAATGATGATAATATGGAAGACAGCATTTGAAATCCTATGAATCTAAGTTTCCAGATTGTCAGTATTCTAGCTTAAACTAGAATGTATAACTATGATGACATGACGCTTTCACCGTAATGCACTAATACACTAATAGCAAGTTACGTTATTCAAGTAGACTCATTATATAGTGCAGCAATAGGAACTTTTGGAAATTACCTTTTTATGAGTTAACATCATTTGTTGGAATACGTACTTATTAGGTATAGAATAAGTGGGAGCTGTAACGTGGTACATGCAGCCCCCTTTAAAATTGTTTGAGTGGACCTTTAGTTGGCTTCCTTTTTTTCAACTGCACATCACCCCAAAGTACATCAGTACAGTGATTGACTGTAAAAAAATATATAACCCCACAGCATGGTGTTGGAATCATTTGTGTTTCTTTTTAAAAAATAAAATCCAAATTTAGTAATTTCTTCTACAAAAAAAGGAACACTAAATATGATGATGAACTGCTGTAATGTATTACAAAGTCACCTATCAAAATTGTCCTACATTGATAACAACTGCCACGACTGGTTTCTATGCCAATGTACAGTTGTTTTTGCTGGGGAAGAAGACCTGACAGGGTTTCCATGTTTAATATGTCAAAACCTAATTTTGGCTGCATTTACATTGTATTCTGGGATTCAAATGTAATAATAAACAGCCCTCTCAGAAGGATTATTAATTGTGTTGTTAATCCTGTTAATACATGAGAGCTACAAAACTAAGAATGCCACAAAAAATGGACTGCATGATCTACACACACTTCCACTTACAGAAGTACAGAGATCTCCATCGGAATACAAAGACAATTCCATGCGTGAAGATGTTCCTACCATGAAAGTTACTGGTGTCTGTGCCTTCATTTGAGGATGAACACCCTTCCAATAGTCAGGTGTAGCTCTAAGTGAAGCCTATGTATCTCTTATCGCTACTGGCTTCAATAAAATGAAAGTAATTTGTGCAAAATGTTTATCCTGAGAGTTCAAAAAAATGAACATTACTTCCCTAATTGAAGTTTACTGTGTTATAGCTTGAAGAAAGATGCTGCTGTTGGGTCAGCTATAGCCCAGCGGTTCCTTCTCAAGTTTACATGATTTATTGTGTTCAACCATTCAATGGTTCAAGTCCCGCGGGCGCTCTCTGGCCTTTTTTCCCATCATTTGTCAATTAAAGAACTATGCTTCTTTACTTGCTTAATCCACTCTATATGGTAAATATCACCTATTTACTCTTTCTGTTTCTACAAATGATCATTAAAGCATTGCCTACTAGCATAGTGGGTTCTCAGCTACATCACCTAACCTTTCCAGTGCTGTGAGATTTCCCTAACGCATGATAAAATATTTTAAAAAAGTAATTCAATGAGGTAAAGAAGGAATTTGTCCATCAAAACTAAATATCACGTTTTGATTGCGTTAGGTCTAACATTTTAAAACTCTGTTAACTTGCAAGCCTGTAGCAATAATGATGATAATATGGAAGACAGCATTTGAAATCTTATGAATCTAAGTTTCCAGATTGTCAGTATTCTAGCTTAAACTAGAATGTATAACCATGATGACATGACGCGTTCACCGTAATGCACTAATACACTAATAGCAAGTTACGTTATTCAAGTAGACTCATTATATAGTGCAGCAATACGAACTTTTGGAAATTACCTTTTTATGAGTTAACATCATTTGTTGGAATACATACTTATTAGGTATAGAATAAGTGAGAGCTGTAACGTGGTACAGGCAGCCCCCTTTCAAATTGTTTGAGTGGACCTTTAGTTGGCTTCCTTTTTTTCAACTGCACATCACCCCAAAGTACATCAGTACAGTGATTGACTGTAAAAAAATATATAACCCCACAGCATGGTGTTGGAATCATTTGTGTTTCTTTAAAAAAAATAAAATCCAAATTTAGTAATTTCTTCTACAAAAAAAGGAACACTGAATATGATGATGAACTGCTGTAATGTATTACAAAGTCACCTATCAAAATTGTCCTACATTGATAACAACTGCCACGACCGGTTTTTATGCCAATGTACAGTTGTTTTTGCTGGGGAAGAAGACCTGACAGGGTTTCCATGTTTAATATGTCAAAACCTAATTTTGGATGCATTTACATTGTATTCTGGGATTCAAATGTAATAATAAACAGCCCTCTCAGAAGGATTATTAATTCTGTTGTTAATCCTGTTAATACATGAGAGCTACAAAACTAAGAATGCCACAAAAAATGGACTGCATGATCTACACACACTTCCACTTACAGAAGTACAGAGATCTCCATCGGAATACAAAGACAATTCCATGCGTGAAGATGTTCCTATCATAAAAGTTACTGGTGTCTGTGCCTTCATTTGAGGATGAACACCCTTCCAATAGTCAGGTGTAGCTCTAAGTGAAGCCTATGTATCTCTTATCGCTACTGGCTTCAATAAAATGAAAGTAATTTGTGCAAAATGTTTATCTTGAGAGTTCAAAAAAATGAACATTACTTCCCTAATTGAAGTTTACTGTGTTATAGCTTGAAGAAAGATGCCGCTGTTGGGTCAGCTATAGCCCAGCGGTTCCTTCTCAAGTTTACATGATTTATCGTGTTCAACCATTCAATGGTTCAAGTCCCGCGGGTGCTCTCTGGCCTTTTTTCCCATCATTTGTCAATTAAAGAACTATGCTTGTTTACTTGCTTAATCCACTCTATATGGTAAATATCACCTATTTACTCTTTCTGTTTCTACAAATGATCATTAAAGCATTGCCTACTAGCATAGTGGGTTCTCAGCTACATCACCTAACCTTTCCAGTGCTGTGAGATTTCCCTAACACATGATAAAATATTGAACAAAAAGTAATTCAATGAGGTAAAGGAGGAATTTGTCCATCAAAACCAAATATCACCTTTTGATTGCTTTTGGTCTAACATTTTAAAACTCTGTTAACTTGCAAGCCTGTAGCAATAATGATTATAATATGGAAGACAGCATTTGAAATCTTATGAATCTAAGTTTCCAGATTGTCAGTATTCTAGCTTAAACTAGAATGTATAACTATGATGACATGACGCTTTCACCGTAATACACTAATACACTAATAGCAAGTTACGTAATTCAAGTAGACTCATTATATAGTGCAGTAATAGGAACTTTTGGAAATTACCTTTTTATGAGTTAACATCATTTGTTGGAATACATACTTATTAGGTATAGAATAAGCGAGAGCTGTAACGTGGTACACGCAGCCCCCTTTAAAATTGTTTGAGTGGACCTTTAGTTGGCTTCCTTTTTTTCAACTGCACATCACCCCAAGGTACATCAGTACAGTGATTGACTGTAAAAAAATATATAACTCCACAGCATGGTGTTGGAATCATTTGTGTTTCTTTTTAAAAAATAAAATCCAAATTTAGTAATTTCTTCTACAAAAAAAGGAACACTGAATATGATGATGAACTGCTGTAATGTATTACAAAGTCACCTATCAAAATTGTCTAACGTTGATAACAACTGCCACGACTGTTTTTTATGCCAATGTACAGTTGTTTTTGCTGGGGAAGAAGACCTGACAGGGTTTCCATGTTTAATATGTCAAAACCGAATTGTGGCTGCATTTACATTGTATTCTGGGATTCAAATGTAATAATAAACAGCCCTCTCAGAAGGATTATTAATTCTGTTGTTTATCCTGTTAATACATGAGGGCTACAAAACTAAGAATGCCACAAAAATGGACTGCATGATCTACACACACTTCCACTTACAGAAGTACAGAGATCTCCATCGGAATACAGAGACAATTCCATGCGTGAAGATGTTCCTACCATAAAAGTTACTGGTGTCTGTGCCTTCATTTGAGGATGAACACCCTTCCAATAGTTAGGTGTAGCTCTAAGTGAAGCCTATGTATCTCTTATCGCTACTGGCTTCAATAAAATGAAAGAAATTTGTGCAAAATGTTTATCCTGAGAGTTCAAAAAAATGAACATTACTTCCCTAATTGAAGTTTACTGTGTTATAGCTTGAAGAAAGATGCTGCTGTTGGGTCAGCTATAGCCCAGCGGTTCCTTCTCAAGTTTACATGATTTATCGTGTTCAACCGATCAAGGGTTCAAGTCCCGCGGGCGCTCTCTGTCCTTTTTTCCCATCATTTGTCAATTAAAGAACTATGCTTGTTTACTTGCTTAATCCACTCCATATGGTAAATATCGCCTATTTACTCTTTCTGTTTCTACAAATGATCATTAAAGCATAGCATAGTGGGTTCTCAGCTACATCACCTAACCTTTCCAGTGCTGTGAGATTTCCCTAACGCATGATAAAATATTGAAAAAAAGTAATTCAATGAGGTAAAGAAGGAATTTGTCCATCAAAACCAAATACCACGTTTTGAGTGCGTTAGGTCTAACATTTTAAAACTCTGTTAACTTGCAAGCCTGTAGCAATAATGATGATAATATGGAAGACAGCATTTGAAATCTTATGAATCTAAGTTTCCAGATTGTCAGTATTCTAGCTTAAACTAGAATGTATAACTATGATGACATGACGCTTTCACCGTAATACACTAATACACTAATAGCAAGTTACGTAATTCAAGTAGACTCATTATATAGTGCAGTAATAGGAACTTTTGGAAATTACCTTTTTATGAGTTAACATCATTTGTTGGAATACATACTTATTAGGTATAGAATAAGCGAGAGCTGTAACGTGGTACACGCAGCCCCCTTTAAAATTGTTTGAGTGGACCTTTAGTTGGCTTCCTTTTTTTCAACTGCACATCACCCCAAGCTACATCAGTACAGTGATTGACTGTAAAAAAATATATAACTCCACAGCATGGTGTTGGAATCATTTGTGTTTTTTTAAAAAAAATAAAATCCAAATTTAGTAATTTCTTCTACAAAAAAAGGAACACTGAATATGATGATGAACTGCTGTAATGTATTACAAAGTCACCTATCAAAATTGTCCTACATTGATAACAACTGCCACGACTGGTTTCTATGCCAATGTACAGTTGTTTTTGCTGGGGAAGAAGACCTGACAGGGTTTCCATGTTTAATATGTCAAAACCTAATTTTGGCTGCATTTTCATTGTATTCTGGGATTCAAATGTAATAATAAACAGCCTTCTCAGAAGGATTATTAATTCTGTTGTTAATCCTGTTAATACATGAGAGCTACAAAACTAAGAATGCCACAAAAAATGGACTGCATGATCTACACACACTTCCACTTACAGAAGTACAGAGATCTCCATCGGAATACAAAGACAATTCCATGCGTGAAGATGTTCCTATCATAAAAGTTACTGGTGTCTGTGCCTTCATTTGAGGATGAACACCCTTCCAATAGTCAGGTGTAGCTCTAAGTGAAGCCTATGTATCTCTTATCGCTACTGGCTTCAATAAAATGAAAGTAATTTGTGCAAAATGTTTATCTTGAGAGTTCAAAAAAATGAACATTACTTCCCTAATTGAAGTTTACTGTGTTATAGCTTGAAGAAAGATGCCGCTGTTGGGTCAGCTATAGCCCAGCGGTTCCTTCTCAAGTTTACATGATTTATCGTGTTCAACCATTCAATGGTTCAAGTCCCGCGGGTGCTCTCTGGCCTTTTTTCCCATCATTTGTCAATTAAAGAACTATGCTTGTTTACTTGCTTAATCCACTCTATATGGTAAATATCACCTATTTACTCTTTCTGTTTCTACAAATGATCATTAAAGCATTGCCTACTAGCATAGTGGGTTCTCAGCTACATCACCTAACCTTTCCAGTGCTGTGAGATTTCCCTAACACATGATAAAATATTGAACAAAAAGTAATTCAATGAGGTAAAGGAGGAATTTGTCCATCAAAACCAAATATCACCTTTTGATTGCTTTAGGTCTAACATTTTAAAACTCTGTTAACTTGCAAGCCTGTAGCAATAATGATTATAATATGGAAGACAGCATTTGAAATCTTATGAATCTAAGTTTCCAGATTGTCAGTATTCTAGCTTAAACTAGAATGTATAACTATGATGACATGACGCTTTCACCGTAATACACTAATACACTAATAGCAAGTTACGTAATTCAAGTAGACTCATTATATAGTGCAGTAATAGGAACTTTTGGAAATTACCTTTTTATGAGTTAACATCATTTGTTGGAATACATACTTATTAGGTATAGAATAAGCGAGAGCTGTAACGTGGTACACGCAGCCCCCTTTAAAATTGTTTGAGTGGACCTTTAGTTGGCTTCCTTTTTTTCAACTGCACATCACCCCAAGGTACATCAGTACAGTGATTGACTGTACAAAAATATATAACTCCACAGCATGGTGTTGGAATCATTTGTGTTTCTTTTTAAAAAATAAAATCCAAATTTAGTAATTTCTTCTACAAAAAAAGGAACACTGAATATGATGATGAACTGCTGTAATGTATTACAAAGTCACCTATCAAAATTGTCTAACGTTGATAACAACTGCCACAACTGTTTTTTATGCCAATGTACAGTTGTTTTTGCTGGGGAAGAAGACCTGACAGGGTTTCCATGTTTAATATGTCAAAACCGAATTGTGGCTGCATTTACATTGTATTCTGGGATTCAAATGTAATAATAAACAGCCCTCTCAGAAGGATTATTAATTCTGTTGTTTATCCTGTTAATACATGAGGGCTACAAAACTAAGAATGCCACAAAAATGGACTGCATGATCTACACACACTTCCACTTACAGAAGTACAGAGATCTCCATCGGAATACAGAGACAATTCCATGCGTGAAGATGTTCCTACCATAAAAGTTACTGGTGTCTGTGCCTTCATTTGAGGATGAACACCCTTCCAATAGTTAGGTGTAGCTCTAAGTGAAGCCTATGTATCTCTTATCGCTACTGGCTTCAATAAAATGAAAGAAATTTGTGCAAAATGTTTATCCTGAGAGTTCAAAAAAATGAACATTACTTCCCTAATTGAAGTTTACTGTGTTATAGCTTGAAGAAAAATGCTGCTGTTGGGTCAGCTATAGCCCAGCGGTCCCATCTCAAGTTTACATGATTTATCGTGTTCAACCGATCAAGGGTTCAAGTCCCGCGGGCGCTCTCTGTCCTTTTTTCCCATCATTTGTCAATTAAAGAACTATGCTTGTTTACTTGCTTAATCCACTCCATATGGTAAATATCGCCTATTTACTCTTTCTGTTTCTACAAATGATCATTAAAGCATAGCATAGTGGGTTCTCAGCTACATCACCTAACCTTTCCAGTGCTGTGAGATTTCCCTAACGCATGATAAAATATTGAAAAAAAGTAATTCAATGAGGTAAAGAAGGAATTTGTCCATCAAAACCAAATACCACGTTTTGAGTGCGTTAGGTCTAACATTTTAAAACTCTGTTAACTTGCAAGCCTGTAGCAATAATGATGATAATATGGAAGACAGCATTTGAAATCTTATGAATCTAAGTTTCCAGATTGTCAGTATTCTAGCTTAAACTAGAATGTATAACTATGATGACATGACGCTTTCACCGTAATACACTAATACACTAATAGCAAGTTACGTAATTCAAGTAGACTCATTATATAGTGCAGTAATAGGAACTTTTGGAAATTACCTTTTTATGAGTTAACATCATTTGTTGGAATACATACTTATTAGGTATAGAATAAGCGAGAGCTGTAACGTGGTACACGCAGCCCCCTTTAAAATTGTTTGAGTGGACCTTTAGTTGGCTTCCTTTTTTTCAACTGCACATCACCCCAAGCTACATCAGTACAGTGATTGACTGTAAAAAAATATATAACTCCACAGCATGGTGTTGGAATCATTTGTGTTTTTTTAAAAAAAATAAAATCCAAATTTAGTAATTTCTTCTACAAAAAAAGGAACACTGAATATGATGATGAACTGCTGTAATGTATTACAAAGTCACCTATCAAAATTGTCCTACATTGATAACAACTGCCACGACTGGTTTCTATGCCAATGTACAGTTGTTTTTGCTGGGGAAGAAGACCTGACAGGGTTTCCATGTTTAATATGTCAAAACCTAATTTTGGCTGCATTTTCATTGTATTCTGGGATTCAAATGTAATAATAAACAGCCTTCTCAGAAGGATTATTAATTCTGTTGTTAATCCTGTTAATACATGAGAGCTACAAAACTAAGAATGCCACAAAAAATGGACTGCATGATCTACACACACTTCCACTTACAGAAGTACAATGATCTCCATTGGAATACAAAGACAATTCCATGCGTGAAGATGTTCCTACCATAAAAGTTACTGGTGTCTGTGCCTTCATTTGAGGATGAACACCCTTCCAATAGTCAGGTGTAGCTCTAAGTGAAGCCTATGTATCTCTTATCGCTACTGTCTTCAATAAACTGAAAGTAATTTGTGCAAAATGTTTATCCTGAGAGTTCAAAAAAATGAACATTACTTCCCTAATTGAAGTTTACTGTGTTATAGCTTGAAGAAAGATGCTGCTGTTGGGTCAGCTATAGCCCAGCGGTTCCTTCTCAAGTTTACATGATTTATCGTGTTCAACCATTCAATGGTTCAAGTCCTGCGGGCGCTCGCTGGCCTTTTTTCCCATCATTTGTCAATTAAAGAACTATGCTTGTTTACTTGCTTAATCCACTCTATATGGTAAATATCACCTATTTACTCTTTCTGTTTCTACAAATGATCATTAAAGCATAGCATAGTGGGTTCTCAGCTACATCACCTAACCTTTCCAGTGCTGTGAGATTTCCCTAACGCATGATAAAATATTGAAAAAAAGTAATTCAATGAGGTAAAGAAGGAATTTGTCCATCAAAACCAAATACCACGTTTTGAGTGCGTTAGGTCTAACATTTTAAAACTCTGTTAACTTGCAAGCCTGTAGCAATAATGATGATAATATGGAAGACAGCATTTGAAATCTTATGAATCTAAGTTTCCAGATTGTCAGTATTCTAGCTTAAACTAGAATGTATAACTATGATGACATGACGCTTTCACCGTAATACACTAATAGCAAGTTACGTAATTCAAGTAGACTCATTATATAGTGCAGTAATAGGAACTTTTGGAAATTACCTTTTTATGAGTTAACATCATTTGTTGGAATACATACTTATTAGGTATAGAATAAGCGAGAGCTGTAACGTGGTACACGCAGCCCCCTTTAAAATTGTTTGAGTGGACCTTTAGTTGGCTTCCTTTTTTTCAACTGCACATCACCCCAAGCTACATCAGTACAGTGATTGACTGTAAAAAAATATATAACTCCACAGCATGGTGTTGGAATCATTTGTGTTTTTTAAAAAAAAATAAAATCCAAATTTAGTAATTTCTTCTACAAAAAAAGGAACACTGAATATGATGATGAACTGCTGTAATGTATTACAAAGTCACCTATCAAAATTGTCCTACATTGATAACAACTGCCACGACTGGTTTCTATGCCAATGTACAGTTGTTTTTGCTGGGGAAGAAGACCTGACAGGGTTTCCATGTTTAATATGTCAAAACCTAATTTTGGCTGCATTTTCATTGTATTCTGGGATTCAAATGTAATAATAAACAGCCTTCTCAGAAGGATTATTAATTCTGTTGTTAATCCTGTTAATACATGAGAGCTACAAAACTAAGAATGCCACAAAAAATGGACTGCATGATCTACACACACTTCCACTTACAGAAGTACAATGATCTCCATTGGAATACAAAGACAATTCCATGCGTGAAGATGTTCCTACCATAAAAGTTACTGGTGTCTGTGCCTTCATTTGAGGATGAACACCCTTCCAATAGTCAGGTGTAGCTCTAAGTGAAGCCTATGTATCTCTTATCGCTACTGTCTTCAATAAAATGAAAGTAATTTGTGCAAAATGTTTATCCTGAGAGTTCAAAAAAATGAACATTACTTCCCTAATTGAAGTTTACTGTGTTATAGCTTGAAGAAAGATGCTGCTGTTGGGTCAGCTATAGCCCAGCGGTTCCTTCTCAAGTTTACATGATTTATCGTGTTCAACCATTCAATGGTTCAAGTCCTGCGGGCGCTCGCTGGCCTTTTTTCCCATCATTTGTCAATTAAAGAACTATGCTTGTTTACTTGCTTAATCCACTCTATATGGTAAATATCACCTATTTACTCTTTCTGTTTCTACAAATGATCATTAAAGCATAGCATAGTGGGTTCTCAGCTACATCACCTAACCTTTCCAGTGCTGTGAGATTTCCCTAACGCATGATAAAATATTGAAAAAAAGTAATTCAATGAGGTAAAGAAGGAATTTGTCCATCAAAACCAAATACCACGTTTTGAGTGCGTTAGGTCTAACATTTTAAAACTCTGTTAACTTGCAAGCCTGTAGCAATAATGATGATAATATGGAAGACAGCATTTGAAATCTTATGAATCTAAGTTTCCAGATTGTCAGTATTCTAGCTTAAACTAGAATGTATAACTATGATGACATGACGCTTTCACCGTAATACACTAATACACTAATAGCAAGTTACGTAATTCAAGTAGACTCATTATATAGTGCAGTAATAGGAACTTTTGGAAATTACCTTTTTATGAGTTAACATCATTTGTTGGAATACATACTTATTAGGTATAGAATAAGCGAGAGCTGTAACGTGGTACACGCAGCCCCCTTTAAAATTGTTTGAGTGGACCTTTAGTTGGCTTCCTTTTTTTCAACTGCACATCACCCCAAGCTACATCAGTACAGTGATTGACTGTAAAAAAATATATAACTCCACAGCATGGTGTTGGAATCATTTGTGTTTTTTTAAAAAAAATAAAATCCAAATTTAGTAATTTCTTCTACAAAAAAAGGAACACTGAATATGATGATGAACTGCTGTAATGTATTACAAAGTCACCTATCAAAATTGTCCTACATTGATAACAACTGCCACGACTGGTTTCTATGCCAATGTACAGTTGTTTTTGCTGGGGAAGAAGACCTGACAGGGTTTCCATGTTTAATATGTCAAAACCTAATTTTGGCTGCATTTTCATTGTATTCTGGGATTCAAATGTAATAATAAACAGCCTTCTCAGAAGGATTATTAATTCTGTTGTTAATCCTGTTAATACATGAGAGCTACAAAACTAAGAATGCCACAAAAAATGGACTGCATGATCTACACACACTTCCACTTACAGAAGTACAATGATCTCCATTGGAATACAAAGACAATTCCATGCGTGAAGATGTTCCTACCATAAAAGTTACTGGTGTCTGTGCCTTCATTTGAGGATGAACACCCTTCCAATAGTCAGGTGTAGCTCTAAGTGAAGCCTATGTATCTCTTATCGCTACTGTCTTCAATAAAATGAAAGTAATTTGTGCAAAATGTTTATCCTGAGAGTTCAAAAAAATGAACATTACTTCCCTAATTGAAGTTTACTGTGTTATAGCTTGAAGAAAGATGCTGCTGTTGGGTCAGCTATAGCCCAGCGGTTCCTTCTCAAGTTTACATGATTTATCGTGTTCAACCATTCAATGGTTCAAGTCCTGCGGGCGCTCGCTGGCCTTTTTTCCCATCATTTGTCAATTAAAGAACTATGCTTGTTTACTTGCTTAATCCACTCTATATGGTAAATATCACTTATTTACTCTTTCTGTTTCTACAAATGATCATTAAAGCATTGCCTACTAGCATAGTGGGTTCTCAGCTACATCACCTAACCTTTCCAGTGCTGTGAGATTTCCCTAACGCATGATAAAATATAGAAAAAAAGTAATTCAATGAGGTAAAGAAGGAATTTGTCCATCAAAACCAAATATCACGTTTTGATTGCGTTAGGTCAAACATTTTAAAACTCTGTTAACTTGCAAGCCTGTAGCAATAATGATGATAATATGGAAGACAGCATTTGAAACCTTATGAGTCTAAGTTTCCAGATTGTCAGTATTCTAGCTTAAACTAGAATGTATAACCATGATGACATGACGCGTTCACCGTAATGCACTAATACACTAATAGCAAGTTACGTTATTCAAGTAGACTCATTATATAGTGCAGCAATAGGAACTTTTGGAAATTACCTTTTTATGAGTTAACATCATTTGTTGGAATACATACTTATTAGGTATAGAATAAGTGAGAGCTGTAACGTGGTACATGCAGCCCCCTTTAAAATTGTTTGAGTGGACCTTTAGTTGGCTTCCTTTTTTTCAACTGCACATCACCCCAAAATACATCAGTACAGTGATTTACTGTAAAAAAATATATAACCCCACAGCATGGTGTTGGAATCATTTGTGTTTCTTTTTAAAAAATAAAATCCAAATTTAGTAATTTCTTCTACAAAAAAGGAACACTGAATATGATGATGAACTGCTGTAATGTATTACAAAGTCACCTATCAAAATTGTCCTACATTGATAACAACTGCCACGACTGGTTTTTATGCCAATGTACAGTTGTTTTTGCTGGGGAAGAAGACCTGACAGGGTTTCCATGTTTAATATGTCAAAACCTAATTTTGGCTGCATTTACATTGTATTCTGGGATTCAAATGTAATAATAAACAGCCCTCTCAGAAGGATTATTAATTCTGTTGTTAATCCTGTTAATACATGAGAGCTACAAAACTAAGAATGCCTCAAAAAATGGACTGCATGATCTACACACACTTCCACTTACAGAAGTACAGAGATCTTCATCGGAATACAAAGACAATTGCATGTGTGAAGATGTTCCTACCATAAAAGTTACTGGTGTCTGTGCCTTCATTTGAGGATGAACACCCTTCCAATAGTCAGGTGTAGCTCTAAGTGAAGCCTATGTATCTCTTATCGCTACTGGCTTCAATAAAATGAAAGTAATTTGTGCAAAATGTTTATCCTGAGAGTTCAAAAAAATGAACATTACTTCCCTAATTGAAGTTTACTGTGTTATAGCTTGAAGAAAGATGCTGCTGTTGGGTCAGCTATAGCCCAGCGGTTCCTTCTCAAGTTTACATGCTTTATCGTGTTCAACCATTCAAAGTATCAAGTCCCGCGGGCGCTCTCAGGCCTTTTTTCCCATCATTTGTCAATTAAAGAACTATGCTTGTTTACTTGCTTAATCCACTCTATATGGTAAATATCACCTATTTACTCTTTCTGTTTCTACAAATGATCATTAAAGCATTGCCTACTAGCATAGTGGGTTCTCAGCTACATCACTTAACCTTTCCAGTGCTGTGAGATTTCCCTAACGCATGATGAAATATTGAAAAAAAGTAATTCAATGAGGTAAAGAAGGAATTTGTCCATCAAAACCAAATATCACGTTTTGATTGCGTTAGGTCTAACATTTTAAAACTCTGTTAACTTGCAAGCTTGTAGCAATAATGATGATAATATGGAAGACAGCATTTGAAATCCTATGAATCTAAGTTTCCAGATTGTCAGTATTCTAGCTTAAACTAGAATGTATAACTATGATGACATGACGCTTTCACCGTAATGCACTAATACACTAATAGCAAGTTACGTTATTCAAGTAGACTCATTATATAGTGCAGCAATAGGAACTTTTGGAAATTACCTTTTTATGAGTTAACATCATTTGTTGGAATACATACTTATTAGGTATAGAATAAGTGAGAGCTGTAACGTGGTACATGCAGCCCCCTTTAAAATTGTTTGAGTGGACCTTTAGTTGGCTTCCTTTTTTTCAACTGCACATCACCCCAAAGTACATCAGTACAGTGATTGACTGTAAAAAAATATATAACCCCACAGCATGGTTTTGGAATCATTTGTGTTTCTTTTTAAAAAATAAAATCCAAATTTAGTAATTTCTTCTACAAAAAAAGGAACACTGAATATGATGATGAACTGCTGTAATGTATTACAAAGTCACCTATCAAAATTGTCCTACATTGATAACAACTGCCACGACTGGTTTTTATGCCAATGTACAGTTGTTTTTGCTGGGGAAGAAGACCTGACAGGGTTTCCATGTTTAATATGTTAAAACCTAATTTTGGCTGCATTTACATTGTATTCTGGGATTCAAATGTAATAATAAACAGCCCTCTCAGGAGGATTATTAATTCTGTTGTTAATCCTGTTAATACATGAGAGCTACAAAACTAAGAATGCCACAAAAAATGGACTGCATGATCTACACACACTTCCACTTACAGAAGTACAGAGATCTCCATCGGAATACAAAGACAATTCCATGCGTGAAGATGTTCCTACCATAAAAGTTACTGGTGTCTGTGCCTTCATTTGAGGATGAACACCCTTCCAATAGTCAGGTGTAGCTCTAAGTGAAGCCTATGTATCTCTTATCGCTACTGGCTTCAATAAAATGAAAGAAATTTGTGCAAAATGTTTATCCTGAGAGTTCAAAAAAATGAACATTACTTCCCTAATTGAAGTTTACTGTGTTATAGCTTGAAGAAAGATGCTGCTGTTGGGTCAGCTATAGCCCAGCGGTTCCTTCTCAAGTTTACATGATTTATCGTGTTCAACCGATCAATGGTTCAAGTCCCGCGGGCGCTCTCTGTCCTGTTTTTCCCATCATTTGTCAATTAAAGAACTATGCTTGTTTACTTGCTTAATCCACTCCATATGGTAAATATCGCCTATTTACTCTTTCTGTTTCTACAAATGATCATTAAAGCATTGCCTAGTAGCATAGTGGGTTCTCAGCTACATCACCTAACCTTTCCAGTGCTGTGAGATTTCCCTAACGCATGATAAAATATTGAAAAAAAGTTATTCAATGAGGTAAAGAAGGAATTTGTCCATCAAAACCAAATACCACGCTTTGATTGCGTTAGGTCTAACATTTTAAAACTCTGTTAACTTGCAAGCCTGTAGCAATAATGATGATAATATGGAAGACAGCATTTGAAATCTTATGAATCTAAGTTTCCAGATTGTCCGTATTCTAGCTTAAACTAGAATGTATAACCATGATGACATGACACTTTCACCGTAATGCACTAATACACTAATAGCAAGTTACGTTATTCAAGTAGACTCATTATATAGTGCAGCAATAGGAACTTTTGGAAATTACCTTTTTATGAGTTAACATCATTTGTTGGAATACATACTTATTAGGTATAGAATAAGTGAGAGCTGTAACGTGGTACATGCAGCCCCCTTTAAAATTGTTTGAGTGGACCTTTAGTTGGCTTCCTTTTTTTCAACTGCACATCACCCCAAGGTACATCAGTACAGTGATTGACTGTAAAAAAATATATAACCCCACAGCATGGTGTTGGAATCATTTGTGTTTCTTTTTAAAAAATAAAATCCAAATTTAGTAATTTCTTCTACAAAAAAAGGAACACTGAATATGATGATGAACTGCTGTAATGTATTACAAAGTCACCTATCAAAATTGTCCAACATTAATAACAACTGCCACGACTGGTTTTTATGCCAATGTACAGTTGTTTTTGCTGGGGAAGAAGACCTGACAGGTTTTCCATGTTTAATATGTCAAAACCGAATTTTGGCTGCATTTACATTGTATTCTGGGATTCAAATGTAATAATAAACAGCCCTCTCAGAAGGATTATTAATTCTGTTGTTTATCCTGTTAATACATGAGGGCTACAAAACTAAGAATGCCACAAAAATGGACTGCATGATCCACACACACTTCCACTTACAGAAGTACAGAGATCTCTATCGGAATACAGAGACAATTCCATGCGTGAAGATGTTCCTACCATAAAAGTTACTGGTGTCTTGCCTTCATTTGAGGATGAACACCCTTCCAATAGTTAGGTGTAGCTCTAAGTGAAGCCTATGTATCTCTTATCGCTACTGGCTTCAATAAAATGAAAGTAATTTGTGCAAAATGTTTATCCTGAGAGTTCAAAAAAATGAACATTACTTCCCTAATTGAATTTTACTGTGTTATAGCTTGAAGAAAGATGCTGCTGTTGGGTCAGCTATAGCCCAGCGGTTCCTTCTCAAGTTTACATGATTTATCGTGTTCAACCGATCAATGGTTCAAGTCCAGCGGGCGCTCTCTGGCCTTTTTTCCCATCATTTGTCAATTAAAGAACTATGCTTGTTTACTTGCTTAATCCACTCCATATGGTAAATATCGCCTATTTACTCTTTCTGTTTCTACAAATGATCATTAAAGCATTGCCTAGTAGCATAGTGGGTTCTCAGCTACATCACCTAACCTTTCCAGTGCTGTGAGATTTCCCTAACGCATGATAAAATATTGAAAAAAAGTAATTCAATGAGGTAAAGAAGGAATTTGTCCATCAAAACCAAATACCACGTTTTGATTGCGTGAGGTCTAACATTTTAAAACTCTGTTAACTTGCAAGCCTGTAGCAATAATGATGATAATATGGAAGACAGCATTTGAAATCTTATGAATCTAAGTTTCCAGATTGTCCGTATTCTAGCTTAAACTACAATGTATAACCATGATGACATGACGCTTTCACCGTAATGCACTAATACACTAATAGCAAGTTACGTTATTCAAGTAGACTCATTATATAGTGCAGCAATAGGAACTTTTGGAAATTACCTTTTTATGAGTTAACATAATTTGTTGGAATACATACTTATTAGGTATAGAATAAGTGAGAGCTGTAACGTGGTACATGCAGCCCCCTTTAAAATTGTTTGAGTGGACCTTTAGTTGGCTTCCTTTTTTCAACTGCACATCACCCCAAAGTACATCAGTACAGTGATTGACTGTAAAAAAATATATAACCCCAAAACATGGTGTTGGAATCATTTGTGTTTCTTTTAAAAAAATAAAATCCAAATTTAGTAATTTCTTCTACAAAAAAAGGAACACTGAATATGATGATGAACTGCTGTAATGTATTACAAAGTCACCTATCAAAATTGTCCTACATTGATAACTACTGCCACGACTGGTTTCTATGCCAATGTACAGTTGTTTTTGCTGGGGAAGAAGACCTGACAGGGTTTCCATGTTTAATATGTCAAAACCTAATTTTGGCTGCATTTACATTGTATTCTGGGATTCAAATGTAATAATAAACAGCCCTCTCAGAAGGATTATTAATTCTGTTGTTAATCCTGTTAATACATGAGAGCTACAAAACTAAGAATGCCACAAAAAATGGACTGCATGATCTACACACACTTCCACTTACAGAAGTACAGAGATCTCCATTGGAATACAAAGAGAATTCCATGCGTGAAGATGTTCCTACCATAAAAGTTACTGGTGTCTGTGCCTTCATTTGAGGATGAACACTCTTCCAATAGTCAGGTGTAGCTCTAAGTGAAGCCTATGTATCTCTTATCGCTACTGGCTTCAATAAAATGAAAGTAATTTGTGCAAAATGTTTATCCTGAGAGTTCAAAAAAATGAACATTACTTCCCTAATTGAAGTTTACTGTGTTATAGCTTGAAGAAAGATGCTGCTGTTGGGTCAGCTATAGCCCAGCGGTTCCTTCTCAAGTTTACATGATTTATCGTGTTCAACCATTCAATGGTTCAAGTCCCGCGGGCGCTCTCTGGCCTTTTTTCCCATCATTTGTCAATTAAAGAACTATGCTTCTTTACTTGCTTAATCCACTCTGTATGGTAAATATCACTTATTTACTCTTTCTGTTTCTACAAATGATCATTAAAGCATTGCCTACTAGCATAGTGGGTTCTCAGCTACATCACCTAACCTTTCCAGTGCTGTGAGATTTCCCTAACGCATGATAAAATATAGAAAAAAAGGAAATTCAATGAGGTAAAGAAGGAATTTGTCCATCAAAACCAAATATCACGTTTTGATTGCGTTAGGTCTAACATTTTAAAACTCTGTTAACTTGCAAGCCTGTAGCATTAATGATGATAATATGGAAGACAGCATTTGAAATCTTATGAATCTAAGTTTCCAGATTGTCAGTATTCTAGCCTAAACTAGAATGTATAACCATGATGACATGACGCGTTCACCGTAATGCACTAAAACACTAATAGCAAGTTACGTTATTCAAGTAGACTCATTATATAGTGCAGCAATAGGAACTTTTGGAAATTACCTTTTTATGAGTTAACATCATTTGTTGGAATACATACTTATTAGGTATAGAATAAGTGAGAGCTGTAACGTGGTACATGCAGCCCCCTTTAAAATTGTTTGAGTGGACCTTTAGTTGGCTTCCTTTTTTTCAACTGCACATCACCCCAAAGTACATCAGTACAGTGATTGACTGTACAAAAATATATAACCCCACAGTAGGGTGTTGAAATCATTTGTGTTTCTTTAAAAAAAATAAAATCCAAATTTAGTAATTTCTTCTACAAAAAAAGGAACACTGAATATGATGATGTACTGCTGTAATGTATTACAAAGTCACCTATCAAAATTGTCCTACATTGATAACAACTGCCACGACTGGTTTCTATGCCAATGTACAGTTGTTTTTGCTGGGGAAGAAGACCTGACAGGGTTTCCATGTTTAATATGTCAAAACCAAATTTTGGCTGCATTTACATTGTATTCTGGGATTCAAATGTAATAATAAACAGCCCTCTCAGAAGGATTATTAATTCTGTTGTTAATCCTGTTAATACATGAGAGCTACAAAACTAAGAATGCCACAAAAAATGGACTGCATGATCTACACACACTTCCACTTACAGAAGTACAGAGATCTCCATTGGAATACAAAGAGAATTCCATGCGTGAAGATGTTCCTACCATAAAAGTTACTGGTGTCTGTGCCTTCATTTGAGGATGAACACCCTTCCAATAGTCAGGTGTAGCTCTAAGTGAAGCCTATGTATCTCTTATCGCTACTGGCTTCAATAAAATGAAAGTAATTTGTGCAAAAGGTTTATCCTGAGAGTTCAAAAAAATGAACATTACTTCCCTAATTGAAGTTTACTGTGTTATAGTTTGAACAAAGATGCTGCTGTTGGGTCAGCTATAGCCCAGCGGTTCCTTCTCAAGTTTACATGATTTATCGTGTTCAACCATTCAATGGTTCAAGTCCTGCGGGCGCTCTCTGGCCTTTTTTCCCATCATTTGTCAATTAAAGAACTATGCTTGTTTACTTGCTTAATCCACTCTATATGGTAAATATCACCTATTTACTCTTTCTGTTTCTACAAATGATCATTAAAGCATTGCCTACTAGCATAGTGGGTTCTCAGCTACATCACCTAACCTTTCCAGTGCTGTGAGATTTCCCTAACGCATGATAAAATATAGAAAAAAAGTAATTCAATGAGGTAAAGAAGGAATTTGTCCATCAAAACCAAATATCACGTTTTGATTGCGTTAGGTCAAACATTTTAAAACTCTGTTAACTTGCAAGCCTGTAGCAATAATGATGATAATATGGAAGACAGCATTTGAAACCTTATGAGTCTAAGTTTCCAGATTGTCAGTATTCTAGCTTAAACTAGAATGTATAACCATGATGACATGACGCGTTCACCGTAATGCACTAATACACTAATAGCAAGTTACGTTATTCAAGTAGACTCATTATATAGTGCAGCAATAGGAACTTTTGGAAATTACCTTTTTATGAGTTAACATCATTTGTTGGAATACATACTTATTAGGTATAGAATAAGTGAGAGCTGTAACGTGGTACATGCAGCCCCCTTTAAAATTGTTTGAGTGGACCTTTAGTTGGCTTCCTTTTTTTCAACTGCACATCACCCCAAAATACATCAGTACAGTGATTTACTGTAAAAAAATATATAACCCCACAGCATGGTGTTGGAATCATTTGTGTTTCTTTTTAAAAAATAAAATCCAAATTTAGTAATTTCTTCTACAAAAAAAGGAACACTGAATATGATGATGAACTGCTGTAATGTATTACAAAGTCACCTATCAAAATTGTCCTACATTGATAACAACTGCCACAACTGGTTTTTATGCCAATGTACAGTTTTTTTTGCTGGGGAAGAAGACCTGACAGGGTTTCCATGTTTAATATGTCAAAACCTAATTTTGGCTGCATTTACATTGTATTCTGGGATTCAAATGTAATAATAAACAGCCCTCTCAGAAGGATTATTAATTCTGTTGTTAATCCTGTTAATACATGAGAGCTACAAAACTAAGAATGCCTCAAAAAATGGACTGCATGATCTACACACACTTCCACTTACAGAAGTACAGAGATCTTCATCGGAATACAAAGACAATTGCATGTGTGAAGATGTTCCTACCATAAAAGTTACTGGTGTCTGTGCCTTCATTTGAGGATGAACACCCTTCCAATAGTCAGGTGTAGCTCTAAGTGAAGCCTATGTATCTCTTATCGCTACTGGCTTCAATAAAATGAAAGTAATTTGTGCAAAATGTTTATCCTGAGAGTTCAAAAAAATGAACATTACTTCCCTAATTGAAGTTTACTGTGTTATAGCTTGAAGAAAGATGCTGCTGTTGGGTCAGCTATAGCCCAGCGGTTCCTTCTCAAGTTTACATGCTTTATCGTGTTCAACCATTCAAAGTATCAAGTCCCGCGGGCGCTCTCAGGCCTTTTTTCCCATCATTTGTCAATTAAAGAACTATGCTTGTTTACTTGCTTAATCCACTCTATATGGTAAATATCACCTATTTACTCTTTCTGTTTCTACAAATGATCATTAAAGCATTGCCTACTAGCATAGTGGGTTCTCAGCTACATCACTTAACCTTTCCAGTGCAGTGAGATTTCCCTAACGCATGATGAAATATTGAAAAAAAGTAATTCAATGAGGTAAAGAAGGAATTTGTCCATCAAAACCAAATATCACGTTTTGATTGCGTTAGGTCTAACATTTTAAAACTCTGTTAACTTGCAAGCTTGTAGCAATAATGATGATAATATGGAAGACAGCATTTGAAATCCTATGAATCTAAGTTTCCAGATTGTCAGTATTCTAGCTTAAACTAGAATGTATAACTATGATGACATGACGCTTTCACCGTAATGCACTAATACACTAATAGCAAGTTACGTTATTCAAGTAGACTCATTATATAGTGCAGCAATAGGAACTTTTGGAAATTACCTTTTTATGAGTTAACATCATTTGTTGGAATACATACTTATTAGGTATAGAATAAGTGAGAGCTGTAACGTGGTACATGCAGCCCCCTTTAAAATTGTTTGAGTGGACCTTTAGTTGGCTTCCTTTTTTTCAACTGCACATCACCCCAAAGTACATCAGTACAGTGATTGACTGTAAAAAAATATATAACCCCACAGCATGGTGTTGGAATCATTTGTGTTTCTTTTTAAAAAATAAAATCCAAATTTAGTAATTTCTTCTACAAAAAAAGGAACACTGAATATGATGATGAACTGCTGTAATGTATTACAAAGTCACCTATCAAAATTGTCCTACATTGATAACAACTGCCACGACTGGTTTTTATGCCAATGTACAGTTGTTTTTGCTGGGGAAGAAGACCTGACAGGGTTTCCATGTTTAATATGTCAAAACCTAATTTTGGCTGCATTTACATTGTATTCTGGGATTCAAATGTAATAATAAACAGCCCTCTCAGAAGGATTATTAATTCTGTTGTTAATCCTGTTAATACATGAGAGCTACAAAACTAAGAATGCCACAAAAAATGGACTGCATGATCTACACACACTTCCACTTACAGAAGTACAGAGATCTCCATCGGAATACAAAGACAATTCCATGCGTGAAGATGTTCCTACCATAAAAGTTACTGGTGTCTGTGCCTTCATTTGAGGATGAACACCCTTCCAATAGTCAGGTGTAGCTCTAAGTGAAGCCTATGTATCTCTTATCGCTACTGGCTTCAATAAAATGAAAGAAATTTGTGCAAAATGTTTATCCTGAGAGTTCAAAAAAATGAACATTACTTCCCTAATTGAAGTTTACTGTGTTATAGCTTGAAGAAAGATGCCGCTGTTGGGTCAGCTATAGCCCAGCGGTTCCTTCTCAAGTTTACATGATTTATCGTGTTCAACCATTCAATGGTTCAAGTCCCGCGGGTGCTCTCTGGCCTTTTTTCCCATCATTTGTCAATTAAAGAACTATGCTTGTTTACTTGCTTAATCCACTCTATATGGTAAATATCACCTATTTACTCTTTCTGTTTCTACAAATGATCATTAAAGCATTGCCTACTAGCATAGTGGAAAGGGGCGACCGTTCGGTCCCCCCGAACGTATGGTGGAGTACCACGATCCCCCCGGGAAGCCATCTTGGGCGGGAGGCGAGTCTCGGCTAGTATGCCCGAAGCGGCGTAGCCGGGGCGCGCCTTTTTCCCGCCCTAGAGTGGGCTGGCCTAGACACCGACGCGGCCGGCCACGCCCTCGGAGGCAGGCGGGGGCGGGTTTACGCCCGCCCTGAAGACGGATAAAAGGAGCGGAAGCCAAGAAAGCATCCTCTTGTTCCTGTGCTCTGAAGCTGCACCTCCCCGCTGCACGTGAGCTCGAGACGGAACGAAGAGCCAATTTTGAGCGTTGTAATCTTTCTTTTGTCTTACAGATATCCCGTCTGAGAATGCCCAAGAAAGTCGGAAACCGGGTCGGTACCGAGCAGATGCTCCGCATGCTCATGAAGGAGATAGCCGATCTGAAGAAAAAGGTGGAGGCTAAGGACGGGGAGGGAGGACCGAAACGGCCTTTGCAGGGAACAGTCCCCGGTGGAAAAAGCAAGAGGCCCAGAAGGGGAGCACTTGGGGGAGACACCCCGGTTCCCGATACCCCACGTGAGGAGCCAATCCCGGTGCCGAAAGAGGGGAATCCAATCCCTGTGGTGGTCACCCCCATGAACAGGGAGGATATGCCCCCCGAGTTAGCGGCACAATTGGCAGCGTGGTTGGGAAAAGATAGCGAGGGCGCCACGGCTGACGACGCCCGGGCAGTAATGAGGCAACTGCGGGAATCTAGGGAGGCTGCGAAGGCAACATCTTCTGTTCCCCCACAGGTTCCGGCGGCTGGAAGTACAGCAGGCCCAAGTTCGGCGACAAGCGCGGGGTCTACTTCAGGTAAGCGGCCATTGCCGATTGCGGGGGAGGGGTCTGTACCTTCTCGAAGGGAGAAGATTGCCCAGCATGTCCCACTAGAAATTAAGGAATTGATTGGGCGGATAAGTATGTAAACATGTTTTCATTGCTTACCGACCATTACGAGATAGAGCATGTGAAGAGCCAAAAGGAGCTCATGCATCCGAGTGTTTGGCGCGCAAAAATGGCCACCTTTAAGGTAGACGAGAACATTGGTACTTGGGGCAGAGCGTGGGGCATATTTACCTCCATCATGGGCGAGCGCAGGCCCGAGTTGTTGACCGAGTTACCCATTTATCAGTCACGTATTATGGAGTATTTTGTGGCATATGGGGGCAATCAGTGGTTCTGCTATGACAATCTTTTTAGAAAAGCTAAGGAACACAACCCATTGTTGACTTGGGATTGTTACGACTCCGTGTCATGGCAAAAAATGGAGAGTACAGGAATGTTGAAGGTACCATTGGTAGGGAGTAACGGAGGAGAATCTTCCCGCCAAAACCCTGGGACGCCCTTTCGGACGGGTGCAGGTAATGAGTACCACTCGAAGCCGAGTTGCAACACAGGAAAAAGGGGGATCTGTTGGAATTTTAACAGAGGGAAATGTACGAGGCACCAGGGGTCATGCAAATTCAGACATGAGTGTGGGGGGTGTGGGCAGCCATCCCATCCTGAGTCCTTGTGCAGAGCCAAAACGGGTGATAACGGTGGTAAGGGAGGCGCCAAACAGGTCTGATATAGTCCGAGGGGCGCCTTTACCTACCCCGATTGATACCATGGCAATGATTCCTTGGCTCAACGAATACCCGGATCATGCTTCCGCTGGGGTGTTGCGAAATGGGTTCTCATATGGTTTCCGCATCCCAGTGGGGGATTTTCAGGGTGTAGCAAACTGTAAGAATCAACTGTCGGTCTTGCAGCACACGGCAGTGGTGCAGGTAAAGATTGGGAAAGAGGTGACTCGAGGTCGTGTCGCCGGTCCATTCGATTTACCACCGGTTGCTAACTTTGTTTGTTCTCCTCTAGGGGTGGTCCCCAAGAAGGACCCGGGTGAGTTTCGGCTGATACATAACTTGTCAGCCCCACGTGGTCTTTCCGTGAATGAGGCGATAGACCCGGAAGTGTGTTCGGTGCGGTACGCATCTTTCGATGAGGCCGTAGCCATGTTGAATCGCCTGGGGCCCGGGGCGCTGATGGCAAAATCAGACATCGAGTCAGCGTTCCGGTTGCTCCTGGTACATCCAGACGATCAGCGTCTTCTTGGTTTCATGTTTCAGGGTCGCTATTACATGGATAGATGTATGCCAATGGGGTGCTCGATTTCATGTGCCTATTTCGAGAAGTTCAGTTGTTTTCTGCAGTGGGTGTTCACAAAGAAGACAGGTTTTCAACATGTCATGCACTATCTCGATGACTTTCTGTTTTTGGGGGCAGCCGGGGATCCTGAGTGTGGACAGGCTTTACATGAATTTTGTGTCTTAATGAATGGATTTGGTGTGCCATTGGCGCCAGGTAAGACTGTGGGTCCCTCGACCTTGATCGAGTTTCTGGGGATCGAGCTCGACTCGGTGGAAGGTTGTTTTCGATTACCCAAGGAAAAAGTGTTGGAATTCAGATTATCCCTTGAGACATGTATTCGTGCAACAAAAGTAAACCTGCATTGATTGCAACAGGTGGTGGGTCAGTTGAATTTTGCCCTAAGAGTGATACCGATGGCGTGCCCCTTTTCCCGCTCGATTGCACAATCCATGGTCGGCCTGAAGGAAGGACATCACCGCACGAGACTCTCGGCAGAGGTTCGCCAGGACATGCGCATTTGGTTGGCATTTCTGGCGGATTTCAATGGTCGAATTGTCTGGAACAAACCAGCGGTGTCCTCCGAGGAGCTGGGGCTTTGGACAGATTCGGCGGGGAGTATGGGTTTTGGCGCCATATTTGGTACACAATGGTCGGCTCAAAAATGGTCGTCATGGTGGCATGAGTGCGGGTTGACGAGTAACATTGCTTTTCTCGAACTTTTTCCTATTTTGGTGGCCCTGAAAATGTGGCCTGGGGGTTTCCGTGATCACTCTGTGGTGTTCTGGTCTGATAACATGACCGTGGTGGAGTGTATCAATAGTCAGGCAGCACGATGCAAATTGATTCTGAGACTGCTCAAGGAAATTGTGTTGTTATGCATGCAACTGAATGTACTGTTTAGGGCAAGACATGTGCCGGGGGTGATGAACCAAGCGGCTGATGCGCTTTCTCGTTTCCGTATGCAGGCCTTCTGGGGTTTTCTGCCCACAGCGGACCCGGTGGCGGCACCCTTTCCCGAAGCTCTCTGGTCTCTCGGTGCCCCGAACTACAAAACCCCGTGGGAGAGAGTTTAGCACCCAGGACGAGGAAGGCATATGAAGGGGCGTTCCGTTCCTATTGGGCCTTTTTGGGTACTGCTAGGGGGGAGCTTTGGGGGTCAGGAAGAGTTTGTAGTGAAATTCCTGCTCTCTTTACATCAGGCAGGCAAATCAGTAGCTACGGCCCAGAGGCATCGGGCCGCCATTTCCTTTATGGCAAAGGCTCATGGGATCCAGGACCCGACAGCGTCTTTCGTTGTGCAGAAAGCGCTACGTGGGTGGCAACGCCTTGAGGGTCGCAGAGTAGATGAGAGGCACCCGATAGGTCTGGATAGGCTGACCCTGTTATGGTCCGTACTCCCGGCAACGTGTTCATCCCAGTACGAAGCAGTGTTGTTCCGAGCCGCGTTTGCACTAGCATTCCATGGGGCTATGCGGGTAAGCGAATTGGTGGCGAAGAACAAGCGGGATACGATGGGGGGACTGTGCCGGGAGCACATTCAGGTCAGGGGGGAGACGATGACGGTCTCGTTTGTTAGGTCCAAATCCGATCAGGGTGCAATCGGGGACTGCGTAATCATTCAGAGGATCCCCGGTTCTTCCATGTGCCCTGTGGTGTGCGTAGAGCAATATTTAGCGCAGAGGGTGGCAGCATGGGGGGGGACCTTCTTGAGACACGCTGACGCCACCCCACTGACGAGGTTTCAGTTCCAGAGGGTGCTTGCGATGTCTATTTCGGCCGCGGGCTTGAACCCCGGCGAGTTCGGGACCCATTCCTTTCGGATAGGGGCTGCTACTGAGGCTACAGCCAGGGGTCTGAGTGTGGAGCAAGTAAAACGTGTGGGGCGTTGGTCCTCTAACTGTTATAAAAGGTATGTGCGGTTGCACATGTTGTGAAGCTGTAATGATATACTCACGCTTCTTGTCTCTGTTTGATTTTCAGTTACGCAAGCTTACGAAGCGGGGCGGACTGTACAGTCGACCCGACTCCTGGGGACCAGCGGTCAGAAATCACCGTCTGCGAATAAGGAGGTGTGGGTCGTGGGCCACTCATATGTGAGGCGTGCCGCGGACATATTCAAAGCAGGTGACATGAGTCACGTGGCTGGGGAATACGGGTACAGGGTGTCCTTCTACGGAAAGGGCGGGCTCTGTATTGACCAGTTTCAATTCTTTTTTGAGGGTTTGTTAGAGCGGACGAGGTCACCGCCGTCTATAATCATAGTCCATCTTGGGGGTAACGATCTGGTGGCCACTGGTAGACGACTTCTTCTCGAGGCAATGCTTTCCACAGTAAGTTGGTTGGCAAGAAGAGTTCCAGGGTGCACAATTGCATGGTCCCATATGATCCCACGGAAAGTGTGGCGGGGGGCTATTTCGGTTACTGCATTGAATCATTCAGTGAGGAAGATAAATAACAAAGTGAGTAGATTGTTTCGTTCAAATACACTGCATTCTGTTTCGCATGGTTGTATCAAAGGGGACAGTATGTATTTGGGGGACGGTGTTCATTTGTCCCGGGTGGGGAACGAGTTACTCATAGGAGACTTCATAGCCTGGTTAAGGAGTTTACAGCATGACCTTTAGGTAGGAGTGTTTTGTGGGGGGTCCGGATAGCCGGTCAACTATCCGGCCTGTGGCGGTAAGGTCATGATCTGTGAGCAGTAATTCGAAGATCCCTATGAGGGGGCGTCACCCATTACGGATGGGAGCGCTCGGGGGAGGTGGCCAATTGGCCCCTCAACGGGGAGGCGGTCCTGTCTAAGGAGAGGCCGCCGGAAGGAAAGGAAAGGTGGTCAAGGCCCCTTCCTGGATTGGAGGGGCTACGGCCCCTCCTGGGGAATTTCCCGGGGCCAGGACATCTGCGACGGCAGATGGGTAAGTTGTGTGGGGTGCGGGAGGGGGTTTACGCTACCTTTTAGACACCTCACACGAGTCCTCGAACGACCGTTAAATGGCGTCGAGTTTATTGGGGCCCCCGTCAAGTACAAAGGGAAATTGGTAGATGCACTTGAGGTACGCCTCTGTGCGGTCGCTCCTCTCACAAGTGAGGGGGGTATTTCTGGTTTAGGGATCTGACACCGGTTACGACCTTGCCGTTGGCCCTTAACGTTAGGATGTACAATTTCAAGTCAAATGTTTTGTAGGATGTTAGTTCGGCTAGGAGAACCTTTGTATTAGAGATCTGTTAAGGTTAGCCAAACATCGTAATGTGGAAATGAAATTGTACATAATATGAAACTGTTATTTTAATGTTTTATTTTTTTTCATATTTTAATAAATACGGCCGGGAAGGGTAACTCCCTTCCCGCCTTCCAAAAGTTCAAGAACTGTTTCCGGTTTCCCAATTCTTGGGGATTGTGTTGAGAGGGGGTGGCGGGTATCTCAGCCATATGGAAAGGGGCGACCATTCGGTCCCCCCGAACGTATGGTGGAGTACCACGATCCCCCCGGGAAGCCATCTTGGGCGGGAGGCGAGTCTCGGCTGGTATGCCCGAAGCGGCGTAGCCGGGGCGCGCCTTTTTCCCGCCCTAGAGTGGGCTGGCCTAGACACCGACGCGGCCGGCCACGCCCTCGGAGGCAGGCGGGGGCGGGTTTACGCCCGCCCTGAAGACGGATAAAAGGAGCGGAAGCCAAGAAAGCATCCTCTTGTTCCTGTGCTCTGAAGCTGCACCTCCCCGCTGAACGTGAGCTCGAGACGGAACGAAGAGCCAATTTTGACCCACCCACCAGCCCCTGAGGACAGTGATTCGTTGTGAATACAGTTGATATAGTATCTTTTTTGTTTTCTCTGTTTTCTTACAGGTTGTGATGATTGTCGTGAAATTTCTTAAGATGCAATAAAGATTGGTTATTTTCAGTATGTTTTGCAAATAAAGTAATTTGGAACAAGGATTGATCAGTATTTACGCTTGGTAATAAGTGATGTTTGCTGTGTAATCTTAGTAACTTAGGTAGAATTGTCGTATTTATTTTGGTCGGGCGGTAAGGTCATGATCGGTGAGCAGTAATTCGAAGATCCCTATGAGGGGGCGTCACCCATTACGGATGGGAGCGCTCGGGGGAGGTGGCCAATTGGCCCCTCAACGGGGAGGCGGTCCTGTCTAAGGAGAGGCCGCCGGAAGGAAAGGAAAGGTGGTCAAGGCCCCTTCCTGGATAGGAGGGGCTACGGCCCCTCCTGGGGAATTTCCCGGGGCCAGGAAATCTGCGACGGCAGATGGGTAAGTTGTGTGGGGTGCGGGAGGGGGTTTACGCTACCTTTTAGACACCTCACACGAGTCCTCGAACGACCGTTAAATGGCATCGAGTTTATTGGGGCCCCCGTCAAGTACAAAGGGAAATTGGTAGATGCACTTGAGGTACGCCTCTGTGCGGTCGCTCCTCTCACAAGTGAGGGGGGTATTTCTGGTTTAGGGATCTGACACCGGTTAGGACCTTGCTGTTGGCCCTTAACGTTAGGATGTACAATTTCAAGTCAAATGATTGTAGGATGTTAGTTCGGCTAGGAGAACCTTTGTATTAGAGATCTGTTAAGGTTAGCCAAATATCGTAATGTGGAAATGAAATTGTACATAATATGAAACTGTTATTTTAATGTTTTATTTTGTTTCATATTTTAATAAATAAGGCCAGGAAAATTAACTCCCTTCCCGCCTTCCAAAAGTTCAAGAACTGTTTCCGGTTTCCCAATTCTTGGGGATTGTGTTGAGAGGGGGTGGCGGGTATCTCAGCCATATGGGTTCTCAGCTACATCACCTAACCTTTCCAGTGCTGTGAGATTTCCCTAACACATGATAAAATATTGAAAAAAAGTAATTCAATGAGGTAAAGAAGGAATTTGTCCATCAAAACCAAATATCACCTTTTGATTGCTTTAGGTCTAACATTTTAAAACTCTGTTAACTTGCAAGCCTGTAGCAATAATGATTATAATATGGAAGACAGCATTTGAAATCTTATGAATCTAAGTTTCCAGATAGTCAGTATTCTAGCTTAAACTAGAATGTATAACTATGATGACATGACGCTTTCACCGTAATACACTAATACACTAATAGCAAGTTACGTAATTCAAGTAGACTCATTATATAGTGCAGTAATAGGAACTTTTGGAAATTACCTTTTTATGAGTTAACATCATTTGTTGGAATACATACTTATTAGGTATAGAATAAGCGAGAGCTGTAACATGGTACACGCAGCCCCCTTTAAAATTGTTTGAGTGGACCTTTAGTTGGCTTCCTTTTTTTCAACTGCACATCACCCCAAGGTACATCAGTACAGTGATTGACTGTAAAAAAATATATAACCCCACAGCATGGTGTTGGAATCATTTGTGTTTCTTTTTAAAAAATAAAATCCAAATTTAGTAATTTCTTCTACAAAAAAAAGGAACACTGAATATGATGATGAACTGCTGTAATGTATTACAAAGTCACCTATCAAAATTGTCCTACATTGATAACAACTGCCACGACTGGTTTTTATGCCAATGTACAGTTTTTTTTTCTGGGGAAGAAGACCTGACAGGGTTTCCATGTTTAATATGTCAAAACCTAATTTTGGCTGCATTTACATTGTATTCTGGGATTCAAATGTAATAATAAACAGCCCTCTCAGAAGGATTATTAATTCTGTTGTTAATCATGTTCATACATGAGAGCTACAAAACTAAGAATGCCACAAAAAATGGACTGCATGATCTACACACACTTCCACTTACAGAAGTACAGAGATCTCCATCGGAATACAAAGACAATTCCATGCATGAAGATGTTCCTATCATAAAAGTTACTGGTGTCTGTGCCTTCATTTGAGGATGAACACCCTTCCAATATCAGGTGTAGCTCTAAGTGAATCCTATGTATCTCTTATCGCTACTGGCTTCAATAAAATGAAAGTAATTTGTGCAAAATGTTTATCCTGAGAGTTCAAAAAAATGAACATTACTTCCCTAATTGAAGTTTACTGTGTTATAGCTTGAAGAAAGATGCTGCTGTTGGGTCAGCTATAGCCCAGCGGTTCCTTCTCAAGTTTACATGATTTCTCGTGTTCAACCATTCAATGGTTCAAGTCCCGCGGGTGCTCTCTGGCCTTTTTTCCCATCATTTGTCAATTAAAGAACTATGCTTCTTTACTTGCTTAATCCACTCTATATGGTAAATATCACTTATTTACTCTTTCTGTTTCTACAAATGATCATTAAAGCATTGCCTACTAGCATAGTGGGTTCTCAGCTACATCACCTAACCTTTCCAGTGCTGTGAGATTTCCCTAACGCATGATAAAATATAGAAAAAAAGTAATTCAATGAGGTAAAGAAGGAATTTGTCCATCAAAACCAAATATCACGTTTTGATTGCGTTAGGTCTAACATTTTAAAACTCTGTTAACTTGCAAGCCTGTAGCATTAATGATGATAATATGGAAGACAGCATTTGAAATCTTATGAATCTAAGTTTCCAGATTGTCAGTATTCTAGCCTAAACTAGAATGTATAACCATGATGACATGACGCGTTCACCGTAATGCACTAAAACACTAATAGCAAGTTACGTTATTCAAGTAGACTCATTATATAGTGCAGCAATAGGAACTTTTGGAAGTTACCTTTTTATGAGTTAACATCATTTGTTGGAATACATACTTATTAGGTATAGAATAAGTGAGAGCTGTAACGTGGTACATGCAGCCCCCTTTAAAACTGTTTGAGTGGACCTTTAGTTGGCTTCCTTTTTTTCAACTGCACATCACCCCAAAGTACATCAGTACAGTGATTGACTGTAAAAAAATATATAACCCCACAGTATGGTGTTGGAATCATTTGTGTTTCTTTAAAAAAAATAAAATCCAAATTTAGTAATTTCTTCTACAAAAAAAGGAACACTGAATATGATGATGAACTGCTGTAATGTATTACAAAGTCACCTATCAAAATTGTCCTACATTGATAACAACTGCCACGACTGGTTTTTATGCCAATGTACAGTTGTTTTTTCTGGGGAAGAAGACCTGACAGGGTTTCCATGTTTAATATGTCAAAACCTAATTTTGGCTGCATTTACATTGTATTCTGGGATTCAAATGTAATAATAAACAGCCCTCTCAGAAGGATTATTAATTCTGTTGTTAATCCTGTTAATACATGAGAGCTACAAAACTAAGAATGCCACAAAAAATGGACTGCATGATCTACACACACTTCCACTTACAGAAGTACAGAGATCTCCATTGGAATACAAAGACAATTCCATGCGTGAAGATGTTCCTACCATAAAAGTTACTGGTGTCTGTGCCTTCATTTGAGGATGAACACCCTTCCAATAGTCAGGTGTAGCTCTAAGTGAAGCCTATGTATCTCTTATCGCTACTGGCTTCAATAAAATTAAAGTAATTTGTGCAAAATGTTTATCCTGAGAGTTCAAAAAAATGAACATTACTTCCCTAATTAAAGTTTACTGTGTTATAGCTTGAAGAAAGATGCTGCTGTTGGGTCAGCTATAGCCCAGCGGTTCCTTCTCAAGTTTACATGATTTATTGTGTTCAACCATTCAATGGTTCAAGTCCCGCGGGCGCTTTCTGGCCTTTTTTCCCATCATTTGTCAATTAAAGAACTATGCTTCTTTACTTGCTTAATCCACTCTATATGGTAAATATCACTTATTTACTCTTTCTGTTTCTACAAATGATCATTAAAGCATTGCCTACTAGCATAGTGGGTTCTCAGCTACATCACCTAACCTTTCCAGTGCTGTGAGATTTCCCTAACGCATGATAAAATATAGAAAAAAAGTAATTCAATGAGGTAAAGAAGGAATTTGTCCATCAAAACCAAATATCACGTTTTGATTGCGTTAGGTCTAACATTTTAAAACTCTGTTAACTTGCAAGCCTGTAGCATTAATGATGATAATATGGAAGACAGCATTTGAAATCTTATGAATCTAAGTTTCCAGATTGTCAGTATTCTAGCCTAAACTAGAATGTATAACCATGATGACATGACGCGTTCACCGTAATGCACTAAAACACTAATAGCAAGTTACGTTATTCAAGTAGACTCATTATATAGTACAGCAATAGGAACTTTTGGAAGTTACCTTTTTATGAGTTAACATCATTTGTTGGAATACATACTTATTAGGTATAGAATAAGTGAGAGCTGTAACGTGGTACATGCAGCCCCCTTTAAAATTGTTTGAGTGGACCTTTAGTTGGCTTCCTTTTTTTCAACTGCACATCACCCCAAAGTACATCAGTACAGTGATTGACTGTAAAAAAATATATAACCCCACAGTATGGTGTTGGAATCATTTGTGTTTCTTTAAAAAAAATAAAATCCAAATTTTGTAATTTCTTCTACAAAAAAAGGAACACTGAATATGATGATGAACTGCTGTAATGTATTACAAAGTCACCTATCAAAATTGTCCTACATTGATAACAACTGCCACGACTGGTTTTTATGCCAATGTACAGTTGTTTTTTCTGGGGAAGAAGACCTGACAGGGTTTCCATGTTTAATATGTCAAAACCTAATTTTGGCTGCATTTACATTGTATTCTGGGATTCAAATGTAATAATAAACAGCCCTCTCAGAAGGATTATTAATTCTGTTGTTAATCCTGTTAATACATGAGAGCTACAAAACTAAGAATGCCACAAAAAATGGACTGCATGATCTACACACACTTCCACTTACAGAAGTTCAGAGATCTCCATTGGAATACAAAGACAATTCCATGCGTGAAGATGTTCCTACCATAAAAGTTACTGGTGTCTGTGCCTTCATTTGAGGATGAACACCCTTCCAATAGTCAGGTGTAGCTCTAAGTGAAGCCTATGTATCTCTTATCGCTACTGGCTTCAATAAAATGAAAGTAATTTGTGCAAAATGTTTATCCTGAGAGTTCAAAAAAATGAACATTACTTCCCTAATTGAAGTTTACTGTGTTATAGCTTGAAGAAAGATGCTGTTGTTGGGTCAGCTATAGCCCAGCGGTTCCTTCTCAAGTTTACATGCTTGATCGTGTTCAAACATTCAATGGTTCAAGTCCCGCGGGCGCTCTCTGGCCTTTTTTCCCATCATTTGTCAATTAAAGAACTATGCTTGTTTACTTGCTTAATCCACTCTATATGGTAAATATCACCTATTTACTCTTTCTGTTTCTACAAATGATCATTAAAGCATTGCCTACTATCATAGTGGGTTCTCAGCTACATCACCTAACCTTTCCAGTGCTGTGAGATTTCCCTAACACATGATAAAATATTGAAAAAAAGTAATTCAATGAGGTAAAAAAGGAATTTGTCCATCAAAACCAAATATCACCTTTTGATTGCGTTAGGTCTAACATTTTAAAACTCTGTTAACTTGCAAGCCTGTAGCAATAATGATTATAATATGAAAGACAGCATTTGAAATCTTATGAATCTAAGTTTCTAGATTGTCAGTATTCTAGCTTAAACTAGAATGTATAACTATGATGACATGACGCTTTCACCGTAATACACTAATACACTAATAGCAAGTTACGTAATTCAAGTAGACTCATTATATAGTGCAGTAATAGGAACTTTTGGAAATTACCTTTTTATGAGTTAACATCATTTGTTAGAATACATACTTATTAGGTATAGAATAAGCGAGAGCTGTAACGTGGTACACGCAGCCCCCTTTAAAATTGTTTGAGTGGACCTTTAGTTGGCTTCCTTTTTTTCAACTGCACATCACCCCAAGGTACATCAGTACAGTGATTGACTGTAAAAAAATATATAACCCCACAGCATGGTATTGGAATCATTTGTGTTTCTTTTTAAAAAATAAAATCCAAATTTAGTAATTTCTTCTACAAAAAAAGGAACACTGAATATGATGATGAACTGCTGTAATGTATTACAAAGTCACCTATCAAAATTGTCCTACATTGATAACAACTGCCACGACTGGTTTCTATGCCAATGTACAGTTGTTTTTGCTGGGGAAGAAGACCTGACAGGGTTTCCATGTTTAATATGTCAAAACCGAATTTTGGCTGAATTTACATTGTCTTCTGGGATTCAAATGTAATAATAAACAGCCCTCTCAGAAGGATTATTAATTCTGTTGTTTATCCTGTTAATTCATGAGGGCTACAAAACTAAGAATGCCACAAAAATGGACTGCATGATCTACACACACTTCCACTTACAGAAGTACAGAGATCTCCATCGGAATACAGAGACAATTCCATGCGTGAAGTTGTTCCTACCATAAAGCTTACTGGTGTCTGTGCCTTCATTTGAGGATGAACACCCTTCCAATAGTTAGGTGTAGCTCTAAGTGAAGCCTATGTATCTCTTATCGCTACTGGCTTCAATAAAATGAAAGTAATTTGTGCAAAATGTTTATCCTGAGAGTTCAAAAAAATGAACATTACTTCCCTAATTGAAGTTTACTGTGTTATAGCTTGAAGAAAGATGCTGCTGTTGGGTCAGCTATAGCCCAGCGGTTCCTTCTCAAGTTTACATGATTTATCGTGTTCAACCGATCAATGGTTCAAGTCCCGCGGGCGCTCTCTGGCCTTTTTTCCCATCATTTGTCAATTAAAGAACTATGCTTGTTTACTTACTTAATCCACTCTATATGGTAAATATCGCCTATTTACTCTTTCTGTTTCTACAAATGATCATTAAAGCATTGCCTAGTAGCATAGTGGGTTCTCAGCTACATCACCTAACCTTTCCAGTGCTGTGAGATTTCCCTAACGCATGATAAAATATTGAAAAAAAGTAATTCAATGAGGTAAAGAAGGAATTTGTCCATCAAAACCAAATACCACCTTTTGATTGCTTTAGGTCTAACATTTTAAAACTCTGTTAACTTGCAAGCCTGTAGCAATAATGATGATAATATGGAAGACAGCATTTGAAATCTTATGAATCTAAGTTTCCAGATTGTCAGTATTCTAGCTTAAACTAGAATGTATAACTATGATGACATGACGCTTTCACCGTAATGCACTAATACACTAATAGCAAGTTACGTTATTCAAGTAGACTCATTATATAGTGCAGCAATAGGAACTTTTGGAAATTACCTTTTTATGAGTTAACATCATTTGTTGGAATACATACTTATTAGGTATAGAATAAGTGAGAGCTGTAACGTGGTACATGCAGCCCCCTTTAAAATTGTTTGAGTGGACCTTTAGTTGGCTTCCTTTTTTTCAACTGCACATCACCTCAAAGTACATCAGTACAGTGATTGACTGTAAAAAAATATATAACCCCACAGCATGGTGTTGGAATCATTTGTGTTTCTTTAAAAAAAATAAAATCCAAATTTAGTAATTTCTTCTACAAAAAAAGGAACACTGAATATGATGATGAACTGCTGTAATGTATTACAAAGTCACCTATCAAAATTGTCCTACATTGATAACAACTGCCACGACTGGTTTTTATGCCAATGTACAGTTGTTTTTGCTGGGGAAGAAGACCTGACAGGGTTTCCATGTTTAATATGTCAAAACCTAATTTTGGCTGCATTTACATTGTATTCTGGGATTCAAATGTAATAATAAACAGCCCTCTCAGAAGGATTATTAATTCTGTTGTTAATCCTGTTAATACATGAGAGCTACAAAACTAAGAATGCCACAAAAAATGGACTGCATGATCTATACACACTTCCACTTACAGAAGTACAGAGATCTCCATCGGAATACAAAGACAATTCCATGCGTGAAGATGTTCCTACCATAAAAGTTACTGATGTCTGTGCCTTCATTTGAGGATGAACACCCTTCCAATAGTCAGGTGTAGCTCTAAGTGAAGCCTATGTATCTCTTATCGCTACTGGCTTCAATAAAATGAAAGTAATTTGTGCAAAATGTTTATCCTGAGAGTTCAAAAAAATGAACATTACTTCCCTAATTGAAGTTTACTGTGTTATAGCTTGAAGAAAGATGCTGCTGTTGGGTCAGCTATAGCCCAGCGGTTCCTTCTCAAGTTTACATGATTGATCGTGTTCAAACATTCAATGGTTCAAGTCCCGCGGGCGCTCTCTGGCCTTTTTTCCCATCATTTGTCAATTAAAGAACTATGCTTGTTTACTTGCTTAATCCACTCTATATGGTAAATATCACCTATTTACTCTTTCTGTTTCTACAAATGATCATTAAAGCATTGCCTACTATCATAGTGGGTTCTCAGCTACATCACCTAACCTTTCCAGTGCTGTGAGATTTCCCTAACACATGATAAAATATTGAAAAAAAGTAATTCAATGAGGTAAAAAAGGAATTTGTCCATCAAAACCAAATATCACCTTTTGATTGCTTTAGGTCTAACATTTTAAAACTCTGTTAACTTGCAAGCCTGTAGCAATAATGATTATAATATGAAAGACAGCATTTGAAATCTTATGAATCTAAGTTTCTAGATTGTCAGTATTCTAGCTTAAACTAGAATGTATAACTATGATGACATGACGCTTTCACCGTAATACACTAATACACTAATAGCAAGTTACGTAATTCAAGTAGACTCATTATATAGTGCAGTAATAGGAACTTTTGGAAATTACCTTTTTATGAGTTAACATCATTTGTTAGAATACATACTTATTAGGTATAGAATAAGCGAGAGCTGTAACGTGGTACACGCAGCCCCCTTTAAAATTGTTTGAGTGGACCTTTAGTTGGCTTCCTTTTTTTCAACTACACATCACCCCAAGGTACATCAGTACAGTGATTGACTGTAAAAAAATATATAACCCCACAGCATGGTATTGGAATCATTTGTGTTTCTTTTTAAAAAATAAAATCCAAATTTAGTAATTTCTTCTACAAAAAAAGGAACACTGAATATGATGATGAACTGCTGTAATGTATTACAAAGTCACCTATCAAAATTGTCCTACATTGATAACAACTGCCACGACTGGTTTCTATGCCAATGTACAGTTGTTTTTGCTGGGGAAGAAGACCTGACAGGGTTTCCATGTTTAATATGTCAAAACCGAATTTTGGCTGAATTTACATTGTCTTCTGGGATTCAAATGTAATAATAAACAGCCCTCTCAGAAGGATTATTAATTCTGTTGTTTATCCTGTTAATTCATGAGGGCTACAAAACTAAGAATGCCACAAAAATGGACTGCATGATCTACACACACTTCCACTTACAGAAGTACAGAGATCTCCATCGGAATACAGAGACAATTCCATGCGTGAAGTTGTTCCTACCATAAAGCTTACTGGTGTCTGTGCCTTCATTTGAGGATGAACACCCTTCCAATAGTTAGGTGTTGCTCTAAGTGAAGCCTATGTATCTCTTATCGCTACTGGCTTCAATAAAATGAAAGTAATTTGTGCAAAATGTTTATCCTGAGAGTTCAAAAAAATGAACATTACTTCCCTAATTGAAGTTTACTGTGTTATAGCTTGAAGAAAGATGCTGCTGTTGGGTCAGCTATAGCCCAGCGGTTCCTTCTCAAGTTTACATGATTTATCGTGTTCAACCGATCAATGGTTCAAGTCCCGCGGGCGCTCTCTGGCCTTTTTTCCCATCATTTGTCAATTAAAGAACTATGCTTGTTTACTTACTTAATCCACTCTATATGGTAAATATCGCCTATTTACTCTTTCTGTTTCTACAAATGATCATTAAAGCATTGCCTAGTAGCATAGTGGGTTCTCAGCTACATCACCTAACCTTTCCAGTGCTGTGAGATTTCCCTAACGCATGATAAAATATTGAAAAAAAGTAATTCAATGAGGTAAAGAAGGAATTTGTCCATCAAAACCAAATACCACCTTTTGATTGCTTTAGGTCTAACATTTTAAAACTCTGTTAACTTGCAAGCCTGTAGCAATAATGATGATAATATGGAAGACAGCATTTGAAATCTTATGAATCTAAGTTTCCAGATTGTCAGTATTCTAGCTTAAACTAGAATGTATAACTATGATGACATGACGCTTTCACCGTAATGCACTAATACACTAATAGCAAGTTACGTTATTCAAGTAGACTCATTATATAGTGCAGCAATAGGAACTTTTGGAAATTACCTTTTTATGAGTTAACATCATTTGTTGGAATACATACTTATTAGGTATAGAATAAGTGAGAGCTGTAACGTGGTACATGCAGCCCCCTTTAAAATTGTTTGAGTGGACCTTTAGTTGGCTTCCTTTTTTTCAACTGCACATCACCTCAAAGTACATCAGTACAGTGATTGACTGTAAAAAAATATATAACCCCACAGCATGGTGTTGGAATCATTTGTGTTTCTTTAAAAAAAATAAAATCCAAATTTAGTAATTTCTTCTACAAAAAAAGGAACACTGAATATGATGATGAACTGCTGTAATGTATTACAAAGTCACCTATCAAAATTGTCCTACATTGATAACAACTGCCACGACTGGTTTTTATGCCAATGTACAGTTGTTTTTGCTGGGGAAGAAGACCTGACAGGGTTTCCATGTTTAATATGTCAAAACCTAATTTTGGCTGCATTTACATTGTATTCTGGGATTCAAATGTAATAATAAACAGCCCTCTCAGAAGGATTATTAATTCTGTTGTTAATCCTGTTAATACATGAGAGCTACAAAACTAAGAATGCCACAAAAAATGGACTGCATGATCTATACACACTTCCACTTACAGAAGTACAGAGATCTCCATCGGAATACAAAGACAATTCCATGCGTGAAGATGTTCCTACCATAAAAGTTACTGATGTCTGTGCCTTCATTTGAGGATGAACACCCTTCCAATAGTCAGGTGTAGCTCTAAGTGAAGCCTATGTATCTCTTATCGCTACTGGCTTCAATAAAATGAAAGTAATTTGTGCAAAATGTTTATCCTGAGAGTTCAAAAAAATGAACATTACTTCCCTAATTGAAGTTTACTGTGTTATAGCTTGAAGAAAGATGCTGCTGTTGGGTCAGCTATAGCCCAGCGGTTCCTTCTCAAGTTTACATGATTTATCGTGTTCAAACATTCAATGGTTCAAGTCCCGCGGGCGCTCTCTGGCCTTTTTTTCCATCATTTGTCAATTAAAGAACTATGCTTGTTTACTTGCTTAATCCACTCTATATGGTAAATATCACCTATTTACTCTTTCCGTTTCTACAAATGATCATTAAAGCATTGCCTACTATCATAGTGGGTTCTCAGCTACATCATCTAACCTTTCCAGTGCTGTGAGATTTCCCTAACACATGATAAAATATTGAAAAAAAGTAATTCAATGAGGTAAAAAAGGAATTTGTCCATCAAAACCAAATATCACCTTTTGATTGCTTTAGGTCTAACATTTTAAAACTCTGTTAACTTGCAAGCCTGTAGCAATAATGATTATAATATGGAAGACAGCATTTGAAATCTTATGAATCTAAGTTTCTAGATTGTCAGTATTCTAGCTTAAACTAGAATGTATAACTATGATGACATGACGCTTTCACCGTAATACACTAATACACTAATAGCAAGTTACGTAATTCAAGTAGACTCATTATATAGTGCAGTAATAGGAACTTTTGGAAATTACCTTTTTATGAGTTAACATCATTTGTTGGAATACATACTTATTAGGTATAGAATAAGCGAGAGCTGTAACGTGGTACACGCAGCCCCCTTTAAAATTGTTTGAGTGGACCTTTAGTTGGCTTCCTTTTTTTCAACTGCATATCACCCCAAGGTACATCAGTACAGTGATTGACTGTAAAAAAATATATAACCCCACAGCATGGTATTGGAATCCTTTGTGTTTCTTTTTAAAAAATAAAATCCAAATTTAGTAATTTCTTCTACAAAAAAAGGAACACTGAATATGATGATGAACTGCTGTAATGTATTACAAAGTCACCTATCAAAATTGTCCTACATTGATAACAACTGCCACGACTGGTTTCTATGCCAATGTACAGTTGTTTTTGCTGGGGAAGAAGACCTGACAGGGTTTCCATGTTTAATATGTCAAAACCTAATTTTGGCTGCATTTTCATTGTATTCTGGGATTCAAATGTAATAATAAACAGCCCTCTCAGAAGGATTATTAATTCTGTTGTTAATCCTGTTAATACATGAGAGCTACAAAACTAAGAATGCCACAAAAAATGGACTGCATGATCTACACACACTTCCACTTACAGAAGTACAGAGATCTCCATTGGAATACAAAGAGAATTCCATGTGTGAAGATGTTCCTACCATAAAAGTTACTGGTGTCTGTGCCTTCATTTGAGGATGAACACCCTTCCAATAGTCAGGTGTAGCTCTAAGTGAAGCCTATGTATCTCTTATCGCTACTGGCTTCAATAAAATGAAAGTAATTAGGGCAAAATGTTTATCCTGAGAGTTCAAAAAAATGAACATTACTTCCCTAATTGAAGTTTACTGTGTTATAGCTTGAAGAAAGATGCTGCTGTTGGGTCAGCTATAGCCCAGCGGTTCCTTCTCAAGTTTACATGATTTATCGTGTTCAACCATTCAATGGTTCAAGTCCTGCGGGCGCTCTCTAGTCTTTTTTCCCATCATTTGTCAATTAAAGAACTATGCTTGTTTACTTGCTTAATCCACTCTATATGGTAAATATCACCTATTTACTATTTCTGTTTCTACAAATGATCATTAAAGCATTGCCTACTAGCATAGTGGGTTCTCAGCTACATCACCTAACCTTTCCAGTGCTGTGAGATTTCCCTAACGCATGACAAAATATAGAAAAAAAGTAATTCAATGAGGTAAAGAAGGAATTTGTCCATCAAAACCAAATATCACGTTTTGATTGCGTTAGGTCTAACATTTTAAAACTCTGTTAACTTGCAAGCCTGTAGCAATAATGATGATAATATGGAAGACAGCATTTGAAATCTTATGAATCTAAGTTTCCAGATTGTCAGTATTCTAGCTTAAACTAGAATTTATAACCATGATGACATGACGCGTTCACCGTAATGCACTAATACACTAATAGCAAGTTACGTTATTCAAGTAGACTCATTATATAGTGCAGCAATAGGAACTTTTGGAAATTACCTTTTTATGAGTTAACATCATTTGTTGGAATACATACTTATTAGGTATAGAATAAGTGAGAGCTGTAACGTGGTACATGCAGCCCCCTTTAAAATTGTTTGAGTGGACCTTTAGTTGGCTTCCTTTTTTTCAACTGCACATCACCTCAAAGTTCATCAGTACAGTGATTGAATGTAAAAAAATATATAACCCCACAGCATGGTGTTGGAATCATTTGTGTTTCTTTTAAAAAAATAAAATCCAAATTTAGTAATTTCTTCTACAAAAAAAGGAACACTGAATATGATGATGAACTGCTGTAATGTATTACAAAGTCACCTATCAAAATTGTCCTACATTGATAACAACTGCCACGACTGGTTTCTATGCCAATGTACAGTTGTTTTTGCTGGGGAAGAAGACCTGACAGGGTTTCCATGTTTAATATGTCAAAACCTAATTTTGGTTGCATTTACATTGTATTCTGGGATTCACATGTAATAATAAACAGCCCTCTCAGAAGGATTATTAATTCTGTTGTTAATCCTGTTAATACATGAGAGCTACAAAACTAAGAATGCCACAAAAAATGGACTGCATGATCTACACACACTTCCACTTACAGAAGTACAGAGATCTCCATTGGAATACAAAGAGAATTCCATGCGTGAAGATGTTCCTACCATAAAAGTTACTGGTGTCTGTGCCTTCATTTGAGGATGAACACCCTTCCAATAGTCAGGTGTAGCTCTAAGTGAAGCCTATGTATCTCTTATCGCTACTGGCTTCAATAAAATGAAAGTAATTTGTGCAAAATGTTTATCCTGAGAGTTCAAAAAAATGAACATTACTTCCCTAATTGAAGTTTACTGTGTTATAGCTTGAAGAAAGATGCTGCTGTTGGGTCAGCTATAGCCCAGCGGTTCCTTCTCAAGTTTACATGATTTATCGTGTTCAACCATTCAATGGTTCAAGTCCCGCGTGCGCTCTCTGGCCTTTTTTCCCATCATTTGTCAATTAAAGAACTATGCTTCTTTACTTGCTTAATCCACTCTATATGGTAAATATCACTTATTTACTCTTTCTGTTTCTACAAATGATCATTAAAGCATTGCCTACTAGCATAGTGGGTTCTCAGCTACATCACCTAACCTTTCCAGTGCTGTGAGATTTCCCTAACGCATGATAAAATATAGAAAAAAGTAATTCAATGAGGTAAAGAAGGAATTTGTCCATCAAAACCAAATATCACGTTTTGATTGCGTTAGGTCTAACATTTTAAAACTCTGTTAACTTGCAAGCCTGTAGCATTAATGATGATAATATGGAAGACAGCATTTGAAATCTTATGAATCTAAGTTTCCAGATTGTCAGTATTCTAGCCTAAACTAGAATGTATAACCATGATGACATGACGCGTTCACCGTAATGCACTAATACACTAATAGCAAGTTACGTTATTCAAGTAGACTCATTATATAGTGCAGCAATAGGAACTTTTGGAAATTACCTTTTTATGAGTTAACATCATTTGTTGGAATACATACTTATTAGGTATAGAATAAGTGAGAGCTTTAACGTGGTACATGCAGCCCCCTTTAAAATTGTTTGAGTGGACCTTTAGTTGGCTTCCTTTTTTTCAACTGCACATCACCCCAAAGTACATCAGTACAGTGATTGACTGTAAAAAAATATATAACCCCACAGCATGGTGTTGGAATCATTTGTGTTTCTTTAAAAAAAAAAAATCCAAATTTAGTAATTTCTTCTACAAAAAAAAGGAACACTGAATATGATGATGAACTGCTGTAATGTATTACAAAGTCACCTATCAAAATTGTCCTACATTGATAACAACTGCCACAACTGGTTTTTATGCCAATGTACAGTTGTTTTTTCTGGGGAAGAAGACCTGACAGGGTTTCCATGTTTAATATGTCAAAACCTAATTTTGGCTGCATTTACATTGTATTCTGGGATTCAAATGTAATAATAAACAGCCCTCTCAGAAGGATTATTAATTCTGTTGTTAATCCTGTTAATACATGAGAGCTACAAAACTAAGAATGCCGCAAAAAATGGACTGCATGATCTACACACACTTCCACTTACAGAAGTACAGAGATCTCCATCGGAATACAAAGACAATTCCATGCGTGAAGATGTTCCTATCATAAAAGTTACTGGTGTCTGTGCCTTCATTTGAGGATGAACACCCTTCCAATAGTCAGGTGTAGCTCTAAGTGAAGCCTATGTATCTCTTATCGCTACTGGCTTCAATAAAATGAAAGTAATTTGTGCAAAAGGTTTATCCTGAGAGTTCAAAAAAATGAACATTACTTCCCTAATTGAAGTTTACTGTGTTATAGTTTGAACAAAGATGCTGCTGTTGGGTCAGCTATAGCCCAGCGGTTCCTTCTCAAGTTTACATGATTTATCGTGTTCAACCATTCAATGGTTCAAGTCCTGCGGGCGCTCTCTAGCCTTTTTTCCCATCATTTGTCAATTAAAGAACTATGCTTGTTTACTTGCTTAATCCACTCTATATGGTAAATATCACCTATTTACTATTTCTGTTTCTACAAATGATCATTAAAGCATTGCCTACTAGCATAGTGGGTTCTCAGCTACATCACCTAACCTTTCCAGTGCTGTGAGATTTCCCTAACGCATGATAAAATATAGAAAAAAAGTAATTCAATGAGGTAAAGAAGGAATTTGTCCATCAAAACCAAATATCACGTTTTGATTGCGTTAGGTCTAACATTTTAAAACTCTGTTAACTTGCAAGCCTGTAGCAATAATGATGATAATATGGAAGACAGCATTTGAAATCTTATGAATCTAAGTTTCCAGATTGTCAGTATTCTAGCTTAAACTAGAATTTATAACCATGATGACATGACGCGTTCACCGTAATGCACTAATACACTAATAGCAAGTTACGTTATTCAAGTAGACTCATTATATAGTGCAGCAATAGGAACTTTTGGAAATTACCTTTTTATGAGTTAACATCATTTGTTGGAATACATACTTATTAGGTATAGAATAAGTGAGAGCTGTAACGTGGTACATGCAGCCCCCTTTAAAATTGTTTGAGTGGACCTTTAGTTGGCTTCCTTTTTTTCAACTGCACATCACCTCAAAGTTCATCAGTACAGTGATTGAATGTAAAAAAATATATAACCCCACAGCATGGTGTTGGAATCATTTGTGTTTCTTTTAAAAAAATAAAATCCAAATTTAGTAATTTCTTCTACAAAAAAAGGAACACTGAATATGATGATGAACTGCTGTAATGTATTACAAAGTCACCTATCAAAATTGTCCTACATTGATAACAACTGCCACGACTGGTTTCTATGCCAATGTACAGTTGTTTTTGCTGGGGAAGAAGACCTGACAGGGTTTCCATGTTTAATATGTCAAAACCTAATTTTGGTTGCATTTACATTGTATTCTGGGATTCACATGTAATAATAAACAGCCCTCTCAGAAGGATTATTAATTCTGTTGTTAATCCTGTTAATACATGAGAGCTACAAAACTAAGAATGCCACAAAAAATGGACTGCATGATCTACACACACTTCCACTTACAGAAGTACAGAGATCTCCATTGGAATACAAAGAGAATTCCATGCGTGAAGATGTTCCTACCATAAAAGTTACTGGTGTCTGTGCCTTCATTTGAGGATGTACACCCTTCCAATAGTCAGGTGTAGCTCTAAGTGAAGCCTATGTATCTCTTATCGCTACTGGCTTCAATAAAATGAAAGTAATTTGTGCAAAATGTTTATCCTGAGAGTTCAAAAAAATGAACATTACTTCCCTAATTGAAGTTTACTGTGTTATAGCTTGAAGAAAGATGCTGCTGTTGGGTCAGCTATAGCCCAGCGGTTCCTTCTCAAGTTTACATGATTTATCGTGTTCAACCATTCAATGGTTCAAGTCCCGCGTGCGCTCTCTGGCCTTTTTTCCCATCATTTGTCAATTAAAGAACTATGCTTCTTTACTTGCTTAATCCACTCTATATGGTAAATATCACTTATTTACTCTTTCTGTTTCTACAAATGATCATTAAAGCATTGCCTACTAGCATAGTGGGTTCTCAGCTACATCACCTAACCTTTCCAGTGCTGTGAGATTTCCCTAACGCATGATAAAATATAGAAAAAAGTAATTCAATGAGGTAAAGAAGGAATTTGTCCATCAAAACCAAATATCACGTTTTGATTGCGTTAGGTCTAACATTTTAAAACTCTGTTAACTTGCAAGCCTGTAGCATTAATGATGATAATATGGAAGACAGCATTTGAAATCTTATGAATCTAAGTTTCCAGATTGTCAGTATTCTAGCCTAAACTAGAATGTATAACCATGATGACATGACGCGTTCACCGTAATGCACTAATACACTAATAGCAAGTTACGTTATTCAAGTAGACTCATTATATAGTGCAGCAATAGGAACTTTTGGAAATTACCTTTTTATGAGTTAACATCATTTGTTGGAATACATACTTATTAGGTATAGAATAAGTGAGAGCTTTAACGTGGTACATGCAGCCCCCTTTAAAATTGTTTGAGTGGACCTTTAGTTGGCTTCCTTTTTTTCAACTGCACATCACCCCAAAGTACATCAGTACAGTGATTGACTGTAAAAAAATATATAACCCCACAGTATGGTGTTGGAATCATTTGTGTTTCTTTAAAAAAAATAACATCCAAATTTAGTAATTTCTTCTACAAAAAAAGGAACACTGAATATGATGATGAACTGCTGTAATGTATTACAAAGTCACCTATCAAAATTGTCCTACATTGATAACAACTGCCACGACTGGTTTTTATGCCAATGTACAGTTGTTTTTTCTGGGGAAGAAGACCTGACAGGGTTTCCATGTTTAATATGTCAAAACCTAATTTTGGCTGCATTTACATTGTATTCTGGGATTCAAATGTAATAATAAACAGCCCTCTCAGAAGGATTATTAATTCTGTTGTTAATCCTGTTAATACATGAGAGCTACAAAACTAAGAATGCCACAAAAAATGGACTGCATGATCTACACACACTTCCACTTACAGAAGTACAGAGATCTCCATTGGAATACAAAGACAATTCCATGCGTGAAGATGTTCCTACCATAAAAGTTACTGGTGTCTGTGCCTTCATTTGAGGATGAACACCCTTCCAATAGTAAGGTGTAGCTCTAAGTGAAGCCTATGTATCTCTTATCGCTACTGGCTTCAATAAAATGAAAGTAATTTGTGCAAAATGTTTATCCTGAGAGTTCCAAAAAATGAACATTACTTCCCTAATTGAAGTTTACTGTGTTATAGCTTGAAGAAAGATGCTGCTGTTGGGTCAGCTATAGCTCAGCGGTTCCTTCTCAAGTTTACATGATTTATCGTGTTCAACCATTCAATGGTTCAAGTCCTGCGGGCGCTCTCTGGCCTTTTTTCCCATCATTTGTCAATTAAAGAACTATGCTTGTTTACTTGCTTAATCCACTCTATATGGTAAATATCACCTATTTACTCTTTCTGTTTCTACAAATGATCATTAAAGCATTGCCTACTAGCATAGTGGGTTCTCAGCTACATCACCTAACCTTTCCAGTGCTGTGAGATTTCCCTAACGCATGATAAAATATAGAAAAAAAGTAATTCAATGAGGTAAAGAAGGAATTTGTCCATCAAAACCAAATATCACGTTTTGATTGCGTTAGGTCTAACATTTTAAAACTCTGTTAACTTGCAAGCCTGTAGCAATAATGATGATAATATGGAAGACAACATTTGAAACCTTATGAATCTAAGTTTCCAGATTGTCAGTATTCTAGCTTAAACTAGAATGTATAACCATAATGACATGACGCGTTCACCGTAATGCACTAATACACTAATAGCAAGTTACGTTATTCAAGTAGACTCATTATATAGTGCAGCAATAGGAACTTTTGGAAATTACCTTTTTATTAGTTAACATCATTTGTTGGAATACATACTTATTAGGTATAGAATAAGTGAGAGCTGTAATGTGGTACATGCAGCCCCCTTTAAAATTGTTTGAGTCGACCTTTAGTTGGCTTCCTTTTTTTCAACTGCACATCACCTCAAAGTACATCAGTACAGTGATTGACTGTAAAAAAATATATAACCCCACAGCATGGTGTTGGAATCATTTGTGTTTCTTTTAAAAAAATAAAATCCAAATTTAGTAATTTCTTCTACAAAAAAAGGAACACTGAATATGATGATGAACTGCTGTAATGTATTACAAAGTCACCTATCAAAATTGTCCTACATTGATAACAACTGCCACGACTGGTTTCTATGCCAATGTACAGTTGTTTTTGCTGGGGAAGAAGACCTGACAGGGTTTCCATGTTTAATATGTCAAAACCTAATTTTGGCTGCATTTACATTGTATTCTGGGATTCAAATGTAATAATAAACAGCCCTCTCAGAAGGATTATTAATTCTGTTGTTAATCCTGTTAATACATGAGAGCTACAAAACTAAGAATGCCACAAAAAATGGACTGCATGATCTACACACACTTCCACTTACAGAAGTACAGAGATCTCCATTGGAATACAAAGAGAATTCCATGCGTGAAGATGTTCCTACCATAAAAGTTACTGGTGTCTGTGCCTTCATTTGAGGATGAACACCCTTCCAATAGTCAGGTGTAGCTCTAAGTGAAGCCTATGTATCTCTTATCGCTACTGGCTTCAATAAAATGAAAGTAATTTGTGCAAAATGTTTATCCTGAGAGTTCAAAAAAATGAACATTACTTCCCTATTTGAAGTTTACTGTGTTATAGCTTGAAGAAAGATGCTGCTGTTGGGTCAGCTATAGCCCAGCGGTTCCTTCTCAAGTTTACATGATTTATCGTGTTCAACCATTCAATGGTTCAAGTCCCGCGGGCGCTCTCTGGCCTTTTTTCCCATCATTTGTCAATTAAAGAACTATGCTTCTTTACTTGCTTAATCCACTCTATATGGTAAATATCACTTATTTACTCTTTCTGTTTCTACAAATGATCATTAAAGCATTGCCTACTAGCATAGTGGGTTCTTAGCTACATCACCTAACCTTTCCAGTGCTGTGAGATTTCCCTAACGCATGATAAAATATAGAAAAAAAGTAATTCAATGAGGTAAAGAAGGAATTTGTCCATCAAAACCAAATATCACGTTTTGATTGCGTTAGGTCTAATATTTTAAAACTCTGTTAACTTGCAAGCCTGTAGCATTAATGATGATAATATGGAAGACAGCATTTGAAATCTTATGAATCTAAGTTTCCAGATTGTCAGTATTCTAGCCTAAACTAGAATGTATAACCATGATGACATGACGCGTTCACCGTAATGCACTAATACACTAATAGCAAGTTACGTTATTCAAGTAGACTCATTATATAGTGCAGCAATAGGAACTTTTGGAAATTACCTTTTTATGAGTTAACATCATTTGTTGGAATACATACTTATTAGGTATAGAATAAGTGAGAGCTGTAATGTGGTACATGCAGCCCCCTTTAAAATTGTTTGAGTGGACCTTTAGTTGGCTTCCTTTTTTTCAACTGCACATCACCCCAAAGTACATCAGTACAGTGATTGACTGTAAAAAAAATATATAACCCCACAGTATGGTGTTGGAATCATTTGTGTTTCTTTAAAAAAAAAAAATCCAAATTTAGTAATTTCTTCTACAAAAAAAGGAACACTGAATATGATGATGAACTGCTGTAATGTATTACAAAGTCACCTATCAAAATTGTCCTACATTGATAACAACTGCCACAACTGGTTTTTATGCCAATGTACAGTTGTTTTTTCTGGGGAAGAAGACCTGACAGGGTTTCCATGTTTAATATGTCAAAACCTAATTTTGGCTGCATTTACATTGTATTCTGGTATTCAAATGTAATAATAAACAGCCCTCTCAGAAGGATTATTAATTCTGTTGTTAATCCTGTTAATACATGAGAGCTACAAAACTAAGAATGCCACAAAAAATGGACTGCATGATCTACACACACTTCCACTTACAGAAGTACAGAGATCTCCATTGGAATACAAAGACAATTCCATGCGTGAAGATGTTCCTACCATAAAAGTTACTGGTGTCTGTGCCTTCATTTGAGGATGAACACCCTTCCAATAGTCAGGTGTAGCTTTAAGTGAAGCCTATGTATCTCTTATCGCTACTGGCTTCAATAAAATGAAAGTCATTTGTGCAAAATGTTTATCCTGAGAGTTCAAAAAAGATGAACATTACTTCCCTAATTGAAGTTTACTGTGTTATAGCTTGAAGAAAGATGCTGCTGTTGGGTCAGCTATAGCCCAGCGGTTCCTTCTCAAGTTTACATGATTTATCGTGTTCAACCATTCAATGGTTCAAGTCCCGCGGGCGCTCTCTGGCCTTTTTTTCCCATCATTTGTCAATTAAAGAACTATGCTTCTTTACTTGCTTAATCCACTCTATATGGTAAATATCAATTATTTACTCTTTCTGTTTCTACAAATGATCATTAAAGCATTGCCTACTAGCATAGTGGGTTCTCAGCTACATCACCTAACCTTTCCAGTGCTGTGAGATTTCCCTAACGCATGATAAAATATAGAAAAAAAGTAATTCAATGAGGTAAAGAAGGAATTTGTCCATCAAAACCAAATATCACGTTTTGATTGCGTTAGGTCTAACATTTTAAAACTCTGTTAACTTGCAAGCCTGTAGCATTAATGATGATAATATGGAAGACAGCATTTGAAACCTTATGAATCTAAGTTTCCAGATTGTCAGTATTCTAGCCTAAACTAGAATGTATAACCATGATGACATGACGCGTTCACCGTAATGCACTAATACACTAATAGCAAGTTACGTTATTCAAGTAGACTCATTATATAGTGCAGCAATAGGAACTTTTGGAAATTACCTTTTTATGAGTTAACATCATTTGTTGGAATACATACTTATTAGGTATAGAATAAGTGAGAGCTGTAACGTGGTACATGCAGCCCCCTTTAAAATTGTTTGAGTGGACCTTTAGTTGGCTTCCTTATTTTTCAACTGCACATCACCCCAAAGTACATCAGTACAGTGATTGACTGTAAAAAAATATATAACCCCACAGCATGGTGTTGGAATCATTTGTGTTTCTTTAAAAAAAATAAAATCCAAATTTAGTAATTTCTTCTACAAAAAAAAGGAACACTGAATATAATGATGAACTGCTGTAATGTATTACAAAGTCACGTATCAAAATTGTCCTACATTGATAACAACTGCCACGACTGGTTTTTATGCCAATGTACAGTTGTTTTTTCTGGGGAAGAAGACCTGACAGGGTTTCCATGTTTAATATGTCAAAACCTAATTTTGGCTGCATTTACATTGTATTCTGGGATTCAAATGTAATAATAAACAGCCCTCTCAGAAGGATTATTAATTCTGTTGTTAATCCTGTTAATACATCAGGGCTCCAAAACTAAGAATGGCACAAATAATCGACTGCATGATCTACACACACTTCCACTTACAGAAGTACAGAGATCTCAATTGGAATACAAAGAGAATTCCATGCGTGAAGATGTTCCTACCATAAAAGTTACTGGTGTCTGTGCCTTCATTTGAGGATGAACACCCTTCCAATAGTCAGGTGTAGCTCTAAGTGAAGCCTATGTATCTCTTATCGCTACTGGCTTCAATAAAATGAAAGTAATTTGTGCAAAATGTTTATCCTGAGAGTTCAAAAAAATGAACATTACTTCTCTAATTGAAGTTTTCTGTGTTATAGCTTGAAGAAAGATGCTGCTGCTGGGTCAGCTATAGCCCAGCGGTTCCTTCTCAAGTTTACATGATTTATCGTGTTCAACCATTCAATGGTTCAAGTCCCGCGGGCGCTCTCTGTCCTTTTTTCCCATCATTTGTCAATTAAAGAACTATGCTTCTTTACTTGCTTAATCCACTCTATATGGTAAATATCACCTATTTACTCTTTCTGTTTCTACAAATGATCATTAAAGCATTGCCTACTAGCATAGTGGGTTCTCAGCTACATCACCTAACCTTTCCAGTGCTGTGAGATTTCCCTAACGCATGATAAAATATAGAAAAAAAGTAATTCAATGAGGTAAAGAAGGAATTTGTCCATCAAAACCAAATATCACGTTTTGATTGCGTTAGGACTAACATTTTAAAACTCTGTTAACTTGCAAGCCTGTAGCAATAATGATGATAATATGGAAGACAGCATTTGAAATCTTATGAATCTAAGTTTCCAGATTGTCAGTATTCTAGCTTAAACTAGAATTTATAACCATGATGACATGACGCGTTCACCGTAATGCACTAATACACTAATAGCAAGTTACGTTATTCAAGTAGACTCATTTTATAGTGCAGCAATAGGAACTTTTGGAAATTACCTTTTTATGAGTTAACATAATTTGTTGGAATACATACTTATTAGGTATAGAATAAGTGAGAGCTGTAACGTGGTACATGCAGCCCCCTTTAAAATTGTTTGAGTGGACCTTTAGTTGGCTTCCTTTTTTCAACTGCACATCACCCCAAAGTAAATCAGTACAGTGATTGACTGTAAAAAAATATATAACCCACCAGCATGGTGTTGGAATCATTTGTGTTTCTTTAAAAAAAATAAAATCCAAATTTAGTAATTTCTTCTACAAAAAAAGGAACACTGAATATGATGATGAACTGCTGTAATGTATTACAAAGTCACCTATCAAAATTGTCCTACATTGATTACAACTGCCACGACTGGTTTTTATGCCAATGCACAGTTGTTTTTTCTGGGGAAGAAGACCTGACAGGGTTTCCATGTTTAATATGTCAAAACCTAATTTTGGCTGCATTTACATAGTATTCTGGGATTCAAATGTAATAATAAACAGCCCTCTCAGAAGGATTATTAATTCTGTTGTTAATCCTGTTAATACATGAGAGCTACAAAACTAAGAATGCCACAAAAAATGGACTGCATGATCTACACACACTTCCACTTACAGAAGTACAGAGATCTCCATTGGAATACAAAGAGAATTCCATGCGTGAAGATGTTCCTACCATAAAAGTTACTGGTGTCTGTGCCTTCATTTGAGGATGAACACCCTTCCAATAGTCAGGTGTAGCTCTAAGTGAAGCCTATGTATCTCTTATCGCTACTGGCTTCAATAAAATGAAAGTAATTTGTGCAAAATGTTTATCCTGAGAGTTCAAAAAAATGAACATTACTTCCCTAATTGAAGTTTACTGTGTTATAGCTTGAAGAAAGATGCTGCTGTTGGGTCAGCTATAGCCCAGCGGTTCCTTCTCAAGTTTACATGATTTATCGTGTTCAACCATTCAATGGTTCAAGTCCCGCGGGCGCTCTCTGGCCTTTTTTCCCATCATTTGTCAATTAAAGAACTATGCTTCTTTACTTGCTTAATCCACTCTATATGGTAAATATCACTTATTTACTCTTTCTGTTTCTACAAATGATCATTAAAGCATTGCCTACTAGCATAGTGGGTTCTCAGCTACATCACCTAACCTTTCCAGTGCTGTGAGATTTCCCTAACGCATGATAAAATATAGAAAAAAAGTAATTCAATGAGGTAAAGAAGGAATTTGTCCATCAAAACCAAATATCACGTTTTGATTGCGTTAGGTCTAACATTTTAAAACTCTGTTAACTTGCAAGCCTGTAGCAATAATGATGATAATATGGAAGACAGCATTTGAAACCTTATGAATCTAAGTTTCCAGATTGTCAGTATTCTAGCTTAAACTAGAATGTATAACCATGATGACATGACGCGTTCACCGTAATGCACTAATACACTAATAGCAAGTTACGTTATTCAAGTAGACTCATTATATAGTGCAGCAATAGGAACTTTTGGAAATTACCTTTTTATGAGTTAACATCATTTGTTGGAATACATACTTATTAGGTATAGAATAAGTGAGAGCTGTAACATGGTACATGCAGCCCCCTTTAAAATTGTTTGAGTGGACCTTTAGTTGGCTTCCTTTTTTTCAACTGCACATCACCCCAAAGTACATTAGTACAGTGATTGACTGTAAAAAAATATATAACCCCACAGCATGGTGTTGGAATCATTTGTGTTTCTTTTAAAAAAATAAAATCCAAATTTAGTAATTTCTTCTACAAAAAAAGGAACACTGAATATGATGATGAACTGCTGTAATGTATTACAAAGTCACCTATTAAAATTGTCCTACATTGATAACAACTGCCACGACTGGTTTCTATGCCAATGTACAGTTGTTTTTGCTGGGGAAGAAGACCTGACAGGGTTTCCATGTTTAATATGTCAAAACCTAATTTTGGCTGCATTTACATTGTATTCTGGGATTCAAATGTAATAATAAACAGCCCTCTCAGAAGGATTATTAATTCTGTTGTTAATCCTGTTAATACATGAGAGCTACAAAACTAAGAATGCCACAAAAAATGGACTGCATGATCTACACACACTTCCACTTACAGAAGTACAGAGATGAATACAAAGAGAATTCCATGCGTGAAGATGTTCCTACCATAAAAGTTACTGGTGTCTGTGCCTTCATTTGAGGATGAACACCCTTCCAATAGTCAGGTGTAGCTCTAAGTGAAGCCTATGTATCTCTTATCGCTACTGGCTTCAATAAAATGAAAGTAATTTGTGCAAAATGTTTATCCTGAGAGTTCAAAAAAATGAACATTACTTCCCTAATTGAAGTTTACTGTGTTATAGCTTGAAGAAAGATGCTGCTGTTGTGTCAGCTATAGCCCAGCGGTTCCTTCTCAAGTTTACATGATTTATTGTGTTCAACCATTCAATGGTTCAAGTCCCGCGGGCGCTCTCTGGCCTTTTTTCCCATCATTTGTCAATTAAAGAACTATGCTTCTTTACTTGCTTAATCCACTCTATATGGTAAATATCACTTATTTACTCTTTCTGTTTCTACAAATGATCATTAAAGCATTGCCTACTAGCATAGTGGGTTCTCAGCTACATCACCTAACCTTTCCAGTGCTGTGAGATTTCCCTAACGCATGATAAAATATAGAAAAAAAGTAATTCAATGAGGTAAAGAAGGAATTTGTCCATCAAAACCAAATATCACGTTTTGATTGCGTTAGGTCTAACTTTTTAAAACTCTGTTAACTTGCAAGCCTGTAGCAATAATGATGATAATATGGAAGACAGCATTTGAAACCTTATGAATCTAAGTTTCCAGATTGTCAGTATTCTAGCTTAAACTAGAATGTATAACCATGATGACATGACGCGTTCACCATAATGCACTAATACACTAATAGCAAGTTACGTTATTCAAGTAGACTCATTATATAGTGCAGCAATAGGAACTTTTGGAAATTACCTTTTTATGAGTTAACATCATTTGTTGGAATACATACTTATTAGGTATAGAATAAGTGAGAGCTGTAACGTGGTACATGCAGCCCCCTTTAAAATTGTTTGAGTGGACCTTTAGTTGGCTTTCTTTTTTTCAACTGCACATCACCCCAAAGTACATCAGTACAGTGATTGACTGTAAAAAAATATATAACCCCACAGCATGGTGTTGGAATCATTTGTGCTTCTTTTAAAAAAATAAAATCCAAATTTAGTAATTTCTTCTACAAAAAAAGGAACACTGAATATGATGATGAACTGCTGTAATGTATTACAAAGTCACCTATCAAAATTGTCCTACATTGATAACAACTGCCACGACTGGTTTCTATGCCAATGTACAGTTGTTTTTGCTGGGGAAGAAGACCTGACAGGGTTTCCATGTTTAATATGTCAAACCCGAATTTTGGCTGCATTTACATTGTCTTCTGGGATTCAAATGTAATAATAAACAGCCCTCTCAGAAGGATTATTAATTCTGTTGTTTATCCTGTTAATTCATGAGGGCTACAAAACTAAGAATGCCACAAAAATGGACTGCATGATCTACACACACTTCCACTTACAGAAGTACAGAGATCTCCATCGGAATACAGAGACAATTCCATGCGTGAAGTTGTTCCTACCATAAAGGTTACTGGTGTCTGTGCCTTCATTTGAGGATGAACACCCTTCCAATAGTTAGGTGTAGCTCTAAGTGAAGCCTATGTATCTCTTATCGCTACTGGCTTCAATAAAATGAAAGTAATTTGTGCAAAATGTTTATCCTGAGAGTTCAAAAAAATGAACATTACTTCCCTAATTGAAATTTACTGTGTTATAGCTTGAAGAAAGATGCTGCTGTTGGGTCTGCTATAGCCCAGCGGTTCCTTCTCAAGTTTACATGATTTATCGTGTTCAACCGATCAATGGTTCAAGTCCTGCGGGCGCTCTCTGGCCTTTTTTCCCATCATTTGTCAATTAAAGAACTATGCTTGTTTACTTGCTTAATCCACTCTATATGGTAAATATCGCCTATTTACTCTTTCTGTTTCTACAAATGATCATTAAAGCATTGCCTAGTAGCATAGTGGGTTCTCAGCTACATCACCTAACCTTTCCAGTGCTGTGAGATTTCCCTAACGCATGATAAAATATTGAAAAAAAGTAATTCAATGAGGTAAAGAAGGAATTTGTCCATCAAAACCAAATACCACGTTTTGATTGCGTTAGGTCTAACATTTTAAAACTCTGTTAACTTGCAAGCCTGTAGCAATAATGATGATAATATGGAAGACAGCATTTGAAATCTTATGAATCTAAGTTTCCAGATTGTCAGTATTCTAGCTTAAACTAAAATGTATAACCATGATGACATGACGCTTTTACCGTAATGCACTAATACACTAATAGCAAGTTACGTTATTCAAGTAGACTCATTATATAGTGCAGCAATAGGAACTTTTGGAAATTACATTTTTATGAGTAAACATCATTTGTTGGAATACATACTTATTAGGTATAGAATAAGTGAGAGCTGTAACGTGGTACATGCAGCCCCCTTTAAAATTGTTTGAGTGGACCTTTAGTTGGCTTCCTTTTTTTCAACTGCACATCACCCCAAAGTACATCAGTACAGTGATTGACTGTAAAAAATATATAACCCCACAGAATGGTGTTGGAATCATTTGTGTTTCTTTTAAAAAAATAAAATCCAAATTTAGTAATTTCTTCTACAAAAAAAGGAACACTGAATATGATGATGAACTGCTGTAATGTATTACAAAGTCACCTATCAAAATTGTCCTACATTGATAACAACTGCCACGACTGGTTTCTATGCCAATGTACAGTTGTTTTTGCTGGGGAAGAAGACCTGACAGGGTTTCCATGTTTAATATGTCAAAACCTAATTTTGGCTGCATTTTCATTGTATTCTGGGATTCAAATGTAATAATAAACAGCCCTCTCAGAAGGATTATTAATTCTGTTGTTAATCCTGTTAATACATGAGAGCTACAAAACTAAGAATGCCACAAAAAATGGACTGCATGATCTACACACACTTCCACTTACAGAAGTACAGAGATCTCCATTGGAATACAAAGAGAATTCCATGTGTGAAGATGTTCCTACCATAAAAGTTACTGGTGTCTGTGCCTTCATTTGAGGATGAACACCCTTCCAATAGTCAGGTGTAGCTCTAAGTGAAGCCTATGTATCTCTTATCGCTACTGGCTTCAATAAAATGAAAGTAATTAGGGCAAAATGTTTATCCTGAGAGTTCAAAAAAATGAACATTACTTCCCTAATTGAAGTTTACTGTGTTATAGCTTGAAGAAAGATGCTGCTGTTGGGTCAGCTATAGCCCAGCGGTTCCTTCTCAGGTTCACATGATTTATCGTGTTCAACCTTTCAATGGTTCAAGTCCCGCGGGCGCTCTCTGGCCTTTTTTCCCATCATTTGTCAATTAAAGAGCTATGCTTCTTTACTTGCTTAATCCACTCTATATGGTAAATATCACCTATTTACTCTTTCTGTTTCTACAAATGATCATTAAAGCATTGCCTACTAGCATAGTGGGTTCTCAGCTACATCACCTAACCTTTCCAGTGCTGTGAGATTTCCCTAACGCATGATAAAATATAGAAAAAAAGTAATTCAATGAGGTAAAGAAGGAATTTGTCCATCAAAACCAAATATCACGTTTTGATTACGTTAGGTCTAACATTTTAAAACTCTGTTAACTTGCAAGCCTGTAGCAATAATGATGATAATATGGAAGACAGCATTTGAAATCTTATGAATCTAAGTTTCCAGATTGTCAGTATTCTAGCTTAAACTAGAATTTATAACCATGATGACATGACGCGTTCACCGTAATGCACTAATACACTAATAGCAAGTTACGTTATTCAAGTAGACTCATTATATAGTGCAGCAATAGGAACTTTTGGAAATTACCTTTTTATGAGTTAACATAATTTGTTGGAATACATACTTATTAGGTATAGAATAAGTGAGAGCTGTAACGTGGTACATGCAGCCCCCTTTAAAATTGTTTGAGTGGACCTTTAGTTGGCTTCCTTTTTTTCAACTGCACATCACCCCAAAGTACATCAGTACAGTGATTGACTGTAAAAAAATATATAACCCCACAGCATGGTGTTGGAATCATTTGTGTTTCTTTAAAAAAAAAAAATCCAAATTTAGTAATTTCTTCTACAAAAAAAAGGAACACTGAATATGATGATGAACTGCTGTAATGTATTACAAAGTCACCTATCAAAATTGTCCTACATTGATAACAACTGCCACAACTGGTTTTTATGCCAATGTACAGTTGTTTTTTCTGGGGAAGAAGACCTGACAGGGTTTCCATGTTTAATATGTCAAAACCTAATTTTGGCTGCATTTACATTGTATTCTGGGATTCAAATGTAATAATAAACAGCCCTCTCAGAAGGATTATTAATTCTGTTGTTAATCCTGTTAATACATGAGAGCTACAAAACTAAGAATGCCACAAAAAATGGACTGCATGATCTACACACACTTCCACTTACAGAAGTACAGAGATCTCCATCGGAATACAAAGACAATTCCATGCGTGAAGATGTTCCTATCATAAAAGTTACTGGTGTCTGTGCCTTCATTTGAGGATGAACACCCTTCCAATAGTCAGGTGTAGCTCTAAGTGAAGCCTATGTATCTCTTATCGCTACTGGCTTCAATAAAATGAAAGTAATTTGTGCAAAAGGTTTATCCTGAGAGTTCAAAAAAATGAACATTACTTCCCTAATTGAAGTTTACTGTGTTATAGTTTGAACAAAGGTGCTGCTGTTGGGTCAGCTATAGCCCAGCGGTTCCTTCTCAAGTTTACATGATTTATCGTGTTCAACCATTCAATGGTTCAAGTCCTGCGGGCGCTCTCTAGCCTTTTTTCCCATCATTTGTCAATTAAAGAACTATGCTTGTTTACTTGCTTAATCCACTCTATATGGTAAATATCACCTATTTACTATTTCTGTTTCTACAAATGATCATTAAAGCATTGCCTACTAGCATAGTGGGTTCTCAGCTACATCACCTAACCTTTCCAGTGCTGTGAGATTTCCCTAACGCATGATAAAATATAGAAAAAAAGTAATTCAATGAGGTAAAGAAGGAATTTGTCCATCAAAACCAAATATCACGTTTTGATTGCGTTAGGTCTAACATTTTAAAACTCTGTTAACTTGCAAGCCTGTAGCAATAATGATGATAATATGGAAGACAGCATTTGAAATCTTATGAATCTAAGTTTCCAGATTGTCAGTATTCTAGCTTAAACTAGAATTTATAACCATGATGACATGACGCGTTCACCGTAATGCACTAATACACTAATAGCAAGTTACGTTATTCAAGTAGACTCATTATATAGTGCAGCAATAGGAACTTTTGGAAATTACCTTTTTCTGAGTTAACATCATTTGTTGGAATACATACTTATTAGGTATAGAATAAGTGAGAGCTGTAACGTGGTACATGCAGCCCCCTTTAAAATTGTTTGAGTGGACCTTTAGTTGGCTTCCTTTTTTTCAACTGCACATCACCTCAAAGTTCATCAGTACAGTGATTGAATGTAAAAAAATATATAACCCCACAGCATGGTGTTGGAATCATTTGTGTTTCTTTTAAAAAAATAAAATCCAAATTTAGTAATTTCTTCTACAAAAAAAGGAACACTGAATATGATGATGAACTGCTGTAATGTATTACAAAGTCACCTATCAAAATTGTCCTACATTGATAACAACTGCCACGACTGGTTTCTATGCCAATGTACAGTTGTTTTTGCTGGGGAAGAAGACCTGACAGGGTTTCCATGTTTAATATGTCAAAACCTAATTTTGGTTGCATTTACATTGTATTCTGGGATTCACATGTAATAATAAACAGCCCTCTCAGAAGGATTATTAATTCTGTTGTTAATCCTGTTAATACATGAGAGCTACAAAACTAAGAATGCCACAAAAAATGGACTGCATGATCTACACACACTTCCACTTACAGAAGTACAGAGATCTCCATTGGAATACAAAGAGAATTCCATGCGTGAAGATGTTCCTACCATAAAAGTTACTGGTGTCTGTGCCTTCATTTGAGGATGAACACCCTTCCAATAGTCAGGTGTAGCTCTAAGTGAAGCCTATGTATCTCTTATCGCTACTGGCTTCAATAAAATGAAAGTAATTTGTGCAAAATGTTTATCCTGAGAGTTCAAAAAAATGAACATTACTTCCCTAATTGAAGTTTACTGTGTTATAGCTTGAAGAAAGATGCTGCTGTTGGGTCAGCTATAGCCCAGCGGTTCCTTCTCAAATTTACATGTTTTATCGTGTTCAACCATTCAATGGTTCAAGTCCCGCGTGCGCTCTCTGGCCTTTTTTCCCATCATTTGTCAATTAAAGAACTATGCTTCTTTACTTGCTTAATCCACTCTATATGGTAAATATCACTTATTTACTCTTTCTGTTTCTACAAATGATCATTAAAGCATTGCCTACTAGCATAGTGGGTTCTCAGCTACATCACCTAACCTTTCCAGTGCTGTGAGATTTCCCTAACGCATGATAAAATATAGAAAAAAGTAATTCAATGAGGTAAAGAAGGAATTTGTCCATCAAAACCAAATATCACGTTTTGATTGCGTTAGGTCTAACATTTTAAAACTCTGTTAACTTGCAAGCCTGTAGCATTAATGATGATAATATGGAAGACAGCATTTGAAATCTTATGAATCTAAGTTTCCAGATTGTCAGTATTCTAGCCTAAACTAGAATGTATAACCATGATGACATGACGCGTTCACCGTAATGCACTAATACACTAATAGCAAGTTACGTTATTCAAGTAGACTCATTATATAGTGCAGCAATAGGAACTTTTGGAAATTACCTTTTTATGAGTTAACATCATTTGTTGGAATACATACTTATTAGGTATAGAATAAGTGAGAGCTTTAACGTGGTACATGCAGCCCCCTTTAAAATTGTTTGAGTGGACCTTTAGTTGGCTTCCTTTTTTTCAACTGCACATCACCCCAAAGTACATCAGTACAGTGATTGACTGTAAAAAAATATATAACCCCACAGCATGGTGTTGGAATCATTTGTGTTTCTTTAAAAAAAAAAAATCCAAATTTAGTAATTTCTTCTACAAAAAAAAGGAACACTGAATATGATGATGAACTGCTGTAATGTATTACAAAGTCACCTATCAAAATTGTCCTACATTGATAACAACTGCCACAACTGGTTTTTATGCCAATGTACAGTTGTTTTTTCTGGGGAAGAAGACCTGACAGGGTTTCCATGTTTAATATGTCAAAACCTAATTTTGGCTGCATTTACATTGTATTCTGGGATTCAAATGTAATAATAAACAGCCCTCTCAGAAGGATTATTAATTCTGTTGTTAATCCTGTTAATACATGAGAGCTACAAAACTAAGAATGCCACAAAAAATGGACTGCATGATCTACACACACTTCCACTTACAGAAGTACAGAGATCTCCATCGGAATACAAAGACAATTCCATGCGTGAAGATGTTCCTATCATAAAAGTTACTGGTGTCTGTGCCTTCATTTGAGGATGAACACCCTTCCAATAGTCAGGTGTAGCTCTAAGTGAAGCCTATGTATCTCTTATCGCTACTGGCTTCAATAAAATGAAAGTAATTTGTGCAAAAGGTTTATCCTGAGAGTTCAAAAAAATGAACATTACTTCCCTAATTGAAGTTTACTGTGTTATAGTTTGAACAAAGATGCTGCTGTTGGGTCAGCTATAGCCCAGCGGTTCCTTCTCAAGTTTACATGATTTATCGTGTTCAACCATTCAATGGTTCAAGTCCTGCGGGCGCTCTCTAGCCTTTTTTCCCATCATTTGTCAATTAAAGAACTATGCTTGTTTACTTGCTTAATCCACTCTATATGGTAAATATCACCTATTTACTATTTCTGTTTCTACAAATGATCATTAAAGCATTGCCTACTAGCATAGTGGGTTCTCAGCTACATCACCTAACCTTTCCAGTGCTGTGAGATTTCCCTAACGCATGATAAAATATAGAAAAAAAGTAATTCAATGAGGTAAAGAAGGAATTTGTCCATCAAAACCAAATATCACGTTTTGATTGCGTTAGGTCTAACATTTTAAAACTCTGTTAACTTGCAAGCCTGTAGCAATAATGATGATAATATGGAAGACAGCATTTGAAATCTTATGAATCTAAGTTTCCAGATTGTGAGTATTCTAGCTTAAACTAGAATTTATAACCATGATGACATGACGCGTTCACCGTAATGCACTAATACACTAATAGCAAGTTACGTTATTCAAGTAGACTCATTATATAGTGCAGCAATAGGAACTTTTGGAAATTACCTTTTTATGAGTTAACATCATTTGTTGGAATACATACTTATTAGGTATAGAATAAGTGAGAGCTGTAACGTGGTACATGCAGCCCCCTTTAAAATTGTTTGAGTGGACCTTTAGTTGGCTTCCTTTTTTCAACTGCACATCACCTCAAAGTTCATCAGTACAGTGATTGAATGTAAAAAAATATATAACCCCACAGCATGGTGTTGGAATCATTTGTGTTTCTTTTAAAAAAATAAAATCCAAATTTAGTAATTTCTTCTACAAAAAAAGGAACACTGAATATGATGATGAACTGCTGTAATGTATTACAAAGTCACCTATCAAAATTGTCCTACATTGATAACAACTGCCACGACTGGTTTCTATGCCAATGTACAGTTGTTTTTGCTGGGGAAGAAGACCTGACAGGGTTTCCATGTTTAATATGTCAAAACCTAATTTTGGTTGCATTTACATTGTATTCTGGGATTCACATGTAATAATAAACAGCCCTCTCAGAAGGATTATTAATTCTGTTGTTAATCCTGTTAATACATGAGAGCTACAAAACTAAGAATGCCACAAAAAATGGACTGCATGATCTACACACACTTCCACTTACAGAAGTACAGAGATCTCCATTGGAATACAAAGAGAATTCCATGCGTGAAGATGTTCCTACCATAAAAGTTACTGGTGTCTGTGCCTTCATTTGAGGATGAACACCCTTCCAATAGTCAGGTGTAGCTCTAAGTGAAGCCTATGTATCTCTTATCGCTACTGGCTTCAATAAAATGAAAGTAATTTGTGCAAAATGTTTATCCTGAGAGTTCAAAAAAATGAACATTACTTCCCTAATTGAAGTTTACTGTGTTATAGCTTGAAGAAAGATGCTGCTGTTGGGTCAGCTATAGCCCAGCGGTTCCTTCTCAAGTTTACATGATTTATCGTGTTCAACCATTCAATGGTTCAAGTCCCGCGTGCGCTCTCTGGCCTTTTTTCCCATCATTTGTCAATTAAAGAACTATGCTTCTTTACTTGCTTAATCCACTCTATATGGTAAATATCACTTATTTACTCTTTCTGTTTCTACAAATGATCATTAAAGCATTGCCTACTAGCATAGTGGGTTCTCAGCTACATCACCTAACCTTTCCAGTGCTGTGAGATTTCCCTAACGCATGATAAAATATAGAAAAAAGTAATTCAATGAGGTAAAGAAGGAATTTGTCCATCAAAACCAAATATCACGTTTTGATTGCGTTAGGTCTAACATTTTAAAACTCTGTTAACTTGCAAGCCTGTAGCATTAATGATGATAATATGGAAGACAGCATTTGAAATCTTATGAATCTAAGTTTCCAGATTGTCAGTATTCTAGCCTAAACTAGAATGTATAACCATGATGACATGACGCGTTCACCGTAATGCACTAATACACTAATAGCAAGTTACGTTATTCAAGTAGACTCATTATATAGTGCAGCAATAGGAACTTTTGGAAATTACCTTTTTATGAGTTAACATCATTTGTTGGAATACATACTTATTAGGTATAGAATAAGTGAGAGCTTTAACGTGGTACATGCAGCCCCCTTTAAAATTGTTTGAGTGGACCTTTAGTTAGCTTCCTTTTTTTCAACTGCACATCACCCCAAAGTACATCAGTACAGTGATTGACTGTAAAAAAATATATAACCCCACAGTATGGTGTTGGAATCATTTGTGTTTCTTTAAAAAAAATAACATCCAAATTTAGTAATTTCTTCTACAAAAAAAGGAACACTGAATATGATGATGAACTGCTGTAATGTATTACAAAGTCACCTATCAAAATTGTCCTACATTGATAACAACTGCCACGACTGGTTTTTATGCCAATGTACAGTTGTTTTTTCTGGGGAAGAAGACCTGACAGGGTTTCCATGTTTAATATGTCAAAACCTAATTTTGGCTGCATTTACATTGTATTCTGGGATTCAAATGTAATAATAAACAGCCCTCTCAGAAGGATTATTAATTCTGTTGTTAATCCTGTTAATACATGAGAGCTACAAAACTAAGAATGCCACAAAAAATGGACTGCATGATCTACACACACTTCCACTTACAGAAGTACAGAGATCTCCATTGGAATACAAAGACAATTCCATGCGTGAAGATGTTCCTACCATAAAAGTTACTGGTGTCTGTGCCTTCATTTGAGGATGAACACCCTTCCAATAGTAAGGTGTAGCTCTAAGTGAAGCCTATGTATCTCTTATCGCTACTGGCTTCAATAAAATGAAAGTAATTTGTGCAAAATGTTTATCCTGAGAGTTCCAAAAAATGAACATTACTTCCCTAATTGAAGTTTACTGTGTTATAGCTTGAAGAAAGATGCTGCTGTTGGGTCAGCTATAGCTCAGCGGTTCCTTCTCAAGTTTACATGATTTATCGTGTTCAACCATTCAATGGTTCAAGTCCTGCGGGCGCTCTCTGGCCTTTTTTCCCATCATTTGTCAATTAAAGAACTATGCTTGTTTACTTGCTTAATCCACTCTATATGGTAAATATCACCTATTTACTCTTTCTGTTTCTACAAATGATCATTAAAGCATTGCCTACTAGCATAGTGGGTTCTCAGCTACATCACCTAACCTTTCCAGTGCTGTGAGATTTCCCTAACGCATGATAAAATATAGAAAAAAAGTAATTCAATGAGGTAAAGAAGGAATTTGTCCATCAAAACCAAATATCACGTTTTGATTGCGTTAGGTCTAACATTTTAAAACTCTGTTAACTTGCAAGCCTGTAGCAATAATGATGATAATATGGAAGACAGCATTTGAAATCTTATGAATCTAAGTTTCCAGATTGTGAGTATTCTAGCTTAAACTAGAATTTATAACCATGATGACATGACGCGTTCACCGTAATGCACTAATACACTAATAGCAAGTTACGTTATTCAAGTAGACTCATTATATAGTGCAGCAATAGGAACTTTTGGAAATTACCTTTTTATGAGTTAACATCATTTGTTGGAATACATACTTATTAGGTATAGAATAAGTGAGAGCTGTAACGTGGTACATGCAGCCCCCTTTAAAATTGTTTGAGTGGACCTTTAGTTGGCTTCCTTTTTTCAACTGCACATCACCTCAAAGTTCATCAGTACAGTGATTGAATGTAAAAAAATATATAACCCCACAGCATGGTGTTGGAATCATTTGTGTTTCTTTTAAAAAAATAAAATCCAAATTTAGTAATTTCTTCTACAAAAAAAGGAACACTGAATATGATGATGAACTGCTGTAATGTATTACAAAGTCACCTATCAAAATTGTCCTACATTGATAACAACTGCCACGACTGGTTTCTATGCCAATGTACAGTTGTTTTTGCTGGGGAAGAAGACCTGACAGGGTTTCCATGTTTAATATGTCAAAACCTAATTTTGGTTGCATTTACATTGTATTCTGGGATTCACATGTAATAATAAACAGCCCTCTCAGAAGGATTATTAATTCTGTTGTTAATCCTGTTAATACATGAGAGCTACAAAACTAAGAATGCCACAAAAAATGGACTGCATGATCTACACACACTTCCACTTACAGAAGTACAGAGATCTCCATTGGAATACAAAGAGAATTCCATGCGTGAAGATGTTCCTACCATAAAAGTTACTGGTGTCTGTGCCTTCATTTGAGGATGAACACCCTTCCAATAGTCAGGTGTAGCTCTAAGTGAAGCCTATGTATCTCTTATCGCTACTGGCTTCAATAAAATGAAAGTAATTTGTGCAAAATGTTTATCCTGAGAGTTCAAAAAAATGAACATTACTTCCCTAATTGAAGTTTACTGTGTTATAGCTTGAAGAAAGATGCTGCTGTTGGGTCAGCTATAGCCCAGCGGTTCCTTCTCAAGTTTACATGATTTATCGTGTTCAACCATTCAATGGTTCAAGTCCCGCGTGCGCTCTCTGGCCTTTTTTCCCATCATTTGTCAATTAAAGAACTATGCTTCTTTACTTGCTTAATCCACTCTATATGGTAAATATCACTTATTTACTCTTTCTGTTTCTACAAATGATCATTAAAGCATTGCCTACTAGCATAGTGGGTTCTCAGCTACATCACCTAACCTTTCCAGTGCTGTGAGATTTCCCTAACGCATGATAAAATATAGAAAAAAGTAATTCAATGAGGTAAAGAAGGAATTTGTCCATCAAAACCAAATATCACGTTTTGATTGCGTTAGGTCTAACATTTTAAAACTCTGTTAACTTGCAAGCCTGTAGCATTAATGATGATAATATGGAAGACAGCATTTGAAATCTTATGAATCTAAGTTTCCAGATTGTCAGTATTCTAGCCTAAACTAGAATGTATAACCATGATGACATGACGCGTTCACCGTAATGCACTAATACACTAATAGCAAGTTACGTTATTCAAGTAGACTCATTATATAGTGCAGCAATAGGAACTTTTGGAAATTACCTTTTTATGAGTTAACATCATTTGTTGGAATACATACTTATTAGGTATAGAATAAGTGAGAGCTTTAACGTGGTACATGCAGCCCCCTTTAAAATTGTTTGAGTGGACCTTTAGTTGGCTTCCTTTTTTTCAACTGCACATCACCCCAAAGTACATCAGTACAGTGATTGACTGTAAAAAAATATATAACCCCACAGTATGGTGTTGGAATCATTTGTGTTTCTTTAAAAAAAATAACATCCAAATTTAGTAATTTCTTCTACAAAAAAAGGAACACTGAATATGATGATGAACTGCTGTAATGTATTACAAAGTCACCTATCAAAATTGTCCTACATTGATAACAACTGCCACGACTGGTTTTTATGCCAATGTACAGTTGTTTTTTCTGGGGAAGAAGACCTGACAGGGTTTCCATGTTTAATATGTCAAAACCTAATTTTGGCTGCATTTACATTGTATTCTGGGATTCAAATGTAATAATAAACAGCCCTCTCAGAAGGATTATTAATTCTGTTGTTAATCCTGTTAATACATGAGAGCTACAAAACTAAGAATGCCACAAAAAATGGACTGCATGATCTACACACACTTCCACTTACAGAAGTACAGAGATCTCCATTGGAATACAAAGACAATTCCATGCGTGAAGATGTTCCTACCATAAAAGTTACTGGTGTCTGTGCCTTCATTTGAGGATGAACACCCTTCCAATAGTAAGGTGTAGCTCTAAGTGAAGCCTATGTATCTCTTATCGCTACTGGCTTCAATAAAATGAAAGTAATTTGTGCAAAATGTTTATCCTGAGAGTTCCAAAAAATGAACATTACTTCCCTAATTGAAGTTTACTGTGTTATAGCTTGAAGAAAGATGCTGCTGTTGGGTCAGCTATAGCTCAGCGGTTCCTTCTCAAGTTTACATGATTTATCGTGTTCAACCATTCAATGGTTCAAGTCCTGCGGGCGCTCTCTGGCCTTTTTTCCCATCATTTGTCAATTAAAGAACTATGCTTGTTTACTTGCTTAATCCACTCTATATGGTAAATATCACCTATTTACTCTTTCTGTTTCTACAAATGATCATTAAAGCATTGCCTACTAGCATAGTGGGTTCTCAGCTACATCACCTAACCTTTCCAGTGCTGTGAGATTTCCCTAACGCATGATAAAATATAGAAAAAAAGTAATTCAATGGGGTAAAGAAGGAATTTGTCCATCAAAACCAAATATCACGTTTTGATTGCGTTAGGTCTAACATTTTAAAACTCTGTTAACTTGCAAGCCTGTAGCAATAATGATGATAATATGGAAGACAACATTTGAAACCTTATGAATCTAAGTTTCCAGATTGTCAGTATTCTAGCTTAAACTAGAATGTATAACCATAATGACATGACGCGTTCACCGTAATGCACTAATACACTAATAGCAAGTTACGTTATTCAAGTAGACTCATTATATAGTGCAGCAATAGGAACTTTTGGAAATTACCTTTTTATTAGTTAACATCATTTGTTGGAATACATACTTATTAGGTATAGAATAAGTGAGAGCTGTAACGTGGTACATGCAGCCCCCTTTAAAATTGTTTGAGTCGACCTTTAGTTGGCTTCCTTTTTTTCAACTGCACATCACCTCAAAGTACATCAGTACAGTGATTGACTGTAAAAAAATATATAACCCCACAGCATGGTGTTGGAATCATTTGTGTTTCTTTAAAAAAAATAAAATCCAAATTTAGTAATTTCTTCTACAAAAAAAGGAACACTGAATATGATGATGAACTGCTGTAATGTATTACAAAGTCACCTATCAAAATTGTCCTACATTGATAACAACTGCCACGACTGGTTTCTATGCCAATGTACGGTTGTTTTTGCTGGGGAAGAAGACCTGACAGGGTTTCAATGTTTAATATGTCAAAACCTAATTTTGGCTGCATTTACATTGTATTCTGGGATTCAAATGTAATAATAAACAGCCCTCTCAGAAGGATTATTAATTCTGTTGTTAATCCTGTTAATACATGAGAGCTACAAAACTAAGAATGCCACAAAAAATGGACTGCATGATCTACACACACTTCCACTTACAGAAGTACAGAGATCTCCATTGGAATACAAAGAGAATTCCATGCGTGAAGATGTTCCTACCATAAAAGTTACTGGTGTCTGTGCCTTCATTTGAGGATGAACACCCTTCCAATAGTCAGGTGTAGCTCTAAGTGAATCCTATGTATCTCTTATCGCTACTGGCTTCAATAAAATGAAAGTAATTTGTGCAAAATGTTTATCCTGAGAGTTCAAAAAAATGAACATTACTTCCCTAATTGAAGTTTACTGTGTTATAGCTTGAAGAAAGATGCTGCTGTTGGGTCAGCTATAGCCCAGCGGTTCCTTCTCAAGTTTACATGATTTATCGTGTTCAACCATTCAATGGTTCAAGTCCCGCGGGCGCTCTCTGGCCTTTTTTCCCATCATTTGTCAATTAAAGAACTATGCTTCTTTACTTGCTTAATCCACTCTATATGGTAAATATCACTTATTTACTCTTTCTGTTTCTACAAATGATCATTAAAGCATTGCCTACTAGCATAGTGGGTTCTTAGCTACATCACCTAACCTTTCCAGTGCTGTGAGATTTCCCTAACGCATGATAAAATATAGAAAAAAAGTAATTCAATGAGGTAAAGAAGGAATTTGTCCATCAAAACCAAATATCACGTTTTGATTGCGTTAGGTCTAACATTTTAAAACTCTGTTAACTTGCAAGCCTGTAGCATTAATGATGATAATATGGAAGACAGCATTTGAAATCTTATGAATCTAAGTTTCCAGATTGTCAGTATTCTAGCCTAAACTAGAATGTATAACCATGATGACATGACGCGTTCACCGTAATGCACTAATACACTAATAGCAAGTTACGTTATTCAAGTAGACTCATTATATAGTGCAGCAATAGGAACTTTTGGAAATTACCTTTTTATGAGTTAACATCATTTGTTGGAATACATACTTATTAGGTATAGAATAAGTGAGAGCTGTAATGTGGTACATGCAGCCCCCTTTAAAATTGTTTGAGTGGACCTTTAGTTGGCTTCCTTTTTTTCAACTGCACATCACCCCAAAGTACATCAGTACAGTGATTGACTGTAAAAAAAATATATAACCCCACAGTATGGTGTTGGAATCATTTGTGTTTCTTTAAAAAAAAAAAATCCAAATTTAGTAATTTCTTCTACAAAAAAAGGAACACTGAATATGATGATGAACTGCTGTAATGTATTACAAAGTCACCTATCAAAATTGTCCTACATTGATAACAACTGCCACAACTGGTTTTTATGCCAATGTACAGTTGTTTTTTCTGGGGAAGAAGACCTGACAGGGTTTCCATGTTTAATATGTCAAAACCTAATTTTGGCTGCATTTACATTGTATTCTGGTATTCAAATGTAATAATAAACAGCCCTCTCAGAAGGATTATTAATTCTGTTGTTAATCCTGTTAATACATGAGAGCTACAAAACTAAGAATGCCACAAAAAATGGACTGCATGATCTACACACACTTCCACTTACAGAAGTACAGAGATCTCCATTGGAATACAAAGACAATTCCATGCGTGAAGATGTTCCTACCATAAAAGTTACTGGTGTCTGTGCCTTCATTTGAGGATGAACACCCTTCCAATAGTCAGGTGTAGCTTTAAGTGAAGCCTATGTATCTCTTATCGCTACTGGCTTCAATAAAATGAAAGTCATTTGTGCAAAATGTTTATCCTGAGAGTTCAAAAAAATGAACATTACTTCCCTAATTGAAGTTTACTGTGTTATAGCTTGAAGAAAGATGCTGCTGTTGGGTCAGCTATAGCCCAGCGGTTCCTTCTCAAGTTTACATGATTTATCGTGTTCAACCATTCAATGGTTCAAGTCCCGCGGGCGCTCTCTGGCCTTTTTTTCCCATCATTTGTCAATTAAAGAACTATGCTTCTTTACTTGCTTAATCCACTCTATATGGTAAATATCAATTATTTACTCTTTCTGTTTCTACAAATGATCATTAAAGCATTGCCTACTAGCATAGTGGGTTCTCAGCTACATCACCTAACCTTTCCAGTGCTGTGAGATTTCCCTAACGCATGATAAAATATAGAAAAAAAGTAATTCAATGAGGTAAAGAAGGAATTTGTCCATCAAAACCAAATATCACGTTTTGATTGCGTTAGGTCTAACATTTTAAAACTCTGTTAACTTGCAAGCCTGTAGCATTAATGATGATAATATGGAAGACAGCATTTGAAACCTTATGAATCTAAGTTTCCAGATTGTCAGTATTCTAGCCTAAACTAGAATGTATAACCATGATGACATGACGCGTTCACCGTAATGCACTAATACACTAATAGCAAGTTACGTTATTCAAGTAGACTCATTATATAGTGCAGCAATAGGAACTTTTGGAAATTACCTTTTTATGAGTTAACATCATTTGTTGGAATACATACTTATTAGGTATAGAATAAGTGAGAGCTGTAACGTGGTACATGCAGCCCCCTTTAAAATTGTTTGAGTGGATTTTAGTTGGCTTCCTTTTTTTCAACTGCACATCACCCCAAAGTACATCAGTACAGTGATTGACTGTAAAAAAAATATATAACCCCACAGTATGGTGTTGGAATCATTTGTGTTTCTTTAAAAAAAATAAAATCCAAATTTAGTAATTTCTTCTACAAAAAAAGGAACACTGAATATGATGATGAACTGCTGTAATGTATTACAAAGTCACCTATCAAAATTGTCCTACATTGATAACAACTGCCACCACTGGTTTTTATGCCAATGTACAGTTGTTTTTTCTGGGGAAGAAGACCTGACAGGGTTTCCATGTTTAATATGTCAAAACCTAATTTTGGCTGCATTTACATTGTATTCTGGGATTCAAATGTAATAATAAACAGCCCTCTCAGAAGGATTATTAATTCTGTTGTTAATCCTGTTAATACATGAGAGCTACAAAACTAAGAATGCCACAAAAAATGGACTGCATGATCTACACACACTTCCACTTACAGAAGTACAGAGATCTCCATTGGAATACAAAGACAATTCCATGCGTGAAGATGTTCCTACCATAAAAGTTACTGGTGTCTGTGCCTTCATTTGAGGATGAACACCCTTCCAATAGTCAGGTGTAGCTCTAAGTGAAGCCTATGTATCTCTTATCGCTACTGGCTTCAATAAAATGAAAGTAATTTGTGCAAAATGTTTATCCTGAGAGTTCAAAAAAATGAACATTACTTCCCTAATTGAAGTTTACTGTGTTATAGCTTGAAGAAAGATGCTGCTGTTGGGTCAGCTATAGCCCAGCGGTTCCTTCTAAAGTTTACACGATTTATCGTGTTCAACCATTCAATGGTTCAAGTCCTGCGGGCGCTCTCTGGCCTTTTTTCCCATCATTTGTCAATTAAAGAACTATGCTTGTTTACTTGCTTAATCCACTCTATATGGTAAATATCACCTATTTACTCTTTCTGTTTCTACAAACGATCATTAAAGCATTGCCTGCTAGCATAGTGGGTTCTCAGCTACATCACCTAACCTTTCCAGTGCTGTGAGATTTCCCTAACGCATGATAAAATATAGAAAAAAAGTAATTCAATGAGGTAAAGAAGGAATTTGTCCATCAAAACCAAATATCACGTTTTGATTGCGTTAGGTCTAACATTTTAAAACTATGTTAACTTGCAAGCCTGTAGCAATAATGATGATAATATGGAAGACAGCATTTGAAACCTTATGAATCTAAGTTTCCAGATTGACAGTATTCTAGCTTAAACTAGAATGTATAACCATGATGACATGACGCGTTCACCGTAATGCACTAATACACTAATAGCAAGTTACGTTATTCAAGTAGACTCATTATATAGTGCAGCAATAGGAACTTTTGGAAATTACCTTTTTATGAGTTAACATCATTTGTTGGAATACATACTTATTGGGTATAGAATAAGTGAGAGCTGTAACGTGGTACATGCAGCCCCCTTTAAAAGTGTTTGAGTGGACCTTTAGTTGGCTTCCTTATTTTTCAACTGCACATCACCCCAAAGTACATCAGTACAGTGATTGACTGTAAAAAAATATATAACCCCACAGCATGGTGTTGGAATCATTTGTGTTTCTTTAAAAAAAATAAAATCCAAATTTAGTAATTTCTTCTACAAAAAAAAGGAACACTGAATATAATGATGAACTGCTGTAATGTATTACAAAGTCACGTATCAAAATTGTCCTACATTGATAACAACTGCCACGACTGGTTTTTATGCCAATGTACAGTTGTTTTTTCTGGGGAAGAAGACCTGACAGGGTTTCCATGTTTAATATGTCAAAACCTAATTTTGGCTGCATTTACATTGTATTCTGGGATTCAAATGTAATAATAAACAGCCCTCTCAGAAGGATTATTAATTCTGTTGTTAATCCTGTTAATACATCAGGGCTCCAAAACTAAGAATGGCACAAATAATCGACTGCATGATCTACACACACTTCCACTTACAGAAGTACAGAGATCTCAATTGGAATACAAAGAGAATTCCATGCGTGAAGATGTTCCTACCATAAAAGTTACTGGTGTCTGTGCCTTCATTTGAGGATGAACACCCTTCCAATAGTCAGGTGTAGCTCTAAGTGAAGCCTATGTATCTCTTATCGCTACTGGCTTCAATAAAATGAAAGTAATTTGTGCAAAATGTTTATCCTGAGAGTTCAAAAAAATGAACATTACTTCTCTAATTGAAGTTTTCTGTGTTATAGCTTGAAGAAAGATGCTGCTGTTGGGTCAGCTATAGCCCAGCGGTTCCTTCTCAAGTTTACATGATTTATCGTGTTCAACCATTCAATGGTTCAAGTCCCGCGGGCGCTCTCTGTCCTTTTTTCCCATCATTTGTCAATTAAAGAACTATGCTTCTTTACTTGCTTAATCCACTCTATATGGTAAATATCACCTATTTACTCTTTCTGTTTCTACAAATGATCATTAAAGCATTGCCTACTAGCATAGTGGGTTCTCAGCTACATCACCTAACCTTTCCAGTGCTGTGAGATTTCCCTAACGCATGATAAAATATAGAAAAAAAGTAATTCAATGAGGTAAAGAAGGAATTTGTCCATCAAAACCAAATATCACGTTTTGATTGCGTTAGGACTAACATTTTAAAACTCTGTTAACTTGCAAGCCTGTAGCAATAATGATGATAATATGGAAGACAGCATTTGAAATCTTATGAATCTAAGTTTCCAGATTGTCAGTATTCTAGCTTAAACTAGAATTTATAACCATGATGACATGACGCGTTCACCGTAATGCACTAATACACTAATAGCAAGTTACGTTATTCAAGTAGACTCATTTTATAGTGCAGCAATAGGAACTTTTGGAAATTACCTTTTTATGAGTTAACATAATTTGTTGGAATACATACTTATTAGGTATAGAATAAGTGAGAGCTGTAACGTGGTACATGCAGCCCCCTTTAAAATTGTTTGAGTGGACCTTTAGTTGGCTTCCTTTTTTCAACTGCACATCACCCCAAAGTAAATCAGTACAGTGATTGACTGTAAAAAAATATATAACCCACCAGCATGGTGTTGGAATCATTTGTGTTTCTTTAAAAAAAATAAAATCCAAATTTAGTAATTTCTTCTACAAAAAAAGGAACACTGAATATGATGATGAACTGCTGTAATGTATTACAAAGTCACCTATCAAAATTGTCCTACATTGATTACAACTGCCACGACTGGTTTTTATGCCAATGCACAGTTGTTTTTTCTGGGGAAGAAGACCTGACAGGGTTTCCATGTTTAATATGTCAAAACCTAATTTTGGCTGCATTTACATAGTATTCTGGGATTCAAATGTAATAATAAACAGCCCTCTCAGAAGGATTATTAATTCTGTTGTTA